>NC_064565.1:47949143-48611921 GCF_937001465.1 Orcinus orca
TTCATGTAATTCCCAGGACTCAGTTTCTCCTGCACATAGTTTCTCTCATGATCAATCAAAAAAGGTTTATATGCAGTACCTTTGAGAGTATTTCAAAATTAGAAGATTTTTTTTGGTTGAGGTAGTTACTGGATTATTCTTGCTGGTTTTAATCTTGAAAAAAATGAACTGTAAACTCGGATTAACTTGATTATCTCTTCAATCATTTACACCTGAAATACCTTTTGACATTTGGATTCTACCCATCAAACTCTGCATTAGGCTGTCAGATTATTTTTTAAATGTATGCTGAATTTGTAGTACTATTCTAGGATTTATCTGAACTGAGTTTTGTTTGAGTAGAGAATTCTATGTGAGATACTCAAAATAATATTAAATAAAATGAATAAGAAAAAGATTTCAAATGTCAATCTTTGTAGATTCCTTGGCCCAAAGAACTTAGTGAAGTTCTTTCCCCAATCTGTTTTTTCATATAGTTTTGGGTTTCTTTTGGTTGTTGTTCAGACATCATTTTTCTTCAGATTTTTGCTTCACTCTCCTTGAAAGATTATGAAAACCATTTTTATTACTGCATTCAGAGAAATCTACAAACAGAAGATGCTTAAGTGAAGATGGTTAGATGGCAAAAACAAAAGGCACTGCATATTTAAAACCTGATGCTTTTTGGAATGTTCCTTTTCTAAGTAGTCACAAGATATTTGGGAGTTCAGTTGACCTCAGTATAAAGGAAACAAAGTGAAATATTTGTTGGGAAAATAGTAGCATAGGGCATGAGCCAAAAAATGTAAGCGGTTGGCAGCACAAGTAAGGTGTCAAATTCAACCTAATTTCACTTTTGAGAAAAAGATTCCCTCTCAGACAGCTGAGCTGGGTGGATAGAAGATAAGCATTAAAAACAAACCAAAAAAAACCCAGCCGGGGGAGCATTGAGGCACAGATTATGAATAAAAAGCAGTGAGGTATGACTTATGGATTGAGAGAAAAATAGGTGTGGAGCATATGCACAAATGGCTGAAATATCGAAGTTCAGGCAGTGAAAGGTAAGAGATGAGTTGGAATCACACAGCACAAGGCTAGAGTAAGTCAAAGCCTTTTTCTTTTTTTTTTTTTTAAATGTTCATTCTGTCGCTGGATGCTGGGTGATTTTAGAAAAGACACTTGATTTCTCAGCATTTCAAACTTCCCTACTGACAAGGTAGCCAGGGATGGTATGCTCGCTGTTTAGAGAATGGCCTTTGGGGTCTGACCAATCTGCCTTGAACTTTGAACTCATTTTTAATGTAAGTGTTAAGTCAGCGTAGTAACTTATCTATGGCAAGTATGTTTCAAGAGTTTGATCAAGGGAACTGCTTGTGAAATGCAAATTTGTATTCTTTTGCATATTTTAAAGAGGAAGAGCAGACTAATAGAGGAAAGAAGAACCTGAAATATTAATACAACTAAATTTTAAATAGTACATATAACATTATACTTATACCAAAACCAGCAGATATTACATGATAAGAAAACTCTAAACCACTATCTGTCCCTCATGAATATAAATATAAAAATCTATTACAAAATATTACTAAGACCAAACCAACAATATATAAAAATTTAACTCATCATGACCAAGTATGGTTTATCCCAAGAATGCAAGGTTGGCTTAGCATTTGAAAATTAAGCAATTATAATTCACCATATTAATAGAAAAAAAAGGAAGCCCACATCATTATCTCAGTGGATAAAGAAAAGGCATTTGTTAAAAAGTCAATGCCCATTTATGATGAAGTCTCTCAGCAGACTTGGATAAAGGGCATTTATGAAGAACCTAAAGCTAGTATTATATTTAATGACGGAAGACTGAATACATTCCCGCTAAGATTTTAACCAGTACAGTAAGGCAAGAAAAAGAAATTAAGGGCACAAAAATTGGAAAGGAAAATGAAAACTATCCTTTTACACAGAGGACATGATTATATATGTAGAAAACTCTAGAGCAGGAGTCAGCAAACTACAGCCAGATTTGATCTGTCACCTATTTTTGTATGAACTGTGACTGTGACCTAAGATGGTTTTTACATTTTTTTGCCTGTTCGAGTGTAAGATGGATAAAACTATGTTAGAAAACAGTTTGGCAATTTCTTATAATCATACACTTACCTCACCATCCAACAGTTCTCCTGGGTATAACCCAGGAATGAATGAAATAAATACATCCACACAAAAACTTGTATACAAATGTTTATAGCACCATTTGTGGGTATTTACAGTACCCCCAAATTAACCAGCTTAATTGTCTGTCAGTAGGTAGGTGAATAAACAAATCATATTCATACTGCCAAATAAGAAAAAAGAAACCACTGATACACACAGCAATATGGATAAATCTCAAAAATACGCTAAGTTAAAGAGGCCAGACACAGAAGAGTTCATACTACACTATTCCATTTACATAAAATTTTAGAACAGGCAAAATTCACCTGCAACAACAGAAAGCAAACCCGTGGTTGCCAAGGAGTAGGGGGAGGGGCAGTACTGAAAAGGAGGTAAGGCAATTTTGGGAGGGTAACGAATATCCTAAATCTGATTGGAGTTTGTAGTTCATTGTTGTGAATGTTTAGTAAAACCCAGCAAACTCGGCATCTTTAAAATGGGTTTTATTGTATGTAAGTTATGTCTCAAAGGTGACTTTAAAATAAAAAATATTATGTGTTTTTAAAAATCTGAACGTGGCCTGGGCTTCCATGGTGGCGCAGTGGTTGAGAGTCCGCCTGCTGATGCACGGGACACGGGTTCGTGCCCCGGTCCGGGAAGATCCCACGTGCCGCGGAGTGGCTGGGCCCGTGAGCCATGGCCGCTGAGCCTGCGCGTCCGGAGCCTGTGCTCCACAGCGGGAGAGGCCACAGCAGTGAGAGGCCCGCGTACCGCAAAAAATAAATAAATTTAAAAAAAAAATGAACTTGGTTTGGCTTAAACTAGATTGTGAGCTTTAGCAGAACACAGGCTCTTTGGTAGGGAATTTTTTAATCTCCTGCATTTAGCTCAATACTAGGCACCCAATAAATACTTTTGAGCAAATACCTTGAGTAAAAGATAGAAACGAGGTGACCTAATAGGCTGGGAGTAGAAGGCCAAAGCTCCCTGCAGTTCAACCAGTAAGGCCCAAGGGCCAGAGCTCCAGTGTGTGCCGAGGCTGGGTGAAGCTGTTGTATATAAAGTTTTCGTTTTAGATTTGTTTATCCTAACATTGGTTTTTCTCCTGGAGAGGCATGTGTGCAATGTAATCTGTCACGGCTGGAATTATAGATAAAGTCTTTGGGACGGCAGACAGGGATTCAGACGATTAACTGTCTGTGGAGTACTTTATACAGTATAGGAGACGATTTCACTGAAGTAACGTAAGGAGCCTGTGTTGGTAGTTCTAATAAAATCAAGCCTGACTCATCTATTTGAGGACCAGGATTATGGAAATAACATCTTATACTTCAGGCGTATTTTAAGATTGAAACAATTATATTCATATTTACTTATGAAGAAGCAGAATTGGATGGGTAAGTAAAACTTTAACCCTGTGGAAAAAATGTAGTATCTGTATCTGGCTTCTCTGTGTTAACACTGAAGAAATCGCTTTAGGTTATACAACTCCCTAAATGTTAAGTTTCCAGTATTACCAGAGGGTACTTTTACAGAGGAGGATCATGTTTTATTTCACATCTGAAAAATAAACTTGAGTCAGTGTTCTGCTTTTTAATCCCTTAAAATGTTATTGCAGTATATTTCAGAGTTTGGGGAAGTTCTTAAGTGGCCTTGCGGCTTCGTCCCTGTCAGGGAGGAGTGATTTGGTTGAATATGCGCCCCGCATGCCCACCCCCCCAGATTTTGACTTCTTCCCCTACCCTTTGCTATTCAGCACTCTGGGAACTGCTGGGCCTACAAGTAGTTAGGTGCAGTCACCCCTCTGAAGTCCATCCATATTTCATCCCTGTTTCTTTTAACCCTAGTAACTCATGGGCTCATCTTTGCCTTATCATGATGCATTTGGTTTTTTGGCTTGTTTGGATCAAGAGATGTGTTTAATCCAGGGGATGCACTGTTGTATTCTTACTTACATTGTGTTCTTGTAACTGGACATAGATGTATCCTTGAAGAGAGAAGAAAATTGACCCCCACCTATGGAATGTTTGCAATTAGTTGGTACTTAATCGATACACACCAGACCTGGTATTTTGGCAGATGGGACTACTTTCTTCTGGTAGAGGGTCTTATGGGGTTGGTTCAGCCTTCCTCTGGCAGCCTTCCTCTCAGGTAGTTTAAAAAAAAAAAAAAAAAAAAATCAGGATTTCTTGGGGTGTAGTTGGTAGACTACCTTCCTCAGGATCATCCGTTATGTCTGCTTGTGAAAAATTAATCCTAAAATAGAATTAGGAGAGAAAAAACCTACATTTGGCAGTCACCATAGTAATAATTGTTTAGGGCACGAATCACCAATGGCTGCTAAAACTAGTGGATAAGGATGATGAGAAACAGGATATTTACATAATCTATTTACATAGTCTCAAAGTATCTCCCTACAAGATGTTATTAATTACAGAAGGGAAACAAGAGGCTTTACGGTGGGAAAACCTGATACACACCACCTAAATCAAGTGTTCTAAGTTAAAGTTAACAATAGTGGGACAAATCAATATGATGTGCCTTTTCCCACTTTCCCCTCCCCCTCAGTTTAACATGCATATAGATTAATTTGAATAAGCTAAAATTTAGGCATAATTTCCTTCCCTCTGTTCCTTTCTGTGCATAAAATATCCTAACCAGTATCTCTGGACCATGATTTCCAAAATGGAGCAAAAGCTTTGGTTGCCTTTCAGACTATACTATATGCCATAATATATCAGCAGTTTTTGACTGGTGTATTTCTGTACCTTGACAACATACAGATACCTTTGATCTTACCTAGCTAGGTCACTTGCCTAGCCGTTTGCCTCTCTGTACAAATATCTGTTTTAAAGTTTTGAACAGTATGACTTTTTTTGTTCCTAGATGGGGTTCTTGTAAAGAACACAGACCTTCCAAAAATATTCATACAGACCTACATAGGATTTGTTAGGGCTAATTGGCATCTACCAGTGTATTGCTGTATGACCTCCATGTCTCCTGCGGTATATTAGTCACCACCAACACTTGATCCATTTCCTTGATGAACTTACTCTGCAGATATCAGTGCTTTCAGTGGTCTGGTGCTCAGTGTGATTCTGCAGTCACCGTTTGTAAGGTCACCATTTCTAGAAGAGTGAAGGCTCCCCTCCATGGGTTGCCTTGCGTGTAAGATGTTGACAGATCACCAGAGACTATGTCAGACACCTTTTACCTTCTTACGAGAACATGTTTTATCCTCCTATTAAAGTTTATTTTATTTTATTTTTTTTTTTTTTTGCGGTACGCGGGCCTCTCACTGTTGTGGCCTCTCCCGCTGCGGAGCACAGGCTCCGGACGCGCAGGCTCAGCGGCCATGGCTCACGGGCCCAGCCGCTCCGCGGCATGTGGGATCTTCCCAGACCGGGGCACGAACCCGCGTCCCCTGCATCGGCAGGCGGACTCTCAACCACTGCGCCACCAGGGAAGCCCTAAAGTTTATTTTAAATAGACAAATTTGGAATTGAAAACAGGCAACTTTTTTCTCATTTATAATTTATTAATAAGCAGAGGGAGAAGGCAGAGATCGATTTAACTTCAGAGCCCAGAATTTTAGTCTTTCACGTTGACTAGTTTGGAAAGGGTCATTAATATTCCGATGCCTGTATTTTGCATTTATTAACAGAATTTTAAATTAAAAAAGTTTTTTTATTACAATGATTTTATTGACAATATAGTGGCTTAGTCTGATAAATATTATTTTCTTTCAATCATTGCTTTAAAAATCGTATGGACTTTTAGAAATGAAAGCATCGAAGTTGTGTAAAATATTTACAATTATGTCTAATATGTATGGCATAATATTTAAAAAGGGTTCTCAAATGATTCAACCTAATGTAAATGGCATTTTACCTCAGAGCGATGTGGCTAATGGTAATAGCATTGTCCCAACCTCTTAAAGGAGAAAACACCAGAAGGGTCAGGCACACACTCTCCTGAGGCCCTTTCTGTGGCTGTGCTCCAAACAAAGTTACATTTATAGATATCTCAGGGGAAAAAAAATTATTCTGCTGCCAATGAGAAGTTAAATCGGACAGTCTGTTAATGTGAAGAAATGTTGCCTGAAACATAGACATCTACTTGTAATGTACATCAAGGTGGATTAGTGAGTGAACCTATAGCATTATTGCCAGAATTATAAGAAAGGCACCTGTGAATGAAATTATCATGACGTAATAAAAATAAAATATGGCAATGTGTGTTAATGTTTTTAAGGCACGTTTATTGAGGCATAATTTACATACAATAAAATGTACCCTTTTAGTGAGTAGTTCTATGAGTTTTGCAAATGAATACAGTCAAGATTTAGAACATTGGGACTTCCCTGGTGGTTCAGTGGTTAAGAATCCGCCTGCCAATGCAGGGGACACAGGTTCGATCCCTGGTCCAGAAAGATCCCACATGCCACGGAGCAACTAAGCCCGTGAGCCACAACTACTGAAGCCCGCGTGCCTAGAGCCCGTGCTCCGCAACAAGAGAAGTCACCGCAATGAGAAGCCTGCGCACCGCAACCAAGAGTGGCCCCCATTCCCTGCCAACTGGAGAAAGCTCAGCAACGAAGACCCAACTCAGCCAAAAATAAATAAATTTTAAAAAGATTTAGAATATTTCCATCATCCCAGAAAACGTTGTGTAAAAGGGTTTTCAAAAGGTGGCTGTGAGTCGTCTTTGGACAAACAACCGTGTGACACAGCAAGCACTTTGCCACTGAGACTGTGATTCCATGATGGCGTGATCCCCAGTGCTCCTCTTTGGCTGCACTGTCTGCGAGGGTGGCAGCTTGATACCTCTTCAACATAAGATCTTTCCAATTTGACAAACTCGTAGAGTCCACCTGCTTCTCAGTCCCAATGGAGAATCCCTGGAGCTCTGTGTTCTAGTGAAAAACAGTGTTTGCAACTGCTCTCATTGCTAAAATTCTTTTTCTTTTTTTTTTTTTTTTTTTTTTGCGGTACGTGGGCCTCTCACTGTTGTGGCCTCTCCCGTTGCAGAGCACAGCCTCCGGACGCGCAGGCTCAGCGGCCATGGCTCACGGGCCCAGCCGCTCCATGGCATGTGGGATCCTCCCGGACCGGGGCACGAACCCGCATCCCCTGCATCGGCAGGCGGACCCTCAACCACTGCGCCACCAGGGAAGCCCTCATTGTTAAAATTCTACAGCTGTGGGTTTTAAAGTTTATGCAAGAGTGGACATTTATATTTTGTTTTGGTTTTTTTGTTTTATTTTGTATTTATTTGGCTGTGCAGGTCTTAGTTGCGGCAGCCTTGCTCCTTAGTTGCAGCTCACTGGCTTCTTAGTTGCGGCACGTGGGCTCTTTAGTTGCGGCATGCATGTGGCATCTAGTTCCCTGACCAGGGATCAAACCCGGGCCCCTGCATTGGGGGCGTGGAGTCTTAACCACTGTGCCACCAGGGAAATCCCGACATACATGTTTTAAGTATTCAACATTTATCGTTACTTTGTTAGTTTAGGTTTAGGTTTGCAAAATTGATACTTTAAGAGAAAATTTTAAAACTTCTGGAAAACAAATGAGGTACCCTACCAGGAATGCACAGTCTAGGCAGCCTAGCCTTTTAAAGATGACAATAACAGAGAAAACAGATTAGGTTGCTGTGCTGCTTATTTATGGTTTTTTATGTCAAAAACACAACTATATATTCAAAATGACTTGCATGAATCAACTTTGTTTTAGAATAACATTTTGCAAATACAATTACTTAGTTGTCATTATTTATTCTTTTCACTGTTAAGTATTAATGATCATTCTCTAACGTAATTCTGGTTTGCCTGATACGCTTAAAAGGAAAAGAACAATTTCCTTTCTTAGTGTTAAAATTCCCACCAGGCCTGTGGTCTTTGGGTTAACTTTACCAAAGCAATTAAAGCTATTACAAGGACACAGTTTTTATTTGGCCAGATAGAGAACCCCAAGCTGTTTGTTTCTAGGTTAGAGAAAATGCATTAATTTGTTTAGCACTACTAGTGTCTCTAAATCTTCCCTTTACTGTAACAGCACATGCAAGTGGGCGAGCCAGTTTCTTGGCTGTGAAGCCACTCCCAGGGTAATTGATCAAACTGGCAGGGACTTAGCTTGCCTGCTGCTCTACTAAAACCATCTCAGCCAGGATTCTCCCAACTGGTATTTGATCACCGTTGGCCCTTCTTTATCCCAAAGAATACAAGTATAAACTGAATATAACTAAGTTTTAAAAGAGAGATGTCAGCCACTTATTTACCCTAGCTCCTAAGGGGAAAAAAGTATTTTCCTAAAGAGTAGTTTCCTAAAATATAGGCATATCTGTTCCTAAAATCTTTTGGCTTTCTGCAGAAATTTTTTTTAGTCTTTGCAACTATTTATATTTGCTAATTTACCAGTGCTTACTCTACTTAGCTGTACTATCAACCTCATTTTTAAATTATGTTTGCAAAGTTAATTACACTTATCTGTAAATGGAAAAATCAGAATAAGTATTTCACATTAACATAATAGCTTTAGAAAAGTAACTTGCAGCCTTTTATTGCAATATTAAGTAACAAATGGTCACTTTGGAAGAGCCAAATTCGATTTCAGCGCTTTTTTTAAATAAACATAATAGACTTGTAGCAATATGCCATGCTTCTGTATTGTGATTGTGGTAGGCAGAGTAATGCTTCTCTCCCCAAAGATAGGAAGTCCTAATACCTGGAGCTTGTAAATGTTACTTTATTTGAAAGAAGTCTTTATCGGTGTAATTAAATTAAGGGCCTTGAATGTGGGAGATGATACTGGATTATCCAGGTCAGCTGTAAATGCCTTCACAAATGTCCATAGAAGAGAAGCAGAGGGAGATTTGACACATGTTCAGAAGAGAAGGCAGGGTGAAGGTGGAGACAGAAATAGCAGGTTGGGGCCACAAGCCTAGGTAAGCCAGCAACCACCAGAAGCTGTAAGAGGCAAAGAACAGATTCTTCCCTTCAACCTCTGGGATGAATATATCTCAGCTTACAACCTTGAGTTTAGTCAAATGAAGCTAGTTTCAAATTTCTAGATTCCAGAACTAGGAGAGTATAAATTTCTGTTGTTCTAAGGAACACTAGGTTTATGGTGATTTGTTATAGCAGGCATAGGACACTAATACAGGTTTTGATACCAGGAGGTGGGGTGCTGATTTAACAAATACCTAAAATGTGGAAGTGGCTTTGGAATTGGATAACAGGTAAAGGCTGGAAGAATTTTGAGGCACATGATAGAAAAAGCCTAGATTGCCTTAAGCTGACTGTTGGTGGAAATAATAGACATTAAAGGTGCTCCCAGTGAGAGCTCGGAGGAAGTGATGAATATATAACTGAAAACTAGAGGAAAATTGATCCTTGTTAAATAGAGGGAGAAAACTTAGATGAATTGTCTCCCACAGTTGTGTAGAAAGCATGTAAACGATGGACTTGGTATTTAGCTGAAGAGATTTCCAAGCAAAGTGTTGAAGATGTAGCCTGGTTTCTTCTTGCTGCTCATAGTAAAATGCGAGAGGAAAGACATAAATTGAGGGAAGGACTCTCAAGCAAAAGCAAACCACAACTTGAGGATTTGGAAAATTCTCAGCCTATCCAGATCACAAAAGACAGTAAGATTAGAAGATTCATTGTTAGGTAAGTGCGCTCTGGAAAGAATGCCAGGGATGTAGGTGCACAGTCTTTAGTACTGAAGGGATTAGATGTGTGACTCGTGGGTCCCGTCAACCATCTCAGCAGAATACTGGAATGGAGATAGGATCATCCAGGAAAGATCTGTGGAGAACCCTCTTTTTTAATGGCATGAATATACAGGAGACCTGCAAGGTTTTTGAGAATATTATATCAGCAGCGACAATGCCAGTTTGACTGAAAGGGACAGAGACGACAGGGTGAAACATAAAAAAGCTGCTGGACTTCCAAAGTTCCATAGTCAGAAAACAGGCTTATAAAACTACCTGGGTGCAAATATGTGCTACCCTTCAAGAAAAAGGAAAAATTACACCAATGGTAGAGCCTCAAGCCACAGAATATTATTCCCAGGCCTTGAAACCTTGTCCCCACTTCATTTTGAAATTACTTGGGCTGGGTGGCTCCTTTTCCTTCCATTTTTCTCCCTTTTAAAATAGGGATGTCATAAGTGAATTGTCTCCCACAGCTGTGTGGAAAGCATGTAAGCAATGAACTTGGGTTTTGTTTTTTGTGTTTTTTTTTTTTGCGGTACGCAGGCCTCTCACTGTTGTGGCCCTCTCCCGTTGCGGAGCACAGGCTCCGGACGCACAGGCTCAGCGGCCATGGCTCACGGGCCCCACCACTCCGTGGCATGTGGGATCTTCCCGGACCAGGGCACGAATCCGTGTCCCCTGCATCGGCAGGCGGACTCTCAACCACTGCGCCACCAGGGAAGCCCAACCTTTTCCTTTAAACATTGTATTCTTAGACAAAAAAACCCTGTCCTTTAGCTCACTTCCTTTGTACTGGCACCCTAAATAATTCTTCGTCTTTTTTAAAAACTATTTGTTGGTCTTGCCACTTTATACCTCGAGCAACCCCACCGTTGATATACTAAATTCACATGGTCTGAGAATAGGGCAGGTAGGACTCCCCATCGAAAAATCAGAACGCCGTATCTAGAAGAAAGGTAAAAAGATGCTAGGTGGCACAAGCAACAGGTGTCCATTATATAATGCTTGCAACACTGCGTATTTCCAGTGTATTGGGTTGGCCAAAAAGTTCGTTCGGTTTTTAAGGTAAAACTAAAAGACACTTTTCATTTTCACCAAGAACTTTATTGAACAATGTATTTATTAACCGAATGAACCTTTTGGCCAACCCAATATTATGATTACTATTTGCTTGCTTGAAATAAATAGCCCTGAATATTCTAATTATATTAATAGATTCTAAGGAATTTGTCTCATAAAAGCCATGCCTAGTCAATTAAATATAAATACATGTTTATTTAGTGAAAGGATAACTTCTAATTGCGCTCTAGGTAGTTCAGGGAGTTCCCCAGTCTTCTAAGAGGAAGGCCAAATACAACATCATCAAAAATGAAAGAAAGGAAACAAGGGACCAATCTTATGTAAACTTTAAGTGCTTATAAAGTAATTAAGGCTTGGGATTGTTCAGTCAGTTCTTTCTTCTCTGGAGCGTGTTGGTGTATTTGTAATTGTGAGCCATCTGTCCTCCTGCCCAGTAGGCTTCTGGGACACCTCCTTTCCCTTACAGCAGGTAAATGCTAAGGACATGTAAACTGATTTTAATAATAGAGCAGGATGTAATTAGAAAGGCAGATCTGCTATAGAAACATGGTACCATGCTTTACAAAATTAAATGTAAATAATTTGGATTAGAGCCACACCACTGGGTGTTTCTAGTAGCATAAATAACAGATTTGGTTGTGTAAAAATAACTTCGTGAACATTCCTCTGTCCTTTGTTTTGAATGTTTGTGAAATGTTTTACTCTGTCTCCAGCACCCTTTACAGCCAAAATGTGGGAAGAGTTGGTTAAATGTATTGTATTTAAACATAAAGATGGATGGCGATGATTTCGATTTGCTTTGAGTTGATTTTCTGATGGTTGTGATGGATTTTGCTCATGCTATCTGTATTCTCACCTGGTCTTACTTTTATACTTAGATTTGGCCAGGTCTAAGTGTAATCTACTATGAGACTGAGGTGGTTTTAACCTCAAGGTTTCTTTTTCTATGGTTATTTTGGCCACTGTTTATTTAACTCAAGGTACAGCACGTTAATACTCCTGATCAAATTCTAAGGGCAGTACATTTGTATTCTGTCATAATCACAGTGGAGAATTAAACACATATTTATGAACCAGAATAAGGATTCAATAGTTACCTGTGATAAAGGGTAGTAATGCCTTATTCATCACATTACTACACTGTGACATTGGCAAGTTCTGAAATAGTTTAAAAATGTCTCTCTTGTTTTCTAAATAGAAGGGAAATGGGCTCCATACAATTAAACACATCTCAGTGTGAACCTAAGTGTGAAAAATATCTTCACACAGGGTAGTTTAATTTTTAAAGTTCTTCCATACACTAATGGCATACAATTTAGTTTAACAGCTCCGTGTGTTATAATCAAGAGTGTGAATAGGCAATCAAATACTCCTGTGAAATTCTACTTCCCAGAGAATTCATGGCGGGCCTGTTGCTATGGTACAGTCTCACCTGGGACTTGTTTAGCTTCTTTCTCAATCAGATATATTGACAATAATGAGCTTAGAAACAGAAATCTGCATAGAAAATTCAGAATGGAGAAATCCAGATAGATAAATGAAGCAATATAGCACTTCTTTTCTGACTTGCACTTACAAGTTCTTGTTTGTGATCCCAAGAGTTTTAAGATCCACTGAAGACATTGCTCTCTCTCTGTAAAGTGAGCTGGACATCACAGAAGGCCCTGTTTATCAGATGGGAAACCATAGAGAAGATGTCTCTAAAAAGCTGAAAACTAGATTCCCTTCATCCACAGCTGCTTCCCTGGAACTTGAGACCACCACGGTACTACTTAACAGTGCCATCTTATTTAGATAATGCCAAAGAAAGACTGATGAGTCACAGTTATTAAATTGAAGGAGGTGATCACATCAGAGTACAATAACAAGCCAGGCTGCGAGAACTTTGATGGATTCCTTAGGCTTGTATTGTTCTTAAGAGGTTGTTATCTTCCTCTCTTCACCTGGAAATCAATTTCATTGCTACACTCTGTAGGTCATGGTGGGAGGCTGAAAGACAGTGACAGAGAGCACCAACTCTGGAGTCACGCCTCTTAGCTTCATCTTCCTGCTCTGCCATCTGCCAGGTGTGTGACCTTAGACACTCACGATCTGCATCTCAAAAATGAGAGTAGTGATACGTACGTCGTGGGGTGGTTATAAAAATTAAATAAGAGATACTTAGCACGTAGAAGTCATTCATTGGTTATTGGTTGTACTCACCATGTACGATATGCATGGAAAGCATTAGTACAGTATCTGGCTCGTAGTAAGCACCTAATAAATAATAGCTAGTAATATTAGTATATTATAATTCCTTAAGTGAATCTCTGCTAGAGTCTTATTAGATTATAAGAGAATGGTTAAAATTTGGTGTATTCAATCATAAAACAATTGTACTCATATGAATGAAAAGGGGTGGAGAGCCAGAAACCATCCAAGCCATTCTATGTACTGTCCTGGAGTGCAAGGGTGCCAGGCTAGAGTCATCAGCCCAGCAGCCTTTACAATGAACATGTCATTGTTCTTAAATTAAACCCAACTAAGTATGTGCTGTTCTAAAACTCTGTGCTGTTCAAACTAACTTACTGTATGCTGGGAGAAAATGCTAAGGTTGGCCAGATTATGTATTTTTACCTACCATCTGATATTCTTGACTTTCATTACACAATACTGTTAAAATGTTTTATTTTAATTAGAAACACATTAGTTTATTTTAAAAGATAAGTGTCACAGATGTGTACTTAAAGTGATCATTTAGGTTTAGTTTCAAGGAGAGTAGTAAGAGAGAGCCATAGCCTGCCACATGGTGGTATTTCCACGCCCTTTCATTCACTCTGCTGATGGGCTCAGAACGTCTCCTCTGGCAGACTGAGTTATCTTTCCTTCCCAAAGGGACCAGCCTTCTCATTCTTACTCACACGTGCATGCAGCAGGCATGGTCCCAGGCACTGAGGCTGGTGCACCTCTGAGGCAGGTGTAGCCCAGTGGACTAGCCTCTGCTTTCCTGAGCCTCGGGCCTGGACAGGCACGCGGACCGAACCTGATGGTCTGCCGACCACCTACACCAGGCATTCGGCTCGGAGGTAGCATCCTCTGGGCAAATCAACTTCTGCTTTTAGGAGAGAAGACAGTTACGGAGTTCAGCTCCATCTTTCTCATGTCTGTTAACTGTAGGTATGAGTTGTTGGCATGACAATTACTGATCAGAATATCTTCAAAAAACAAGAAGGAAAAGCTGTTTTTAGGTATTTTCATAAAATAGACACAAGGAAGGAAATTTCTTTTTCTTGGCCGCGCTGCTTGGCTTGCAGTATCCCAGTTCCCCGACCAGGGACGAAACGTGAGGCTGTGGCAGTGAAAGCGCTGAGTCCCAACCACTGGACTGCCAGGGAATTCCCAGGAAGGAATTTTTTTTAAATTGAGATGTAATTGACATATAATTTTATATTAGTTTCAGATGTACAACATAATGATTCAATATATGTATATATTGTGAAATGATTACCATAGGTCTAGTGTTAAGGAATTTCTTAATAGAGTAAGATGATGGGAAATATTGAATAAAGATTTTGGGCTGCATTGAATCAGTATCTGAGTATTAAAGAACAACTTAACATATTTATCCACCATCCCCGTATTGTTCATTGGCATTCATCACGCTGACTATAGAAATCATACATTTTAATTTTGTGAGGGTCCCTAAATTTGCTAAAATTACTTGTTTTGAAATTTAATAAATAGAAAATAGAGCATATGATACTAGCAAGAAGCAACCGCTCTTTTCTCAGTTGTTTGTCATGAGTGGTGCTTCAGCCACCACTTTCTTCTTGTGATATATAAAATTGGATCCTCTTTATATGAGGTTTGAGAAGAGAAAACAAAAAATGACAGCAGAGCTATTGAGAACAGAATATGATCAGAAGGTGAAAGAAGTAGATTATTAACTGAATGGTATAATAGCATGGTACAATACTAAGAGCTTGATAAAAATGGAATCCAAGGCATCTCCTTATAGTCCAGATTATTTTTTTCTCCACTTAGAAATTGAAAATACTGTATATCCCCAAATTTTTGGCAAGTGAACCTATTAGGGAAGAACATGGTGCTTTTTTCAGATGTATATTTGTTACTATATAATGCCCAACTCTCTAAAAACGGCTTTATGGTTTATGCAGCATTTAACAATTCCTCTGTGATGTGGGTGTTATCCCCATTTTACAGACAGTTAAACTGGGGCTTATAGATGTTAAAGTGACTTTTCAGTATCATTTAGCTAGTAAGTGACAGAGCCTAGAATCAGATCCAGGTTGGAGTGCAAGTCTTAGAATCCTTCCATCTTTGTTGTAATCTACCTCTAAGCACATGCTTCTAAAGAGACTTACAAGTTTTTAAGCTCTAGGACCTGGGTAAGCAAAACTCTGGCTCACAGTCCAAATCTGGCCCCTGCCTGTTTTTTTGTAGCCTGCAAGCTAAATGTTTTTTGTTTTTTTACCTTTTTAAATGGTTTAAAAATAATTAGAAGAAGGTGATTTCATGACACCTGAAAATTAGATGAGTTTCAAATTTCAGTGTTCATAAACAAAATCTTATAAGTTTGCTTAAATTTGAAACAAAATTTTGGATTTTTAAAAAAGTATATAGAAGCAATCCAGGTATTATCCACTGATGGATGAATATATAAACAATTGTGGTATATACAAACAATGGAACATTATTCAGCCTTAAAAAGGAAGGAAATTCAGACACAAGCTACAGCATTGATGAAGCTTGACAACATTATGCTAAGTGACAAAAGCCAGTCACCAATGACAAATATTGTATGATCCCACTTATACAAGCTACATAGGAGAGTTAAATTCATAGAGACAGAAAATAAAATGGTGGTTGCCACAGGCTGGGTGGAGGGAGGAATTTGGAATTATTGAGTATGGTGTTTCAGTTTAGGAAGATGAAAAAGTTCCGGAGATGGATGGTGGTGATGGTTCCATGACAGTGTGAATGTACTTAATGCCACTAAGTTGTACACTTAAAAATTGTTTAAATGGTAAATTTTGTGTTATGTATATTTTACCCTAACATGATTTAAAATTGAAAGTTAAGTGTAGGGTCCTCTTCCAGAATTTATTTCCAAAAGGTATGTTGATATATAGAATTTGTAAGAAAGATTATGTGGATTTGATTTTTATGGTTACACTGAGCATAAGTTGTTCCTTCCTTCCCTACTTGTTAGAAGTTTTTGGAAAAAAATTCATTGAAACTATAGAACTAGCTGAGAAGCACCTTTCTAAAGATACCAATTCTTTATTAAAGAGTTTTAAGAGAAATATATACATAGAATTCATTATTAATCAGTACATTATACAACATTTATTTTCATGTAAAGTATTTATTACTGCTATCATGTATTTCATGCCCTTTATGAAAACTAATTCTTAAAACATGCTCTTTTTAAATAGGTCAGAATGGGAGCCTTTAACTAGTAGTAAAAATTAGGTTCTTAGTGTGGTTTTAAATGAAAAAGCAATTCTTATTCTATTGTATTTGTAAAAACTAGTAACAAATGAATACCCAAGTTTAAAAAAATTAAATATTCACCTAAAAAGTATGCAATAAAAAGTAAACTACCCTACAAACGTCCAGTCCATTTTCCCAATGGTTAAAACTTTACCTGGTTAAGTTTCTTGAGTATACATCAAGAAAAAAAGGTTTTCTGCTTACTCCAGCATCTGTCTTTTTTAGAAAAACAACTGCATAGCTTTATTTTCCTGGGTAATCTTTCTTATAGATTATTCCACACCAGCACATGTGGGTTTACTTCAGCCTTTTCTAGCAATTGCATGGAGTCCCATCTTATAGAAGTATGTAATATATTTAACCAGTCCCTCGCTGATGGATGTTAGCTTGTTTCCAGTTTTATTTGATTGGTTGGTTTTGTGTACCTTTCCAAGTATATCCAAAGTCTCAGCATTAGAACTGATGGGCCAGGGCTTCCCTGGCGGCACAGTGGTTAAGAATCCGCCTGCCAATGCAGGGGACACGGGTTCGAGCCCTGGTCCGGGAAGATGCTGCGGAGTAGCTAAGCCCGTGTGCCACAATTACTGAGCCTGTGCTCTAGAGCTGGCGAGCCACAACTACTGAGCCGGCATGCCACAACTACTGAAGCCCACGCACCTAGAGCCCATGCTGTGCAACAAGAGAAGCCCGCGCACTGCAACGAAGAGTAGCCCCCACTCTCCACAACTAGAGAAAACCCGTGCACAGCAACAAAGACACAACGCAGCCAAAAATTTAAAAATTAAAAAAAAAACAACACTGAATGATAAAATTAAAAAAAAAAAACTGATGGATCAATAGGTCGGTACACTTTTTTTTTCTTTAGATATTATTAAATTGCCCCCACAAGAGTTTGCACCAATATACATCCCCATAGCACCTTTTCTCCATGCCCTTACCAGTGCCAAGAACTTGTAAATCTAAGTGCTATTGCTCATTGTTTGAATGGGTCATTAGAATACTATTGAATACTTCAAAGTACTTTAATAACTTCAAAAAGGTAAAAACATCTATCCTCCTCTCAATCAGAATACCATTTTCCAGGAATTAGATTGTTTCCTAAGCAGGATCTGTCCTGGTACTATTTAAACAGAATTTTTTTAGCCCTTTTATTCTTTTCTTCTTAGTTTTGGGGGTTAGATTTTAATTAAGGATTTCATATGCTAGCTACAAGTGAAACAATACAAAGAAGATAATAAAAGAAGATTAAATAAATAAATGAAAGAAGATAAATGTAAATAATATCTTGACCCCTTTTTCATTCTCACCCTCCTGAGGTAACCAGTCTTCCTGATCTGCTATATTCCTATCATAGTTTTCTCCATGCTCAAACTAACACATATAGAGGTTTTTAATTTTATTATTTTGCTGTGTTTTACTCAGCTGTTCAACTGGCTTTTTCACTTAATTGCATGTAATGGTCTTTCTGAGGCAACAGATAAAGGTCCAGCTCATTCTTTTTAACAACCACATATATAGTAGTTATTACATGTAGTGTGGAGATTCCATAGTTTGTTAAAATATTGCCATGTAGATAGATTCTTAAATTGTTTCTAACAATGCTACAATTAATATTTTATGTATACAGTTGACTTTATTTCTGCAGAGTATATATCCAAAAGTGGAATTGCAAGCTCATGGGGAATATATATTTTTAATTTTAAAAGAGGTTACCAGATTATAATAGCAAATCACGCTAACATGAACAATATGTGTCTGTGCTCTTCTCTCCAAGTGTTCCTCCCCAGCCCTGGATGGGACACTTTGAAAATATTTGCCAATATGATGAAAACCAGCATCTTGTTACTTGATTTTCTTTCTCCTTATGAATGAAATTGAACATTTTTTCTGATATTTTAATTAGCATTTACATTTCATCTTAGATGGATTGCTTGTTGATACTCTTCCTATTTTTACTATGTGTAAATTTGTTTATATGAGATTTTAAATGTGTGTTATATGTTAGGTGTTAAAAATGTTTCTCTCTTGCTCTCTTTTTTTGGGCATTTGACTTTGCATGAGCTTTTGGAGTATGAAGTTTTATTTTTATGAAGTTAAATATGCTTATTTTATCCCTTATGATTTGGCAGTTTCTTGTCTTCTTTAAGGAGGTCTCTATCATCCCAAGTTTATAAAAATATTCTCCTAACCCTTCTACACTGTTGGTGGGAATGTAAGTTGGTACAGCCATTATGGAAAACTGTATGGAGGTTCCTCAGAAAACTAAAAATAGAATTACCATATGATCCAGCAAGCAATCCCACTCCTGGGCATATATCCAGACAAAACTCTAATTCAAAAAGATACATGCACCCCTATGTTCATAGCAGCACTGTTCACAATAGCCAAGACATGGAAACAACCTAAATGTCCATCAACAGATGAACGGACAAAGAAGATGTGGTACATATATACAGTGGAATACTGCTCAGCTGTAAATAAGAATGAAATAATGCCATTTGCAGCAACATGCGTGCAACTAGAGATTATCGTACTAAGTGAAGTAAGTCAGAAAGAGACAAATACCATATGATATCACTTATATGTGGAATCTAAAATATGACATAAATGAACCTATCTATGAAACACACTCACGGACATAGAGAACTGACTTGTGGTTTCCAAGGGAGAGGATGAATTGGGAGTTTGGTGTTAGTAGATGCAAACTATTACATTTAGGATGGATAAACAAGAAGGTCCTACTGTATAGCATGGAGAACTATATCCTCTGATAAACCATAATGGAAAAGAATATTTTTAAAAAGAATATATATATATGTATAACTGAATCACTTTGCTGTACAACAGAAATTATCACAACATTGTAAATCAACTATACTTCAGTTTTTTTAAAAAAAGATACTGAAAAAAATATTCTCTTAGGTCACCTTTTAATAAAGTGGGTTTTTTCCCCTACATTTGTTATAGAACGTGTGTGTGTGTGTGTGTGTGTGGTTTGAGGTGGTAATCTAGCTTTGTTTTCCCTAATTATACCCGCAGTTCTTTTCCCATTGAATGAAATTCTACCTTTGTCGTAATTACTAAGTTCCCATATATACTAGCATCTGGCTCTTTATTCTTATTACATTCCAGGGCTTTATTTGACTTGGGAAAAAATGTTTTAAAGCAATAAAGTCAATACAGTTCTAAATATAACCTTCAGGAATAGAAAATGAGACCACCTTATTTTTTTCAGCTTCCTGTAACAGAAAGAGCAAGAATTTAGAGTTCCATTTCCAGCGCTCCACTTCCTAATTATGTGACCTTGAGCAAGTCATTTATTTTGCCTCTCCCAGGCTATGATTGCTCAACTCAATAGTGGCCGGCACTTTTGTAAGGATTAGAGAAAAAAATATGTAGAGTGCCTGACCCACAGTTGGCCTTCATTCGGTGGTACCTAGTATTACCACTAGTGTTAGGACTTAACAAAAAATAAGAAAGTAAGACATTTGATATCAAGTTATGTCTGCTCCAAACATAAGCAGATGTGTCACTTCGTGAGTATATATCATGTGCAAGAGAAAAAGAATTCTAAATATGGTAATTTAAAGGTTCTTTCAGGCAAGTAAATTAGTGTGAACAATAAAAATAATGTAATGAAGTCTGGCACCTTTTTCTAAGAACTTTTTTCTTTTTCTTTGTTTTCTACTGAGAGCCATACAGACCTAACACAAGTAAAAAGTAACCTTATTTGTCCACTTTTTTTTTTTAACATCTTTATTGGAGTATAATTGCTTTACAATGGTGTGTTAGTTTCTGCTTTATAACAAAGTGAATCAGTTATACATATACATATGTTCCCATATCTCTTCCCTCTTGCGTCTCCCTCCCTCCCTCCCACCCTCCCTATCCCACCCCTCTAGGTGGTCACAAAGCACCGTAACTTGTCCACTTTTTTAGCTAAGTAAGGAAAATACAGCTATTGGGAACAACAAATTTTAAAATTAAAACAAATTTTAATCGCTTTTCTGTTTAGCTCACCTGTAGAAGAGCTGGATGTTAGGGGAGAAAGCAAGAGAGTCAGAGAAAAACAGAGGACACTGAGTATGGAAACACTGTGGACCTGAAAATAAGGATGGTCATGAGTCTAGATGCAGACACATTGACGTGCCCCAGTTCTGTCCTAAGGCTTTAATGTTTCCTGTAGGTTAGAGATGTCCTGTGGTTATCAATAATACATTGATTTTTCTTAACCTTATTTCTCAAGAACCCCAGGACAATTTCTGGAGGTTTAGAAACAAATGATGTTAGTGAAGCCATACAGGTAAAATGTAAAAATCGAAAAGTTAAAAAGGAAAAACAATTGAATACCACTTATACCTCTTGGGCTGGGTAACAAGACTTCTCAGGGAACCATTTAACTGACTAGGGCACAGCTCATAAATGTATATTCTTATTCTAGTTACCTCCTCGCTTCCCCACACTTTAGTCTTAAAATATCTGCGAAGCAGAAAGAACAGCTGTAGAAGTAAGCCTAGTAATTTAAAAAGTATAATCGTAAGACAAGCGCTACCTGCACTAGACAGTATTTGTTTTCTTTCCCCATTACACTTCATTAAGTTACTAACCAAACCTTAAATTAATCATTTTGAAAATTAGCCTCTTATTCCCTAGCGCTATTTATTAGACCTACTGAAGAAAGGAAGATTCAGTTTTGCCTTGTTTTTGTTTCTCTTATCCTTTTCATATTCTTTGTTGTGTTTGCAACAACTAGTCCACAGAGAGGAAGTGGGAGGTTGGTCATTTATTCCTCTCACTTTTCCATTTCAGCAAATAATGATTTATATGCATTGTTATCATCTGCACAGTCAATTAGCTCTCAAATAAACATCTAACATTAGGTGATACGCATCGCTGGTCTTACTAATTTTGAAATATTTAGGTACTAGAAAACCAGATAAATTATTAATGTTAAGTCATTATTATTTTTCATAATTTCTTAATGAATTTTTTAAAAATGTCTAATCGGGCTTCCCTGGTGGCGCAGTGGTTGAGAGTCCGCCTGCTGATGCAGGGGACACGGGCTCGTGCCCCGGTCCGGGAAGATTCCACATGCCGCGGAGCGGCTGCACCCGTGAGCCATGGCCGCTGAGCCTGCACGTCCAGAGCCTGTGCTCTGCAACGGGAGAGGCCACAACAGTGAGAGACCCACGTACTGCAAAAAAAAAAAAAAAAAAAAGAACCTATTTGCCCATGTCACCATGAATAATATGAAATCCCTGATAGAGCTGATTTATTTTTTATTTTTTAAATTTATTTATTTATTTATTTTTGGTTGCGTTGGGTGTTCGTTGCTGCGTGCGGGCTTTCTCTGGTTGTGGCGAGCAGAGGGCTACTCTTCATTGCAGTGTGCGGACTTCTCATTGCGGTGGCTTCTCTTGTTGCGGAGCACAGGCAGAGCTGATTTATTGAAAGAGCAGTCAACAAAATTTAGGGAAACACAGGTTCTAGTTACAGCTCTGCCTTCATATCGCTCTGTGACTTTAAAGGTAGCAAATCGTTTTGTACCACTGATTTTTCTAATTTCCCTTACCTACGTTGTAAGCATGTGATTATTACTACATTTGAAATGCTTCAAGAGCCTCATAAAGGACCAACCATAATATATTATGCCTGTCATTATATAAAAATACTTAGGAATCAATCAGTTTAAAAATTTATGTGATTGATTATAACATACGAAATAAAGTGTACTGTGTAAAATCCACCCAGAATGAATTAGCAGGATTTTCTTGTCTTGGTCTTGTAAGAAGCTAGATGGATGAAATATAGATTTCACTGTTCTTTAAGGAGAATTCAGTTTAGTAAATGGAACACATGTAATGGCTAAGTGCTTTACCCAAGGGCTGGATAAAGGACTCTAGGCACGCGGGAGGGTGATATTTCAGGTGGATGGAGCAAGGTGAGAAAAAGCTCTGAGTGCTAAGTATAGGAAATTATGAATAGTTCTGTCCAGATGCATGAAGGGGAGTGGCAGGAGACTGAAAAAAAGGTATTTGGGGCAGACTGCCGAGGGTCTTAAAATAAGGCTGTGGTAACCGTACTACAGGTTGGGTGTGAAGGGCATGGTGTGCAGTGGTTAACACCATGGGGTTAGGAGTCAGACTGATGTGATTCAAATCTTGGTTTTGAATGACTTCAGTCAAGTCAGCCCTCTGTGAATGAGGGTAACCTTCATTCACTACCTTGCAGTCTGACTAAGAAGTTAACAACGTAATGCATGTTAAAGCTTAGCAGAGAGCCTGGAGTCCAGGAAACACTCAGGAAAGGATAGAGATTATTGATGAGTAGTATTATGCCCTCAACAGATTTATCTGGGAGAAATGTGAAAAGCAGAGTCAAGGCCCCTTGCCACCACGGTGGGGAGAAGACTTAGTGCAGGGTTATTACAATAGTCTAAAGTTAATGTGAGTCCGAATTAGGGTAGTAGTGGTGGGAATGGCAAGGATGGGAATGGATTCAATAGTGGTAGAGAGGTTGAGTGACAGGATTTGGGAAACCATTTAACGTGTGAGAAATGGGGAATAAGAGAAAGGGGAAAATGATGCAAAGATGAAAACACTTGCATTTTGAGTCTGAGTAAAAGGGGAATGGTGGTTCCATTTGGTTAGTGATTCTGGAACTTTTGTATGCATGAGAATCTCCTGGAGGTCCTGTTCAAGTACCAGTGGCTGGACCTGACCCCTTCTGGTTCAAAGAAGTTTCCAGGTGATACTGATGCTGCTGTTCAGGGCCCGTACTTCGAGGACCACTGCAGTGGAGAAATAGAAAACACAGGAGGCAGGGGGTGGTATGGCTAGATGTGAGCCATGGCTCATCCTTCAAGTAGAGATGCTTAATTCACTACCATCAAAATGCTTAGTTCACTACCATTGAAAACATCAGTTTGAATCTGATTAGAGATAGTGGATTTGGACATCACTGGTATACACAGGCCCATGCAATGTTCAGAGATTGCCAGGTAAGAGATTAAAGAGCCAGTGAGCTACTGGTGGGTAGACAAGTTTTTATAAAGCCATCGGTGATGCTGTAGGAAAGGCTTGAGCTTTTACCCGTTTGGCTCAGCCTTCTCTGTATGTGGCTCTAAGCAAAGCTTTCATTAGTGTGTTTTAATGTAAACCTCTCTTCATTTTGATTTCCTAATAAAGGAGCTTTGGTGACAGTTACAGATAAGAGCCTGAGGTTTAGAATATAGATTTAGAGCATCTGGTAAGCTTTGCCATTCTCTCTGCTTCATTAAAACTGAAGGATAGATATCAAAGCTAAAACCTGGTATAATCCTGTGTGGTTTGATAGTAGGATAAAACAATAAAGATCTGAATGTTGATCATCTCCTATTTGAATGTCAACTAGTATAACAAAAAATCAGATTGGTGGTTGTGTCTCATGTTTTTCTGTTATCTTAAAGAAGATCTAAATGTAAAAAACTGTGGGCATAGATTAGAGCAACTAATCCAGCAGTAGCATCCTAACAATCATTCCCTTCCTGTCTTCAGAGTGGTGTGAGGTCAGGAGTTTCCATTTAAAGGTTAACCCTTTGTGGTGACCAGCCCTTTGTAAATATTCAGCCTTGACCAAAGTAATTAAAATTTTGTTTTCCAACATGTAAGGTATATTTTTAATGTAGAATACAGGATAGTACCCCTTAGTTCAACCATCCCAAAATACAATAAAAATGAACTGAATTCTTATTTTATTTATTTATTTATTTATTTTGGCTTGTGGGATCTTAGTTCCCCAACAGGGGATTGAACCCACGCCCTCAGCAGTGAGAGCTCAGAGTCCTAACCACTGAACCACCAGGGGAATTCCCTGAGCTGAATTTTTACTGTTGACTAAGTTGTGTTCTGCAAGACAATATTGTTTCTTGAGATGTTAATAGTTATTACTTGAAAAAGAAAAGGTGTGGTTAGTTTCAATAAATCAAAGAATGGCCAGGTTATAGAAAGGTAAGCTGATATCCTACTGGTGGACGTCTGAAAACTTTTAATATGCTAGTGTCACTGTGAACCTCCAAGCTTTGGAATCTTCTGGGCAGCAGTTTTCAAACCTGCTTGAAGGTTTAAACCCCTATGGGAGAGTGGGACACTGGTATCTGAGAACACAGTTTGATTGAGAAAGGCAATGTTTCTTCTTAACAAAAGGATCTGGTCAGTACAGAGGGGTTAAACATCATATACTTAGCATTTTTATAATTAATTATATATGGTTTTTAGTGACTACCAAGTAGACTTAATAAAGACTTGTCAATTATTATGTAAACTGTGATAGAAGGTCAGGACATCTGATCACCTCTGCACTAGTGGATGGTTATTAAGATTGAGAGTTCAGGGACCCTTTCAAAATATGACTGCTTTGGTTTTGGTATCAGCCTAGATTTGGGAATGGAATCTGGGATGCTTTGAGGATTTCTTACTAGCTCTTAGATATTCATTTTTAAAGTAGTTCTCTAGGCCTGACTCAAGAGCATCAGATATATGATCATGACCATAATTTACTCATCTTTTTAACATGCAAAAGAGAAAAAATGCTATAGTATATCCTGATATAGGACATATACTGTGAAATTCTCTGCACCTTAAAAATCTAACATTATTATTCAGTGATGATTGATCTTTTAGTGATATAAAACTCTTTTACCATACTAAATTAGAAAGGTAAATTATTATTATTGGAAGATTTTTAAGCAACAGTGATTGAAATAAAAATTATTTCTTACGTAAGCACTGATTGTATCAAATAATGACCTTGTCAGTTTACTTCTTTCAGTCTAACCAGTACTCAGTACTTTCCTGCTGAGATGTATAGACATGGAAAGGTATGTTGACCCCTGGTGTGTTGTACATGTACTGTGATGTGAATGGGTTTTTAATACACAGATGAACATCTTTAAAAATTACATATTTTAATTTATATTAGGAAAATTATATAGAAGCATTAGAAACCAGGATTTCAGTGATTTAATGCTAGAATGATACTGTCTTGTCTTAAAAAGGAGTCAATTTAAAGAGAAATATTTACTAAAAGGTAGTATAGGTCAAATGGGAAGGAAACAGAGATTGAGGAGTCCTGAGGTCAGGAAGATGTTTTCTAATGAGAAGATTTAAGCATTAAACTGAGAGGAAACACTGACGATTTGGGAAAGAGGAGCAAGATCCTAGAAGAGGCAAGAGGGCATGGAGAGTCTGGCCTTAGACAGGAAGGGGACACTCCTCTACCAAGCCTGGAAGAGGACTGAGGACTAACATAAATGTGGGACAGGAAGTTGAGAGTGTCATCGCTAATGGCCTGATAGGAATGCCTACTGCTGTTTCTTAATTGTCATCGTCATAGTGGTGGTAACTATTGTAGCCACTCCTGAATTAGTGAATCAGTTAGAACAACTTGAAGTAAATAGATGCTAGTGATACAAGTGGGCAACTGTAGTTGTATGGCATGACCCCCAATGAGCTTTTGCACAAGTTTGGAAGAAGAATTGTTTCTAGCATCTAAGGCAAGAGGGAACACAGCATACTAATGTAAGAATGTAAGTGGACAAGACTTCCTTGGCGGTCCAGTGGTAAAGAATCCACCTTCCAATGCAGGGGACGTGAGTTTGATCCCTGGTCAGTAAACTAAGATCCCACATGCCACAGGGCAGCTAAGCCCACGTGCCACAACTACTGAGCTCACACGCCTCAACTAGAGAGCCCACGTGCCGCAAACTACAGAGCCCACGCGCTCTGGAGCCTGCGTGCCACAACTACAGAACCCACATGCCCTGGAGCCATGTGCCACAACTAGAGAAGAGAAAACCGGCACACCACAACTAGAGAGAAGTCCGAACACTGCAACAAAGAGACCGTGCCTCAGTGAAAGATCCCGCATGCCCCAGCGAAGATCCCTCATGCTGCAACTAAGACCCAATGCAGCCCAAAAAATAAATAAATAAATAAATCTTTTTTTAAAAAAAGAATGTAAGTGGGAATATGATTACAGATTCTACTGACAGGAGGACAGTGAGGAATATTATATACAACTTCATGCTAATAAGTAGAGGTAGTGAGGAACCAGGGGAAGGCCAGTTTCCTTCTCTGGAGCACCTCAGCTGTGGTATGAAGAATGCATAGTCTTCACCAGACAGAGTTCAGAAGAAGCAGTATTTTCAGGAAAGAACTACATTTCAATTAAAGTCTGTAGGTGGAGAGTCTTCTTAGTAACCCTGAGATGGAGAATATTCTAAGTAAAAGATGAAGAGTTTATAAACAATTTGCAAACTGGAACGAGGCTTCCATAGGGCACAGTTGGAAAGGGTCAGGAGATATGTCACTACTGGCCATCAGTGAGGCTTTAATGAAGGTGAGAGGGGCTAGGAGGCCACAAGAGGGTGAAGTATGCCCTGTTTTTAGTGCCAGCACCAGAGTCCTTGAAGCTGAGGTCTGGGATGGAGCGCTTCCTGCTTATTGAAGGAGATGGGAGTGGAAGGACCTAATGCTGGAAGCCTCCTGGGCTTCTGGAATCCAGTGGCAGGAGACATGACTAGGTATGCAGTATTATTTCTGTTTTAAAAAAACACTGAATCACCAGTTTAAGGTCGCATTTAGGACTGAGGTACCTGGAGTTTAGGTAGAGGTTTCACTCCAAATGAACAACAGGAACAGGTGGGTATGAAGAAGACCCAACTAGAAGTCTCAGAAATGGAAAACGTTGTCATTGGAAAAAAGTGAATAATAGATGAGATAAACTCTTCACGAGGCAAACAGAGAAATAGTGAATTGAAAGAAACACTGAGAAATTCTCAGAGAAATTAAGAGAAAATATGAAAAAGCTGTGGAGACTCCCATTTCTGGCATATTCAATACCCTAACCGGTCTCCCCACTGAAAGAAACTAAATACGTATACTGAATAAAGTATTTAAATTGTGTTTTTAAAAGCAAGGCTGAGCTGCCAAGGAAGTAAAGTACTCACAGAAACAAAAACCAAAATGAAAGTGAGACTCCTAAGCTAAGTAAGCAGTAAACCTGGCTTCCACCTTGAAAGTATGTGTCAAACCTAGGTGATCTTGAGCATGCCATTAGATGTCAAATGCCATGTGCCCTTTGAGGGCTGCCCAAGATGGGGAGTCTAATGGGATATCCCTTGCCCAAACATAAAACTTTACAGAGCAACAGCATTAGTACAAGGGTGTTGAGAAACCTGTCCCCCAGAAGAGGACAAGCTTGGGTGCTGGTAGTAGGGAGAAAGTATCCCCCTGAGAGTTTATGATACCTGTGAGAGAGGGTACCTAAATGGCCAATAAGCATCTGGAAAGATGTTGGTTAACAAGGAAATACAAAATAAAATAAATGCAAGGTAGCACCCCATGCCTATCAGATTACAAAGAAAGAAAGGAAGGGAGGGAGGGAGGGAGAGAAGGAAGGAAAGAGGGAGGGAGGGAAGGAGGGGAGGGAGGGAGGGAGGAAGGAAGGAGGGAAGGAAGGAAGGAAGGAAATTTAAGCCCCAAAATGCAAATCGGTATCAGTGAAAATGTACAGAAACTGGAGCCCTCATACACTGCTGACTGGAATGTAAATTGGTACAACTACTTTGGAAGGTAATTTGATAATCGTTATCAAGTAAACTTGAAGATATGCGTAGCCTTCAACCCAACAATTCCATGTCTATGTCTCTACTGGAGAGGTCTGGCACACGTGCACAAGATGATTTATACAGTGATGCTTATTTTGCAGTACGCTTCTAATTGCACAAAATTGGAAGCAACCCAAGGGTTCATCATTATAAGAACATATAAATATATTGTGCTGTAGTTGTACAATAGAATACTGTTGAGCAATGGAAATAAATGAACTAGATCTATGTGTACTGATACTGATAAATCTCAAAATCATATTATAATAAAACCAATCTGCAGAGCACTGAGTGTATTATACCATTGATATAAATTGTATGAGTATGCAAAACAATACTATATATTATTTATGGATCTGTATATATGGAGTAGTAAGAATATAAAATATTCATGTGAATATTAAACACCAAATTCAAGCTAATGGTTTCTTCCGGAGAGGGAAGAAGAGAGAGAAATAAGATCCAGGAAGAAGAAACCAGGGGATTCCATTGTATCTGTAATGTTTTATTTCTCAAAAAACCTGAAGCAAATGTAGCAAAACAGATTTGCTAGAGCTGGATCAGCTTTGCCAAAGCTCATTGTATTATAGTTTATACTTTTTCAGTACATTTAAAGCATCTCACAGTATTGAAAAATTAGGAGTGAGAGAAAACTTCTATCATTATATAGAAGGAATCCAAAAACAGTACTGTCCCAGGTTGGGTTCTCACTGGAGTGGAGTTTTGCATGCAGAATGTTTATTATAGATCAGCACTTGTGGAGGTGAGGGCAAGGAAAAGCAGGCTTGGGCAGGGGAGAGGTCCAAATACCATGCCAGACAGTCAAGCCCATGGAAAGCTCTGAAGCAAATCTGGATCCGGCTTTTATATTCTCACCTCAATCAGTGGCTGCATGCAGCCTGCCCAGAAGGGTACAACTTCCTTGGTCAAGGAGATTCTCTGCATCTGAGGGCCCCCTGAAGGCACTGACCACTGGGGTATTGAGTCCTTCCTTGGGCCTCCTCGGGCCATGCGTTTCTGTCTACCATACAAGATCATGCAAGTGAATCTTTGTTTCCTTCTATTCCCTTGACTCTCAGAGAATATTTATCAATATACTTACTGAGAGAGATGAGATAAATATAAACAAAAGCTTCCAAACGCATGTGAACTGACTCCACTTTTATAGCATGTTAGTAGGCTTGGCTTTCTTTCTAAGCTTGATTACGGTCTTGTTTGACAGAATTTAAGAGGAAATTGTCATGTACTAATCATTGGCAAATGCTTTTAACATTATTTCCTTGCTCTTCTCAAAGGATCCCCCTGTAATTTAGATGCCCAGTTTGGGATGCTGCAGTAAAGATCAGCCTTCACACACTATGTTTAGAGGATAAAATATTAAAATTTTAAATTTATGGATGGTATCACTGCATAATCATCTCAATGAGTGTTATTTTGGAAATCATTAGATGTGTTTTTATATGTAATACCATCTTCCTTGTCAGTCAGTCTAAGAAGCCAGTAGAGACAGAATTGTCAAATATTTATATCCTACTCATTCATCTTGGTGCCAGTCACATGTGGGAGTTTTATTTGTATTCTGTAGAAGTAGTATTAATAATTTTATTAAAAAGTATATATATATTTTACTTGTAAATATCCACAGGTATTAGATAACCTTTATAGATTCCATGCTTTACAGCTTCCTGAGAGTCTGCTTTGGGGGCTTTAATGATGTCATACTTGTGAGAAGTGTGGGCAAATAATGGATAAAATGGTTTTGATAAAAGTAGCCAGTGATGTTCAGTATTATGGGCTCCACAGCCAGGAGGGATACAGTGTAGACTTTACTCAGTTCATATGAGTGTTAAAGGAATTACCCAACTTCTAAAAAAAATGTAGCTGCATCGTGGGTACAGAGGCTCTTCTAGCAACTTGACAACTGTAAATGGTTTCTAGCAGTATGTCAGTCAGAGTTTCTAGTTGCAAGAAAAAGAGACTGACATGGCTAATTATGCAGGGGGGGAAAAGTGCTTATTAGGTGGTTATTAGTGAATTCCCACATTTGTTGCCAGGACTGGAGAACAAACCTTGAGACTAAACTCCCAGGAACAGTGTCCAAATCAAGTAAACACTGCCACTGCCACCAAGTATAAACATAGTTTGTGTGGAGGTCATTTCCATGTTAGAAACTTGACCTTGAGTCCTACTGCAGGGAGTACAGCAAGAAGGTGAAAGAAAGAGAGAAAACGAGCTTCATATTTTCTGATGTCACTGTCTTGGTTTCAGCATCCAAGTCACAGTCTGGCATCTATTCGGCAGAGCCAAAGTCATCTGTCTCAGCTTCTAAGGGAAGGAATTATGGGTCATTAAGTTCCAACCTGTGCCTTCAAGCAGGAAATTTCCCAACCATTTCCTTGAAAGGATGCTCAAAAGGCCATAGGCAGCTACAAATATGATTTTAAAAATCCACTAAAATGGTTTTTTTTTCTATGAATGGAAATTTTTTTAATGTTCTCATTTGAAACATGCCTCAATCCTACCCTGGTAACTTTTGGCTATTGCAAAATGAAGAAAACCCTCCAGCCCTCAATCCCTAGTAGCCACTGAGCTGAGAACACAAAAGTTATGTGATGGCTTGGGGAATATCTTGAGATGCACAGATGGTCCTTTCCTGGCCCAGCTTGATCCAAGCAGCCAGTCTTCCAGGAAAAGATGTGTATAATAAGACAATTGAGTAAAATAATAGAAAGAATGGAAGCGTATCACAGAAACTATGATGCTGTTTAAGGACAAAGAAAGACTAAGTGTGAAGTAAACATAATACTATTTGTCCTTAAAATCAATGATCTTAGCCTGGTACTGAATGTTGTGCAATTATTATCTATCTGGTCTTTTGTTGCCGAACATTTATCAAAAGCCTGTGGTCTAGGAAGTGTTAAGCAGATGTAGGCAGTGTCCTACTTACCCATTATGATCCTATTGTACGGCATTATTGGGCCAACTATTACTCATTCAGGCACTGCCCTATACGCCCACACCAACTGGGCTCATTAGAAAAGGACTCTCAATATCAGGAAGCAATAAGGAGTTCACGGACTGTTTCTTAAGAATTATTCTAGGAATAGTTTGTAGAATTTGCACGGCCAATGCTGTCAAGTAACTGCACATTTGCCTGACTCCGCAGGGAGTTAATACACTTTTCAATTAAATTGTTTTGTATTTTTGTTTGCATGACAAATGCACATTGTCATAAATAATATTTTGTTGTCAGTAATATTATTATTATAAACAAAACTAAGGTAGTTTTATTTCTGATTAGCTCCTAGACTTAGGGTTCATCTGTCTGGTATTTTGAACCAGGAGTCAGTGTCCAATTAAACCACTTACAGTTCAGCATTTGCTTTGAGTAGACTTGTAAGGAGTTAATATGGCACAAGGGAGCTTGAGGTGTTACTGGAGATGTTATTTGTGGCTTAAAGCCTTTAGAATATACTTGATTTGATTTATAGATATTTTATGGCATGGCCTGCTTTCTATTTATTAAAATCCTGTCAAGATAACAATGAGATAAGTACAAATAATGTTAAAACATTTCTCCTAGAATAGAATACTGGCCTTCATGATGCATCGTAGAATGTAGAATGTAATTTCTTGAGACAATCTTTCCAGCTTTTTAATACAATTTTCAATTCTATATTATGGCTCAGACTTTTTCATTATTTTTTCTCTTGTCCCTTCATGAAGTGACACATGAATGCATTTGTGACAATAGGAAAAAATGTGTATTATAGATAAATATAGAAAGACTTTTTTGTGGGGTTGTAATGATTTTTTTTCTTAACAGTGGAAAGGCTTTGTATCAAATATGGTCAAGTGATTCTCATTACAGGAATTTACTTCTTTTTTTTTTTAATGCTGTGCTAACATACAGTATGAGGGATGGAAGAATTGGCTGTTGAGGCCTATATTGGTTGGTGTGCCTCTAATGTAGGCACATCGAGTGAGGACTCTGCAGACCTTACTTTAATACATCACTGGAGCAAAAGTACTGTTTGAAGACCTCATTTAGAACCACCACCACCAACAGCAAAAAAGGCCAAATAAAGGTCTACATGTTTTCAGTTTCAAACGAAGACACATATTCTAGTGCCTTTAAGTTTGTAAAAGCTACAAATTAGTAGGTTGTTGAGGCCCACAGTTCTATTCAAAACCCTAATCTCGTAAGGCCACACTGTAGTGTTACATTACGGGCATGTTCCTGTGTTTCCTGTGACGTACATGAATTCATGTATCTGCCTAAGCAAACCTGGTGCCTTATATGCCTTCTATTTCCTTGAATCACAGGAGCTTCAGTTTCAGCGACTAACCCGAGAACTGGAGGTGGAAAGGCAGATTGTTGCCAGTCAGCTAGAAAGATGTAGGCTTGGAGCAGAATCACCAAGCATCGCGAGCACCAGGTACAGGGCCGATGGCTCTATTTTCTTACACGCCTTCAAGTCACACATTATTAAGTTGTCCTAGATGCAGCAAATGATGCTTTTAGTGTTGTCACTGTTAACTGGCCTTCCTGAAATGGATACCAAAAATGTCAATTTATTCTAATTTTGAGAAACCTCTTGTAATATTGATTATCTTTCAGTCCTGTGCTTGAAGTGTTTTTTTTTTTTTTTTTTAACATCTTTATTGGGGTATAATTGCTTTACAATGGTGTGTTAGTTTCTGCTTTATAACAAAGTGAATCAGTCATACATAAACATATGTTCCCATATGTCTTCCCTGTTGCGTCTCCCTCCCTCCCACCCTCCCCATCCCACCCCTTGAAGTGTTTTATACAGCACTGGTATGCCTCTCTAGCAAAAGCTACTATGCTAACTTTAGAAATTTGATTTCTTATATGTAGACAAAGTTAATGAATGTTTTCAACAATTGTTAATTATTTGGCAAAGCTAATTGGCTTTGAAAACCTGGTATTGATTTTTTTTAACTCAGAAATATTTCTAAGTCATAACATTTATCTAGCTTTGAAAAACGCATTCAGTTTACTTGGAGTTTTCTAGAACTCTGGAAAACTACTATACGAAATAATTACTATATGAAATAATTGTGTATTCAAATATAGTAAATGCGAAGTAAGTCGAAAAGAAAAACAAATATCGTATTATTAACGCATATATGTGGAATCTAGAAAAATGGTATAGATGATCTTATTTGCAAAGCAGAAATAGAGACACAGATGTAGAGAACAAATGTACGGATACCAAGGGGGGAAGGAGGGTGGGACGAATTGGGAGATTGGGATTGACATATATATACTACTGATACTATGTATAAAATAGATAACTACTGAGAACCTACTGTATAGCACAGGGAACTCTACTTAGTGCACTGTGGTGACCTAAATGGGAAGGAAATCCAAAAAAGAGGGGATACATGTATATGTATAGCTGATTCATTTTGCTGTACGGTAGAAACTAACACAACGTTGTAAAGCAACTATACACCAATAAAAATTAATTTTAAAAAATATATAGTAAATGCAAAACCAGTATATTACTGGGAAAAAAACACATTTAATCACAAGTATTTTATATTTAAGTAGCCTCTTATGCTATTTAAAATATCATTAGAATAAAAATTACGGCCACAACTCCAAATGGTGAAATCACTACTTATGCAATCTGTGGGTTTCTTTCTTAGTATTTACGTATTCCAATAAAGCCTACCATAAAATACTTCTGTTGCTTGCATATTTAAGCTTAGTTTGTTTAATCCTAAGTAGGTGTATGCCCATAGTAACTTGTCTTTCAGCTGTTTCTAACATCGTAATTGTTGTATTTCTCATTATCTTCTGTTATTCATAGCCAAAAAATCCTTCTTGGTGAATGCAATGCTGTCTGTAGTTTGTCTTTCCCAGCTGATTGCTATGAATTTAAAATTATTAGGCAGATAAAATTGTATTGTCATGAATTTTTAAATCTTTGACCCTTAACAGTTATGCACCTTAGTATGTTTAGTAAGGCATAAAGCATGCAAGTAAGATCAAGAAAACTTTCAAAACACAGATATCAAATTATGTGATCATTTTTAAGACATCCAGGCAGTTTTTCATAGGAAGAGAAATTATAAGCAAGGTGTAAAATTACAAATCAAAAATTTCTAACTCTAGCTTTGTACTCCTCAATTATTTATCAAGAAAGTTAAAATTGTCAAGACAAAAATTTGTTTTAATTTTACCCAGTTTTTTAAAGGATATCTGTGTGTTTAGCACCAAAAAGAACAGTTCACAAGCTAAATAACGTAGTGTTGTATGTTTCCAGATTTTTTCAGATATAATTTTACACTATTAGAAAAATTAAATCAGTATTTAAAGAGTTCAGTTAAGGCGTTTATTCTGACAATTTTGCCAATTAAACAAACATAGAACTTTTCTCGGTAAACTCCTAGAGATACTTGATATGTCAATAATACAAGTCAATAATACCTAGAGGAAATGGCAAAGAAGAAAGGAAAATCCCCAGGTACCAGAAATAGAGAACCAAAAGCCAGAGCCACAGGCTTCCCTGGTGGCGCAGTGGTTGAGAATCTGCCTGCTAATGCAGGAGACATGGGTTCGAGCCCTGGTCTGGAAGGATCCAACATGCCGCGGAGTGACTGGGCCCATGAGGCACAACTGCTGAGCCTGCGCGTCTGGAGTCTGTGCTCCGCAACAAGAGAGGCCATGATAGTGAGAGGCCCGCGCACCGCGATGAAGAGTGGCGCCGGCTTGCCACAACTAGAGAAAGCCCTCGCACAGAAACGAAGACCCAACACAGCAAAAATAAATAAATAAACTCCTACCCCCAACATCTTCAAAAAAAAAAAAAAGCCAGAGCCACAAGCATTTGAGCTGCATTGAGTGCAGGAGGCCTGGGCACTGTCAAGCCCCCAACAAAGCACTGGAGTCTTAGGTTTAATACCCCTGCAGGGACCAAAGAGTGAGGCCTTATGTGCTCACGGTGGTAGACTTGAACTTGGGAGCACTGCATTAAGCCATGACCCTCAAAAGCTGCACCCTTGGACCACCCCAGGCTTGCACGGTATGTGGGTCTGGAGCCCAAATGTAACTGTATGCATTGTTCAGGAATACCCAGCTGAGAAACTGACATCACCAACGATGCGCTCACAATCAGATAATAAAAAACTCAAGTCAAAAAAACTCAAGGATGAGTAAGAATCAGCAAGCAGGAGAGCAGGATTTAAAACTTTTAAGAACCTGATCATTGGAGAAAGTCTGACAGGGATGCACAGGAAGACAGGTACAAAGATGCTTAGTGTAACATTATTTGCAAAAGTAAAAAATTTGAATCAGGATAGAAATGGGAAATAAACTGTGGATAAGTAAACTCAAGAGCCATTAAAACGAAATAACTACATGTATCAACGTGGACATCTTTGCAGAACAGACTTTCGAGTGAAAACTACAAGTTGCAAAAGAATAGGTATAGGTTATCTTTATGAATATTTTATAATATACATAATACTGAATTTAAATAGTGTTTGATTTTACGAATCAGTGCATCTCTAGTAAAAGTATAAAAAATATTTCAGGATGACACCACTTTAAGATAGGGGTACCTCTAGGGACGAAGGGGAGGAGGAAGCTATCAGGAATTCGGCTTTAGCCAAATCTGTAACGTTTTATTTAAGACTGCCGTCTGGAACAAACATAACAAAAAATATGAATATTGATCTCTGTTAAACAAGGGGGTTGTTGATATATGCATGGCTGTTAGATTATTTTCTGTAGTAAATGCTTTAAAATATTAAATAATTTTAGGGTTATATAGTTTGAATTAGCTAATTCCATAGGTTCGTTAAAAATCTGTTAGTAAAATACGTATTGTGAGTAATACTTATTGTCGGTGATTTGGGGCTTTGTGTCTGGATCTCAGTGCCCAGCTTGGTGCCTGGCATAGCAGTGGGGCCCAGTCAGACAATGTCGGGTGAGTGAGTGGGTCCTGCAGAAATGGAAACCGGGCTGACCAGAGAAAGAGGCAAAGTATGCGCAGAAGTGTGTATGATCTCGCATTGCTGTACTGGAGTTCCAAGAGGCTTGGTAGTTTCCAGGATGTGTACTAAAAGGACCTAGTGGCTTATGAGGTTGGAAGAGTAAAGCTGGCATTAGATTGTGGAGAACTGGGAACCAGGTGATGATGAGTGTCACCTTCATTAGGTCTGTAAAGGAGACAGGTTGAAACACATTGCTCTAGTTAGAAGCAGTTGTCCTGATAGTGTAGGGTGTAGGTCAGAAAGAAGAGAGGCCAGGCAGCAAGACAGGAATCTATTATGGAATCTTAACGGTTATGAGTAAGGGGGGTTTCTTTATTCAGTGAACTCTGGTTGGAATGATAATTGATCCACTTTGATTGCCCTTCTCCCGTCTCATGTTGGATTCTCATGTATTCTTGATGCCCCCAGCTAAGTGCTAACCCGTTCGTACAGCCTTTCCCACAGTTCTCCAGGAAAGTCATCTCTCTTCATCCGAACTCTCATAACTGTTCCTCTGTGCCTGTATTAGCCTCCTATGAGGAGCTAAAGCTCACCGCAGCCCTGGCACAGTGCCTGGGGCTCAGCAGGCAGGCACCCTGCTAAGTGTTCATTGAATAAATAATGAAACTTAAGCCCAGTGTGATTTAAGTTCCTCAGGAAAGGATGCTTTACCATTAGGTCACCTACTTGGCATTCACCCTTTCCCATATCTGCCTTCTTCACACGTTTCAGTGTGCTTTTCGGTGGACCTTAAGAAGAACTCTGCTCCGTGGCCACCAGGTTTACACACTGGCAAGAGCCCCTTAGAAAACAGTGTTAGTGAAGGGAGCATAGGTTTTTATTGTGTCACTTGAGAGATCCCCCTTGTGCCTGTCAGTCCCCACCATCAGTCTCAGAACCAGAATCTAAAGATACAGAAAATAGCTCTCAGACCCCAGCCCTCTTTCCCATCAGCCATTTCTGATTTGCTGAAGGAAAATTATAAGTGCGATCACTGCTTCCAGCCAGGAAACTTCCTTTGGATTCAGGTCCTTCTTACATGGGAGTAAGTTTAGTCAGCAAGATGGGGGATTTGAAAACTGGTTATCTTTCATATTGTTTGATTTAGATCCCATGTCAGAGTTGGTAAGGTGATCTGTAAGATTTTATTTTTCCTAGTCCAGATGTGATCTCAAAGGGTAAAGAAAAGCATACTTTGATTTACTTTTTCAGTTGTCCAAAGTTCTTGCCATGTTGGCCTCACCCTGTGAAGAAGGAGTAGACAGTGGCATGAGGTCCTATTTAATTAATGACTCTAATATTGTACTAAATAATATACTGTAGAGCCCTCTTCCAAATGGCTCTAAAGCCCAGCATTTCGGTTTCCTCACACTTGCAGTACCCAAAATAAATTTTTAACCCTGCCGTGACGTGTTCCCATTTTACAGTACGGAAACTGGGCCTCTGCGTGTATTTATTTAGGAAGTGTCCTAAAAGGTGAGCTGCACAGCTGTCTTTGGCAGTTCATTTGCAATATGCCTTGCTGAGAACGTTAAAAAAAATCTTAATGATTAAAATGATTGCTAGGTTTTCTTTTTTTAACATCTTTATTGGAGTATAATTGCTTTACAATGGTGTGTTAGTTTCTGCTTTATAACAAAGGGAATCAGCTATACATATACATATATCCCCATATCTCCTCCCTCTTGTGTCTCCCTCCCACCCTCCCTATCCCACCCCTTTAGGTGGTCACAAAGCACCGAGCTGATCTCCCTGTGCTATGCAGCTGCTTCCCACTAGCTATCTATTTTACATTTGGTGGTGTATATATGTCCATGCCACTCTCTCACTTCGTCCCAGCTTACCCTTCCCCCTCCCTGTGTCCTCAAGTCCATTTTCTACTTCTGTGTCTTTATTCCTGTCCTGCCCCCTAGGTTCTTCAGAACCTTTTTTTTTCTCTTTAGATTCCATGTATATGTGTTAGCATACGGTATTTGTTTTTCTCTTTCTGACTTACTTCTTCACTCTGTATGACAGACTCTAGGTCTATCCAACTCACTGCAAATAACTCAATTTCGTTTCTTTTTATGGCTGAGTAATATTCCCTTGTATATATGTGCCACATCTTCTTTATCCATTCTTCTGTCGATGGACACTTAGGTTGCTTCCATGTCCTGGCTATTGTAAATAGTGCTGCAACGAACATTTTGGTACATGACTCCTTTTGAATCATGGTTTTCTCAGGGTATATATGCCCAGTAGTGGGATTGCTGGGTCATATGGTAGCTCTATATTTAGTCTTTTAAGGAACCTCCATATTGTTCTCCATAGTGGCTGTATCAATTTACATTCCTACCAACAGTGCAAGAGGGTTCCCTTTTCTCCACACCCTCTCCAGCATTTATTGTCTGTAGATATTTTGATGATGGCCATTCTGACTGGTGTGAGGTGATACCTCATTGTAGTTTTGATTTGCATTTCTCTAATAATTAGTGATGTTGAGCAGCTTTTCATGTGCTTCTTGGCAATCTGTATATCTTCTTTGGAGAAATGTCTATTTAGGTCTGCTGCCCATTTTTGGATTGGGTTGTTTGTTTTTTTGATATTGAGCTGCATGAGCTGCTTATAAATTTTGGAGATGAATCCTTTGTCAGTTGCTTCATTTGCAAATATTTTCTCCTATTCTGAGGGTTGTCTTTTCCTCTTGTTTATGGTTTCCTTTACTGTGCAAAAGCTTTTAAATTTCATTAGGTCCCATTTGTTTATTTTTGTTTTTATTTCCATTTCTCTAGGAGGTGGGTCAAAAAGGATCTTGCTGTGATGTATGTCATAGAGTGTTCTGCCTGTGTTTTCCTCTAAGAGTTTTATAGTGTCTGGCCTTACATTTAGGTCTTTAATCCATTTTGAGTTTATTTTTGTGTATGGTGTTAGGGAGTGTTCTAATTTCATTCATTTACATGTAGCTGTTCAGTTTTCCCAGCACCACTTATTGAAGAGGCTATCTTTTCTCCATTGTATATTCTTGACTCCTTTATCAAAAATTAAAATGATTGCTAGGTTTTCTATTAACGACTCTTTGGAAGTAGTGACTCTAAACAAACTAGCAATAAAAAAACCCATTTCTAATATGATTTTTATTTGTTTTATTTACTGCAAAAATGCATTAATAACACCAGCAATATCAGTATATAATGATCCTTAATCTGGAATTGATGGTGCTTGTACCCAAAGATGATATATCAGACCACGAATAATCACTGAAAATTGAGAAACCCTGAAGGGGAGCTATGGGATTAGTTAATAGAGAAGCTACAGACTTTCTGCCTTTGTACCAAATACACTATAGTTACCTGTGCATTTAATAGTCATCTATTTTAATATTTCACCTGATTAAAGGTAGGCTGTAGAAATAGTCAATAAATTATATCTTTTCTGTATTTGTACTGAGTATAGTATAGATATTTATGTATTTAATTTTTTACCTCATTTGAAGTGGGCCTTGGGATCAGTTAATAGAGAAAATACCGATTTTCTGCATTTGTTTTTAGTGTACTATAGTTATTTATATATTCAGTATTTCACCTCATAGGAAGTAGGGCGTGAAATCAGTTTATTGAAAAGTTACAGCATTTCTGCATTTATACTGAGTACACTATATCTTATGTACTATGCACTATTTAATATTTTACCTCTCCACATGTATTTGGAACATTTTTAGAAAACACAAAAGCCAACAATGGAGTGAGGGAATTGGGGCAAAGATAAAATAAAGACTAAAAAATAAGATGAAGCCAAGGTTAAAATAGTATACAAAATATATGTTGTCAATATTGCACGCATTGGCTTAAAGTAGAGAGCCACTTTGGCTCTGAGTGTCCTGGTAGCCAGGCTAAAGAAAAAAACTAATGAATTACATGATTCAAAGTGTCTGGAAGATAAAAACAAACCAGGTTGCTCAGGAGGATTTACTGTCCCTGGGGCTGAGACTTGAGTGGTTTCTCTTGTGAGTTGCTGTTGAGAGCACTGCGTGATGAGGCAAACAGCGTCCTCGGTAGTTTCTAAATTATAAAATCAGACTCACAGGGGTTCTTTCTTTTGTTGTTAAATACAATATAAATGGATGGAAAAGCAGCTTAGCTAAAAGCAGTTCTCCAGGAGGCCAATTCTGTTGCTCCAGTTTGGCGGGAGGATGATAGTTAGCATATGCAGATGGATGGATGCATTTCGGGTTCTCCAAGCAAGCAGCATGCCATGATGACTTCTGTCTGCAGAGCTTTTTAGAGTCATGGGTGGCAGTGGGTACCAAGATGTGAGAGGTCCTGTTTTGCAGGTCACCGTGCTGCATGCCTTAGTGACAGAAATGGTCTTCAGGGGAAGCAGAGGTATGTACGGCGCATCTCAGGAGAATCTCATAGCACAGGCACCTCAGAGGAAAATAATGCCCTTTAAACCTCTTGCACCCCATGGGCTAAGCAACAACCTTCAAATCCAAATTTTGATGAATGTAGGATTTATTCTTTTTCTCTTTGCAGTATCATCCATGGAGTGTTACTCCCACCTTAGCCTGCTTTAGACTTCACTGCGGGGGGGGGGGGGGGTGGTGACAGCAAGGGGACTTCCCCTGCCTACCTACACTCCCAAGGGCACAGAAGGGGACAAGTGTGGCCAAAACAGCATTCTTACCTTTTAACTGACTGGAGTTACATAATGCTCATTTTAGCCAATTTGTAAAGTTCAAGAAAGTATAAAGAGAAAAATCGTAATTCTACCATTCAGAGATAACCACTTTATTTTTAGGTCTGGTTTATTGAAGTGTAATTTACTTACAGTAAAATTCACCCTTTGTAGCATACAGTTTTATGATTTTTGGCAGTTTGGCATGTAGTTGTATAACCACCATCATGATTGAAATGTAGAACATTTCCATTAACCTGAAAAAAGAGGCAACCACTTTTTTTTTTTTTTTTTTTTTTTTTTTTTTTTTTTTTTGCGGTACGCGGGCCTCTCACCGCTGTGGCTTCTTCCGTCGCGGAGCACAGGCTCCGGATGCGCAGGCTCAGCGGCCATGGCTCACGGGCCCAGCCGCCCCGGGGCATGTGGGATCCTCCCGGACCGGGGCACGAACTCGTGTCCCCTGCATCGGCAGGCGGACTCTCAACCACTGTACCACCAGGGAAGCCCGGCAACCACTTTTTAAAGTTTGCCACATTTCATTCCCTTCCAAAAAAATTTAAGTGTGAGATAACTCCCTACGGCCAACTTTTTATCTCATTCCTAAAGTCCCACTTTGATAGCCAGTTCTAACTTTTAATGGCTCCCACCTGTCTGAGGAATTCTCAAGGAGAAAAGTAGCTTGGAGATGCACCCAAGGGATGCTAGTTTAGCGGTGGTTAGAGGTCACTACAGCCTTCCCGTGGCAAGCTGCACTCGGTGGGTGCAGGGGACTTGGCCAGGGGAACTACTAAAAGGCACAGTCTTCAAGTGTACAAGACATGGCCTGCGTTGCGTGTTTCATCCAAGCAGAGACATTACACTAGTGGTTCAGCTGGGGTAACAGAAACTGTGGAAGGAGAAGAAAATATAATTCAAATTGAAAAGTCAGTAAATATAAATACGATCATCTCAGAATTCAAGAAATTGGGTAACAAAACTGTGGAAGGAGAAGAAAATATAGTTCAAATTGAAAAGTCAGTAAATATAAATATGATCATCTCAGAATTCAAGAAATTATTTCTGAAATTTTACAGTACAGAATTTCAAAACTATTTCTGATAACAGGCTTAGAATCTTACCATTGCCCAGAAACAGAAACTTCACTTCTCACTTACTTCTAGGTAAGTTGTAGGTGGTAAAGGAGAAAGTTTATTTCTTTGGGACACAGATATTGGTTCCACATATTTTATCTTGTAAGTAAATCATAGCTTGTCTGCTCCTTAAGATGAAGCACTAAATTTTCATTTATATTGAAGTACAAAAGAGATACTTAAAAGATGGACTTTTTATTAATTATAGAAAACACTAATGACAACTTTTGGAATTGAAGGTTAGTTTTAAATTTTTGTTTTGATATTTTGCACATTGTTTTAAAATTTGTTTATGCCATTTGGAAGCAGTTGGCCCCTTCACATTGTCTGTCCTTTAGCTGACTGCCATTGGTGTTAGGAAGTTACACTAGACCCTGAGAAAAATCCTGTCCATGTCTGTCAACTGAATGAGGGGGGAAATGGGTGGCAATATTAAAATTAAATAACTTCACACTCTTCCTAAGATTCTCTCTCCCTTTTCAGTTAGTTTAAAGCTCTGCTAAAATAGAATTCTTTATGGTTTCAGAAAGGTCATACAATCTTGACAAATAGTCTTCTTATTGCCATTTAAGAAAAGAACTCTTATTTTTTAACGAAAAGATTTGATTCCCTACTACCATTCAGACTATTTTTTTTTTTTTTTTTTTTACATTTTATAGGATCATCTGCTAGTGCCCATCAGGCTTCCATTGATACTATTAAAAATTCTAAAAATGCCGTAGGACTGACAGTAGCCGAAAAGCCTTTTTCATGGGTCAGGTCTTTTCTTCAGCAAATATTTTTAAGTCATTGTGAAATAAACTTTCTTCTCAAATGAAACATTCTTTAAAAATGAAGAGTCTTTACAAAGATTGAATGTTTGTGTTTTGACAGCTTATTACTTATTTAATGTACTGCTTCAGGAAGATGCTTGATAAAGTTCTGTCCCTTTGACCTTCAGTGCTCTCACTGGCCGAAACCTGAGTTTTTTAAATAATAGTTTTATTGAGATATATTTCATATATTGTAAACTTCATACTTTTAAAGGATATGATTCAGTATTTTTTAGTATATTCATAGAGCTGTGCAATCATCACCACTATCTAATTTTAGAACATTTTCACCATCCCCAAAAGAAATCCTCTACCCATTAGCACTCCTTCCCCATTTTTCCTTCCCCCACCCCCAGCCCCTGAGAACCAATGATCTATTTTCTGTCCCTATGGGCTTGCCTCTTCTGGACATTTCCTATATATAGCATCATACAATATATAGCCTTTTGTGACTGGCTTCTTCAACTTAGCATGATAATTTCAAGGTTCATCCATGTTATAACATGTATCAGTTCTTCATCCTTTTTTATTTCCAAATAATATTCCAGTGTATGGATATACCCCATTTTGTTTATTTTTTTATCACCTAATGGGCATTTGTGTTGTTTCCACTTTTTGGTAATTGAGAATAATGCTACTATGTCTCAGGTTTTAAGAGGGGAAAATCCCAAGGGTTCTGCTCCAGGCATTCTTAGTTTGGGGCTGGGGAGAGACACTGAGAGTAGTAAGGATTCCCCTTAGCCTCTCTCTCCATCCTCCTACTCCCTCACAGGGGCTCACCTTCTTTTCTTTCTCCTTTGCTCTCTGTTATGGTAAATCCTTGTATATTGCTGAGCTAGCTGAGTTAATTTTAAGTGCATAGTAGGTAAACTATTGGGGAGTCCTCTTATGTTTATCAGAATATAGTTCATCAGATTTCCTTTCTTAATATTGTATTTGGTCACTAGTGACTCTTAATAGTCAAACAAATAAAAGCTCTTTATGTTCATTTGGAATTCAGACTAAATGAAGAATAAACTATTTGATATTTGAATGTAATTATCAGAAACCCTCTCTGGGATCTCTACAGTGAATATTTATTACATGGATGCTCTTCTGAGCAAATTTAGTGACACTGAATGTTTATGATGCAACTCTCCTGTGTTAACACAGTAAAGAGTAACACATCTGAAAGATACAAATGAGTCTGTGGCTGACCTGCATCTCTCCAGAAGTCGTTTTCTGGAGCAGTTTGCTCAAGCACAGTTCTTCCAAAAAGCATTTTAATTGCTACTGCACATTGCCATTGTGATCACAAGCCTGTTTCATCTGGGACATACAAATCCGCCTGGCAACTGTCTCTACACATTTGAATTAAACTTACATAAACTAAGTCTTATGTAGGGCATGAGCCCAAGGTAATTCAACCAGTATTCCATTAAGGTAACCTATTTTAACCTAAGAATGTGACCATGTTGAATTTGAATTTTAAGCCAAGTAGTCTTCATAAATATTAGAATCTTTTATGGACCTACAACATTATACAACAAAATGTCTTAATCATAGTGAATAAATATTTCAAAATGAATTACCTGTTTCTTAAACTGAGCATTTTAAAATGTTAAGTTGGAGATATGGTTAGAAGGAACCACAAAAAGAGATCAAGTTTATAGTTCAAAGTTTATAGCATGAAAGTTTCAGATTAAGACTATTTTAATACACTTGGTTAAATACAGAGGAAGCCCAGCTGTATGAATTTTCCTAATTAATGAAGAGGAAAATACTTTTTAAAATTCAGAAGCCCATGCATCTGAAATATATGTACCATGCCATTATTTAATTATTTATTAAAGAACTGTTTTAATTAAAATAACAATATTTCATTTTCTGTAATTTTTCATAGTTTGCATTCTATAATTACTATTCCTAAAATATGTAACAGTGATGAATTATTGAATCAATACAAGAATTATATTACTAGTCCCGACTCTTAGTCATTAGGTTTTTTTTAACCATGTATATTTTGATAAATTATAAGGTAATTTACACAGGCCACATAGTATATATCAGGATGCTTTTTGGAAAAATTTACCTTTACTACTTTATAGGAATTAATAATTACTTTAATCCTATATTTTCTTATTACTTATTTTGTACTTTTTAATCTATATCTTGAGAAATGTGAAAAATACTAAAAAGTATAGAGAATGATATAACAAAAATTTAAGTACATCCCAGAATTGAAAAGCATTGATAATTCATCATTTTGGCTTTTTTATATAAAAATATATTAAACATAAAATTCAAGACCTCTTTGCCCCATTCTCCCTTCCCAATAGGCATTAACTAGTATATAGTCTACTTTGTGTACTTTTATATAATATACATACATCATATACATCCATGGCCCATGTTTTGTGTGCTTTTTTAACATACACAAATGGTATAATCTATGTGTCATTACGCATCTTGATTTCTCTACTCCGTGTTTGAGATTTATTCATATTGATGTGTGTAGATCTAGTTTATTTTTTAACTGCTGTTATATATTTATGTCATAGAATATTAAACTGTTTGTCCATTCCCCTATTGAAGAACACTTAAGTTCCACTTTTAAGTGTTTTAAGTAATGCAGCAGTGAACATTTGGAGACTTATCTCCTGGTTTACATGTGTGAGGTTCTAGAAGAGGTATCATTAGAAGTAGAATACTTCAGGCATAATGAATACATGTTTTCAATTTTTCTAGATCTTGCTAAACTGCTTTCTCAGGTACCTCAACAATTGCACCCTCTCAAGGAGTGTGTGAAAAAGTTCCAGGTTCTCTCTCTTTCTCTCTCTTTTCTTTTTGGCCAACATTTAATATTACGCAGGGTCTTTAAATTTTACCAATCTAATGTTATCTCATTTTACTTTGCATTTTCTTGATGACTAGTCGGGTTAAATATCTTTTCATATCCTTATGATCCATTTGCATTTCCTCTTCTGGTCATATCCTTTGCCCATTTTTCTAATGAGTAATTTGGTTTATTTATTTATTTATTTTTTGGTTCTATCATTAGTTTTATCGAGCTGAAATAACTCTGGGATATATCAATACATCTAAAATAGTACAGGCCTTGGTACATCACAACACAAAGTATACCATATTAATCTATTTTTAGAATATAAATCTTTAGTATGATGACAAGTATGTAGGAGAAACAACCCTCTATATGTGATATATAATAATGGATCTCAAATTCTCCAAATCTGCCCAAACAGATGATACTAACATTCCTTTCTCTTTCTATGTCCACATTTCCTTTAGTGACTGCATTTATTTTCTTCTGCAAAGGTTTATGATGTCTTCTCTAAATTCACTCAGTAAATAGTTATGCCTTTGCTTTATTGTAGAGATACAAAGATACAGAAGCCTGGAATTTCCAGTCTAGTAGAAGGGAACATTGTGTGTAATTTAGCCATATGACAAAGTACCTTAGTAGCCACATAAAATACATGTCTGTATTTTATTATGTTTATTTTTGAAGAGCAGTGTGCTGATCAGATTACATTGTCCTGGCTCTATCCAGGGAGGCCTTGCTTTGGTGTCTTTGATTCTCATATCCTTAGGTGAAAATACTTCTTTGTAATTATATTAGAGTAGCCATTGAGCACCTATGGTATAATAAACATTTGTGCGAGTCGATGTTTTATACCCATTATCTGCTTATTGTTCAAGGGTTTCCACGAGGTTTGCTTTTGTGTTTTAGTTTGCTTTGGTTTTTATTATTATTGTACACCTGATTTTAACATTAAGATGATATTTTCTCCTAAAAATAGTTTTATTCTATTGGTTTTCCACTGGGGTGTCAAGAATTCGTTTGAGAAGACTTAGGCAACCCACTTACCTCCACTCCACCGCTCCAGATAGACACAGTCTATATCAAAACTGCTTGCTATACAAAGACAAGTACAAAACCCCTAGCCCCCAGCCCCATCTCCACTACCACTATTTTGTCTCTCCTTCGTAGAAACTTTGGCGTGGCTTCTATTTTCTGTTTTTGGTTGATCACAGACATGTTACAATAAATCATGTAGGTATTAATTCAAAGATTCTAGAAAACAATCTTGATAAATATTGCCACTAATGTACTCTCTGCAGTTCATTATTTGGGATGTGGGGGGGGGGGGCAGTTTGCCATTCCTTCATCTAATTCCTTTACTCTCCATGAAATAAAGGAAGGTTGGTGTTAAGTTCCCATTCTCATTACCATTTGGCAGGTTAAGGACACAGAGGGGAAAGACTGATGTGTGTGATGAGATGTTTCCTCAGCCCTTCAGAGATATACTACTGTATACGCTCTAATCCAATGATGTATAGAAAAGGAAATTGGAAATGTGATTATCCACCTAAAAGTGAGAGCCATCCATTAGTGCATTTTTAGCCGTTAATCAGCTTGCCATAAAAATGAACATGGCATGTCTGCCAAGGGCGGGGAAAAACAACTGACAAGTTTGCCAGACTTTGTAGTGACTAAATTGTTATTATAGCTATCCTCCCTGAGGCTTCACAATCTATTTAATAACAAATCAATCTAATCTGGTTTTTGCATAGATTTTTCTGCCCTGCTGTTGTGTTACTCCCTAGTTAAATAGGGAGAAAACCACTCTAAAACTGAAGAGGGAGAATGCCTGTAGGCTACAGATTTTCATAGCTTAAAAATGTTATATTAAACAATTACACATTTTAACCACTGTCAGATAGTTTAGATACAACATTTGGTTTGCATTGTTGGACTGCTTATAAGCCAAGGAGGAATGTCTTTAGGGTATACTTGTTTATTTCTTCTAGCCTTTTTTTAATTGGAAAAGAACAAATAACAGCCAATTATTCTAGGATCCTGTGATCTGTTGTTTCTGCTTTAGAACACGCCAATTAAAGGTTGATCTACCCCCAGCTTTAGTTACATTATCAATAATGCGGCTATTTGAGCCACAGAGAAAATTCAAGCAAAATTATCAATGATCATCTAAGAACTGGTGCTTAGGAAGTACAAAATACAGGGTTATATCTATTTCCAGAGGAGCATTAGCAAAATAATTTTCAGTAAAGACTTATTTCTAAATAGTAAGTGAAACAGTATTGTATTCCTTATGAACATAGATACAAAGGTAGAAACTACTATTGACCAGAGTAGTACATTCAAACAAAGTCTAGAAATTAAAATCTTGGGTGAGTTTTTTTTTTGCAACCACTGACAAAACAATGTATCTACATCAGTAATCATCAATGGCTGTTAAAATCTTTAGCTGAAAAAATGACGAGAAACTTTACAATAAATGGATCAGGCTGACAACACCTGAACTCACTGATCTAAGATAGATGTTCTACAAAACAAAAGATAGTCAGAAATTTTGGCCTTCTGAAATGATGCAATGGGAAGTGCATATCATCACCTAGGATGCATTCTTGCCTCCAGATTGCTCAACCATCTAGATATAAGTAACAATTCATAGGAAATCAGAGACAGAGGAACAGGTTAAACAACATTTTGCTGATGCCTTAGTTAGATCCAGTCTATTGGGAATTTTGCAAGGCAACTGAAATCGTTTCAAACGGGGAAAATGATGTAAGAGGGAGGGTGAGACTGCATGAAAAGAAATTTTTAGAGACATAACAACCAAATACAATGTGTAGACATTGTTTTGGTCTTGATTCAAGCAACTGTTTTTAAGAATTCAAACAGGAACTTTTAATACTGACTAGATATTTGTTGATATGAAGAATTTTACTGGTAATTTTTTTAGGTGTGATAATGTTATTGTGGTTATAGTCTTTTAAAAGTCTCTATATTTAGAGATACATCTAAAGTAATAAGATGCCTGAGACTTGGTTCAAAATAATCTAGTAATGCACAGAAAACAGTGGGTAAAAGTATAGATGAAGTAAGTGTTGACCACATGTTCCCTTTTATTTGTTGAAGCTGGATGATGAATCCATAGGGGGTTCATTATACTGTTTTCTTTTATATATCAGTGAGTGTGTGTTTTAAATGCTGTATAACAAAAAGTTTAAATATTAAGTAATCCAGCTCTTAATTTTCTGACTGAAATTTTGGTTAAAACTTTTTTTTTTCATTTTTATAAAGTTAAGAAGGTCATATTTTTAAAAATCTGAGTGGTAGATGTTTTCTTCAGTAGTTCAAATGAAGAATATTTATTTAAGTTAAATTAGATTATGAATCTACACAGTATGCTCCATATACTTTGTAATGCCTTTTCCATCAATAATGTCGGCTCACTGTGGCAGTGAATGCGAGAGGGAGCACAGAGGGGAAAGCAGGGGAAAGCAGACCAACCACTTGTGTCACGTTGTGAACCACTGTTCCTCTTTTCATTCATATTTCTTAAAAGAAGAATGCTGGGTATTAAAGCTAGGAATTTAACAGTCTTGTCCAGCCACTTGTCCATTTGCCGTGGAGAGTGCCTGAGCAGTGTTTACGGCTCACCCATTATACATCAAGAATTCTGTTTGAAGAGACTTTACTTTCCATTGTCATTGTTGTCATTCCTTCTCATTCATTCTAACAGGCCTTTTTCCATTTCATTCCCCTATTCAGTAGTTTGGAAACCCTGCATAATTATGTGGGGGGGGATAATAGAGAAGAGAAGGAAACAGGGTGGGAAAGGGGATGTGGGACAAATTAGGGATCCACGAGAGCTGTCAGGGGAGATTTAAAGCATTCTAGAAGCACTTTGCTGGGTTCGTTAAGTCTTACTACCTAGAAGCCTAGCATATGCTCCGCCAAATTTTGACTGTATCCTTATGCATCCATTCTTCTTCCTGGACAGTTATTGATGATGCAGGGTCTGTACTCTACCCCACATGTGAATTCATTCCTCCTTCAGCACTAAAACAGCTATTTATGGTGCTGGACCATGAATCAAGAGCTGAAAATGCTATTACAGGGAGAAGCGTTATTTTTCTCAAAAAGCAAAGCAGAACTTTAAGAAATATATCACGTTCTTCCTTTTCACACTCATAATGAAAAGTTTCCTCAGAAATTACAGAAACTTTCCTGTTTATAATAATTTTTTAATAAAATCTTCTGGGTAATCAATGGACAGAAAGTGAATATCATTCTTTAGACACACACCAGATTTGATAATGTCTGTATTTGAGTATCAAAGAATCGTATATGAATATATCATTTGCTTTTGAATGCCTAAATAATCAGAGTGGTCGGTACACGTTTAATAAAACATTTAATTTTATGATATCTTAAAGTTGCTTTTAAGTGAATTTTTATATAGGCTTTTCGGAGCATTTTACATCCTAAATAATATTCAAAATGAAATTGTATGCATCATAAACAGAACTATTTATAATGAGGAATTTTATAGGTTTGGGATGTCAGCCAGTGTACCTCTTACTATAGATCTCTACAGCTTAGTCCCATGTTAACTCTGTGCTCCATCTCCTGTAGAGCAAGTAGAAAAACAGGACCCTCGCACTGCTTCTTACCGGTGCCAGCTTTATTTAAAAATGTACGATTTGAATTGTTTTACATATTTCTAAAAGGAGTATATTTGTGTGTGCTCTTTCTTGTTTTTTTTATCTTAAATTTTAAGAAATGTTTTCCTTTTCTGTTTCTTTGCCTTTGGAAGAATTTGAAAGAACAGAAATGAGGGAGACAGTAGCATTTTGTAGACCTCAATACAAATAATTCACAGTGGCCCATCTATTCTGAGGCTTGACCCTTTGCCTAAATAGCATCCTAAGTTATGGCAGAATACTTAGGAAAGAGAGTTTGGTTTTGTATTTAGTCATTTTACTATTTTCATCTCAGTTGCTTTCACTCTTTCAAATGTCATCTGAAATGTTAGAAAACCCTTCTATTCTGATTTCTACTTTTACTGGTTGGAATACCTGTTGTGGAATGGGCTTAAACAGAAGTCATGCTTCCTGTATAATTCATGGAAATACCAGAGGGAACTGTTTGTCTCATTTTTGTCTTGTATGACATTCTTTTTAATCTTCCCCTTCCCATGTGGTCCTCTGGATCTTTTATTCATAGATTCAAAGCAGTAACACAAAATGCTTTTGTCAAAGAATATTTAACATCTTCTAAAATGTGTGTTCACCTCTAGTCCCTATTAAACAATTCAAGTTACTTGACTCGTTTAAAGGGCTAATCTGATATTTCCTGTTCCTTTAACGTTTTTGCTGTGCATCAAGTACATAACTTTCTCTTTCAGAGACTGGCTGTAATATTATTTATTTTTATCTTACCTTTTCCTGGAATCCATTTTAGACAGATGTTATAAGGGTGCAAAAATATGGTAAAGTGGCATGAGGGAGGAGTGGAATGAAGAACTGAGTAAACAAGGGTGACAACAAAATAGAGCCAGTCATGAGACCAAAAATGTTCACCACAGTGTTCAGTTATACATTTTACTCTAAACTTGCTAGCAGCCAGTGGAAAACCAAGATCGCACTTTTATACCACCCTTTGCTGTTCCTCATTATTTTTTAAAGACTGCAATTGTAAAAGCATATTCTGAGCGCGTGGCCAGTTTTTTCAGGTGAGGTGTCACTGAGCAAGGAGTATGTGGGTCCGACTGTAAGCCTCTGAGCTTTCCCGTGTTCCATGAAGCCTCAGGCCTGCCTTCCTGCAGCCGTCTGGCTTGTTCCTTCTGTTGGTCACCCAGGTGATGGTGACAAGTGAGTGCAGGTGGACGGGCACATATCCATCACCATGCATGGAAGGGAACTCAGGGCTCATGTCCTGTTGCTGATGGCTCAGGAGCAGCTGCATTCTACATGAAGGACATCATTTTTAATTCAAGTGCCTTTTCTTTAACCTCAGTGTCACCTTCAGACGTAAAAGTAATTATGAAAAGAGAGCCTTTGCCCTGTCTCATTCTTTGTGCCTTGCTCAGTTCAAATTACAGGCATATTACCATTTTCAGGGGCAATTCAAAACCGTAACACATTAAAAATAATAATAAACTACAATTATGGGCATGTTGTCATGGTTTCACTTTTCCTGACTGCCGGTATCAAGTGGTCCTTTGGCAGGAAGAAGGAAATCAGTCTCCATCCAATAGAAAATTTTCTACGGTCTGAGAGCACAATAAAGAGGACACAGAAAGGAGCCTCAGTCCTGAAAAATCATAAATTTGGACTAAGAGCTTTTGGTTTTGTTTTTGTTGAGATTGATTATGAATAGACAATAAGTAAATTTGGAAGAGGCTCCCAAAAATGTAGTAAAATACTAAGAAGGATTGCTTTCTAAGTATTACTGCTAAAATACCCTTATTATCTAAAGGCTAGTGATTTGTCAAACTAGGGTCCTCAGAGCCCCTTAGGAAAAATAACGTGGTGGGTAGGGATAGCCGTCTGCCTCCCAGCTCCCCTCCTCTCCTTCAGCCAGGCAGAGCCGTTCACCATCATCGTCTGTGGTACATATTAGCCTTCCCGTCTTTGACTTACTGAAATAGCCTAGTGGAAGGATAGCTATCCACAGCTGTCTCAGGAAGAATAATCGTAATGTATTTAATTTTGTCTAATTGCTCTAGTTCTGACAGTAAGACATAGAGTACGTCTCTGTTTAATGTAAAGGATTTATTTCTTAGTTAATTCTTTTTTTTTAAAGATAGATTTTATTCATTTAAAAAAATTTTTTTTATTTATATTTGACTGCGTTTATTTATTTTTGGGTCTTCACTGCTGCACATGGCTTTCTCTAGTTGCAGCGAGCAGGGGCTACTCTTCTTTGCGGTGCACGGGCTTCTCCTTGAGGTGGCTTCTCTCGTTGCGGAGCACGGACTCTAGAGCACAAGCTCAGTAGTTGTGGCTCGCGGGCTCTAGAGCGCAGGCTCGGTAGTTGGGGCGCACGGGCTTAGTTGCTCCGCGGCATGTGGGATCTTCCCGGACCAGAGCTCGAACCCGTGGTGCCTGCATTGGCAGGCAGATTCTCAACCACTGCACCACCAGGGAAGCCCTTAGTTAATTCTTATCTAACTAAAAGGGAGAGATGAGGTCCTTGTTTCCCAAACATAAGAAAAACAAAACTGTTAAAACCTATCAGTTTCCTGTTGTTAGGTGGTATGAGTTCTCGGAACATCAGAAGATGGCTCATGGCATTAGAGAGCCCTTGATTCCATCTTAGGCTTCTAGACCCCACTTCTCACCATGCTAATTATGAGTATAAAATGAACTCAAGAACATTCTTGCCGAGGTCAAGGGGAGGAGAAATTTGACCTGCTTACATGGTGAATGCTTGAAAACCTGGGACTTTCACAGGCATTATCTTCAAAAAGTGCCTTTCTCAAGCATAAATTCAAGAGCACTCAAGAAAGCTAAACCACAGAATGAGCTTTACCCAGCTCAGAACTCACAAAAAACTAACGGAATATTTTACAAATGCATTAACAGAAACTGGGTAAAGTTTTAAACGTACTAATTATACAAGGAAAGTCAAAGCAATACTAGATAGAAATTTTAAAATACTTAAAAGTGTGGTATGATGTTATCGCCGTATCATAATTTAAGATTTAATTATAATTAATGAAGATAGAGAAATTTAAGTATTGGATAGAATGGGTTACTCCGTTAAGGGAATTTATTTTAAATTTTATCTGGTAGCACTCCAGATAGAGACCAAAAGTTGAGAATCATTACTAGTTATTTTGCCAGATTCTGGCTGAGAAAATCCTAGGTGCATAATAGGAAATCTGGAGTGACCTGTGGACTATGGAGCCTAGCTTTCATACCTAAGAAGATTCTGAAGCCGTTCATTAAAAAGTAATCTGTAATGCCTAGAGGATAGCTGGGTAGTAAGTAATTTCAATATGAATTAATCGCCTAAAATAAAAACCCGAACAAACCAACTTTTTCTTTTTTAACTGAGAAATGGACCTTGGAATCAAGTGAAAGGTAGACTTATAAATATTAGAGCAATGGATTACAAAGGCAGTTATAACAAACCAATACTGAGCTGCCAGAATTTTTTTGGTAATGGATTTAGAATCCAGAACATTTGCTAATGGAATAACTTCAGTTAGTAATGAATTGGTGGAGAAGGAGAAAAATGCATTTTGGAATTTATTCCAGCTACTTACTGAGATTTCATCTGTAAGCACGTGGTAGTTCTTAAATTCAAGAGTTAACATGTGCAGAAGAAATACAGAACTTTTTTTTAATTGAAGTATAGTTGGTGTATAATATTATATAAGTTACAGGTGTATAATATACTGATTCGCAATTTTTAAAGGTTATACTCCATTTACAGTCTTTATTAAATACTGGCTGTATTCCCTGTGTTGTATAATATATCCTCTTAGCTTATTTATTTCATACATAATAGTTTGTACCTCTTTATCCCCTTCCCCTATCTTGCCCCTCCCCTCATTCCTTTCCCCACTGGTAGCCACTGGTTTGTTGTCTATATCTATGAGTCTGTTTCTGTTTTGTTATATTCACTAGTTTGTTGTATTTTTTAGATTCCTCATATAAATGCTATCATGCAGTGTTTGCTTTCTCTGTCTGACTCATTTCACTTAGCATAATACCCTCCAAGTCCATCCATGTTGCTGAAAATGGCAAAATTTCATTCTTTTTATGGCTGAGTAGTATTCCATTGTATATATGTATATATGTATATATACACCAAACATCTTCACTGTTGAATTTCTGTGCCATAAATTTCTTAACACAATGACTTTTTTAAAATAAAACAAAGTGAAACATTATCCAGTGTTGATGGACATTTAGGTTGCTTCCATATCTTGGCAATTGTAAAGAATGCTGCTGTGAACATTGGGGGTGCATGTATCTTTTCGAATTAGTGTTTTTTGTTTTTTTTGGATATATACCCAGGAGTAAATTTCTTTGTCATATGGTAGTTCTATTTTTAGTTTTTTTGAGAAACCTCCACACTGTTTTCCACAGTGACTGCACCAATTTACATTCCCACCAACAGTGTACAGGGTTCATTTTCTCCACATCCTCTCCAGCATTTATTGCTTGTGTTCTTTTTGATGATGGCCATTCTGACATGTGTGAGGTGACATCCTATTGTGGTTTTAATTTGCATTTTTCTGATGATTAATGATGTCAAGCATTTTTTCACGTGCCTGTCGACCATCTGAATGTCCAGAAATACAGAACCATTGCGTGGAACTCAACATTTATGGTCAGAGCTCAAAATAGTAAAACTAATAGGAAAGTCAAGAGTAAAACGTCAGGCCAGCAATGTACACATACAGTTTTAAAAATATTTATAGTAAGATTAATGAACATATGATCAATGAGAGTTCGTCTGTTAATTACCTCTGTTCAGTAAAGGAAGATCACCTAAGGGTCATTTTAGAAAAATATTGTGAAAGAATATGTTGCAATAGTGAAATACATAGATTATGTAATGCTGCTAAATTGGGGTGGTTTAAACAACCATTTGAAGAGACTGTCATAATACACAGGGGAGACCTGACATGTCAGGTTTATCTGCACATGTGGACTATCATATTGATGGTCTCCCAAACTGGCTGATTTCTAGCACTTTATAATTTTTGATCTGTGGGAACTGAAGCAAATTCTTGAATATAACAGTACATTTCACATTGCTACATACCTCTTCCCTCGGAGCCTTCATGTTCAAATTCCTACCTGGGTAATCCTAATACCAATTTACCTCATTTTCATAGGTAAGTAGAAGGAGGGCTGGGTCTTGTTTTTGTTTTAAAAGACAAATGTTTCACACTTTGGGTTGTTATAGATATGCGAATGCTTCTTCAATCATAACACTGCTGGACTCATCAGAGTACTCTCTTACAGGTTTCTGCCTTTCAAAAGTCTCTTGACACCTTGCCTTTGAGGGGCATGTGATCCAGTGGGGGTGTCACATGCATACTGTAATGAGTAATTACAAGACAATTGTGAGCATGCAGAAGGCAAAGGCTCTGCCTCTTGTCACCATTATACCCCAGCCTCTAACAATGTCTGGCACTCAGTAGATGATCAATAAATATTTGTTGGATTGATTCCTATAATATTTACAATAGACATCTTTTCTATAAGATGTAGCAAGAGCCAAAATCTCCTTTGTAGAATGATTGAAACAATTTCTAAAATAACACAGGATTAGCCTTAATAAAGAACAACCCAAAAAGTTAAGGTCAGCTATCATTTATTTAGCATCCTATTCAATGCTGGTCGGATGCAGACAGAATTAAGACACAATCTTTACCCTCAAGAGAGCCATAGTCTGATAGTGGAAACAGGTAAACAAATCCTGCAATTACAATCATATGAAAAACAAAACTCGAGATAGATTAATGGGTACATTTTTCATGTAAAGGAAGAAGTGATCAACTTTCATCAAGCTAATTCTTGAAGGATGATTAGTGCTCACCAGAGAGGACGCTGTGGAGGGTGTGTGGTCTAGACAGTGGTACACGCCCGTGCTCTATTTATAAATCAAATAGTTTCTAGAACATTCATTCCAGTAATTCCTGTCCTTTAATGCCAAGTGAAATTGAATTTGGTTTTGGCTGTGCTTAATTTTTTGAACTACTAATAAGGGTTCACATATATATGGCTGTGTGTGTATAAAATTTCTTAACACAATGACTTTTTTTAAATAAAACAAAGTGAAATAACTCGGATTCTGTCCCAATTCAGTGTATCTTATAGGAGAATAATGACAGTAACTTGCGCTTTACTAGTGATAGAAAGAGCCCCATCTAGACCAGGGAGAAGGTGAGGGAAATGACATGGTAAAGTTACTGTGTAGCTCCATCAAATTCTCCACTCCCCCGTCCCCTACTGTTTACCTACTGCTGTCCACTTAAGCTCACATCTGGCACAGCAGGAAATCAGGAGGAAATTGAGTAGTGACTTAATTAAGTAGACCATTTTCCAAAGATATTCCTGTTATTAAGTGACACAAAGTGAAGGTAAACTTAAGAGTGTTCCATTTCATGGGTATATGACATATGTATTGTTACACTGTACCACATATACCATTCTGGAATTTGTGTAATTCTGAGTTTCCAGACTGTGTTCCTACACATTCTACCCCCAAAATAGCATTGGAAGCGTGAAGCAGCCTGGTACGTGAGGAAACTGCAAGTAATTAGAAGTGCCTAGAATGTAGGTTTGTGTGGGAAAGGGCAAACGGGAAGGAACCAGGTGGTGGAGGGCCTTCTGTGCCATATGAAGATGTTTGAGTCTCTGCCATACTAAGATGTTTGAAATTTACCCTGTAAGGATCTGTTGTGCGTTAGCATCAGGAGAATTTAAGATTTGAATGTTTTCAGATTTGAAAAATCACTGTAGCAGCAGCCTGGAAGAGAGCCTGAAAGGATGAGAAATCAAAGCCAAGCAGACAAGTTAGGAGAGAGACTGAAAGAATGATCCAGCCAAAAGACAATGAGAGGATGAAGGCCCCAACTGTGTCCTTGGTGGTAGGGATGAATTCAGAAGGTGTATGTTTTGAGTGAGCGCCATGTGCCAGATACTGTCGTAGGTTCTGGAGGCGTATCTGTGAACAAGGCAGACTTCCCTGCCCTCGTGGGGCTTACATGCTAGTGAGGCGGGCAGGGTAGGGGAGACAATAAAATGACTCCATGTTCTTCATTGTGAGTGACTAGGTGGTGATGATTAAATGGGAGTTCGTTTGGGGGAAAAAAGGGTTTCTATGTGTTGAGTACAAAATGTATTATATCCAGTGTGCACTTGGAAATACAGGTAAAGAGTTAAGGAGTGAGGTTTCAGCGCTTTTCAGAGGGCCTGTTTGCATTTGTTTTCAGTCCTAAAACATCAGTCAGAACTTTCAGCTACAAACGGTAGAATCCTCTGGCTTGTATAAGCAGGAAAGGAACTTACCAGAAGCTATTAGGTGTCAACTTTCAGAAGCTCCAGGAAGCCCAGAGAGCCAGATTCTGAGTCGGGGTGTCCAGGGCCAGTGCCCCCGCTACTGCTTCCCGCGGTGCCACCGCCTCCCCTCACATGCCTCCTTCTAGACCCTAGGTCACTGGCCAGCTCTCTGGCTGCAGAGGAGTATGAGAGGCTAGTTTTCTCACATATAGCATGGGATGTCAAGATAAGGGGGGTTTGGGTTTCAAAGACAGCCATAAATATTCAACAAAGGTAATTTTGCCTCCATTTATGTCTATGAATGAAAAACTACATAATTTCTTAAAGTGTACAGAATTTTGTAGTGATTTATTGCACTTTTCTCATGTAATACTGTGAAGACATGGTGTCTTCGTTAAAACAAAACTAAGATTTTTTTCACATTAAAATGAATTGCCTTGATTTATTAATTTGCAAATGAGCTTGCTCCTAACTGCTGTTCACTATCTAACCAAACAGTCCCAAACTTATAAATGGATTTCATTCTAGAAGCTTGTTGATAATTAAGTTATTGGAAATTGTGAATACATCTTCCCACTGAAACAGAGTTATTGTGGATGATCCCATTCTTGTATTTTAAAATGTTTCACATTCCAGTGGAAGATCCTAGAACATAAACTGCTTGGCATCTTCAGATGAGAAGTGAAAGGGAATGGGATGGAGTCATTCGTGGCCACAGTGCCTGTAGACACGTTGTAGACATTCAGTAAAAGTTGGGGAAGTGTTTCTAGGAATAGTTGGCTGGAAGGAGAGAGGAAAGAAGGAATATGCCTGTGTCTAATGTGGAGCTGCCTCTCATTTTATTGTTCCAATAAAAGTGACTTAAAACATTCAGTGACTTAAAACAGCATTTCAAAACTGCACATATTTACTGCGCAATCCCTGAATCCCAGAGTGGTGAACAATTTGAGAATCATATAAAGTAAGTGGTCCAGAAAGAAATAGACTGTTCTGAATAACATATAATGACCAGCTATCACACAGAATTGTGGAATCAGTGTGAAGGTAAACGGGCTGAATATATAGTCTTCAAAGTGGAACTTTTGCTTATTTTTAATCCTCAATATTAACTTATTTTCCTAGTGATTTCTGTTGTTTGTCTAGAATAGAGTAGGGAAAAATAATTTTAACGGAGACTTCCCCTTGCCTTCACCTAGGAATACTTTATTGTATTTTGATGACCAAAGGCCTTTTCAGCAGCAAAACTGCTGGTTGCCTGATTGTTATGCAATGAGGCTACTGGAATTTCCTACCTGGAGTGGGAGAGAATAATTTGACCTGTTCGAACAAAGTAGTAAGTAATAATTTACATACACCTGATCTTTCAGAACAGTGAAGAACCCGGTATTACTTTTTCACAATTTGTGTTACAGCAGCAATGTGTATTAAGCATCTTCTATGTGCCAGGCAGTATGCTGGGCACTTGACCTAAAGAGATGCAAAACAGCCACAACCCTTGCCCAATTTGAGCAGTTAAGATGAATTATATTCTGTGATCTATAACTTCAAGAATAAAAATCTTGTAAACATATTTCATTAAAGTTTATGTAAATTTCAATCAGAAGATAACAGACTTTATCACTCCCAAGAAACTTGAGGTATATTACACAATTCTGGATGACAGTTTGATTTACCATGTATTTTAATATTGACAAAAAATATGAACATGTTAATAGGAACACAGTTGGATAATAGCAACCTCAGTGATTAGAAAACTAATTTAGATAATAGAATTAAATAATAAAAACATATTCAAGAGGAATTGAAATTCAGTCTGGGAAACCACTTTTGAAGTCATAAGAATGTGATGACCTATCTTCAGGAACAAGACAGATGTGCCCTTATTGATACTTCACCAGATTTTCATCTTTTTTTTCTTCCCCATCAGTCCCTTTTGAAATCAGTTAGGAGTGCATCAGGTACAGGAACATGACCGGAGTGCTGAAGATTAGCATTAACTGACTCCATTCACTGAGAGCATGCCCCCCTGCTTGCAGCTAGTTCAAGGTCCTGGAATGTGAGCTGCAAGGCCTGTGGTGACAAAAAGGCAAATCACAGACAAAATTGAAGTTCAGGGAATTCTTACTGAATCTAGAATTTTTAACCAGCAAGAGTTTCATTAGCCACTTAATGACTTGGGGAGGAATATCAAGCAACTAACAAGTACTTAAAATCTTACACCTACGGCACTGAAAGGATGTCCCTTTCTTTAAGTTACAGACTTTCCTTAAGCCCAAAGTCACATACCTTTTCAATAAACTTAATAAATACTTCCAAAATACTTCAGTATGTGTTTGTTTCTGATTTCCAGGAAAAAAATACAAATGTTTAAAAAGGAAAAAACTCCTTTTAGTTGTACCCCACAGAAATAACTGCTAGCACTTTGGTTTTTATTTTTCTAGGTTTCTTCCTAGGCATATTGTGTGTGTGTGTGTGTGTGTGTGTGTGTGTGTGTGTGTGTGTGTTTAATGCAAAAATGGGATCACAAGCTATTCTACTATATAGCACAGTGGTGAGAAGCCCTGACTTTGAAATCAAACCATCCTGGGCTTGAATCCCAGCTCTTCCAGTTACTAGCGTAAGACTTCGGCCAGTTTTTTTTATCTGTAAAGATAATAATGTACCTATTCGTTAGGTTGTTGTGAATAATATAAAGGAGATAATATATGTGAGGTACTTACTCTGACATTTAATAAATGCCTAATAATCCAGCCTCTTGTACCTTTGTTCTACCACACCATCCCCTAAGCACCATGCTTTCCCGTATTGAGTATTTTAAGTGGGGGAGGGGGACCAGGGAGGCACAGATATGTTTTTATGCACAAATTTTTAAAATTGGTACTCTATAAACCAAGAAAAATATACAGTTAAAATTTTCTCCTAGCTTGTAAAACCTTATATTTTGATATAAAGGTTTAGGATATTTAAATTTTATAAGGCAACATTCAGTTCAAAATGACCCTGTTAACTTATGTGTCTATTATAACATCTAGGGCTTCTTTTGAAAATAAGTAAATTGAATGAACTTCTTAACAGCCTTTTTGGTTCTTTTTAATGTATATGTTGTACAGTATAATGTATATGTTGTTTTAATTTATATGTAGTTTTCATATTAGTTATTCCACATGAAGCAGTGTAGTACTTCACATAAGTACTATGAAGGTCACAGTTAGTTGTGCTATTGTATTTGTCTTATCCAAGGAGAATCATACTTTTTATGTCATTTTGTAAGTCGTTTTACAACTTTATAAGTCATTTTATAACTTGCCTTAATTTCCAAGAAATACAGTTTTGTCCCAAATTGATGTGGAGGGTTTAATACTGTCTAAAAATTAACTTAGAACAGTCATTTTAAATTTTGTTTGAGGTTTTTATACTTTTATATAATTAAATGTGAAAATTAAATGTCTATATGCAAAAGAGATCCAAAGTTAAATTTTATGACAAAGGAAGTAAATGTTCCATTTTTTTTCCTTCTTTTTCTCTAGCTCAACTGAGAAGTCATTTCCTTGGAGATCAACAGGTATGAGTTTTTAATCATATAAAATATCTTCCTTTAGTTTTGCACAGACAGAGCCTGCTCTCTTAAATTACTACTTCTTGGTGAAATCAGCCAAGCAAAGCCTTTAATAGTGACAATATTGAGCTACTTTGCTTTGAAGTAGTACTTTCTTAATATGCTTAATTTTTTTTAACATACTTGAACAGATTTATATATGCCAGCTGTAAAGAAGTTAAAGCACTGGGCATCAAAACATTTTTAATATCAATTCAGTATCTGAATTTTTTATCATAAAGAAATACAGGGATGCCCTCCCAAAGGTTTTTGTATAATCTGGGATATCAGTTATATAAGTCAAGGTCTTTCCTTTTACAGTGTTTCTCATACTCAAGAGAAGAGTTGCCTGAAGTGTTCATTTTCCTTATGTATCCAGATGTAGACCACCTGATAGCTTCTAAAATAGTCTGGAAGATTCTAACATAGTCTCTTTATCTCTTCTTTTTACCCTAAATTCACCTCATATCAAGGATGAATTGCATTGAGGAGAGTGTCTGCCACTTTCACAGATGTTCGATATCTTCATACTCAGTCTTCACTCATTAAACGCTTCCTGAGTAGCCACATCATGAGCCAAGTACTATACGTGTCATTGGTCAGAGAGTGTTGGGCTCCACACATATGCCCCTCACCTCCCTCACCTCTCATAATGTAAAGGACAATGCCAGCAATGTGTGAATGCTAGAATAGGCCTTGATACCTGAATACTTCGGCACTTTTTAAGCAAGGTTTGAATTGAGTAAAACTTAAATCACCAAATGCCTGGTATCTGAGTTTACCTGAACCTGGGCACCAGGATTCTGGTGTTATTTATAGTGGATACAAGGCAATTTGCCATTTTGTAAAGAACCTATTCCCAAGAAATATAGTATTTTACTCAAACCATAGATTAGGAAGAGACATGTAAAAGGCTACTTAACAAGAAGACTTACAAACGGCAGTTTAATGCAAAGAAAGACATGGCATGAAATAATATGTGGTTAACTACCAAGTAAGTATTATGTGGGAAACATTGTCATTAAATGGACAGCCCACTTTTGAGATAGCTTGGCAGAGAGGATGAGCCTGGAGCCTGGGGCTTGACCAGCAGCCCGGCTGTAGAAAGGGCACTGTCATTGGGCAGCAGAAGAGACGACAGAAATGTCTTGTGGGAACATTTGAAACTAGTTTGAGAGATGATAAGATGTGCAAAGGCTAGACAGCCACACTGGGCCAAATTATAGAGATCTGTAAATACCAGGGACTTTGAACTTCCTGCACATCATGGGAAGCCACTGGAAATCGTTTGAGCAAAAAGTCACCTGATTTAAACATTCCTCAGGAGAAATAGCAGTGCTATGAACTGCTAAAAAGAGAGTTGAAAAATTCAGTTTAAAGAAAAATACACAGCGCATTTGCTACTTGGTTATGGCAAACACGTACCATTTAATGTAAAATTCTCCTGTAAGTTCATGTTTAATACTGCATCATTAATTTATTCCGAAAATATTTCTTGAGAGTCTAGTTGGCTAGCATGTAGTTGTCAATGTTTAAAACAAATATCCTTGCCCTCTTAAGTGTTTCAAGTCTAGTGGAGGTATATAACTCTATATACTTAAAATTGGGGGCAACGGGGGTGGATTCTGTAAAGGAAAACTACAAGTGTATACCATGTTTACCCATAGCTCTATTTTTGGACATTTAAGTTGTTTCTAACTTTTCATTGTAATAAATAACATTATGGTAAACATCCTTATGTATAAAATTATATCTGCAGCATTGATTTACCTTAGGCTAGATTTTTAGGAAGAAAACGATTCAAACTATATGAACATTTTTAAGGCTCTTTAAATGTATTACCAAGTTGCCTTCTTAAAAAGATTGCATTCATTCTCTCTCCTTTTAGCTATATGAGGCCAGTCCTCTCATACTCCCTCATGAGTGTCATCATTTATATCTCTATCTACAAAATGTTTCGATATCCCGCCGTTGCCCTTTTCTCTTGGAGGACTAGTGTTTGATAGGTGAGAGTTCTTTGTAGCCCAAGGAGAATAGCTGTGTCAGTCAGGGCCCAACCACCCAAAGGAGTGGTCCTTCCTGGAAGCTGCTGCCATGTCTAAGACTGCAGGGACAAGGGGCTGGGTGGCTTTGCCACCAAACTGGAGCAGTGGTGGGAGGTGGGACCCGGCGAGTTTTCCAGCATTAGCTGGAACCATGAAGGAGATACAGCCATGCCAGCAGTGCTGCCTGAAGTAGAGCTGGAGAAACATCCTGACTGAACTGAGGTGGAGGGGGCAGTTGTGGATTTTTTAACTGCCAAAAGCCAGGCGGGCACGGTGTGTGATTGCATGGATTTACATATGGAGAGAATGCGCTTGTGAAGACGCACGATGGAGAATGAACATCTGGGCCCTTGGCATCCTTTCTGCCTCTCCTCCCCTCCAGTGCATTTACTCAGCTTCAGTCATTTGACCACCATCTTCATGATTTACTAATGCATAGAATATAGATAGATAAATAAATAAAATATTATAAATAAAATATTATATATATATTTCATTTAATATATGAGTATTATATATTCATATATTTTTAATATATGCCAGATGGCTCCCCAAATACTTTAGTGTTAGGGAAATACAGCTCTAGTAATTCAGCTGTCCTCACCACAGCGACATTCATAATTCACACCTGATAACTATACTTCCTCCCTTACTTTGGTCAGAGTATACTGCTGCCCAAACTCATATTCCAACCTGGGAGTTTTACTTACCCTTTTTCCTTTTGCAGGGAGGGGGAAGTATATTAACTTTCAAACACAGCCAACACAACTGATATTTATTCTACTCTCTATTATTTTAATTACATTAACGTTTCTTGTGTGTTTTCTTAAATTTGCCTACTTTTCAACCATACTTAAGGTATTTAAATTGTAACCATGGCAATAAGCTCTAATGATAAGGGTAGAAAATTGAAATTTAATTGTATGAATAAAAGATAAAAATCTTATTTGTTTCATATTCCTTTTTCTGAGCAGTTATAGATGCCCTTTAGAAGTTTGATTGTAAGTGAACGGGATGAAATGACAGTTTTGCTGCTACATTTCCTGTAAAGTTTAACTGTTATTTTCTCTTTACCAGTTTGCATGCAGAGACCCTGAATGTAATATGAAAATAATCTTATTTTTAGAATTTGGCAGTCCCACCCAGAATGAGGTAGGGGTGGCTTAAATATAAGAAAATACTTAAAGGGTCTTTGGTCTATTTTGTCTTTGGATAGGTCTTGACAAAAGAAACATCTTTATTCAATTATCTTGGTTTCCTAAATAAGAAAGGATTATTTGAAAGGATTTAGGATTGAAGGTCTGTTATTGTTCCTCATTTTTCTTTAATATTTTGAACACTTACTTGAAGACAGTTTCTCTACCTTTTGTGTGTGGTGGTTTACTACAAATTTGGCTTGAAAAGCTTTTCAGCCATAAGGTGAATTGTTAGCAAGGCAATAGTTTGATCACTACCTGGGAGTGATCCCTGCCTACTCAGGAGTTTTCAGCAATATTCCATTGAAATGCCAGAAATTGAGACCAACTGCTAAATTTGTTTTTAAATAGCTAACTTACTGCAGAGTCATTTTCTAAGGAAAAGCTCAAGATGCCCTAGGCGGAAAAGATTTCCATTTATATGATTCAGTTCAGGAGAATCAGCTTACTTGTGTTTTCTGGTTGGTTGATTGGTTGGTTGGTTGATATTTTTTAATATATTTTTATTTATTTATGTATTTATTTTTGGCTGCGTTCGGTCTTCGTTTCTGTGCGAGGGCTTTCTCCAGTTGCGGCGAGCGGGGGCCACTCTTCATCGCGGTGCGCGGGCCTCTCACTATCACGGCCTCTCTTGTTGCAGAGCACAGGCTCCAGACGCGCAGGCTCAGTAGTTGTGGCTCACGGGCCCAGTTGCTCCGCGGCATGTGGGATCTTCCCAGACTAGGGCTCGAACCCGTGTCCCCTGCATTGGCAGACAGATTCTCAACCACTGCACCACCAGGGAAGCCCTGGTTGGTTGATTTTTGATTTTTAACTTGTACCAAGGATCGCAGGCTGTTGCAAAGCAGAAAGCCAAAGCCTTGGACACTCAAAGTGTGGGGAAGAATCATCCATTCTACAAAACATTTTTATTTTCCTAGGCTGATTGGGAAGGAATCTTAAGGAGAAGCTCCCCTGGACATAATAAAATTGTTTTAAGCATATATGCTTTATTGTTATCTTGCCTTTCTGTTGCCGTCTCTCTTCCATTATTCTGTATTTTCTAGCTTACCAGCATTACATGTCTGCTCTCTAAAAACATAAATGGACCTCCTCTTGTCTTTTATGAAGAGGAGAGTTTATTATTTTCTGTTCTGGCTTTGCTTTTTCCTTAGCCTTGCATTTCTTATGACCTTGGATTTGGTGGGTGTGTTTATGTATACTCTGCTGAAAAAGAGTGAAGAGGGAATGTTGTCTTAGGGTTCCTGTTTCCTCTTCTGTTAGTGTGCCATTTTTCCACTATTCACGTCTTCATATGTCTTACCAATGTATGTATTTGTACAGTCTCTTACGTTCCACCAAAATTTGAGGTAACTTTTAAGAACCCATATAATAAAATAGAAAAGTAAACTCCAGAATCACAGAAAATATATATTAGAATAATAGGTAAAGACCCGAAGAAAGTGAGAATGCAAATTTTTGCACAAGTAATTATACTTCTTCATGATGGAAAATATTATATTATGGAGGATATCTTTTAAAGAGAAAAACCTTGGACTTACCTCTCTATTAAGAAAAAGCACACCAGTTCAGTCATAAAGGTAACCAAGCACCATGTGCCCTACCTACCAGAAAGAGGCTGTTGAAGCCATAAATTGAGTCCTTTTGTCAAAGTGATCATGGGTTGTTACTTAAATCCTCCAGCCACATCCTGTAAACTTGTGAATTTTGTCACAAATCACAATTTCACAGTTTTTCTGTTTCAGGGGGAAAATTACTAGAATCTAGGCAGTTGCCAGTTTTAGTACTTGTGTGTAAAATGAGGGCAGGGGTGCGGCAGCAGCCTGAGAATCTACCCCTCCCCTCCTCTTCCCTGCACATTAGGACAAGGAGCAGCCTCCAGGGCTGGAGTGCGCTGTCTGTCCCCACAGTAGGAAGTTATATCATGCATATTCATAAATAGAATATTAAATTAGCAATCATGGATAAAGGACTATTATTTTACTGCAGATTTTGAATGTTATGATTTATTATGACTATAAATTGTATAAATGACAAAATTTTATTTCTGCTTCTCTTCCACATACCAAGAGGAATATGAATTTCTGTTAATATTGGCCTTGGAGTCCCAAGATTTTCCTCCCCTATTTTTTCAGACCTTTTTTAGTAACACAGTCATTATAGTCTTCCTACCACAATTGCAGTGCTGTAGCTTCCTAATCACCACTTTTTCATGTTTTGTTACAAAAGTAAGTTATGCTTTTGTGTGTGTGTTTTTTTGTCTATTTGTTTGTTTATTTTGGCATGCTTCTTATTTAAAATAAATTGTCTAGAAGAATTTGGAGTAAAAGGTAAAAATTTCCTTCATTGCCACGTCTACCCATACCATGGCCATTGCCCCACATACCTACACACACACACACACACACACACACACACACACACACACACACACAGAAAATCTGAGGGGTGTGTGTGTGAATATCCACACATTTGCATTTGTTTTGTTTTGTTTTTAATACAATGAGGATATGTTATACATTGTTCTATGACTTAAGTGTTTTTTTCCTTAACAACATAGTAAAACTATGCATGTGTTTCTGTGTCAATTTATAAAGATCTGCCTCCTTTTTAATGGCTATCTATTGTTTAGAAAATTTATGTAACCAGTCCCTTATTAGTGAATATTTTGTTTTTTCCAACTTTGCCCTTTGACAAGCAGTGGTAAAATTTTTCACTGCACATCTGAGTGTCTCTGTTGATTACATTTTTAAGGGGAACTGCCTGGGCAAGGATGTATACATTTTTATTTTGGCAAATAGTGTCCAATTGCCCACTGAAAATGCTTAGCAGTATGTGGCAGGGGGGAGATTTTTCCTCTACCCTCTTAGGTTAAGTAACTGGGGGCCTGTGAATTTAACTGACAGTAGACAGATTAATAATAATTTTTCAAAAACCCTAAGTATTCATATGCATATGAGAGCTCACAAAAGAAATAGCTCCCTAGGGACTGCCCTGGTGGTCCAGTGGTAAAGAATTCGCCTTCCAATGCGAGGGACACGGGTTCAATCCCTGGTCAGGGAACTAAGATCATACATGCCGTGGGGCAACTAAGCCCACGTGCCACAACTACTGAGCTCGCACACCTCAACTAGGAGCCTGCGTGCCGCAAACTACAGAGCCCACACGCTCTGGAACCTGTGCCACAACTAGAGTGAGAAAATCTTCATGCCACAACTAGAGAGAAGCCCACATGCAGCAATGAAGAGCCCACACGCCGCAACGAAAGATCCCACGTGTCTCAACAAAGATCAGCATGCTGCAACTAAGACCCGATGCAGCCAAATAAATAAATATTTTAAAAATTAAAAAAAAAAGAAATAGCTCCCTAAATGACTAGGGTTGGGGGCTTATGTACCTAACTTAGGGGAGAGGAAGCAGGCACAAGAGGCTTCTATGGGAAGAACAAGTGGATTTCTAGGGGAACAAACAGGAGATAAGACAGTTTGTGATGATGTTTGTTTACACAGGTGCAAGTGGTCTCTCCAATTTTTTTTTTTTTTTCATTCGATAAAACTCCCCCAGAAGGGATCCATGGCAGCCTCACTCCCAGGACTTTTCTGCTTTTAGTGAAATAAGGGAAGCTCCAAAAAGGCTTCCTTCTGCATCTGTTGAATCTCAAATATCTTTAGAATAATCTCTCAGGGTCCAAATAGGTCCCCACAAACATATATTCCTACCTATACCAAGTGTCGTGCCTATCATGCTTCCCATGCTACCAGAGGGTAGTAACATACAAAGTGTAAATCCTCATGAGTATTTTTAAAAATTGCTTCAAATTTCCCTGTATCATAAGCTCTATCTACGTATTAAATAGAGTAAAATCATTTACAGAAATAATTATTAAATATTCATTAAATCAGAACATTGCATGGAAACTTCAGCATACCACTGACCATTCTATTATTTGATTCATTCTTATGGAAATTGGAGATAAGCCTGATCTTGGAATTTAATAAATTTGTCATGATACCTATCAGCTTTGGTTTCTTCTCTTTTCGTATCTGTCTCAAAATGATCAGATACATTTTTCTGTCAACAAAAATGCAAAAACGATTACCAAAACAAGCAAAAACTACTATCACTATTAGAGGTGATTTGGGAACCAACACCTCACTCCAGAGGTGCCCAAACTTTGCTGCACATTAAAATTGCCTGTGGAGCTGTTAAAATATTATTCCCGGCCCTCCTGATACACAATTAAATCCAAAAGTCTGGGGCCCAAACCAGAAATCAATAGTCTTTAAATCTCCCCAGTTGATTCCACTCTGCAGTTTGAGAACCACTGCCTTACTCATAATTAAATCAACTTAGTTACTAGTAATTAAAGAGAAGAATTAAAATTTTATCCCGCTTGTCCTATACAGATTTTATTTCAGGATCACCAAATAACCCTAGTCATTACTGAATATCTAAAGATTTCTTAAATATGCCAAAGAATTCCTGCTGATAAATGTAGAAAGAACAATAAAATTAGAAAAATCACCAATTTACAGCCCCTAATGAAATCACTCGTTCAAGCAAAGATTGTCAGTGTATGCAAAAACCTCTATATTCTCAATCCTAGCTGCACATTGGAATCACCTTGGGAGTTTTTAAAAATCCTGATACTCATACCACAACTTGGGCTGATTGAATTGGAATCTCTGGGCATGGGACTCGGCAGTAGTTTCTAAATTCTATGCCCTCCACTTCCACGCCAGACAACCAAGTTGTGCAGTGTGCAACCAAGGTTGAGAATCCTTGCATTAGTAGAAAGGAAGATGGTGAACTTGAAAATACAAAGATCAGGCTGCCACCACTTGAATTGGCTGCTTGATCTGAGCAAATGTAAAAGTTCTGATGTGACGTCATGTGAAGTACACAGCACTGTTCATGAAGTATTCTAACCACAAAAGTTTGACCTGAAAGCTTTTAGCTCTAAATTTCTGCTTACAGGAAAACTTGAGGTTTGAGGATGTGTAAATGCCACCGCGAGAAAGCCATCGAACATTTAGAATGTGGCACATCCTATGAGTTTATTGCTATGGTTCCAGCAGTGAGCCAAGAAAATGAAAATGAAGGAATGGGAAATCCTTTCTAGATCGAAAGAACTTAAGTAACAATCAAAAACGCAATCAGTGAACCTTATTTCAGCCTGACTAGTACAAGCCACTGAAGAAAGACATTTCTGAGACATCAGGAAAATTCTGAATATGAACTCATTATACGGCATTATGGAATAATTGTAGTTTTGTGAAGTCCTTATTTTATAGAGCTACAAATGGAAGTATTTAGAGTTCTGATCATCTGATATGAGAGGTCTGTTTTAAAATTCTCTAACAGAAGAAAAGAAAAAGATAAATAGATCATAAAAGTGTGGTATAATGTAATTATGAAATCTGGGGCATTGTTAATTATACTTTTCTCTGTTTTTATATATGTTTGAAAAGTTTAATTTTAAAAAATTTAAATACAAGTTGTTTAAATAAAGGGTTCAAAATAGTGGGATTTAAATCGTACATCAGAGTGACGTGTTAAAGCCAGTAAGCTGTTGCCCATACTCTGAAGGCTGGTCCTAACAGAAATGAAACCAACAACTATGAGACAGTGACCTGTGCTCCCCAGCCAGTGGGTGGTACTTAATTTGAGTTTCCACATAGATGGGATTTTGTTACAATTCTAACTAAGCAAAATCGCCTGTAGCGTGCCGGGCATCAGCTTAGAACTCCACATTTATCACTCTGTTTTTGCATGGGTGTTTGTGCCAGCAAATAAGAATATTAGCATTTAGCTTTAGCCAACATGTATCTTTATGTTCCTGAGCCAGTTATTCATGAGTATGAACACATCCCCCAGAAGCTTAAATATTGTTAGTACTTCATGTAAAAATCAAATATCCAGCTTTAGCCTTTAACATTTTATGTTTAATTCAAACATGTCAAATAAATATTTAAATTTTCTCATGTTTTTAGTGATATGTGAAGAAATAATCTATTAACTAGCTAAAATAAAATAAGAATTGTAAAGTCCAAAATCTCCTGTTTTTCCATTACCACCTCCTCAACACAGAGCCCCACTTCCTTAGCTTACAATTGTTACCTTGGGAAACGTTAAAAAGGCTACCATCTATAACTCCACATTTCATTTTTATGCCAAAGTTAGCCTACATTTAGCTTTATCTTGATAATCTTTACCAAAATAGATAATCCAGTAGAAAAGTACAGAAAAACCTGGTTTCACAAGACCCATTCATTTCTTTTAAAGGTGAATATGTATGGAATTTTTTAGAGAAGGTTTTTTTTGGTTTCTTTTTTTTTTTTTTAACAGAAGAAATGTATCTCCCACTATCAGATATTTTCATTTATATATTTGGTAACATCTTTTCCCCAAAAGGAACAAAATTTGTCTTTGGAAAAATATTTGACTGGTTTTTGAGCACTTACTTTCCATAGACTACACTTTTTACATCACAGCAAGTCCCTTATTCTTTGTTCAGCTTTACTCGTTAGGAAGTGAGAGCCCTCTGGCCTTTTATGAGCACCGCCTGTTAAACTCGGACACTTTGCAGATGTGATCCATTTCTTTTCATCTTTGTATTTCTAAACTTCTTGTTTTTATAGTTTTCCTTTTATAGGGATAATAGACTATGAATTTTTTATGGTAAGTTTAATAACTGTATTTTAGTTAGTACCCAGACTAAAAATACTTAATAAACACTCATCTTAATATGTCTACTTGTGGAAATTCCTATTTTTTCCCCTAAAAATTAGTTTTAATCATTTTGAATCCCTGAAGAGAATTCAGGAATTTTAAAATGTTTTTGAACAGGAGAGCTCTCTGGTGGCATACAAACCTAAAATATTTTTCAGATTTGTCATTGTAGAAATCCAAAGTACTTTATACCAGTTTATACAGATACGAAGTTTGTTTAAACTATGAAATTCAATTCGGGTAGATGAGCTTCTACAGTGGATTTTAAGGCAGACTAGTTGATGTTTAGAGCAAGGTTTAAAGTGAACTAGAAGGTACTTCATTAATAATGGTTTTTATTTTCCAAGGCTTTTCACACAGTGTTTTCCGTATGAGTAAAAATTTTAGGGCCATTGTCTTATTAATATTTAAGAGATAGTATAAGCATGCATAAGATCCAAAAATCTATATCAAGAGAACCAGACTAGAAATAGCTTCAAGAAACATGGTCTTCTGCTCGTTCTTCTAAGTCTTTACTTCCATTAAAACCCAACTTTGAAAGAATATCATATGTATGTAGTAGTTTGTAGTTGGGTCAACAAACTCCAAGTATCTGTAATATTCTTAAGATATCAGTCAATATCCATCTCTATCTTATGTGGTTTAAAGAATTGTTCTTATGCTTCATGCTTCCATCACCCTATTTACATTTTCACTCTGAAACAGGATTTCCCAACGTTCTCATTGCCTCCAATAATAAAGTTACCTGCTATTGAAATGAGTCTTGTACATCAGAGAAGCTACTGAAGAGGACAAGTCTTGGGGACCATTTTCCAGGTCCGCTTCCAGAATTTGGCTGAGAGCTTTACTTCTTAGCCATTGAAGGCACTGGAATATTTCTGCAGCAGCTCTGTGGAAAGTAGACTCCCTTCTGAGCCTACGGTGCTACGGGAAGTGAGAGTCCCAGGGCCAAACAGGAAGTTGAGTCCCTGTAAGACTAAATTCTCATATTTTTCACAGTGTTGCACCTGAGTGTGATAGCCTGACTTCAACTCATAGGCCAGAGTTGGAAGAAATGTGACATACCCATTTCCCTTAACTGTCAAAGAAAGTATCATCTGCCTTAACATTGTGTGCTATTACCATCCCAAGGTCCCTGCCAAAACCCACACTACACTGCCTTTTATGTAAGGGCAAACCCCTAAACGCTATAGCAACTCAGGACAAGGAGAATCTAGCATAAGGTTGCAGCCTGCTGGTTTGTGAAAGACTAGTTACAGGGTTATACATACTAAAAATCTCCTTACTGATCCCTAGGTTCCTGTTTCAGTGGGGATTTCACACACAGTGTAGACCTCTGTCATTTCACGTAACATAAACAGACACACAGATTAACAAAGCAGAGTCATTTTAAGAATTTCAAGTTCTTTAAACAAGCCTTAGACCTTTCACTGAGCATATTTTTATGTGTACTTGGTATGTATTTGGGAGGTACATCACAGAAAAGATAAAATAATTCACTTTGTATTTCATCTTTTACTGTGAGCTTAATGGGATGGGTAATGTAACAGATTTTCATAGCCCTACAACATTATTGTCCCTTACTTTTCTTAGCTGCGGCCTTCTACTTTTTCTAATTAATTGCCCTTTTTTGGATAATATTCAGGCACTCAGATGAAATGTAGCAGACAAGAAGGACCATGCTTCCACAAATCTCCCCGTCTTAATCACAGATGGAGATTATTTCATTCCACCTTGAAGCTTATTCAAGTTCTATATTTGTAGACATTCATTTTCTTGGAAGATGCTAATTTGATGTTTGAAAATCTCCCATAGTATATTTCTGGTGTCCCAGAAAACATGTTTGTGATTTTTTCAAAAAGGTAACACATGTTCTTCAGTACGCAGATTAAAGAAGTAGCATTCATATTCTGTTTGCCATTTTTACTCTTAAAAATCTCTCAATTTCATGTTCTGATTGTGCTAAACAGCATGCCAACTGTTTAATTGTAGTTTACAGCATTGATCATAAAATGATGAACCCCATCCTCTAAGTCTCTGTGGGTTTCTCTGGTAAATTTGACTAGTATCTGCTTCCATTCCACAAAGCAGACGTTTTTAAAAGACATTTATTTGAAAGGTTGCATAAATAATGCATAATTAGTAATTGTGACACACCATACTACAATAAGGTTTACTTTATTCAGTAATTAGGAAATGACCCGTTTGTATATCTGAGGTATAGTAGCTGTATGTACATACATTTATGTGGGTGTATACGATTTGTGAATTACAAGTTTTCAAAGAAACAGTAAATAATAGCAAAAACTATCTTGAAAACAATTTAATTTCCTTTTAGTGATTCAGAAGAGGTTTCAGTATCTTTTTGTCTTTGTAGGTATACATTATCATTGGACTCTACTATAGAAGTAGAAAAATGACTGAAGACCTTATTCACAGTATATAGAATTTGGTTGTTTTACAGTTCATATTAAATAAACCTCTTTAACCAACTTTGTAAAACTGTAACTTTTATATTTACTGAAATATAAAGCACAAAATAGGTACCCTGTACTCTAAACCCAGTTATTTAGGTCTTCAAATTAGATTTGGGGTACATGGGGATTTAATATTTTAGTGTTCTAGTTAACATCTCTGTGTCCTTTTCTATATTCTGTTTTCTGAGGCATTGCATTTAAAACTATAAGAAACATAGGCTTCCCTGATGGTCCAGTGGTTAAGACTCTGTGCTTCCACTGCAGGGGCATGGGTTCAGGGAACTGAGATACTGCATGCCACACGGCACAGCCAAAAAGTAAAAAAATAAAAGTATAAGAAACAGATACTAACATTTAGAGGGCAGATGATCATATTACTTGGGGGTAATTTTGTTGATTTCGTTTGTGTTTGCATTGAGATTCTAATTCTGTTAAGTTTTACTGCTAGGGTGACCAGTATGGAATAATGTATCTTACAATTTGTACTTGATCTGTGTAAGATTATTTATTTATTTATTTTTTAATTAAAGCATAGTTGATATACAATATTAGTTTTGGGTGTATGACATTGTGATTTGACATTTATATACATTACAAATTGATCATAATAAGTCTAGTAACTATCTGTCACTGTACAGAGTTATTGGGATATTGTTGATTATATTCTCTTTTTCTATTTACTACATCTTTATTGGAGTATAATTGCTTCATAATACTGTGTTAGTTTCTGTTATACAACAAAGTGAATCAGCCATATGCATACATGTATCCCCATATCTCCTCCCTCTTGCATCTCCCTCCCACCCTCCCTATCCCACCCCTCTAGGTCATCGCAAAGCACCGAGCTGATCTCCCTGTGCTATGGGGCTGCTTCCCACTAGCTATGTTTTACATTTGGTAGTATATATATGTCCATGCCACTCTCTCACTTCGTCCCAGCTTACCCCTCCCCCGCCCCATGTCCTGAAGGCCATCCTCTACATCTGCATCTTTATTCCTGCCCTGCCCCTAGGTTCATCTGTGCTGTACATTATGTCCCCATGACTTATTTATTTTATAACTGGAAGTCTGTACCTCTTAAGCCCCTTCACCAGTTTTGCCAACCATCCCCCCACACCCATCCCTTGAGAGCTAATTTCTTTCCCTGTGTCTATGAGTCTGTTTCTGTTTTGGTTTTTAGCTTCCACATATAAATGAAATCATATGGTATTTGTCATTGTCTGACTTACTTCACTTAGCATGATACCCTCTAGGTCTGTCCGTGTTGTGGCAAATGGCAAAATCTCATTCTTTTTTATGGCCAAGTAATATTCACACAAGGGAATACCACATCTTTACCCATTCATCCATTGATGGACACTTGGGCTGCTTCCGTATTTGGCTATTGTAAGTGATGGTGCAGTGAACATATGAGTGCATATATCTTCTCAAATTAATGCTTTTATTTTCTTCAGATAAATATCCAGAAGTGAAATTGCTGGATCATATGGTAGCTCTATTTTTTAATATTTTGAGGAGCCTCCACACTCTTTTCCATCATGGCTGCACCAATTTACAATCCCACTAACAGTACCCAAGGGTTTTCTTTTCTCCACATCATCACCAACACTTGATTTTTGTCTTTTTGATAATAACCATTCTGACAGCTGTGAGGTGATAGCGCATGTGGTTTTGATTTATATTTCCGTATGATTAGTGATGTTGAGCATCTTTTCATGTATCTGTTGATCATCTGTATGTCTTCCTTATAAAAATGTCTATTCAAGTGGGAGGGAGGGAGACGCAAGAGGGAAGAGATAGGGGGACATATGTACATGTATAACTGATTCACTTTGTTATAAAGCAGAAACTAACACACCATTGTAAAGCAATTATACCCCAATAAAGATGTTAAAAAAAAAAAGTCTATTCAAGTCCTCTGCCCATTTTTTAATTGAATTATTTCTTGTTTTTTGGTTTTTTTGATGTTAATTTGTATGAGTTCTTTATGTATTTTGAATATTAACCCCTTAACGTATATATCATTTGCAAATATCTTCTCCCAGTCAGTGGGGTACCTTTTTGTTTTGTTGGTGTACGAAAGCTGTTTAGTTTGAGGTAGTCTCGTTTGTTTATTTTTGCTTCTGTTGTCCTTGCCTGGGGAGACAGATCCAAAAAAATATTGCTAAGACTGGTGTCAAAGAGTGTACTGCCTGTGTCTTGTTCTAGGGTTTTATGGTTTCAGATCTTACATTTGAGTCTTTAATCCATTTTGATTTTATTTTTGTATGTGTTGTAAGAAAAAAAAAAAAAAGTGACCCAGTTTCATTCTTTTGCATGTAGTTATCCAGTTTTCCTAACACCATTTATTGAAGTGACTGCCTTTCCCCATTGCATATTCTTGGCTTCTTTGTAGTAAATAATTGACCATATAAGCATGGGGTTTTTTGGATTTGTTTGAGAAGGATAGGTCTTAACTTTTCTTTTGTTTCGTTTGTTTGGTAGAATTCACCTGTGAAACGTGAAACCAGTCTGGGCCTGGGCTTTTGTCTGTTGGGAGTTTTTTTTATTACTGATTTAATTTCATTACTAGCAATCAGTCTGCTCAGATTTTCTGTTTCTTCCTGATTCAGTCTTAAAAGATTTTGTGTTTCTAGGAATTGATCCATTTCTTCTAGGTTATCTGATTTGTTGGCGTGTAATTCTTTGAAGTAATCTCTTACAATCCTCTGTGTGGTGTCAGTTGTAACTTCTCCTGCTTCATTTCTGATTTTATTTATTTGAGTCCCCTCTCTGTTTTTCTTGATGAGTGTAGCCAAAGGTTTATCAATTTTATCTTTTCAGAGAACCAGCTTTCAGTTTCATTGATCTTTTCTATTGTTTTTTAGTCTCTATTTTAGTTATTTCTGCTCCAATCTTTATTACTTCCTTCTTTCTGCTAACTTTGGGCTTTGTTCTTTTTCCAGTTCCTTTAGGTGTAAGGTTAGATTATTTATTTCAGAATTTTCTTGTTTCCTGAGGTAGTCCTGTATCACTAAAACTTCCCTCTTAAAACTGATTTTGCCTAGTCCCATAGATTTTGAAATATTGTGTTTCCACTTTGTCTCAAAGTATTTTTTTATTTCTTCTTTGATTCCTTCATTGACCCATTGGTTGTTTAGTTGCATGTTGTTTAGCCTTCAGGTGTTTGTGGTTTTGCCAGTTTTCTTCTCGTTATTGATTTCTAGTTTCATACTATTATGGTCAGAAAACATACTTGATGTGATTTCAGTCTTCATAAATTTATCGAGACTTGTTTTGTGGCCTAACATGTGATCCATCCTGGAGAATGTTCCATGTGCCTTAGAAAAGAATGTGTATTGTGTGTGTGTGTGTATATATATATATACACACACATTAAGTCTATTTGGTCTAATGTGTTGTTTAAAGTCAATGTTCCCTTATTGACTGTCTGGTTGATCTGTCCATTGATGTAAGTGGGGTGTTAAAGTCCCCTATTATCGTACTGCTGTCAGTATTTCTCTTTATGAATTTAGGTGCTCCTGTGTTGGGTGCATAACTGTTTACAAGTTATGTCCTTTTGTTGGATTGATACCATTATCATTATGTAATGCCCTTCTTTGTCTCTTGTCACAGTCTGTATTTTAAATTTTATTTTGCCTGATAGAAGTATTGCTACCCCAGCTTTCTTTTCATTTCTGTTTGCATGGAACATCTTTTTCCATCCCTTCATTTGTGTGTTTGGATCTGAAGTGAGTCTCTTGTAGGCAGCATATATATGGGTCTTGTTTTTTTAATCCATTCTGCCACCCTATGTCTTTTGACTGGAGCATGTTGTCTATTTCCATTAAAAGTAATTATTGATAGGAACATACTTATGGCCTTTTTTTTTTTTTTTTTTTGCGGTATGCGGGCCTCTCACCATTGTGGCCTCTCCCGCTGCAGAGCAGTGGCTCCAGATGCGCAGGCTCAGGGACCATGGCTCAGGGGCCCAGCCGCTCCGCGGCATGTGGGATCCTCCCGGACCCGGGCACAAACCTGTGTCCCCTGCATCGGCAGGTGGACTCTCAACCTCTGCGCCACCAGGGAAACCCCATGGCCATTTTGTTAATTGTTTTCTGGCTGTTTTTATACTTCTTCTATGTTCCTTCCTTCTTCTCTTGTTCTCTTCCCTTGTGATTGGATGGCTTTCTTTAGTGTAATGTTTATATTTCTTTCTCTTTATTTTTTGTGTATCTGTTACAGGTTTTTGGTTTGTGGTTCCCATGAGTTTTATATATAACAGCCTATGAATATAGCAGTCTATTTTAAGTTGATGGTCACTTAAGTTTGTGCAGTTTCTAAAAGCACTACTTTTTTTACTCCCCTCCCTGAACATTTTATGTTTTTGAGGTCATATTTTATTTTATTTTGTGTATCACTTAACTCATTCTTTTAGATATAGATGATTTTACTACTTTTGTCCTTTAACCTTCACACTGACCTTTTAGGTGGTCGATCCACTACTTTTACTAAATGTTTCCCTTCACCAGTGCTATTTTTTTCTTTCATCTTGTTCATTTGTTTGTTTGTTTCTAGTTATAGCCTTTTCTTTTCCATTTAAAAAAGTCCTTTTAACATTTTTTAAGACCAGTTTAGCGATGATGAACTTCTTTAGCTTTTACTTGTTTGGAAAACTCTTTATCTCTCAATTCTGAATGATAATCTTGCTGGGTAGGGTATTCTTGGTCGTAAGTTTTTCCTTTCATTACTTTGACTATATCATGCCACTCCTTTATGGCCTGTAAAGTTTCTGCTGAAAAATCAGCCAATTGCCTTATGGCATATTAACCCTTGTATGTGACTTTTTGTTTTTCTCTCTTTATCTTTAACTATTGCCATTTAATTATGTCTTGGTGTGGATCTCTTTGAGTTCATCTTATTTGGGACTTTGTGCTTCCTGCACCTGGATATCTGTTTTCTTCCCCAGGTTAGGGGAGTTTCAGCCATTGTTTCTTCAGATGGATTTTCTGTCCTTTTCTCTCTCTCTTCTCCTTCTACAGACCCTGTAATGTGAATGTTAGATAGTTGATGTTGTTGCAGTAGTCCCTTAAACTATCCTCATTTTTTAAATTCTTTTTCCTTTTTGCTCTTCTTACTCAGTGATTTTCACCATCCTGTCTTCCATATCATTGATATGTTATTCTGCATCCTCTAATCTGCTGTTGATTTCCTCTAGTGTGTTTTTTACTTCAGTTATTTTATTCTTCAATTCTGATTAGTTCTTTTTTATATTTTCTCTCTCTTTTTTGAAGTTCTCCCTGAGTTCATCCATTCTTCATCCTAGTTTGGTGAGCATCTTTATGACCATTATTTTGAACTCTACCTGGTAAATTGTTTATCTCCATTTTGTTTAGTTCTTTTTCTGAGTTTCTGTCTTGTTTTTTTCATTTGGAAGCTATTCCTTTGTCTTCTCATTTGTCTAACTCTCTGTGTTTGTTTCTATGCATTAGGCATATCATCTATTTCTCCTGGTCCTGAAAAGGTGGTCTTATATAGAAAGTCCCCTGTGGGGTCCAGTATTACAATTCCTCCTGGTCACAAGAGCCAGGATATCCAGGGCTACCCCTGTGTGTGCCCTCTTGTTGTGGTTAGACCACTATTGCTACAGGCACTCTGCTAGGCTGTGCTCACCCCCTTGGTCCAGCCAGCTGATAGGTTTTTCCTCAACTGCTGCAGGCACACTGATGTGTGGGGCTGGTCCCCAGCTCAACTGGCTGCAAGGCCAGCCGGAACTGTTGCAGACATGCTGATATGCTGAGCTAGCTCCCTGGAGTGAGAGCCACTTTGGAGGGGTGCCAGTGCTGGCTGGGACTACCCACTGGCTGGGGCAGAGTGAGAACCACTTTAAAGGGGCCCGCTGGGGCAGGTGGGTTGTGCAGGGCTGGTCCTCAGGAACACCTGGGGAGGGTGCACAGTGTTAGTTAGGTTGAGAAAAGAGAAACAGAAATGGCAGCTGCCAGCAACAGGTCAGCCAGGGGGAAGGAAAGTGAAAAGTAACATAACGGCATCTGACAGTGTTTCCATTCCCAAAGGAAGTTCCACCAGATACCTGCCGTCTGGCACATACCCCCAAATAGTCAGTGAATCTCCTTCTCATATGACCTCGATGCTTTTCAGGCTGTTGCTTCTGCCCTGGTACCTGGAACAGGTGAGTTTGTGTGTGAGCTCTTTATGGGCAGAGTCTTGGTTTCCCACAGCCCTCTGGCTCTTCCAGACTTAAGCCTTGCTGGTTTTCAAAGCCAGACGTTATGGGGGCTGGTCTTCCTTGTGCAGCTCCCCTGGTCTGGGGAGCGTGACGTGGGACTTGGGTCCCTCGCTCCTCAGGGGTCCTCCACAGTTGTAATATCTCTCCCGTTTGTGGGTTGCTGCACTAAGTGTGTGCGTTCTGACTAGACCGTGTATCTCCCCCTCCTACCCATCTCAATGTGGACTTTTCTTTATATCCTCAGTTGTAGAAAATCTGTTCTACTAGTCTTCAGGCCATTCTCAGACATGGTTGTTCTAGCCATAGTTGCAGTTTTGTGTATCCGTAGGAGGAAGTGAGCTCAGGATCCTCCTACTCTGCCATCTTGATCCCATCAAGATTATTTTAAATAGCTTCTCTTAGAAAAGAGTGTAAATGAGCACAATTGCTTGTCACCTGGTTTGTGAGAAAATGTTCCATTGGATAAAGAGACAAAATTGCTGAAGTACAGATTTTTAGCGTGTCTCTTTTTCTTTTCTTATTTAAATAATATCTCCTAATGGTTAAAAAGAGAGAGACATACACAGAACTCTAATGGTTTTGGTTTCCATGGTGATAATTTTTCAGATTCTGACACTGCATGCCACCTAGTGTTTCCAAGCCAAGAGCTTTGATGTAATGGTATCCCAGGTTTTATCTTGTGCTAAAGCTGAAGCTAGGAGCTATCTAAACGTCTTTTTCTTTTTAAAAGTGGCACACTTTTCCATTATGCCAATGCTTGAAACTGCCAGATTGGTGCTTCCATGTCTATAGTTTGTTGCCATTTCCTTTGTGATTTTCCAGTGTTCCGTTCCTGGATGAAATAAAGGTGGATTACCTAGCTCTGATCTCAGGTCCTCTCTTGTTTAGCTTCTCTGAGGCATTCCATTCCCTGTAAAACTCTTATAACCTAGCAAACTATGTATTTTACTCAGTCCCTAGTAAAACTCCTTCAAGAATTGCTGTGTAAGAGTGTTTAGAACTGTGGAAAGACAGAAGACTTACAAATGAAGCAGATTACCCTTCACTATTATCAGCCTGATACAGACTTAGATCATGTTTCCGTGTGTACCAGGGAATCCACATACAATCTGAAATCTGTATTGAAATTCCAAACTTAAGAATTCAGGGCTTCCCTGGTGGCGCAGTGGTTGAGAGTCCGCCTGCCGATGCAGGGGACACGGGTTCGTGCCCCGGTCCGGGAAGATCCCACATGCCGCAGAGCGGCTGGGCCCGTGAGCCATGGCCGCTGAGCCTGCGAGGCCGGAGCGTGTGCTCCACAACAGGAGAGGCCACAACAGTGAGAGGCCCGCGTACCGCAAAAAAAAAAAAAAAAAAAGAATTCAGAACTATCACAGAGTTCTGCTACCTAGAAGTGTAATGTCAAATGATAAACCTAGAGACAGGTTCATCAAAAACCTATATGAAGAATGTCAGCAAATCTTTCTGGAGGCTAGGAAACAAAACCTTGGCTTGAATCTGACATCAAGTTAAAGGTTTAGAATTGTGGCATCCCAGTTCTCCTGTAAACCCTATATTCACTTTCCAAACTAGCTTGATCAGCAATGCCTAAAAGTTTTACTTTGCTTTTCATAGACAAACCTTATTGAACACAATAAAGTAAAGCCCACAGCACAATGCCAGGCATGAATCAGTGCTCAATAAAGAGAAGCTGCTATTCTTACTGGGAATTTGTTTGTTCAATAAATATTTACTGAGCACCTACTGAGTGCTATGCACCTATCCTAGGCACTGAGGATACAACAGTAAACAAAGCAGACAAAAGTCCCTGCCTGCTTTGAGCTTATAGTCTAGTGGAGAGAGATGGTGATAAGTGCTATAAAGAAAGGGCAAACTGGCCTCCTGTGGTAAGTGGATACTGCTTAGATATTACTTCCTTTAGGAAATTTTTCCTAAGCTCCTTTCCCCCGACAGTAACACAAACATGTGCATGCACGGTGACACACAAACACTGTATCTTTTCTCAGCTGCATGCTTAGAGCCTGGCATATAGTAGGGCCTTAATAAATAGTTAAAGAAAGAAAGTCAGAAAGGAAAGACTAATTTCAATCCTTAGGATTGTGTGTTAAACTCAGAATGTGATACCGATTCGATTTAAATCTGTAAAGTGAGAGTGAAGTGACATTCCTGAAAAAAATGTTTGTTAGCAACATGAGGGTTAAACTTGAGGAAAGAAAGACTTGTCATGAATATAATCAGAATATGAGCAAATATATTTTGAAGAACCTAGAGGAAATAGAACATATTTGATTAGAACTGGGAAAAGGCAGTAAAAGCTACACCACCTAAATTTACAGCATAAAAAAGGGGTTGGAATCGGGAAGAAGATAAGTTGTTTTGTTTTGTTTTTTAAGTTCAAGATGGCAAAATGATACAGTTGAAAATAAAACAAGATAATGGGCGAGACAGATTTGAGTAAAGAAAACAATAATGAGGTTAGATTTGTCTATATTCATTTTGTAAAGACTATAAGAATAAAATAAGCAAATGGATAAGAAATTTAAATTTCCATTGTTGGCAATTCTGAAAACTCTGCACAGAGTTCCTTTGATTTTAGATGATATGAAATGTGACATAAAAAGCTAGCCCTACCTTCAGAGGTTTCATCACCAAGCTCAATAATGTGAATATCATGCAAGTTTTCATTTCAACAGTTTGAGATATGGAGGATCTTTTTTTACATAGTCACCCTTCTCACTCCATCTGTTAATCCTCTTGGAGGAACTCACCCTGAGAGGTGAGTTTTCCAAGGGGTAACAAGGTCAGTTTTCAGATTTTAATTTAATGTAGTATGTAAGTTAATTTGTGGCTGGTAATCAGGATGAGAAACATTCATGAAATTTAGCAAAATATATTAATAAACTGAGTATATGGAACACTTTCATAGAGAAAAGAGTCAAAATGACTGTGCAGTTTAAGGTGAAAATAGTCTTGTATTAACTTGTATGAAGTCTTGAGTTAATAGTCTTGTATTAAGATTATAAGACATTACTGACAAATACCTGAACCCTTTTTTTAGCAAGTTTTTATGTATTATTTTCGTTGAGTTTAGCTGATTAAACTTATCTTCTTCCAGATGTGCCAAATACTGGTGTAAACAAACCTAGAGCTTCAGACGCTGTCCATCCCAATAACTATCTCATCAGGACAGAGCCAGAGCAAGGAACCCTCTACTCACCAGAACAGACGTCTCTCCATGAAAGTGAGGGTCTGTTGTATTATCTTCTAAGTATTAGATTTGCTTTTAATACTTCCATTTTGAAAATGAGCATCAGAAGTGTAAAATGAAGATATATTCTGCTGGTTTCATTCCTTCAGGATCATTGGGTAACTCAAGAAGTTCAACACAAATGAATTCTTATTCCGACAGTGGATACCAGGAAGCAGGGAGTTTCCACAACAGCCAGAACTTGAGTAAGGCAGATAATAGGCCACAACATTCATTCATAGGATCAACTAATAACCACCTGGTGAGGAATTCAAGAGCTGAAGGACAAACACTGGTTCAGGTAAGCCAAATACATCTCGATCCTTTTTTTAAAAATGGACTTATTTTACACTATGAGTCCATGATGTTAATGAAATTTTACTCTTGAAATCTAAAACTGCATTAGTTCCTATTAATGAATTCTGATAAATTCTAGACGTTGGAGAGTAATTTTTCTGTAAGCAGCAAGTTTGGCATGAGGGGAATAGTCCACGGAGAGTGTGAGAGGATTGGGTGGAATGTTCTAGTCCCTGAGGGGTTATGAGTTCCTAAAAATACTAGAGCTAAAATATGCTGTAAAGAGTTCTAGAGGGCAAAGCACTATTCCCACACCTGCACAAAATGGGCCTGGCCCATTCTAACCAAAGTTTTTGCCTTCATCATTGGAATTGTTCTCTGAAAACGTATTCTTTTGCTTTGCTAGAATATAGTTATTCCTGCCTATAGGGAGCTACTATACAGAAGCATAACTATTCTGTTAAGGTTTTCTTACTTGATAGTCAAAAATAATAATGCATATGTATTTATAAAAACTCCTTAACTCCTCACTCACTGCCACTTTATTCACCTCAGTCCACCAGCATATGCCAGAATTAATAAAAGTAATAGGAGTCCCGAGTGGCAATAAGTAGTGAGGATCTCTCTGTCCAAGTACCCCCGTGATTTCTCTGGAGCTGAAAAATGGCAAGATGATCAAAGAAGTCAGGCGAACCCTAAGCTTCTCTTAATGCGATACAGGAAGCCCTGAAGGTACACACAGCAGCGGGCCAACATTCGCAATGCCAAAGGAGAAACACCAAACGACTTTGGCTCAGCAATTTAAGGGAAACTTTTAAGTATTAAGAGACATTTCTGGGGCTTCCCTGGTGGCGCAGTGGTTGAGAGTCCGCCTGCTCATGCAGGGAACACGGGTTCGTGCCCTGGTCCGGGAGGATCCCACATGCCGCGGAGCAGCTAGGCCCGTGAGCCATGGCCGCTGGGCCTGCGCGTCCGGAGCCTGTGGTACGCAACGGGAGAAGCCACAACAGTGAGAGGCCTGCGTACCACAAAAAAAAAAAAAAAGAAAGAAAAGAAACATTTCTGTATTAAAACAAACACAAATATGGTGCATGAATTTTAAGGTAAGACAGGAAATCTTGTGCCCATAGCAAACTACTTCCAGCTGCAGACCCCTCTCCACCAGCTCCATTCCTCAGATGGTACATTTACTCCTCTGCTGTTAGGGATGCTCTGATGAAACACTCTGGGAAACTTTGGACTAAATGCTTACAGGAGTTCATCTGCTTAGGTGAATTTCTATGTTGGCAGGTCTGAAGTCACACTTAACGAACAATAATTAATTACACAGATTGTCTATTTTGCCCCTAAGAGTGGCCATGAGACCTTTTTAATTAATTTATTTATTTTTTAACTTACGGTAAGTTAATTTTGTTCCTGGAGATTGCAAGACCATCTTTAAAACTGAACTTGCATGTATTCTGGGGAACACAATTTCTAGATATCTGGGCCAAGTGTCATCCCATTTTGATAGTAAACAGCTTATGTGTGGGATTTTTTAAATTATCTTTAGCACTATTAGTAAACCCCAAGTACAGATTTTAATTTTCCAACTGTCTACTAATTTTTTTGTTTTGTTTTGTTTTTTCTTTTTTAACATCTTTTTTGGAGTATAATTGCTTCACAATGTTGTGTTAGTCTCTGCTGTATAACAAAGTGAATCAGCTATATGTATATGTATATCCCCATATCCCCTCCCTCTTGCATCTCCCTCCCACCCTCCCTATTTCACCCTTCCAGGTGGTCACAAAGCACCGAGTTGATCTCCCTGTGCAACATGGCTGCTTCCTATTAGCTAACTATTTTACATTTGATAGTGTATATATGTCAGTGCTACTCTCTCACTTCATCCCAGCTTACCCTTCCCCCTCACCGTGTCCTCAAGTCCATTCTCTACTTCTGTGTCTTTATTCCTGTCCTGCCCCAGGTTCATTGGAACCTTTTTTTTTTTTTTTTTTTTTTTTTAGATTCCATGTATATGTGTTAGCATACAGTATTTGTTTTTCTCTTTCTGACTTACTTCACTCTCTATGACAGACTCTAGGTCCCTCCATCTCACTACAAGTAACGCAATTTCATTTCTTTATATGGATGAGTAATATTCCCTTGTGTATATGTGCCACATCTTCTTTATCCATTCATCTGTCAATGGACACTTAGGTTGCTTCCATGTCCGGGCCACTGTAAATAGTGCTGCAATGAACATTGTGGTACATGTCTCTTTTTGAATTATGGTTTTCTCAGGGTACATGCCCAGTAGTGGGATTGCTGTTATATGGTATGGTATGGTAGTTCTATTTTTAGTTTTTTAAGGAACTTCCATACTGTTCTCCATAGTGGCTGTATCAATTTACATTCCCACCAACAGTGCAGGAGGGTTCCCTTTTCTCCACACTGTCTCCAGCATTTATTGCTTATAGATTTTTGATGATGGCCATTCTGACTGATGTGAGGTGATACTTCATTGTAGTTTTGATTTGCATTTCTCTAATGATTAGTGATATTGAGCATCCTTTCATGTGTTTGTTGGCTATCTGTATATCTTCTTTGGAGAAATGTCTATTTAGGTCTTCTGCCCATTTTTGGATTGGGTTGTTTGTATTTTTGACATTGAGCTTCATGAGCTGCTTATATATTTTGGTGATTAATCCTTTGTCAGTTGCTTCATTTGCAAATATTTTCTCCCATTCTGAGGGTTGTCTTTTTGTCTTGTTTATGGTTTCCTTTGCTGTGCAAAAGCTGTGAAGTTTCATTAGGTCCCATTTGTTTATTTTTGTTTTTATTTCCATTTCTCTAGGAGGTGGGTCAAAAAGGATCTTGCTGTGATTTATGTCAAAGAGTCTGCTGCCTATGTTTTCCTCTAAGAGTTTTATAATGTCTGGCCTTACATTTAGGTCTTTAATCCATTTTGAGTTTATTTTTGTATACGGTGTTAGGGAGGGTGCTAATTTCATTCTTTTACATGTAGCTGTCCAGTTTTCCCAGCACCACTTATTGAAGAGAATTCTTTTCTCCATTTTATATTCTTGCCTCCTTTATCAAAGATAAGGTGACCATATGTGCATGGGTTTATCTCTGGGCTTTCTATCCTGTTCCATTGATCTGTATTTTCTGTTTTGGGGCCAGTACCATACTGTCTTGGTTACTGTTGCTCTGTATTATAGACTGAAGTCAGGGAGCCTGATTCCTCTAGCTCCGTTTTTCTTTCTCAAGAGTGCTTTGGCTACTTGGGGTCTTTTGTGTTTCCATACAAATTGTGAATTTTTTGTTCTAGTTCTGTGAAAAATGCCATTGGTAGTTTGATAGGGATCACGTTGAATCTGTAGATTGCCTTGGGTAGTATAGTCATTTTCATAATGTTGATTCTTCCAATCCAAGAACATGGTATATCTCTCCATCTGTTTGTATCATCCTTAATTTCTTTCATCAGTGTCTTATAGTTTTCTGCATACAGAAAACTTTTGCATTCCTTGTGGGCCTCAATTAGGTGTCCACAGTTCTCTTGTCCTTTCTCAATCACGCATCGCACACCTTCTTGGTCTCTGGGCAGGCACAGCAGGGCTGCAGAGGCTTCTTCTCCTGCGACTCAGATGGGGCAGGGCTTGTGGCCGCCAAACCAGGCATTTTTTGCACCAAAAGCAGCAACTAGCACAGACACCCTAAACGCCAGCCTCCGCAAACGCCACCGATTGCCTGCAATCTTTTGTCTCCTTAGGTATGTTTATTCCTAGGTGTTTTATTCTTTTCATTGCAGAGGTAAATGGGAGTGTTTCCTTAATTTCTCTTTCAGATTTTTCATCATTGGTGTATAGGAATGCAAGAGATTTCTGTACATTAATTTTGTATCCTGCTACTTTACCACATTCATTGATTAGCTCTAGCAGTTTTCTAGTAGCATCTTTAGGATTCTCTATGTATAGTATCATGTCATCTGCAAACAGTGACAGCTTTACTTCTTCTTTTCCGATTTGGATTCCTTTTATTTCTTTTTCTTCTCTGATTACTGTGGCTAAAACTTCCAAAACTATGTTGAATAATATTTGTGAGCGTGGCATCCTTGTCTTGTTCCTGATTTTAGAGGAAATGGTTTCAGTTTTTCACCACTGAGGACGATGTTGGCTTTTTCACCACTGAGGACGATGTGGGTTTGTCATATATGGCCTTTATTTGTTGAGGTAAGTTCCTTCTATGCCTACTTTCTGGAGAGTTTTTATCATAAATGGGTGTTGAATTTTGTCAAAAGCTTTTTCAGCATCTATTGAGATGATCATATGATTTTTATCCTGCAGTTTGTTAATATGGTGTATCACATTGATTGATTTGCATATATTGAAGAATCCTTGCATTCCTGGGATAAACGCCACTTGATCATGGTGTATGATCCTTTTAATGTGCTGTTGGATTCTGTTTGTTAGTATTTTTGTTGAGGATTTTTGCATCTAGGTTCATCAGTGATATTGGTCTGTAGTTTTCTTTTTTGGGGACGTCTTTGTCTGGTTTTGGTATCAGGGTGATGATGGCCTTGTAAAATGAGTTTGGGAGTATTCCTCCCTCTGCTATTTTGGCAGAGTTTGAGAAGGATAGGTGCTAGCTCTTCTCTAAATGTTTGGTAGCATTCACCTGTGAAGCCATCTGGTCCTGGACTTTTGTTGGAAGATTTTTAATCACAGTTTCAATTTCAGTGCTTGTGATGGGTCTGTTTATATTTCTATTTCTTCCTGGTTCAGTCTCGGAAGGTTGTGCTTTTCTAAGAATTTGTCCATTTCTTCCAGGTTGTCCATTTTATTGGCACATAGTTGCTTATAGTAATCTCTCATGATCCTTTGTATTTCTGCAGTGTCAGTTGTTACTTCTCCTTTTTCATTTCTAATTCCGTTGAGTTGAGACTTCTCCCTTTTTTTCTTGATGAGTCTGGCTAATGGTTTATCAATTTTGTCTATCTTTTCAAAGAACCAGCTTTTAGTTTTATTGATATTTGCTATTGTGTCCTTCATTTCTTTTTCATTTATTTTTGATCTGATCTTTATGATTTCTTTCATTCTGCTAACTTTGGGGGGGTTTTTTTGTTGTTCTTCTTCTTTCTCTAGTTGCTTAGGTGTAAGGTTAAGCTGTTTATTTGAGATTTTTCTTGTTTCTTGAGGTAGGATTGTATTGCTATAAACTTCCCTCTTAGAAATGCATTTGCTTCATCCCATAGGTTTTGGGTTGCCGTGTTTTCATTGTCATTTGTCTCTAGATATCTTTTGATTTCCTCTTTGATTTCTTTAGTGATCTCTTGGTTATTTAATAGCATAGTGTTTAGCCTCCATGTGTCTGTATTTTTTACAGTTTTTTTCCTGTGATTGATATCTAGTCTCATAGCATTGTGATCAGAAAAGATACTTAATATGATTTCAATTTTCTTAAATTTACCAAGGCCTGATGTGTGACCCGAGATATGATCTATCCTGGAGAATGTTCCATGAGCACTTGAGAAGAAAGCGTATTCTATTGTTTTTGGATGGAATGTCCTATAAGTATCAATTAAGTCCATCTTGTTTAATGTGTCATTTAAAGCTTGTGTTTCCTTATTTAATTTCATTTTGGATGTTCTGTCCACTGGTGAAAGTGGGGTGTTAAAGTCCCCTACTATGAATGTGTTACTGTCAATTTCCCCTTTTATGGCTGTTAGCATTTGCTTTATATATTGAGGTGCTCCTATGTTGGGTGCATAAATATTTACAATTGTTATATCTTCTTCTTGGATTGATCCCTTGATCATTATGTAGTGTCCTTCTTTGTCTCTTGTAATAATCTTTATTTTAAAGTCTATTTTGTCTGATAATGAGAATTGCTACTCCAGCTTTCTTTTGATTTCCATTTGCATGGAATATATTTTTCCATCCCCTCACTTTCAGTCTGTATGAGTCCCTAGGTCTGAAGTGGGTGTCTTGTAGACAGCATATATATGGGTCTTGTTTTTGTATCCATTCAGCCAATCTGTGTCTTTTGTTTGGAGCATTTAATCCATTTACATTTAAGGTAATTATCAATATGTATGTTCCCATTACCATTTTTAAATTGTTTTGGGTTTGCTCTTGTAGGTCTTTTCCTTCTCTTATGTCTCCTGTCTAGAGAAGCTCCTTTAGCATTTGTTGTAAAGCTGGTTTGGTGGTGCTGAATTCTCTTAGCTTTTGCTTGTCTGTAAAGGTTTTCATTTCTCTGTCAAATCTGAATGAGTTCATTGCTGGGTAGAGTAATCTTGGTTGTAGGTTTTTCCCTTTCATCACTTTCAATATGTCCTGCCACTCCCTTCTGGCTTGCAGAGTTTCTACTGAAAGATCAGCTGTTAATCTTACGGGGATTCCTTTGTATGTTATTTGTTGCTTTTCCCCTGCTGCTTTTAATATCTTTTCTTTGCATTTAATTTTTGATAGTTTGATTATTATGTGTCTCGGTGTGTTTCTCCTTGGGTTTGTCTTTTGTGGCACTCCCTGCGCTTCCTGGACTTGATTGACTATTTCCTTTCCCATGTTAGGGAAGTTTTCAACTATAAGCTCTTCAAATATTTTCTCAGGCCCTTTCTTTTTCTATTCTTCTTCTGAGACCCATATAATTAGAATGTTGATGTGTTCATTATTGTCCCAGAGATCTCTGTGACTGTCCTCAATTCTTTTTTCTTTATTCTGCTCTGCAGCAGTTATTTCCACTATTTTATCTTCCAGGTCACTTATCCGTTCTTCTGCCTCAGTTATTCTGCTATCAATTCCTTCTAGAGAATTTTTAATTTCATTTATTGTGTTGTTCATCATTGTTTATTTGCTCTTTAGTTCTTCTAGGTCCTTGTTAAACGTTTCTTGTATTTTCTCCATTCTATTTCCACAATTTTGGATCATCTTTACTATCATTACTCTGAATTCTTTTTCAGGTAGACTCCCTATTTTCTCTTCATTTATTTTGTCTGTTTGGTTTTTACCTTACTCATTTATCTCCTGCATATTTCTCTGTCTTCTCATTTTGCTTAACTTACTGTGTTTGGGGTCACCTTTTCGCTGGCTGCAGGTTCATAGTTCTTGTTGTTTCTGGAGTCTGCCCCCAGTAGTTGAGGTTGGTTCAGTGGCTTGTGTAGGCTTCCTGGTGGAGGGGACTGGTGCCTGTGTTCTGGTGGGTGGGGCTGGATCTTGTCTTTCTGGTGGGCAGGCCACGTCCAGTGGTGTGTTTTGGGGTGTCTGTGAACTTAGTATGATTTTATGAAGCCTCTCTGCTAATGGGTGGGGTTGTGTTCCTGTCTTGCTAGTTATTTGGCATGGGGCATCCAGCGCTGGTGCTTGCTCTCTGTTGGGTGGAGCTGGGTCTTAACGTTGAGACTGTGATATCTGGGAGAGCTGTTGCCGATTGATATTATGTGGGGCCAGGAGGTCTCTGGTGGTCCAAGGTCCTGAACTCGGCTCTCCCCTTTCAGAGGCTCAGGCCTGACACCAGGCCAGAGCACCAAGACCCTGTCAGCCACATGGCTCAGAAGAAAAGGGAGAAAAAAAGAAAGAAAAATAATAATAAAATAATAGAAAATAATTCAAATTAAAAAAATAAGAAAGCAATTTGAAAAACACGAAGAGAGCAACCAAACCAATAAACAAATCCACAAATGATAACAAGCACTAAAAACTATACTAAGATAAACATAAATATCAGAAACAAGTTAGTCGCAGACAGCAAACCCCAAGTCTACAGTTGCACCCAAAGTCCACCGCCTCAATTTTGGGTTGACGCATTGTCTATTCTGGTATTCCACATATGCAGGGTACCTCAAGTTGATTGTGGGGATTTTATCCACTGCTCCTGAGGCTGCACAGAGAAATTTCCCTTTCTCCTCTTTGTTCGCACAGCTCCTGGGTTTCAGCTTTGGTTTTGGTCCCATCTCTGCATGTAGGTCACCCTGAGGCTTCTGTTCCCGCCCAGACTGGACAGGGTTAAAGCAGCGGCTGATTAGGGGGCTCTCGCTCACTCACACGGGGGGATGGAGAGGTACGGTAGTTATAATTGGAATGCAGGGCGAGCCTGCGTTGGCAGAGGCCGGCATGATGTTGTGACAGCCTGAGGCACACTGTGTGTTCTCCTGCCTACTAATTTTTAAACTCCCTCTTTCTTGCCTTATTGTTTATTTTCAGTCACCTTCCCTCCCCAGATCTTCTCCTTTCCATGGCTATTGCCTTCCCAGAATTGTTGAGTTTGAGCACCCAAGTGGTCTCAGAGCAGGTGTTTCAGCCAGCCAACTGCTTATGACACGTGGAGACAAAACATGTTTCTTCTTATGGCATCTAAGAGTATACAAAGTCTGTGACTCATCCCTTTTCTTCTTTTATTGCCCCAACTAAAAGTGAAAGGGGGTTGATGACAACTGTACTCTAGTAGTCACTAAGGAGATACAGAAAAACCTTGGTCCTGAGCTTATAACCCACTGCCTCAGTCCAGCCACCATTCTTCTTCATTGTTGTCCTGCATCAAGAAAGGGATCTGAGACTCAGTGTTTGCAAAAGTCTATGGATTCATAGCCCTGGCAGAGATGTTCTTCATTTCCCAGTCTGGTCATTTGTAGCTGGCCAGAACTCAGCAGAGATTTTGAGCATACCTCCTGCTGGAACAGATTGAGGGTACTTGTATTTGCATCTCTTTTGATCCACCAGCTTAAGACAAGAGCTTATAAATCAAAGGAGGTAGAAAGAAATGGCTGAAATCACTAGCAGCCACACTTAAGCTAAAAGAAAAGATAGATTTGGCTAACGCACTAATGCAGCACTCACAGAGGAGAGCTGAGAGCACAGGCCCTATCCAAACGTTCAATTATTCCACTTTGAAAGAACCTTCCTTTTGTTAATGGGGCCAACCCATAAAGACAGTTGTAAAGGCAGTTATAGATACTGCTCTAGCTTTATCTAGATTAACATATTGGAAAAGTTTTGTTTTGTTTGTTTTGTTTTTGTTTTACACAAATGGGTTAACTTAGCCAAACTTTGACTCGCAGGGTACAAAATAAGTACACTGGTCCAGTGACCCTTCACACTTGCAATACAGCATAGTATGTGTTGTGGAAAATGTGTAGGCAGAGGGTAAAATAATGTAAAGACAAAAGAAAAAAAGAATATTAAATGTCTTTAGATCTCTCCTTACTGGTTGGTTTTAGTGTTCTGAAGGGGAAAGTTGGAGATTAAAGCACCACCAAAAAAAAAAATAGTAGAACAAGAAAAACAGAATAAGGAAAAAATTAAGATCCAGCTCTACAGCAAAAAAAGGAAGAGAAACTTAGATGCCTAAAATAAATAGTGAATTCACATTCTATAGTGAGCTATGTACATTTTTTTGTGTAATGACAATGGACACACAACCCTGGATAAACCATTCTCTTTTCTCCCCCTTTCATCAGCCATCAGTAGCCAATCGGGCCATGAGAAGAGTTAGTTCAGTTCCGTCTAGAGCACAGTCTCCTTCTTATGTTATCAGCACAGGCGTGTCTCCTTCAAGGGGGTCACTGAGAACTTCTCTTGGTAGTGGATTCGGCTCTCCATCAGTGACCGACTCCCGACCACTGAACCCCAGTGCATACTCCTCCACCACATTACCTGCTCAGCGGGCAGCCTCTCCGTACTCTGCCCAGAGACCCGCCTCCCCATCAGCTGTACGTCGGATTGGGTCGGTCACCTCCCGGCAGACCTCCAGTCCCAACGGACCAACCCCTCAGTACCAAACGACCACCAGAGTGGGGTCCCCACTGACCCTGACGGATGCACAGACTCGAGTAGCTTCCCCATCCCAAGGCCAGGTGGGGTCATTATCCCCCAAACGCTCAGGGATGACCGCCGTACCGCAGCATCTGGGACCTTCACTGCAAAGGACTGTTCATGACATGGAACAATTTGGACAGCAGCAGTATGACATTTACGAGAGGATGGTTCCACCTCGGCCAGACAGCCTGACAGGTGAGTACAAGGGGACAGCCCTACACAAAGTCCAGCGGGAAAGTCTTCCATGTAACCGTTGTTGAAACAGAGCATGTAACTTGGAAAAAAGCTTACATTTTTATCTTAAAATTTATACTGCAGACTTCAGGCTGACTTGTCTTTCAGGCTCTATAATTTTTTTTCTTTTTGCGGTACCTGGGCCTCCCACTGCTGTGGCCCCTCCCGCTGCGGAGCACAGGTTCCAGACACGCAGGCTCAGTGGCCATGGCTCACGGGCCCAGCTGCTCCACGTTACGTGGGATCTTCCCAGACCGGGGCAAGAGCCCGCGTCCCCTGCGTCAGCAGGCAGACTCCCAACCACTGCGCCACCAGGGAAGCCCTGGACTCTATAATTTTTAATGCACCGAATTACACACATTTATATCACCAGACCTCTTTTGTAATGAATACATTTCCCCCATCCCTCACAATATTAGGATATAAGAGGTACTTTTTTGCTTTTTAGAAGAATTGGTTGGAATTCTAAACTGTTCGTTGAGGTTTTTCACAGTGAAATAGTTTTCACTAGCTAGGCGTACCCATACTCAAAACCCTAAGATATGTTAAAAGGTGGTATCAGAATGTCTGTTCAAATTTTGTTTTTTAAAGAAATGCCCTAATAGTGTAGACTAGAATATGGATTTCCTCACTTACTGCCTTGATTTTTAGTATCCTGATGGGAAAGCACAAATTTCTTATGAATTACTACCTTCAAATGCCACTTGTATTAAATCAGAAAGACACCAACCAGGTCACTGGTAGTCCAACTGTTTCCTTCAGGGTTTTTTCACGGCGGGTACCCTACATGATGTATAGACTTGTTCTTTTGATTAAAATGAATTCATCTTTAGCTAGGGTTCTAAATAATATTTTAAAAGTAACATATACATAATGGTAAAAAGAATTCAAACTATGCAGGGAAATACGAATTGAGAAGTGAAAGTCTCAGCCTTCTCTTTACCCTCACCCAGTCCCACTCACCAGTTTATGTATCTTCCAGAATGTTTGATTACATATATGAGTATATACATCACATACAAATGTGCACACATTGTGTTTCTTTTTTATTTTTAATGCTGTTGGAATTCTATTATATATATCTTCTATACCTTGTTCATTTTTTAATATGTCAAGAGTTCTACTTCATTCTCTCAAGGGATGCCTAGGACCCTATTTTATAGATGTATTATAATTTAATCACTTTGCTATTAATGGACATTTAGGTTTTCTCATTTTTAGCTGTTAGAGACAATGATGCAATATATATTATTCCTCCTGCATATTTGCACATAGCTACTAAGATAACTATGGGATCCATTTCTTGAAGTAGAATTGCTGGATCAAAATATGTGTGTATATTTTCTTAATGAAATACTGTCAAATTGCCCCCAGGAAGGTTTTATAGATTTCTATTTATACCAGTAGTTTGAGCGCATGTTCCCTACACCTTCACTAGCACTGCATGATGTCAAAGAGTTTCATCTTTGCCAGTCTGGCAGTTAAAAAGCTGTACCTCATTGTTTCAAGTGGCCTGTGTTGAGTAATGACTGAGGTTGATGATTTCATATGTTTATCAGCCATTTTATTGCTTTTCTGCAAACCGTGAGTTCAGGTCGTCTATTTTTTTAATTTGTAAATGCTTATTATACTTGAAATAAATTAACCCCTTGTAATACACTTCTCAGGTATTTTTCTCATTTTGTAATTTGTCTTTTGACTTTGTTTTTGGTATTTCTTATTTACAGAAGTTTTTAATATTTTGTGAAGTAAGATTAATATCCTTTCCGTATGGCTGCTGGGAAAGGTAAAGCCTTTTTGAAATTTTCTGATTGAAGAATCTTGCACAAAGAATTAATATTGAACTTGATTCTGAGCTCAAGGAAATTCCTAGTGGAGAAACTGCCTCTTTTTCATTCAGCCGTTAGAGGGGTGTCCTTGGCTTAGATATTTTCTGGCATGCCTCTGAAAAGTATGCAGCAGAGTGAGGTGGAATCATTTACGACATTCTGTCTCTGAAGGAAACCTTAAGAGATAAATAGTTCTGAGGATTTCTGTGCCCCAGCCCCGCCCCGTGTATGTGAACAACGGCTGTGCAGAAATCTATGTTTGCAGTAGAGTGAAGAGGAAGCCCAGGAAAGAAAGTGAGCACATAAAGTACTGTCTCCATGTTTAACCCTGGAGCGCTGATCTCCTTTGGTTTAAAAAACCTGCTTCTCTGACAGTGCAGGTGAAGTTAGACTTTATGTTTCAGGGGGAAAAAAATTATACGTAGCCTATTATGGATTTTTTTTTTTTCCTAGAATATGACAGTCTTCAAAAGAAGTAAAGGATTTCTTAAAATGTTCTAGGGACGCTTTGGTTTCCATCATCTAGCTACCTGCCCAATTAGTCTGAATGTGGATCCTAATTTGTAAATTCCTCTCTTTTTTTTTCTTATTTTAGAAAGTGATGCGCTTGTCATTATATTTACTATGCTTCTGATTTCAAAGGCTTAATAACCTGCTAATTGATAAGCCTAAAGCAATATTTTATAATAGATTCAGACACTTGGATATTTGGTGATCATAATTTAAATGATGTATATAAATTACTTCCTACAACAGAAAAATATGTCTGCCTGAAAATATTCATTTCAGTATAATCATAGCATATCAAGACAAGTTTTGAGAATAAGAAGAATTCATATTTGGAAGATAAATTTATGTTTGTTTTTACTGACTTAAAATATAAAGGTTTTAAATCACAAGGAATATATCATTGAAGTAGGTAAACTAGTATGTATTTGTGGAATTGCAACATATCACTTGTCTTCCAGTTTAAAAGATATTAAGTTATAATAGCCTTTCTGCACAATCATTTTACTTAATCTATAGGGGCTATGTAATTTTTTAAATGTTAATCTACAGTAGTTGTGTTTTTGTTTTAATGCATGAGTAGGTAAACAGAAATATTTACCATCATAATGTTATTCACAAAGATTTCTAATATCGAGAAATTGCTATTTCACTATAATTCTTAAGTTTTTATTTCCCGTTATAGTCTATCACATACAGTCATTTCATCTCACTAATAATCCTGTAACAGGGGGCTGTTTATTGGATACTTTTTATAGTTGTAAGTGGTAACAAGCTCATTTGGTTACCTTTCTTGTGAAATCATAGTAAATGTTTATGAAAGTTTTCATATTATATGGATTCCAGTGAAGACTCCGGCTAGATCCTGGCACAGTGAGAATATCACATTCTGAACGGGGCAGAATGCTTTGGTCTCTTTTCACATCACTGTGGTGGTGAGCCAAGGCGGCTTAGCCAACTTTAGGAGCATCCAGGGCTCAGCTTGCCTCCGCCCAAGTGTTTGCGATCTTCAGAGTCTCACAGTAAATCAAGGGCTCTAGTGAATATTAAAATAATGCCTCATACTGATAAGATTTCCAAGAACTAGGTGCATTTTCCTGCCCACTTTACATTAACAAAATCAATGCCTCCAACTTTTGTTCAAGATACTCTTGGGCTCTATAAAGAAATGGAGTTTATACTGTACTAAGAATGAGAAATCTGCCAGTGAATAAAAAGCTGAAATCCTCAGATGAGAACTTTACAACAGCAATCATAATATGGTCTTTAGAGTTACATGGGCTTCCATGAACCCCTGGTGAGCTAACCTCCCTCCTTAACCTTATGTCTGTGGAGGGCTCTGTCCAGTTCAAGGTTTCTCACACCATGTCTCATTGATCCTTGAGAAATAGCTTTGTCCAGTGCAATGACAGATCATGGAGGGGGCTTCCTCTCAGCCCCACCAGGAAGTAGCTCTCTGAAGGGGATGAACTACATTTCCTTTGGGGCTCTGTTTCCTCAATTTTAAAATGGGAAGATTTGGCTGAATGAGCTCCCAATTATAAGATTGTATAAACCTGTGATCTTCATTTTAGCAAGTGAGGAGCCAGTAGCCAAAACCCACATTTGTTCATTTAATTTCTTCCCATGTCACATTGCTGTCCGGGGTTGGTAATAATCATTCATATTAGAAGCTTTAATGTATTAACTTTCTTGCCACTCCTCACTAAGCAACATGTAATTATCACTCACATTCAGGCCCATTCACTTTTAGTTGTCATATGATTAACTGAGCTAACAAGATGTGAGCAATCGTGTCTTTTGGTAATTAGTTACTGTGTTGATTATTTGCAGTCTTTTTAAAAGCGAATATATGCTGACTGACCTCAGATATGTTTGTGCTTTTTCTTGCTCGTATTTAGAATGTAACCTTAGTTGGTATTCTTACCAAGTGACAAATTTTACTTACTAATGAATGATGACACCTCACAAATTTCTGAGCATCATAATGTAGAATATACTAATTCACTTTTTTAAAGAAAATAACAGTTTGGGTTTGAAATTTGCATTAATTATTAATAATTTGAATGAGAGTATTTGAAATGACTTAATACACTAACTTTGTACTTTTCCTTTACACTAGAAAGAAGGTAAACAAGAATCTGGTATTTGGATTCCTAGAAAAACACTTGTTTTGTTTTTTTAATTGTGATAACAAATAATAAAAGAATACTTTATAAATCTTATTAGTTCGCTGATGATATTTTAAACTTTGTAACATAAAATTTCACCTTTTTCTATAAAAATCTTGGATGAATGAATTGAGACAAAGTTCAGAACAGTTCTTGAACATCAGCCTATTTCTAAGTGCTATTATGTAGGTGTCGTCTTAAGTGTTGGGATTTAAAGAGGTGTGGGACATGACGGCGCTCTCTTTTTGGTCACCATCATAAAATAGCTTACAGTTGGGGGATGAATTTCAGAGTATCAAACCATTTAATAATTTCTTATATTTTTTTAAGAAAATTTACTTTTATCCTGCTGCCAGAGGAGAAAGTTTTATTTTTAGAATGTATATGGTATCCCATTCATATCTGTTATCCCTCTTTTGTAAAACTCACTAGGTTTGGTGTCTAGACTCAGCATTTGGTCCTGTTGTTTAGGAGTTATACTTTTAACCTCACCACAGCTTTCAAGTTTTTTAATGATGTAATTTTCCTGCCTGTAGGCTTACGGAGTTCCTATGCTAGTCAGCACAGCCAGCTTGGACAAGACCTTCGTTCAACTGTGTCTCCCGACTTGCACATCACTCCTATCTATGAGGGGAGGACCTATTACAGCCCAGTTTACCGCAGCCCAAACCACGGAACCGTGGAGCTCCAAGGATCGCAGACAGCACTGTACCGCACAGGTTCGGGTGGGCATCAGCTCTGTTCAGCTGCTTTCCCAATTTCACCAGCCCAAGAGTAGAGGATTTTATTGAGATGGATTTCCTGTTAGAGTGAATTCATATTGCCCATTTGGTTGTCAGATAAGCAGCCATGAAAGCAAATCAATAAACAGTAAAACAGAAGTTCATTTAGTACCTACTTATAAGTGATATATTTTTACCTTAGTTCAATCTGATCAGTGAACACAGTGATTATATTTTAATTCACAAATAAGTTTGTTGAGCTATAAATCCGACTCCTCAGGTTAGAAGCATATCAGATATAGAAAGGAAAGCCTTTTTTGGAATATTTCTTTGTAATTTTTGTTTCCTAGAACACGTATTTAGAGAAAATCCCTACGTGAGCTATTGGCTTATCTTTGATTTAGCATGTATGTAGCCCAAGTGTATGTGGTATTACTCTTTTTTCGTTACTGAATCTCTTCTGAATTCTTAAGTGATAGAATGTGAAATAAATATTCCTTATGATGGACTTAATCTGGGACAGAATGCAATGATGGCAGTTATAAAAATAGGGAACAGGAATTCACCAGGGGTCCAGTGGTTAGAACTCCGTGCTTCCACTGCAGGGGGCCCAGGTTCGAGCCATGGTTGGGGAACTAAGATCCCACATACCACGTGGTGTGACCAAACAATAATAATAATAATTTTTAAAATAAGAAAAATAAGCAGCTAGTGCATCACACCCTTGCACCCCCAGACTCACATTTGTGTCACACCGTAGCGGCTGATAGAGCAGAAGCTAGAACCTGTGGCCATGTGAGCTGCCAGATTGTGCTACGGGCGTGGCTTATAAAGTCCCAAGAGGCTGCTTTAAAAAAAAAAAAAGTTAGTACAGATTTATTAACGTGCCCATAAATGAATTCCAGGTAGCAATGATAATTCCCTAAAGACACAGCTCTAGGAGCCATACCTCACAGAACACCATGAGGGAGAAGACTGAATTTGAATTGGTTCTTTGCCAAAAACTGACAGTTTGGTCCACTGTGGTATTTTTCTCCTGATAAAATGTACCAATTTTTAATAGATGTTAGTGAAGAAATGTTTCACTCATTATGTTCTGTAAATTGAAGAATTTCTTTATTAGGATTAAGAAGTAAATAGTGTTAAAATATGTTAATTGCAGGAAGAATATGAACACAATCATTGGAGAGATAATTACTGCAATAATTTGGAAAGAAAGGTTAAATACAATGTACAGTACTTTATATATAGCATCACGCAGTCATTTTAGGGAGTAGCTTTAGAAGAATTTGATATATCAGTCTTCTTTCCTGTGAAGTATATTTTCCAATGTTATCAAAATACACAAGTCTGTAAATAAAATATATATCAAAATACGTAACCTGTATTCACTAGGTGTCCAAAGTTTGACGGTTTCAGTTATCTATAAGTTTGAATATCTTACTTGTCTTTTATTGCTAAAATGTAGTTATGAAATTTTGTTATCTATTTCTAAGATTAGTTTAATTATTTTCCTTTATTTCACTTTCAGTTTTGTTACTAAATCTTAAACATATTAAGACCTACTGTGTAAGCAGATTTATAGTTTCATTTTTGCTTTTTCCTGCTAATAAAATTGACATAAATATTGTTTGTGTTATGTTAAAAACTTCAGTGCCTTTGTTAGCACTAATGAGCTAGATTGGTAATACCTAAAAGTAAGCAATTTATATAATTGTTAGAAACTTAACCCTTCTTAAAACTAAAAATATTTTGACTTTGAAAAGTATCACTTTGTGGAGAACATACTAATCTTTTTTGAAATGCTGACTTTCTAGTAGGTGTTGGAAATCTGCAAAGGACGTCCAGCCAACGAAGTACCCTTACATACCAAAGAAATAATTATGCTCTGAACACAACAGCTACCTATGCGGAGCCCTACAGGCCAATACAATACCGAGTGCAAGAGTGCAATTATAACAGGCTTCAGCACATAGCACCAGCTGATGACGGCACCACGAGATCCCCATCAATAGACAGCATTCAGAAAGATCCCAGGCAAGTACTGGTTATGAGTCTCCAGAATGCCACCATATCTCAGGAGTCAACTAGTTCCTTCATCCTGACTTTTTTCAAGTTGCCGTGTCTGTTATAATATCAGTAACTCCTTATCTCTCATATTTCCAGTCGTTTGCCAGCACTGTAGGTCATTGAGGTTAATTTCCCTTTAGAGATAGATTCCTTCTTTCAGTGCTTTAATAATAAGTCAGAGAATGCGCAGGTCTGTGTGACCATCTGCAGCACCCACAATTGAAATACTTCATCAAGGCAGCTACCTGGGATACGTCTGAATTACACAGAAGATTTTAAAGGATCATTTTATGCCTTTTCCTTTATCTTGGCTGACCTCTTACATGATGGCTTCAGAAAATGCATATGGTTGTTTTAAACTGGGAAAGACCAGTGTCATGTGCATTTTGAATCATACTGGTCAGTGCCGTGTTGCGCTTTTATCAACTAGGTCCTTCGAAAAGCTTTCTGCCATTTCGGGGAAGATAGTTTACAAGAAATTCTCACATCTCATGAGCAAAAAATATTTGGCAAATAATAGATGTTTCCTGCTTTTAATTTTATTTGGCCATGTAGAAAACGTGTTTTATTAAGGTGAGTCATTTAGTACTTGATCGATTTTGAAAAAGTAGCCTCATCTCTTTAATGAAAGTCATTTAAAATATTCAGGAAATAAAGATATTTAGAAACTAAAAGAGAATTTTAGCTTCTGAAAGAGTGAAATTATTTCTAAATTTTAAGCAGCTTGAGTGTTATTTTAAGGCATATATTAACAAGGTTTCATTCACTCTTTGCCCACAAATAGTTATTTCACTGAAAGATTGTTATCATTATCAATTCATTTATAGCAGCCTACCAACTTATTCTAATGAATTAAAAGCATGAGTGAGGTTTGGTTATTAAAACAAAATAACCTAAGGTACTTTTGAGTTGAATGGGAAGCCCACTGCTTCACTAAAACCACTCCACCTATTCACTCTTTTGCCTAAAATATTTTACAGTGTATGCATACATTTGGTTCTGCTATTCCTATTTGTCACCCTTCTGTTATTTTAAGGATTTCTAAAAATAATTTGTCTAATAACACCTCCAATATAATTAAGTCAAAAATTTTTTACATGATTTTGTTTTTTTCTTTTTTTAAATTTGTTTGTTTGTTTGTTTACTTATTTATTTTTGGCTGCATTGGGTCTTCGTTGCTGCACGCGGGCTTTTTCTAGTTGGGGTGAGCAGGGGCTACTCTTCTTTGCGGTGCACAGGCTTCTCATTGTGGTGGCTTCTCTTGTTGCGGAGTGTGGGCTCAGTAGTTGTGGCTCACAGACTTTAGAGTACAGGCACAATAGTTGTGGCGCATGGGCTTAGTTGCTCTGCAGCATGTGGAATCTTTTTGAAGTCCTCACAAGAACAACAGACTAGGGCACGCTACTAGATACAGAAATTCTCAAAGGGGTTTTGAATTGTAGGTAATTTAGACCATCCCTTGGCTGAATCTGCAGAGAAAAGAATAGCTACCCAGAAAAGCAGTGAAATATGATAAGAGCTTTCAGTTTAGTATGCATTCCTGAAGACTTCAGTTTTGACCTCTGATATGAGCTGATTCATTATAAACAAGGATTTCGTGTCTGATAATATACTTCAGTTATTCATAGTATGATAATTTCATAGTCTAATGCATAAAACTGTTATGGCTAGCTTTGATTATGTGAAACTTTGCTGATAATGCATTTTGTAAGACGAATAAATGATTATCTTATAATAGGTGCATTTATTTATTTGAAACTGGAATCCAAGTGAGTTTAAAGTTTGAATAGTCAAACCATGAAATTAAAAACTCATGATAACTATTACTTAATTTTTAGTTTTAAAAATAGCAAATTTTACTATTTTTATTCACTTCTAAACTTACTTCCTCTGTCATTAATGCTACATTATAGTTAACCTGAAAACTACCCTACAAGACTTAAGAAGTTGTTGATGTTTTATACATAAAAGGAAATGTATGAGTTTTTTTTAATAGTTGTCTAGTTTGGAAGCAAAGTTTATTAATAGTACAAATAGTTCATCTGAAAGGAGTAACAAAGTACTTGTTATGGAAAGTGACAGTGACTGAAAGAATGACAGCATTCATGGTGTTCTTTCTGAGCATGGCTTCAGCTGTGACATTCAACAGAATAATTTCATTTACCATCTCCTTGACCTTTAAGGTGTTGTCAAATATTTTACTTCTACATACATTATCAAATCCATAATGTAGTGTTGTTATTTTTACTGTAAATAGTCAGTTGTCTTTTAAAGAAATTAAGCTAAATTAAAAAGATGGCCTTTATATTCACCTGCATACTTAGTTGTAAATAGTTCTCTTCATGTCTTCCTAGAAATTCTAGTTTCCATCTCCACTCATTTCCCTTCAGCCTGAAGAACTTTCTTTAGCCTTTCTTGTGTTGCATGTCTGCTGGCAAGACATTCTCTCAACTTTAATTTATCTGAAAGTGTTTTCATTTACTCGTTTTTAAAGGATACTTTTGCTAGGTATAAAATTCAGGGTTAATAGGGTGTGGTGTTTTTTTTTTTTCAGTCCTTTAAAGGATGCTGTTCCTTGTCTTCAGACCTCCATTGTTTCTGATGAGAAGTCAGCCAACATTTGTACTGTTCTTCTCATTATGCAACGTATCTTCTCTCTGGCTGCCTGTCAGACTTTTCATATTATTGTTGACCTTAAGCAGTTTTACTCTAACAAGCCTAGGCATAGTTTTCTTTACATTTAACCTGCTTGGGATTCACTGACATTCTTTTAAATATTGGTTGATGATTTTACCAAAATTGAGACATACTCAACCATTATTACTGTAAATATTTTTTCTGGCCCAAAATTCACTCTCCTCTCCTGGGATAACTTGACATCATCTCACAGGTTACTGAAGTTCTGTTCTTTTTTTTTTTTTTTAATCTTTTTTCTCTGTATCCTTCATATTGGATCTTTTTTTTAAATTAATCTGTCTTCAGATTTGCTGTGTTTTTCTTCTGTGGTCTCCAGTCAGTTGTTAAGCCCATCCAGTGGATTTTTTTTCTGACACTTTAACTTGGCTTTTTTGTAGTTTTCATGTCTCTGATAACATTCCCCATCTATTCACTCCTTACATACATCTTTTGCTTTACGTCTTTGAGCACATTTATAAAAACCATTTTAAAGTCCTCTGATCATTCCGACATCTCAGTTTTCTCTGGGTCTGTTTCTATTATTTGTTTGTTTACATCTTTGAGAGTCACATTTTTCTGTTTCTTCTTATGCCTAGCAGTTTTAAATTATATGCTGATTGTTGTGGATAATACATCGTAGGGACTCTGTATTATGTTGTCTCCTCTTAGGATTCTAAGTTTCGTTGTGGAAAATAACTAAATTACTGACAAGTGCTTTTGATCCTGTCACAATTGGTTCTGTTCTTTGCTAGGACAGGTCTATTTTAGATTTATTTTACTCCTAGAACATGGCCCTGACTCTGTGGAATGGTTCTTACTCCTAAACAGCTATTCTCCACCAGACCTGTACATGTACATGCAAGGCACGTGTACAGCCCAGTGCTCAACTAACGACTTGTGCGTAATCCTTACACAGACTTGTTAAATCTCCTCTGCATAGCTTTCTCCTCTCCAATATCCTGCCCTGCAAATTTTAACCTCTTGAGCATCTCCAAATTCCAATCTTTCCCCCTCAGTTCACTTAGACCATCATGCCCATTCAGACTTGCTTCCTGTGCCATGATCCAAAAAGTGCCCTCAGGCAGAAAGCCAAGTGAGTACGGGGTTCCCAGGGTGATACCCCCGCCCCTTCAAGGATTGCATTCTTGTGTTACTTGTTGTCTAGGGCCTGAAAACAGTTTCCTCACACATTTAGTCCAGTTTAATGGTTGTTTATGGGAGGAAGGCAAAGTCCAGTACTGGTTACTACTCTATCATGGCTAAAAACAGAAGTCTGGGCTTAGGTTTTAATGAAGCAAATCTTGGCAAGCATTGGTGCCATCCAGCCAGCCCATGAATTGATAGAAGTCTTTCCAGGGTAAATTTCTCCTGAAAATCAAGGTTGGAGTTGGTGTCAACTGAGCCTAACTGCCCATCTCCAGCGGGAGCCCACCCTTTGTGTTGTCTGGCTCAGGAGGCACCCAAGGATGCTAGGAAATCTTGACCATCCCTGTGCCATTTAAAGAGAACAGAAATGTGTATTTGTAATGATTGAGTCATCACGGAAAGATTAAATCACACTCCTTGCACTCTGTTAATTACCTTATAGATTTATATATAATAGACTTCAGATAGATTTTCATCAGAAATAGTTAACATAGTATAGTTCATTTTTCAGGGATGATGAATATTAGTAAAACATCTTTCATAATGCAAAGTATGTAAACTACTTTAATATATATCACCACAATTTAGTCATCATAGCCAGCCTAAGAAAAAGTTAGACATGATAGTTTTATTGTTCCTAATTTACAGATGGGGAAACTGAAGTTCTATGTAAATGGTTTTCAAAATCACATCACAATTGAAGGACCTGGGACTTAAACATAGGCAATCTAACTCCAAATTCTGTGCTTCTTCTGCTGCGTTATCCTGCCTCTCGGCGTTTATGGTCTTCTTAATGCCTGTTAATGACATCATCATCATCATCCAGTCTGTTCCCCAAGCTGGAAATCTCCATCTCACCCTTGATTTCAGTTTTCAGTAGATCATCTGGTTGCCGTGCAAAGAATAGTTGGGGGAGGGAGTGATATTTGAAGCAGAGAGAACATGTAAGTGGCATGTAGAGGGTCCAGCCAAGATAGAAAGAGTGGATGGATTTGGTTTATATTAAATATTTTGGAGATAGTCAACAGAGTTTGCTGATGGATTGGATGAGAAGGATAAGGGAAAGAGAAAAATCAAGGATGGTCCTATTTTGAGCAAATGTGGGGATAGGGGATAGTCTCCTTGCCACCAGTCTTTTTTGATTCTAGTATATTCTCTACTTGGCCACCAGAGTTATCTTCCTTATAAATGTGACCTTGTTGCATTCTCTCACGCTTCTGCTTTAAGACCTCCACCAGCTTTCTGTTTCTTGTGCGTGGTGATAACATATTAGACCACTAACCTCCACCTCTTAATTACTAATCCCGGGTCCCTCGTCTATCTAGATCTAATGTTATTTGATAGTGCCTACCTTATGGGGCAACAGTCAAGGTAAGTGAGATAATATTTATAAAGCTCTTGACAGAATACCTGACGCAGATAATCTCAATACGTAATTATTCATGTTATTGCTATTAAGACTAGACTTTTTTAGTTTGGCATACAAGCCCCTATACATAAAATTATGTCTTATTCAACGCTTGTATCTCCAGCACCTGTTCCGGCACTTGTAGCATAGTAAGAATGCACCAATGTGTGATATGAATGTGTGTGTGCAGGTGTGGAATGACCTGACCCTCTGTAGTGGATGTACCAGTTCATACTGGAGCCTTCCCAGAGAGGCTGTGGGCCTTTAAAAACTGGGCCATAGAAGTATCACTGGGTCATTAATTTAAAGATTTATTTTTAAGTTTCTTCAGGATTAATTCATTTTTGATTAACAGTTTACTCCATCCTGTTATCAAAGTCTGCAGATTTGTTGCTTTGTGAACCATTTGTAAGAAGCTGGTCTTTATGTAACATAAGCATAAAATCACATTTAACAAGGATTCCAAACAGTGAGCCGATCAAGTTACATCAGAAAATCTGACAATGTGATGTTACCTGAAAAAAACATAGTATAAAAGTATGTATGTATATTTAATATGATTGTATACTTATTGTACAAGAAGTGGGATAGCACGGGGGTGAGGGCACAGACTCTGAAGGCAGATGCCTGGGTTCAAATGTTGTTCTGTTGTTGACCAGCTGGGTGACACTAGGCAAGTCGCTTAGCCCTTCTGCTTCAACCTCCAAATCTACAAGGTCAGTTTAAGAATAGATGAACTAATATACATAAAATGCCTAGAATAGTGCCTGGCACGGAATAGTATGTGCTATTTAGTAATAATCCAATTCTTTGAAAAAAACTCTGTACACACACATGTGCACACTTGCCTGCATATGTTGAAAAAAACACCAGTGGGAAATGTCAACAGCTGTTTTCTCTGGATATATGGTTACTGCAAAAACATTTTTTATCATGTTCTATGTTTCTTATAATCGAGAGCAACCATATATATTAAATTTCTTAAAAATCATCAGGCACACAGTATTTCCACTGGCTTTTGCTCCTCCCTCCTCAGGAGTGACATCTCACCTAGCTGAAGTGCACTTGTTTACCTGAGCCTCACACCTGCGAATTTCTTACACAGGTAGAAAGGCATAAAATTAGAATCAGGAGGAGGAAAACAAGAATGGAAAAGTTACCCATATTAAGAACCTCTTTGTTACCCTGAATCTTTCTCTGCATCTGTGCATCATGATTTCTTTAAGATCATAAGCATCTGTGATATGTTCATCAGTGCATAAAAATTATTTACATACATACATATATATATATAGTTCTTTTAGGATTTTTGTAACTTCCCATTGTCTCCGCTGAGCTCTCTTCTCTGACAGATGTTTTGTTCAGTGTATCGGTAGAACACAGGCCTTCCTTTCTGAAGCCGCGTTTTTCTCGTGCAGGGAGTTTGCCTGGCGTGATCCCGAGTTACCTGAAGTCATTCACATGCTGCAGCACCAGTTCCCGTCAGTTCAGGCAAACGCAGCAGCCTACCTGCAACACCTGTGCTTTGGCGACAACAAAGTGAAGCTAGAGGTACAGGACCAGTGCCTGGGATGCCAGAGTTGGCAGGGCGGGGAATGGGGAGGGCCGAGCAGTGCCTTTCCGTTTAGCAGCTGCGTGCTTGAGTGCTTAAGAAATGACCAGATGCGATCTAGAGGCCCTTTTCAAGGGGTGTTCTGATACCAGTGACTCTTTTACTTCTCAGCTTTGCATTTCAATATTTCTTGGGAAAATCTGGGATGAGATTATTTCTTGAAGTACATTTAGCATTTTCAAATCAGGTGTCCACTCATTAGCTTATTCATAAAACATGAAACAAAATCAATTTAACCTGCATTTTAAAAGTATTTTCTATAAATCTATTAGATACAAATTATAGTATGTACTTGTAAACTCATGTATTTTACGAGATTCTGGTCAGAATCGGTGCCAACACACAATTAAGTAAAGGATTTATAACCATTACTAATACCGAACATATATGAATATTTTATTTCAGATTTTAAGCTTTTGGGGCTTTTACAGAAACATAGTGAGTCATTGATATTGGCTAGATTTAACATTTTAGACTTTTTTTCCTCCTGCAGTGTCATATGGAACTTAAGCGTTTTTCACCCCTTAAAATTTAGAACGACACACAGTTACAGACTAAAGGTGAATGCAGTAAATAAAGCCCAAAAATATTCACATAAATATTAATGAAGTGACAAATGGAAGAAAATTTAGGGAGAGTCACCTAGAGAAACAGTTCTAGAAAGCAAATGACTTCAGTCAAAAATCTCTTCCTGGGGCTTCCCTGGTAGCGCAGTGGTTGAGAGTCCGCCTGCCGATGCAGGGGACGCGGGTTCATGCCCCTGTCCGGGAAGATCCCACATGACGCGGAGTGGCTGGGCCCGTGAGCCATGGCCGCTGAGCCTGCGCGTCCGGAGCCCATGCTCTGCAACGGGAGAGGCCACAACAGTGAGAGGCCCGCGTACCGCAAAAAAAAAAAAAAAAAAATCTCTTCCTGTGTTGTCTTTGACCCTGCATACAGCTTTGTTGTGGTCGTGTATTCGTGCATTTCACTTGGAAGTGACAGCATAATCCCTGTGTACATTCGGAGGGTTGGCGTATGACCATGTTACCTGCATGTGGCCGTTAAGCCACCTAAGCCTCCCTTCCCTTCTTTAAGCCATGAACCTGTGAAAAGAGCTTCATCTTAGAGAACTTAAGATGAAAATTTATAGAACATCATCTTAAAATTTATAGAACATGTACTTTTTTAGAATAAAAAATAATCATTTGAAATGATCTGGAGTTGTATGTTTTCCGTGATCTTTCCATAACAGACTTTTGTTTGATCTCTGATTGACCACATGTCACTTAGGCCTGGTACCTAATATTTTTCATTCTAGGTGTGTAGGTTAGGGGGAATCAAGCATCTGGTTGACCTTTTGGACCACAGAGTTTTGGAAGTTCAGAAGAATGCTTGTGGTGCCCTCCGAAACCTTGTTTTTGGCAAGTCTACAGATGAAAATAAAATCGCGATGAAGAATGTTGGTGGGATACCTGCCTTGTTGCGACTGTTGAGAAAATCTGTCGATGCAGAAGTAAGGGAGCTGGTCACAGGTGGGTAAAGAATGTGATCATGTCTTGGAGGAGATGTTGAAAACCATCTAGATTCTGCCCATGTATGGTGGCGTCGTGAAGGACTTGGAGGTTCTAGGTTGGAGGTGACAATACAGTGCTCACAACTGTGACAAAGGCTGTGTGTAAGTTAATCTAATGATTCAGAAGGTACTTGCAGTGCTGTAGTCACCTCGACTAGTATCATTTATTGTACTTGTTAGTGCATAAGTATCAGCTAACAGATGTCTTGTCACAGAGGGCTGAATACATCATTTTTCATTACATATTCCATAGTAATTACTTGTTTTAAATAGACTGGCTCTCCTTCCTTATGAAAATAAACTGTACTTAATGGATTGGCTGCCTTCCACTTCAGTTCAGCCTGTGTCTGAAAGCCTGTTAGTATCTCAGATGCTTCTCTGGGTACTGGAGATATAAAGTTGAATAAAACTCAGTCCCTGCCCTCAAGTAGCACTTCAATTCCAGAGGAACACAAGTGATTTTCTGTGAATGTCAGTGAAACGTGCAAGTGCTGGACTCCGTAGAGGTTGCATTGGGAGCACGGCAGATGGGTAGGGAAGTTCTCTGGTCAGTGTGAAACCAAAGCTGGCCTAAAGGTTGAGGAGGCATTGGCTGGGTATACAGGGGAAATATTTCCAGTCGCAAGCAGAGGCTCGGAGACAGCATGGGTTATACAGGCGGAGCTGCCAGCAGGAGGGGGATGCTGAAAGGAGACAAGAGCAGAGAGAAACACAGGCCTGGTTTGGGGAACTTGTGTCCCACATGCAGTGGGAGTGATTACAGGGCATGGCGTGGCTAGTTTGGGCTTTTATATGCATTCTTCCAGCAGGCAGTAGGGGTGGGGGATTGATTTGAAGTAGATGAGCCTGGCACCTGGGAGGCCTATGAGGAGGTCAGTAGTCTAGAGATAATAGCTTGAACTGTATCAGTGGTAGAAAGAAGGGGTGGGCAGTGGAGAAGAGGAAACAATGAGAGAAATATTTCATGGCCAGGCCACGATGGTCCAACATGGGGAGTGAGAGTCCCAGAGGAACTGAGTGATGCTTTGTCTTGAGGTCAAGCTGAGAGAACAGTTCTGCAGGAGGGCGATTAATGACAGCACTGTTTATAACAGAGTATTAGGGGGAAATACTGAGTATTCATTGGTAGGAAAACGGTTAAATAAATGGCAGTACATTCACACAGTGAAACCACATAGAAGGGCTAAAATAAGCGCATTAGAGCTATCTGTGGCAACATAGATAAATCTCTAGAAACATTGGTAGAATGATAAGCACAGCATGACACTATGGTATAAATTTTAAAATATGCAGGTTGAAGCTATCTTTATTTTTTGATATAGGCACATGCAATAAAGGTAAAATTTTTCATTAGAATGGTAAAAGACAGATTCAAGATAGTGGTTACCTCTACAGGGTGCGGGTAGAGAAAAAGGCATTGAGGAGTATAATCTGGCTCCACTTCTTTAAAAGGAAAGAGAAATCTGAAACAAAGAAGACCAAATGTTAATACAGTTGATCCTTGAACGACCTGGGGGTTGGGGGCCCTGACCCTCTGTGCAGTCGAAAATCTGCATATAACTTATGGTCAGCCCTCCGTATATGGAGTTCCTCCATATCCACGATTCCACATCTGTGGATTTAACCAGCCACCAATTGTGCAATTCTATAGTTTTTACTATTGAAAAAAATCTACATATAAGTGGACCTGTGCAGTTCAAACCCATATTGTTCAAAAGTCAACTGTATTTAACAAAGCTAGGGGTGGTGGACATCTGGGTGTTTGTTTTATATTTGCTATGCTATTTTTCATGCTTGAAATAGTTAATTTAAAATGTTTTACGACATTTCTTCCAAGTGAATCCCATTCTCCACTAGCTTCCACTATGAAATCAGAGCTTTAGGTTCTGTCAGCTGTTATTCAGTAATACTTAGGAATGTAGCAAACCATCTTGAATCTAATATTTAGTTAAGGGGAATCAACTTTCTCATAAGATATTCATGTTCAAAATAAGTACCCTGTACTTCGAATAAGGTATGAAAATTACGTACTAAAACTAGAATGCACTTTATATATAATCTTAAACTCCAGAATGGACTGCCTGCTCTAATGTAATTTGAATATTAATGCTTTAACACATCTCAATTACATATTGATTTATTAGTAAATCAATTAGTAAATCAATTTAGCTCCCTCTTTATAAAATGCTTTTGAAGCATCAAACCCTCTCACACCAAAAAATAAATTATTTACATTTACATACTATGTATTGTGTGTATGAAATGAAAATTAGAACAAGCGAAATAAAATTAAGAAAAAAAATTATAGACATATCCATTCTAGAAGTTAGCACAATCACTGTGATTACACCCAAATATTTGTCCTAAGCCCCCTGTTAGGAAGACAGTGTTATTTGCAGTATATGAGTACTTTCTTTCCTCGTTTGATGTTTCTTTCCCATCGTTTTGAACTCTTCTGTGAACGTTCAAGTAATTCCTCCCAGTAATACACCTGTGCAGCCAGCAAGGCTGCAGAATGATGTATGCAGGCTCCCTGAGGGCTCAGCAGTGATCCAGGGTCGACCTGACCTTGGAAGCACAGCTTCTACTAGATTTGGTTCTGTTTTGATTAACTAGGCAGATTTATCATGACTTGGTCCTTACATCCTTGATGTGCAGCTTTTTTCTCTTCTTCTGTCATAATTTCCCACGGGAGGAAGAAGTCTTGACTGCATTTTTGTTTCTGAGGTTTTATCCTTGGGAGAAACTCTAACAGTGTCTTTCATGAACTGAGCTCAAGGAGTTTGTATGATGTAGTGATAAACAAGAAGTAAAGTGTATGAAAGTTTGGTGGTTTTTTTTTTCATTTTAGAATAAATCAAATTTATTTGAAGTAGAGCCAGACTTTACTATTAAGGGCTTTTATGTACTAATTTACCTGGTGCGTACTCTGGATGTGAGTGCTAATTTAGATGTTTCACTGCATATATCCTCATTTCTGTTTGGGAACAGTACTAAGTTGCTGAGAACACAAAAGTTTTAAGACTTGGACCTTGACCTTGAGAGAGGATATGAGTTTTCATAATTCAAAAAGCTATTTCCCTAATAGATTGTATCAGTTCCAATATAAAACTAGCAACAACCTCTGATATTTCTTTTTTGGAAATAGCTGCCTGTAGCTTTTAGGCTTTTTTTAGAAGTATTTTTTGGCCATACTTATAGGTTAGGGAATATTAAGAACTGTTTTATAACTCTGTACTTTTACCTGGAATAGTTTATACTGATATGTGGACAGATTGCTTATGAAACGTTTTCTTCAAAAGTAGTCTTTGCTTTGGAATGGCAGTAGTGTGTGTAAGCAATTCACTGAAATGACAATATGTAAAGGAGTCGGACCAGAGGACTTCAGAAGTGAGTTTCCAGTTTCAAAATGCTAAATGTCAGCCCAAGTTTGATTTGTACCTAAACACTATCTACCTAATACGAAACTACCAAGTCATAATAAATCGAGCATAGTTGCTTGGGGTCGTGTGTGTATTACATGTATACATGTATTTGTAGGTTAAGATTTATGGAGGCAAGAAAACTTATTTATTCATATTTCTCAGTTCCAGAATTTAGTGGTACCAACTTTAACTGATGATCAGTAATGTTTTAAGAGCAGCTAATCCCTGATGTATTTTAAAGAATGACAAAATCAAGAGAACCTTGAGCTCTTTCATTAACTATTCCTGAAGTCAGATACTCATACACTGTCTCTTATAAAGCACAGAATCACAAGGTTGGAGGGGACCTCCAAATTCATTTTGTCCAATCAGCCATCCAACACATGGAGCCCCTGTACGGCTTCCACACAAAGTAGCTGCCCACCATGTGCTTGAACCCACAGGGATAGGGGGCTCATTACTTCGTGGGATTAAGACTGAGCAGCACAGTTGTCCAGAAAGCAACAAGAAGACATTAAGTGTGACTTGAGAGGCAAGGAAGATAAGCCCTCAGGACCTCATTTTGCCTAAGAGTAGCCCTACAAGAGAAGACCAGTTAGCCCCAAATCCAGCCTTCCAGACCTTTCCTAACCAGGAAAGCATGTCCCCGTCTGAACCATTTTCATTGAAACATGTCTGCTCCAAACATGGGTAGCAGGGTGCTATGTGACTGCATCACCCACCATTCCCTATCAGCTGCCCATCTCCTAGAAGATGTCCTTCCAAATTTAATGTTCTTCCAGTGTCTCCACAAAATACTCTGGCCCTGGCCAACCTTGCACGGTGCTTGGCCTTTGTAGGTACGGCCTAAGAGTTCTTCACTGTAAACTATAGTCAACTTAGGGTCATGAAATGTTAAAGCACAGTGAACCATTGTGTTCAAAATATTGTGTTATTTGAAGAAATTACTATCCCCTTGAAACTAGGTATTCTATTGTCCTTAATAAGTAATTCAACCGCGTTATTAATTCAAAGCCTTTTCTTGCACTTCCCTTTGTTTCAGTCTGGCATTTTTAACGCACTTCAATGCAGAAATTTTAGCTATTCTTTTTAAAAGATGTCTTGCCTTTGCTTTAAATGTAATAACTGCCCAGGGCCTGCATTTTTGGCCACATCTTAATTTGCAGAGGTAGGAAGGAAAAATACTTTTGGCCCAGTGTATTTTCCCAGGATAGTGTGGCTGTCATTGTTAATTAAAATAGTTCTCTAGTATGTGACGTGATTCTTGTGTTTTCTTCACTGTGTTGAACATGTTCCAGGTTGGAACCTAATGAGCTTTTCTTTCAGTAATTGCTGATATGTGTAGGTGCTTAGGCTGAGGTTTTTATTACAAAGGTACTTTTTACCTTTATTGTGCTTAAACCTGAAAGCTGGATGAAGTATCGTTATTCCCCAGTTGGGTTATAAAATGAATGTCTGCTAGGCCACAAACTATGGGTGGAAAGTGGGAACATCTTGTCACTAGAAGAGATATGTTGAACTCATTTGTTCAAGATAATTAAATATGTTTCTAAGCTAGGATATATGAGTTTCAAGTTATTGAGCATCCTGAAAGCATCGTTTTTTTAAACTATATAAATTGAAGATATTGCATAGAATCTGCAGGCCTACCTTTTGATGCACCAGATGTCCCAAAATTATCATGCTTCTCTTACCCCACTAACACTGGTGTTAAGTACCAAAAAGTAGCCTTTGAATAATAATGGACTTTGTTTAAATGACTGCTATATTCACATTCCTTCCAATTTAGCAAGAGATTATTATTCCTCCATATGGCTAAGTAAAATATTTCCACCACACTGTTTATTTTAAAATGTTTGGATGCCAGCAGTAGATTCCAGACGCTGTGAAGAACGTGAAATTAGGCGTATTCCCTTCCTGATCATTAGCTCCTTATTTCTAATTAGACAGTAAATTAATAAGAAAATGATAGTTGGGTGCCAAGGAAGGGTACATGGGCCAGGCTCAAGTTTAGCAAAGAGCAGGACATCCTATAAAGAACCAGAACCTAATGGACATGCATTCAGCCTTTTGGATGATTATGTGCCATTACAGAATGAAATGATTACTAAACATGTCCCCTTGGCCTAACTAAGGTGCCTTCAAAACAGTCGTTTATTCCCTGGTGCAGAGAGGAGTTGGCCTCTTACTTTCTGTCCTGCTTTTTGTGGGCCCCTAAGAGCTGTCAGGAGTCTCATGGGTAATTTTCAGAAACCCAGCAACATCACCTCCCAATTCCGAGCCCAAGTCAGTAGGATCCTTACCACTTGGCCCTCTTTATAAAATAATAGCAAGAGGAACGTGCACTCTCCTATTTACTAAACATTTCAAACCGTAAAAATTAGTAATGAGAAATAAAATGACAAAAGTTTCATTGGTAACAAAACAAAAATAGTTTAATAAATGCAACAACTCTTAATTCAGAGTCACAGAACTTTGAGCTGGAAAGGGCCCTAAAGAAATCTTCTATTCTGCCCCCTGTAGTACAAGATGAGAAACTGGGATACAAAGAGATTGAGTCCAGAGGTTGGGTTTCTGACATGCAGGCTGGAGCTCTTCCTTCCCTGCCTCTGCCCACCCTGGCCCATCCCCAAACTCTGGGGGAGGGTGGAAATGCCCATTTTCACATGTCATTTCCCTTATTCTCTCAAATTACCACCAAAAAGGGAAAAGGGAAAAAAAAAAAAATCCCATAATATCTCAGTTAGTCTCTGAATTTCACCCAGGTATATAAATATTTTTGAACTTGGTCACTCGCACAGCCACATCAAACTAATGATCAGGTATAATCCTAAAGCTTCAGGTTGCTTAGAAAACACGTGAACTGTGATTTTAGTCTTGTGAGTATTTCCGGATTCACAGTCTGAGTATGAGAAGATTTGCCCTTGGAAGTGGACTATGACATTCTATTTTGTGTGCGGGCTTCCGAATGCCGAGTAAGATGCGGCAGTCAAGCGGGGAGACTCAGAGGTTCCTGTAGAATTCAAGTGGTCAGCCAGTGGTCAGGGTGGGGTCTCTCAGCACAAGACAGGCCCCGTAATGACACTCCCTCAGTAAACTAGACAGCACGTCGGTGTGAGAAGGATGAGAGCACATGACGAAATTCTCAAAAAGAGGTGCCCAAGAGACCCCAGCCGGGTCCCTCGGGTACTTTGCAGTTTCTGAGTCTGTCTTATCTCCCGTGGCTTAGGACTGGAGGCACGTTCGTCTCTAAGCTTCTTCTGCTCGGACCAGATGACAAAGTGGAAGCCTTAGTGCCGTTACAAATGAATAAGCACATTCCTGGAACACATAAAAGTCAGCTGTGGAACCTGCAACTGTGGGACTTTGTCCCAGGGAAAATCTCTGTGGTAGTGTAAATAAATTCTCTGTCAGAGCATGAAACGGCCTGAAGAGCACCCAGGGTGGCTGGGTCACTGCTCCCACTGCCACCTCTGCATCAGAGCAGTTCTCCCAGGGGGCTTTCCCTTCACGTGACCCGTTCGCTTTTACAAACTCCCCGCTAACAGAAAGAATCATCCTTTACGTGCCTTACGGGCAGTGCTTAGTCAGCAGTTCTGAATTTTAAATGGATTGATTTTCAGAGGAAATGCCTTTCCAGGGCACATAGGACTGTATGCCTCCATGAAGTCACTAATCCTCTCAACCTACCCTGAAGTTGGGAAATTACCTAGGTAAGAAAATACGGTGAAATGCAAAGTGGCTCTGTAAATGGAGCTTTAGAAATCGATAGATCTTCTCAAAGATGCTGTGATCCACCTTTGTACCTGAAAAATCACAGAAACAAAGGCTTATGTTCTTTAAAGACTAAAAATATAAAGATCTATCATTCAGGTCCTTCGGCTGGGGACAAATTTAAGCAGCGGGAACAGTCCCCTTCAGATTGAATATGTAGGCTGGGGCCCTACCATGTGCAGCGTCTGCGGCCAGCTCGAGTCTTCGGTTCCACACAGCCCCCTCCTGGGCATCTTCCTTCTCTCAGATCACCTGAGCCCTCACTCACTGCGGTGGGAACCCGAGGTCCTGGCCACCATGACCACAGCTGGGCCTGACTTTGCCTTCCCATGCCTGGCATGGAGGATGCCTCAGCTGGGCCGGAAATCTCAGGGAGCAACGAGGGACACAAGGCAAGCCCACCAGGCGGGCCAGGCCAGGCCTCCCTGCAGGACCCCAGCTCTCGGGGCAGCTGCACTGCCCACCACCTAAGATGCCAGCTGTGCCAACCAGCAAGGAGTGTAGCAAAGCCTAGCCTGGCAGCAGGGGTACAGGAAGAAGAAAGCCTGGAGCCGGGCCTGTAAGCCAGCTCCAGGACTGCACGTTCAGGTGCTCTGCGGCTCACTGCACACGTTTTCAGGAACCTCTCCTGAGATGGTCTCATCTTGGGAACCCTGGAAATGATTATCCACCACCGTGACTTGTTTTCTTGGGAATTTATCCAGAGAAAGGCATTTCTATAACTGAAGACAGTCCTTTTGTCCCACTCTCACAATAATTGCTTTCCCATTATTTCAGTTCTGTTTCAGTTTCGTAATTTATTCACAGCATTCCAGTCCTGATGGAAAGTTTGAGTCATTTACCTGAAGCCACAAAATGGCAGACACTTCTCACACTACCTTTTTCCCGCTACCCCCTTGATTTCCTCATTTCTCTTACCTGTACCATATTCTCACACAGGAGGTGAACTGTTGGCTCATCTTTGACGTCACCCTCAGCTTGCGTCGGGCTCCAGATTCTCATCACAAGCACACACTCTCCCTTCCTCTTTGCTTTCCCATCCCCTCTGCACTCCTTCAGGCCCTCATCACATGCTCCCTGACCTACTGTCCTGGGACACAGGCTTTGCCCCTCCTGGTCCATCAGCTTCACTGTCCCCTCCTGGGGTAATGCCTGTCCCTGCAGTCCATCCTTCCCCAGCTGCCGGTCCAAATCTGCAGCCCCTATCCTCCCCTCACCTTCTGGGCCAACCCTAGCCTCAAGGTTTCCCCACTCCTGCCCCTCCCAGCTAGGAGGGAACCCCCCAGCCTGCTTCTCCCTGGCCTCTGCCCTTCACATGCCAGCTCGAACGCAGTGGTCTCCAGTTCCACACCAAGGCAGAGGTTTGCCTGCTAAGAAAAACATCCAGGGAGAGGCAGCATGGGGTCAGGAGTGAGTGTGGGCTCCAGAGTCAGATCCACTTGTTTCCTTCCAGCTCTGTGAGCCCCGGCAAATCTCCTCACCCGGTACCAGCTGCCCGGTGAGAAACACAGTACCTGCCACTTGGCGTTTCTGTGGAGCTGGCCTTACTGCTCTTCCTACTGGTGGGTGCTTTGTCAGAGCTGCCTGGTGCTGCAACTATTTGTGGCAAGGCCTCCTGGGAGCAGAGGGCTCACCTACTTGTACCCCTTAGAGCCTGGCATGAAAACATCCCTACCAGCACTTTCCAGTAGAAGTGTAAACGCAGGGCACATGTCATTCTGAACTTCCTAGTAGCCACATTAAAAAGGAAAAAGAAAAATGTGTTTATTTTAATAGTGTAGTTTGTTTAACCCAGTAGTTCCAAAATATCACTTCAACTTGTAATCAGTATAAAAACAATGAGGTGTTTTACGTTCATTTTTTTCATACCAGGTCTTCATAATCCAGCGTGTATTTTACACTTACAACACATCGCAGTTTGGACCAGCCACATTGCACGCGCTCGATAGCCACATGCAGCCAGTGGCTGTTGTATTGGACAGTGCATGTCTAGGCTGTGCTTGGGTATAAGTAACATGTGTCTAAAAGGCATGAGGTACAGAGCTTTAATGCCGGAAGGGGGCAGGGATGCAGGTGACCGTGTTGTGACAAGATATAGTAGCCATAGCATCTTGTCATTACTCTGCCCAACTGAAAGTTGCAGAGGTTTATAAAAACCCTACTGGGGTTAGGGAAGAGCTTCGGGGCAGCTCCAGAGAGAAGAAACGGAGATGTGTTTTTGCTAGATCCTGGGTGTTTCAGCCAGAGACCATCTCGGGAATCACAATGGAGGCATGTGCTAGGAGCAGACAGGGGCCCTGGGTACAAAGGCCCATATTCCTGCCTTGTTATCCACAGACTATGGGTTTACGAGAAGCACACATGCTTGGACGCTTATATGCAATCTGCAGCCTTGATGTTTTATATTTTCACTTTTAGTCTAATATTTCCACCCCTGCAAGAATGCTTGCAGGGTGGGTATACACGACACCAGCCTGTTCCAAGCAGCCCATTGGATGCAGAATAGCCGGGAGGGGATGAACATATATACCAGGCAGTTCTGACCCCCAGAGAGCTGAAGCATGATAGTGACTTGTCATGATGCTTGCTCTGTGCAGGGAATGATGCGGCCAAGATCTCGTTGTCTCTTCTCTGATTTAATGCTCTTCGCACCCCTATGGCTTGGGTGCCTCGTGGACATCTCATGAAAGAGCATGTCTGAAACAAGAATGTCAGGAACAGACACTGAGCATGAGGCCAACTCATGAAAGAAAATGCAGGGGCATGTCCAGTGGTGATATTTGAAGTTGCACTAGCACTTTTTTGGCTGTTTTATTTTTCTTTTTTGCATTGCCCATGAACCCTTGTGTTGTGCAGTTTTGGGAGAAGGGGTTGTTTGTTTGGGTATTTTTTTGATAATTAGGAAGCAGCAAAAATTGAATACTATATAAAAATTAATGGGTTTAGATTTCTTTCATATCAGAAAAAGAAAGAAAAACAGTTGCATAGGCTGTTATGTATTTATGCTACCAGAGAAATAGCATTTTCAAAATGTTGTTTGGTTGGTTTTCTAATGTCCTTTGAGAAATGCATTTTTCAAATGGTGCTATTATTTTAGTTAATCAAGTAAAATCAGTTTCTAATTTAACTATGAAATTATCATTTGGCTGTAAGAATAGCTATAATGCTAGTTTTAAACGTGCACTCTTTCAAAATTCTGTGGCCTAGGATTTATGTGAATGGTATTTTAATTACTTTATTCATTCTTTGTGGGGAAAATGAACTTTCATCTCTTACGGCAGTTTCTCATTGTGGTTTCTGGTTACTCATAATTATGTGTACTTTTTCTTGTGGTAGAGAATAAGCAGCGTTTTCTACAGTAGTATGCAGGAAATTCCCTAATAATTTCAAAATGAGTTTGTTTATATATATTCTTAGTTCTCACAACAAATAGCTAATTGCTTTAAATAAAAACCTCAAGTTTCCTAAACTGAATTATAGTTTATTTTTAACTTTCTTTTAAGGAACCAAGAGACAGTGGAGTGTGCTGCTAAATATTTTTGAAAATAATTTTGCACTAGGACGTCGGAGCTGGAGGTTTTCATGTTGATGGAGAATGCTAATAGTTCTGTATTTCTCATCAGTCTCGCTACATATGGGAGCTGGTGTATTTTCCATTCATTACTTACTGTTCTAGGAACATTCTCCCTGACCCATTAAATGAAGCCCTAGACAGAGTAAGTGGAAAGAACATTGTTTTATTACTGCTTTAGTGAGGCAAGTGCACACAGGTATTATTAGTTGGTCTTAAGAATGGTGCTTTTTACTTTGAGTAGAAAAGCCAAAGTAATCATTCCGTAGCTAAGGCTTTTAAGTTTAAGTGAACCTTCTTCATCCAATGTTGGTTGATCAGAACTGGTTGTTTTGGCTTTCCATAACCTCTATTTTTGAAAAAGAAAGTGGGGAGGAAAAACCAATGTCTTGGAACTTGCTTTGATGTTCAAAATGGCGAGTTAAATCCTTACCAAATGTAGTTTTTTGTGTTACATAGCAAAGTACAGGATTAGAGGGATAATGTAACTCTTAATGCGGGATCAGAAAGCTGCCTTTGTGCGGATGCCACCGACTTAGCAAAAATAGAATCTTTCATTTCTTCTGATCAAGAATAATTTTGAACATTTTTTGAAGTTGCAGGAGAGGTAGCTTTAATTTCTATAGCAGACTGATTTTAAGAGTCATCTGAGGTGACCGAAAGATAACCTAGTCAGCTGGCCTACAAGTCTACTGAAGGATTACGTATTTTTAAATAATATAACATTTTATAATTGGGCAACACTGGTCCTTTCTTTCTGCAGTCTGAGGGATGGGGATTCAGGCATTTCGGTGTAACTTAACTTCTGGTTCTGGGAGATGGAGCAGCAACGTAATTCTCCTAGCCCCATAGCTAGGGTGGTAGTTTCAGCAACCATCCGTTTTGGCCTTCGTGTGAAAAGCAGGCAAAACTGTGCTGGCAAATTCCCTTAAAGATCCAGCCCACTGTTCTGACCCCCTCCATGTACTTACAGACCTTCAGGGACACTCTCAGGACGCTCAGTTTTAAGAAAAGGTGTGAAAGGGAGGGAATACATACTTAGGTGCTAAATCTGACAGGCAAAAAATAAAAGGGAAATCTCAAAGCAAATACAGGCTATTAAATTGGATCCATCAACATATATTTCTGAGCACCTATTATGTCCCCTGCATATGTGTAACCAGACATATAAAAGAATGGATAATAGAGTGTTTCTTACTCATTATACTTGCCTAATGAAATTTAATATTAAATTTAGAAGAAGAAATGCTCATCATCCTGTAAAAGTGATTCACTTTGTTATAAAGCAGAAACTAACACACCATTGTAAAGCAATTATACCCCAATAAAGATGTTAAAAAAAAAAAAAGCCAACATGTAGAATTTCAAGCCTACCAAATAATTAAATGGGAAGTGAATTCATTTTGTGCATCTTGACTCTTTAAGGTATTATGTGTAAAGCACACAGTGTCTGGCACAGAGTAAAACCATAGTAAATGGCCAGGTTACTATTGTGTATGTTGATTTACGAATGTTTCTGCTCTCCAATCCCCTGTAGATGTAATGGCTAATAGTAAACTGTAGAATGACATATAACTCCACTGGTCATTCTAAATGCCTGACAAGGAAAAGAAAGAGCCAGACAAAATCCTTGTTCCAGCACAGAAAGTCAGGCGAATCCACAAACCTGGGAACTCTCCTCTTGCCAGAGTAGATCTTAGAAGTAGCCAGGAGTGGAGGCAGGAACCATGAAAAACAAGTTTTTCTGCCAGCAGTCGGAGAACTTCTAGGCATCAGCTCCAAGATCCAACGTGCTAAGTAAGAACCACCCCTCTTCTTAGTCGTGTTTTCACCTGAAGCGTGTGACTCAGCACTGTTTAATTTTCCGTAGAGATGTATCTAATTTTATCCCTATAACCTACAGTATGATAGACTTTACTTTGCATAAACCTTGCCTTAAATTAACGTTACTGGAATGCATTTATTCTGTGAAGTAGAACGTAGCTTATTGGAAAATGCAACTCTCCCCCATGTGTAGAATTTCGTGGAGTGAGGACTTTGAAATGCTTTCACAGAGAGAAAAACTGTTCCAGTGGCCTTCAGAATCGCATGTTATAAAACTGTCATCAGGAGAGGTTAGGAAATGACCCTTCCCCACCACTGGCCTCTGGGCCACACGCTGCCCCTCTGGCTGACTCAGGCCCCAGGCAGGCCCCTTCAGAGCGCTGGGTGGGGTGAGGTTGGCCTCGCTGGCAGAAAATGTTAAAGCCCTGTTCGTGGCGGCTGCTATCATCCATGCTTCTGTGCCTCAACCCACTCTCCTTCTGTCTTCTCTCCCGTCTCTTCTGTGGTCATCCGTCCTCAGATACTTTTCCCCTAATACAGTGCTTTTCAAATGCCTTTTAGACACAAAACCCTTTTTTCAAACAGAAACATACAGTGAAGCCCAGTATTGAGAACAGATAAGGATGGAGCTGTTCCCAGTGAACTGGGATGGGATCTGGAGCCCTGCCCCCAGTTCTCACCCACCTCCCCCATGGCTGCCCTTAAGAGCCCAGCAGAACCCCCAGAGTCCAGGGAGCCCGGTTTAAACCCACTCACATACATGCAGCCAGTTTTATCAGAATCCACAGAGAAGTAGCTCAGCTTGTGGAGTTTCAGTTCACTTCATAAGCACCTGCAGTGTGCGCCGCCCTCTCACCAGGACCATCAGCCACAGGATAGTTATGGAAACGAAGGTCTGTCGTGGTGGACAAAACAAGCCTTCAGAGGCAAAGCAGGGTCCTTCCTTTTCCCGATGCTGAACTGTCCAAATCCCCCTCGAGTCCGAGCCTCACTAGATGGGTCACCACTGAGGCTGAGGTCCTGAAAAGCTGTGCTTATGGTGGGCTGTCCCACCCCAAAGGGTAGGAGCAGAGAAAGGATGAAAGTCTTGGGGGAGCAAGGGAAACCCAGTCAGCAAGGCCCAGACATCAAAGCCAAGTGAGAGAGGAGTCAGGACCCAGGGCGTTTCCCAGGACAGGGCCCAAGCATCTGCCTCTGTCATCGACCATCCCTCCATGGTGTGAGTGGGTCAGGGCAGGTGTGTGGGGAATGGACGGTCCTCTCGGTTCACAAGTATTGTTTTACTGTCTTCAATTCTAGCCCTTTGCTTGAACCCCTCCTCCCGCCTCCCTCCTTCGTAAGGGGCCCTGCGATTTTAGGCCCCGAGAAGGCTGCTGCTCAGGCAGTTCACAGGCTGGCTCCGTGGTCACCAGAGCCAGAGCAGCAGTTTTCAGCCTTGTCTCTGGCCCAGCACTCTAGATCAGTCATGTTCACAGGCCTCGCGTGCTTCCATGGACACAGGCAGGCTTTGCCAACTCCTTCCCCTCCACAGGCCTCGAGCGTTTTTGTGTGTTGATAGTTCTAAAATCACTATACTGACTGATGCAACTTGCCAGGGATACATCAGGAGTGTAGGGCTCTGAAGATCGAGCTGTACCGTCTCTCCTCCACCCCATCCCCTCTTACTTAGGAAAATGCATCAATGTGAAAATGACATTAGAGTAGGTATAATCCTGAATTTGCTCTAATTTCTAAAAGAGTAACTATTAGGAAGTATGTGCTTTATAACAATAATTTAACCCTCTTATGGTTGACACAGAAACGAGGACCCTCTAATATGCTTATAATTCAAATAACACTCTAATAAGCTACATTTAAGGTCTGGTGTCCTAGCAATATTGATACGAATTACAATATTGGGAGCTTTTAATTTATTGTTAGTCTCGCCTGTATCCAAAAAGGAATGGTAGTAACTTGCACATGCTGATAAAACTCTTAACGTGGAAATAGAAATGTTTAAACCTTATCTAAATATGGGAGATAAGACAAATGTAACCACCCTTTGTGCAAGTTACTTCAAGCGTAATATTTAAGCATGAGCTTCCTGGTAGCAAAAGTAAGAAAAGGAAGTGTGATGAAGAGAAAGCGTCCTTCTTTTGAGAAAGAGAAGTTCTTTTCAAGTACTAAATGTTAAAAATGGTTTGTCACACACAACACTGAATGTAAGGGATGATACAATGAACCACATTTTTACAGCCGTCACAGATGCATCATATTTATGACCCTTGATTGGATTGTGCCCCTCCCCCTCACAGAGTAACTCTAATTTGCTTTGCAAAACCATAGTCATCTTGCCTGATAGATACATAGGCTCCGAAACTTAAGATAAGGACGACTTGGTAATATACTGCCAGAAGCTTACATATGTTCAGTCAACATTTATTAGAGGCCCATCCCCAGCCTGGTTGTAAATTCAGGCCATAGATTAGGTTTGGGACAGACTGAATTCCCATCAATTAAAGCTAATATGTTTATTTCATTACCAAAACTGCAGGATTTCTAATTGATCTGATATTTAAAATCTCATTCTTTAGGAGTTCTTTGGAATTTATCCTCATGTGATGCCGTAAAGATGGCAATCATCCGCGATGCTCTCTCAACCCTGACAAACACTGTGATCGTTCCACATTCTGGATGGAATAACTCTTCTTTTGATGACGATCATAAAATTAAATTTCAGACTTCACTTGTTCTGCGTAATACGACAGGTTGCCTGAGGTAAATTTTTGTTTCTTCTTTACGATTAAGTCTGTGATTAAATAATATGTGTCATAGCTAAGTTGACTTCAGGATGATTTAATATTTCATTTCTATTAATATCTCTCTAAGTTTCCAAGTTCTTTTTTTAATTTAGACCACTGGGCTTTGTTATCCTATGAGGAGAACATTGTGAGCACAGAGCAGTGGCCTGAGAGACATTATCTTATAAACGACTCTTCTATAGATCAGTCAAAACAGCCCTTTCAGTCTGAAATTACTGTCAAAATTCCAGTGTTTTCCACTCAAGCAGCATTTTTCTGGTTGTCACATTCTGATTGCTAATGTGTTGGCAGCCTAGTGTTTGTTTAAATTGAAAATGTGGAAGTGCAAACTTCAAGTTATAAAGTAACTCAGTCACGGGGATGTAATGTTCAGCAAGGTGACTGTAGTCACTAATATTGTGCTGTAAAGTTGAAAGAGGCTAAGAAAGTAAATCTTAAAAGTTCTCATCACAAGAAAAAAACACTTGGTAACTTTGTGTGGTGACAGACGGTAACTAGACTTATTGTGGTGATCATTTCACAATGTATACAAATGTCAAATTATTGTTTTGTACACCTGAAGCTAATATAATGTCTGTTAATTAGACTTCAGTCTTTTTAAATGTAATGGTTAAAACTTTTTTGCTTTTAAAACGGTGCAAAAAGGTATGGTTTAAGCAACCATTGGGTTTAGAGTTTTATAAATAAATGAAAATGAGCCCAAATACTCTTTTCAGTTATTATCTTTAGCATTTAAAATCCATAAAGCCTCCTTTAACTGTACACGGTGCTGCTCATTATTTGCCATTAACTCTCATCAGCTCAATTTCCACCCAGTTTCCCAGGCTTACTGGGAACTTGAAACAGAAACCTTGGGGCAGAGTGGCCTGGTGACAACAAGAGTGGGCTCTGGCTTCAGACAGACTGACTTCCTGTCCCATTCTGAGCCTCAGTTTCCTCATCTTTACAATAGGGGTAATAATAACATCTCAGAGTCGTGAAGACTCAGCTTGTATAAAATACTTAGTGTAGTGTCTCACACACAGTGAGCGCTATTTACTGTTTAGGCTAAGATGTCTGAGCATCTCTACACCAGAGCTCGAGGGAGGGGCCTGGGCTTCTGCTCTGAAGCCTTCCGCTATTGTGATGGGTAACTGGGTCAGGGGAGGGGGCGACAAGAATCAGGCTCCTAGAAGGCAGGCCAGTTCCCTGACTCAGATTCCTGCATCACCGAACGGCTCACATGGCCTCTGCTGCTGATCTGTGGGGCAGCATCTCATCTCCCTGTACCTGGCTCAGGGGAGGCCGTGAGCCCTCAGCTAGCCTGCCAGGCTTCAGGGGAGGCCCAGGGACGGGACGCATGCTCAGGCTCCCCCAGTGGTTGAAGGCTATTAACAGTTGGTGAATGCCTTCTGTGTAAATTCATTGATGGACAAAACAGAGTAGGTTGCGGCTCGGATAGAACCAAGTTCTATTGATGAAGACAGGTAAATAAATAAACAAGAAAATAACAACAGATGCCATTTAAAAAATAGGGTGATGTAAGAGTTAGTAGGTGGTCACTTTGATGGTCAGGCGGTCTCTCATAGGAGGTGAAGTTTAAGCCTAGTCGGAAATACCACAGGAGCTGCTCCTGTGAGGGTGGGGTGGGGGAGGGGAGGAGGACGCACTCGAGACAAAGGGAACAGGGAGTATACAGGCTCTGGGGCAGGAAGGGGCTTGAGGCTGGAGCTTAATGGGCAAGGTGCAGCGTGAAACCAGTTACGTCGGATTTTTTAGATCAGAGCAAGGAGTGCACCACGTGCCAAGTGTCATGGGGAACCATCAGAGGGTCTATTCACAAGAGTAGGGATGGTTTCTGGCTGTGATGGGGGCGACAGTGGGGGCAGGAAGGCAGATGATGAGGGTGACAAAGGCCAGGCACCAGAGAGAGGTCGGCAGAAGGGAGTACGTTGTGGAGGGAGAGGCTGACAAGGTTTGCTCATGGACTGAATATGAGGGGCGAGGAAAAGGGAGGAAGTAAGGACAGCGCCTAGATCTCTGGCTGGATCAGCTGGGAGCACAGAAGTGCTGTTGATGAGGTCGAGCAGAGGGGCGGAGGAAGGGTGGAGAGACAGCAGCTGAGGGTTTTGTCTGGTCCACTTTGAGATGTCTGATTAGCTATCCATGTGGATAAATGTAATGTCTGGATAAACGAGTCTGGAGTTCTAGAGAGGGGTTGGGCTAAAGATAAAAACTGGGGAGTCATGGGTCCATAGGTTGTATTAAATCCAAGGAGCAGAAGGAGGCCACCCAGGAGAGCACCAAGATAAAGATAGGAAGCGACCACAGTAGCCCTGGGCACTCCAGAGGGAACCACAGGCAGAAGAGGCTGAGAAGGGAAAACAGCAAGATGAGAGGAAAAGCAGAGGGGTACCGGATCCCTGTTAGAGGAACAGAAGAGGTCAGCTGTTGAGAGCTACTGGGAGGTAACCCTGGATAAGAACCGTAGAGGGACTTCAGCTATGGAACGCTCTGTTGTCATTCAGTCATAAATAATTTATATTTTCTACTTTTATTTTCTCTTAAACCATTGTAGCAGGAAGCTTCTAAGATGGACGCAAAAACTCTTGCCTGCTAGTGTTATGCCCATGTGTATTCCCCTTTCGTTGAGTGAAATCCTTCAAATAAATAGTAGTTCTGAAGTTCTAGATGCCACTTCTGAGATTATGTTACAAAGAGACTGGCCTATGTCTTGCTCACTCTTTCTCTTGTTGCCTCATTCTGAGCGAAAGCTAGCTGCCATGGTGTGAGCTTCCCCAGGTAGAAACCCCCATGGCAGGAACTGACGTCTGGCAAACAGTGAGAAGCTGCGGATTGCCGTAGTCACGTGAATGGACTTGAAAGTGGATTCCCCGAGGACTGGGAACGACCACTCGTGTGAACTTGGAAGTAGATCCTTCCGAAGTTGAGCCTTCAGATAACTATAACCCCAGATAATAGCTTGATTGTAGCCTTATGGGAGACTCCAACCCAGAGGCACCCAGCTAAAGAAGCACCTGAATGCTGGACCCAGAGAAACCATAATACAACAAGAATTTTTTTTTGAGCTGTTAAATATTGGGGTAATTTGTTACACAGCAATATATAACTAATAGAATCATGAATTAAAGAAAAGTATGTATTCTAATATCTCAAATAAGTGGGGCAGATGAATTTATATGATTTCTAATTTTATTTAATTTTAGTTAGGGAATATATTTTGTGTAATATTGATTGAAGATTCTTTTATGTTCTGGTAGCCAGTCAGTATTGATATAGGTTTGATAATATTTAACATGGAGTTGAAGATAGTAAGTGTTTTCTCTTTGTATGGGACAGATATGCAGCTTATTATTTTGTTTATTCCCATGGTTGATATTCAGCTGATTCAGACTTTGTACTTCAAACTGATTGTTAAAGTCTAACATCTCTTCTGCTTCGTTGACACCTTCATATGATGAATCAGTGCCTTTGTTACTTTGGCTATTAAATATTTTTTAGTAACAAACAAACAAAAAGAACAGTAGAGGGATCATGCGTGATAGTATCTCTGGCCTCAGAAAAACAAAGGTGAAAAGAAAAGTCATTCCCGATCCCCCTTACCTAGTCTAAGTTTTACAAAATCTCAGAGTTAGCCTAGAACCCTTGTTAATGGCACATAAAATAGAGCCTTATAATTTGGTATCAATCCACGAAGTTGAATTGATAGCACGAATTTCCATATGGATGAGACCTAAAACAATTTTCAGGTTTTTTAATAATTAAAAAGAGAAAAATTGTGGCATGAGCAAGTGTTCCTATTTAACTTGAAATGTTTATACAAGAAATATGTTTCCTCTGTTCATTCAAGAAGCATTTATGACCACCTACTACATGCAAAACATTTTAATAGGTGCAGGAACTGCAAAGACCTTATGACCTAACAAGGGAGGTAAAGGATGTCTGAAAACAGCAACCGTGCATGGCTAGCAAACATCCTTTTACATGGTGGGCACTTCCTAATTGCTTCCTATGTAGCAGCTCATCTCTTCCTTACAGCAACCTTACGAGGTAGTTACTATTATTCCCCCTTTCTTATGTATGAGGAAACTGAAGATAAGCCCCACAATAATTATTTTAGGAGGTTAGAAGGTGGCCCGTCACAAGAGAGATACAGAGTTCAAGTGCCCCTGCTCCCTTCTATTTGTGTGGCTAATGGGGGGCTGGCTATTACTGTGAGCTCCCTCAAGATGAAAATGCAGGCTCCAAATGCCTCTTCAGACCGGATCTACGTGCTGCTGTGTCACCCGTTCTCAGATCATTAAGGTAAGGCTCCGCAGCTAACGAGCTCCCCCGTGCCTCTGCCTGTTTAGGAATCTCAGCTCCGCGGGGGAGGAAGCGCGAAGGCAGATGCGATCCTGTGAGGGGCTGGTGGACTCTCTGCTGTACGTGATCCATACGTGTGTGAACACATCTGACTACGACAGCAAGGTCAGTGCCCGCCTGGCCGTGAACGCCGCGGTGGCAGAGGACAGCAGCTGCCGGCCGCCACCGTCCACGTGCCATTGACTCTTTCTGGAATTCTTGACCATCTCCTCCTTGTTAGGCCATGCTCCAGATTAAAGGGAGACTGTCTCAAAGTAAATAAATAAAGGGAGACTGTCTCTAAAAATTACAAGTTAACAGGGACATGAGAACTTAAGAAAATAGCCTTAGAACCATGAAAACTGAGTGACTCCATGTGGCAAAGGATCGACCAGGGTCCAGACCTTCTCTGTGGTTTCTCCTGGGCTCATCATCAAGGTGATGGCCCCACTGCTCTTTCGTCCAGTTCCGTATCCCCTGCTGCTACAGTCAGATCCATCTGGATCTAAGTATCTACTGAATAAAAGTTCCTGGTCCAGGCACTGGAATCCCCCCAACCTCTCTTCCCTTCTTGCCTCGGTACCAACTCTGGATGCCCCTTTCTACATGCGGTTGCAGTCTTTCACCCACTCCCTCTGTTACCAGCATGTCCCCCTTATCCTCCCCTCCTATTTCCTCCATCCCGGCCCTCTCACAAGGAATTCTGCTCATCATTTTTCAGCTGTGATGCCTTCCAGGGTCTGCCCCAGCATCAGGGGCCGGGGAAGGTGGGGAGAAACAGGAAGGAGGGACTAAAAGTGTCAGGGGTCCCAAGGCAGGCCGGGCACTTGTTCAGGATGGGCTGGACGAAGAGGGGCCACAAACAGGCCTGGGGTCGTAAACAGGGGTCTAAGAGGAAAAAGAAGACTGAGTGGTAGGATTGGGGGGGAGCTAGAGGAGAAATTCAAAGTGACAGCCAGGTTTTTATTTGAGCTCCAACTGAACCAAAAGATCTGCAGATGAAATTGAGAGGAATAAGCAAGTTAGAAGGGGAGCTCGCTAGGCAAAACTGAACTTGGTTTTAGACACACTTGGTTGAAGTGAGTTAGCCTCCCAATTAGAGGCGTGATACAGACTTTGAGGAACAAAAGACCATGTACAGAAGGCAAAACGTCAGCAGAGAAAGAGATCAGATCGTGGAACTTTCCACGGGGGGGGGGGAGATGGAAGGAGACGACAAAGATGGCACTTGCGGGGAGGGGCTGTGCCCAGGGTGGAGGCTGGTCACACCCGCTGTCACGATGAGGATTCCCAGTGGTGAGAAGGGGGGGGCTCGGGTAACTTGGGCGCATCTCTGCCACTGCGGCAGCCCTGAAGCAGAACCCTGGGCATTTTCTTCTCCAGAGCCTTGCACAGTTCCCTCATCAGGCAGTCAGATCGTCAGCTGCATTGCGGATGGCTCTGCACTCTGTCATTGGGTGTCCCGCCAACAGTCTGGAATCACCGTTCTGACCTTAGACTGTTGCAGTTCCCATAAAGGGAAAAGCAGTTCTTTCACGTTCTACATTTCTTTACTATCACTGGTGCTCAGTACAGAAACACTTTGCACTAATGTGCCACAGTGGTTTTAATCCTACACTGTGTTGGGTTTCAGACCGTGGAGAACTGCGTGTGCACACTGAGGAACCTGTCGTATCGGCTGGAGCTGGAGGTGCCCCAGGCCCGGCCGCTGGGGCTGAACGAATTGGATGACCTACTCGGAAAAGAGTCTCCCAGCAAAGACTTGGAGCCAAGCTGCTGGGGGAAGAAGAAGAAGAAGAAAAAGAGAACACCACAAGAGGATCAAGTTAGCATTTTACTTGACATGAAACTCTAAAGTTTCGTTTCCTCTGGGAGTGAGAAATCACATATTTGGCAAGAAAATATTTTTTTCTCATGATGCAGTTTTTCTGCTTAGCTCTAGCTGAGTCTAGCAGAAAGGAACGTTTTCAGGTGTTGGACACTGTGTTCACATATTTGCTTCCACTAATGCGTGCTCTTTGTCTTTCAGTGGGATGGAGTCGGTCCTATCCCAGGACTGTCGAAGTCCCCCAAAGGGGTTGAGATGCTGTGGCATCCGTCAGTGGTAAAACCATATCTGAATCTTCTAGCAGAAAGTTCCAACCCAGCCACCTTGGAAGGCTCTGCTGGATCTCTCCAGAACCTCTCTGCCGGAAACTGGAAGGTAGGATGCCTTCTACGTGTGCACACTTCTTGCAGTCAGATCAGCAATGATCATGGAAAGGGACACGGTTGTTTAGAGTTTGGTAAAGCGGGGGAGGAGAAAAGTAGGGAGACAGCAGTCGGCTCTGGGGATCCAAGGATGAATATGACGTAGCCCTTCCCCATGAGAAGCTGAAGGCTGGCGAGAAAAACAGACAGATGGAGCCAGTACAGTGTAGACCCCATGGGATATGTGTGCGGCGGGGTCTTGGAAGAGGACATCTAACCCAGCCTGGCAGGTGAGGGAGAGGCAAGGAAAGAGGGGAGCCAGAACGTAGGGAAGGGTTCCTGGAAGGGTAGTGCTGCCCAAATGGAACCTTTAAGAATGAGTAGAATTAAGCCAGCAGCGTCGAGGTCGGGGTGTACAGGGAACCAACCAGATAAAGGGACAACAGGGGAAAGGCGTCACAGTGAGGATGCCGTGGGTGGAGGCTACAAGCCGCTTGCCGGGACGTGGAGGGCGGGATGAGGAGTGCCCCCGTGGAGCTGGGCCTCATGACCAGGCCTGACGGCCAAGCTTCAGGAGCTGGGACCCAACCTTCGGACCAGAGGGGCCGCTGAAAGGGTTTAAGCAGACCAACGACACAGGCTGATGTGGACACTGTTGGATCCCGTCTGCAGCAGCGCAGAAGGCGAATTTGAAGTAGAGGAAAGTTGAGGCTGGGATTCTGTAGGGGAGTCTGGTGAGAGATGCCGAGGGCCTGAATTAGAGCTGAGGCTGGGCCGCCATTCCTGTCTCAGACACTTATAGAACATACACATGGCAAAGTTTCCACCTCCACTAATACGTGTGTGACTTCTTTAGGAAAACTGAAGGTGATTTCTACTGTTACCACTATAAGCAAGTTCTCAAAACTTTTTAAATGTCATCTAACAACTTCCCAGACAATCCTTGTTTGAAACAGTTCAACCTCTAGAAATTTCCTAACAAGTATATTTTAGTAGAATTACTATAATGCTTGTTTTTGACTACTTCCTCCATCACCCCCTCCCCAAATGAAAATTGGCCATCATTTTTTCTGTGAGAGTGAAAAGCATTGCTAGGCCTAGGTAAGGTTTATTTCATGCGGCCAGATGCTCTAATGAATATATACAGATAATTACAGCCTAGCGCTAAGACACCATGGCTATTTTGTTATTGTTCTTGATATGTGTGTGACTGAGTCACTTTGCTGTACAGCAGAGGCTGGCACAGCACTGGAAATCAACTATAGGTCAATAAAAGTGAATAAATAAATAAATTTTTAAAAAATTAAAAGTGCTGGGCTTCCCTGGTGGCGCAGTGGTTGAGAGTCCACCTGCCGATGCAGGGGTCACGGGTTCGTGCCCCGGTCCGGGAAGATCCCACATGCCATAGAGCAGCTGGGCCCGTGAGCCATGGCTGCTGAGCCTGTACGTCCAGAGCCTGTGCTCCGCAATGGGAGAGGCCACAACAGTGAGAGGCCCGCGTACCGCAAAAAAAAAAAAAAAAATTAAAAGTGCTAATAGCTTAGCATCTTAAGTGCTGGCTCTGGAGCCAGACCCCTTGGCCTTGGATCCTCCCCCACCCCCCTTACTAGCTGGGGGCCTCAGATCTCTCTGTCCTCAGTTTCATCATCTGTAAAATGGAAATAATACCTACCTCATTTGGCGGTTTTAAGGATTAAATGAGATAAATTTGGAGGACCCAGGAGAGGGCCTAGCACATAAGTATCAAAAATATTTATGTTGGTGACTCAGTGTTCACCTCCAGCTTCTTATGACCTGAGACTCATTTGATGATAATAAGAAAAAAGACAATAATTAAAATAGATACGATTTGAGTTGTAGAATTTTATTTTCTGGGATCTTTAGTGAATAAACGTTAAATGGCAAGGTCGTTTAAAATATAAACATTATATGGAAGTGATTTCAAAAGTGTCTAAAACAGTAAATCAAAATATTGGCCCTCATTAAGAAAACAAGATAAACATGGCCACAGATGTGATAAGTCAGAAGCTATCTGGGAGTGGTGATGGCTGTAGTGCTCTGGAAGGGAGGCGCCCAGGGCTGGGCTGAGCCAGTTGGTCTCCAAGCGAGATAGGTGTTGGTTCTGTCCTTGCAGATTTCAGAGAGAGAAGTTGCCAAAGCTGCCCAAGTCCTTTACCTGATAGCAAGTCATGTATTCTATTTCTCTTGCAGATATCATTTGATTTGGAAAATAGGAGTATTGACTTCATCCGAAGGAAGCTAATAGGATCTTTGAAATGCATCTTTTCCTTTTATTTGTGTTATTAGAATAATCTATTCTGTTGGTATTAAGGAGACTGAGTAGTCAGTCACATATTTTCATGTTCAAAATAATACAAATGGCTGGAAGATCTGTGTCCTCGTGTCTTGACCACAGCAGGAAAGTATTAGATGTTTTATGAGCAACATTTTTCAATTATCCTAAATTTTGAAAGACAATTTGCATTGGGAAAAATGTCAGTGAAAACTCAAAACAAGATTAAAGACCCATTTTCAAATGTTACTTTTTTTGTTTATTTGTTTTCTCGATGATTTAGTGTTCGTTCCCAATTCCTACGGTGCCCAAACTGACTCACCTTACACACTTGCCTCTTAATCACAAAAGAAGTTCTTGACTGTGGATTAAAAAAAAATAGCAGCAGCAGCTAACTAATCTTGAATGGTAAAGCATTTTGCACACAAATATACTTACTTTTTCACCAGTGTGTATTAATTACAATGCTCAGTGTTCCTGGAGAATTCCTCTTCTTCTGAGGCAAGGGATTTTTTTCCAAGCAATTTCCCTGAAAGGTTACTAAACTGTAAATATTGTTGCAGAGAATACAGGGGAGAAATGACTTGATGGAAACAGGTTCTCCTTTAATGTGCACTGACCAGTTACCCTCTCTGCCATCCTATTTATAGCCTCTGGACCTGGCCTGGGGCCAACTGCAGAGAAGACACGCCATCCGTCCTTAATCATGTTTATGTAGCTGAAGTAGAAAATAATCACTGCCTTCTCTTTTCTACCCAAAAATATCTGCCAGATGGTGGCTTGAGCTTTTCAGGCTTTGGGATTTCTTTTTAAATCAGTCATCCTAGCTTATCTTTCTCCCAAACTGGTTTTCTCCTGACTGGCATCACAGATGTAATCTCCCGTTGGAAAGAAAACATTTAATCTATTAGTTTATCTTTTGGAAACATCTTTTTTTAGGCAACAGTAACATCTGAGAGTTGAACTCTGTTTTATATTACTTATTACCTTGTTTTATTTCCTAGTTTGCAGCGTACATCCGAGCAGCTGTCCGCAAAGAAAAAGGGCTCCCCATCCTTGTAGAACTTCTGAGGATGGATAATGATAGAGTTGTTTCTTCTGTGGCGACTGCCTTGAGGAATATGGCCCTAGATGTCCGCAACAAGGAGCTCATAGGTATGTTCTGGTGACCAGGTGAGCTATAAAGAGAGAAACAACAGCGTTTATAAAACTCTTCTTTTGATTTATAAAAATGTGACATTTAAAATGATTAGCAACTCAGTCCTAGTCCCCGGTGTCTTGGCATGTTTGGTGCCCGTGTGTCTCCTTTCTGACCATTCCTTTTCAGCAAGAGGCAGCCTCATTCATTAAACACTGGATCAGGAAGGTAAATTTTCAGAAGAGCTAGCAATTTCAGTCATACATTATAAAACTGCTTGGTAGATTTGGTGTATCTGTTTTCCCAGAGAGTCATTTCTTGAACAACCAAAAAGGTTTAATTCTCCCTTTTCTGATTTTTGAGACGTATCTGCTAATTCTCCAACACTACCGTGTTCTAAATTAAGAAAAAGAAATCACATGAATGTTTTATAGCTTTTCCCTCTCACATCTGTGTAAGTGCTCGCCTTAAAACAGAGGCACTGTTCCGAGGCCTGACCCCAGGGCAGGGTCGGGATGAGGATAAGGCAAGCGAGGCACACAGGGTGCACAATTTTAGGAGGCATTCACCCTTGGGTCCATCCAGACGTCGGGTTGGCGCTTGCATGAACTTGAGAATGAGTGCCTCTTCAAAGTTGTGCACCCACGGCAGCTTAGCTTGCTTACCTCCAGAGCATGGCCACATCCCAAGCAGAGTGTGGGGAAAAGAAAAGATCAGAGACCCTCCAGTGGACCTCAGGTTAAACCCTGGATGTGCTGCTCACTGGCGGTATAACCTGGAGTGTCCTGTATGGAGCCCATGTGGGCTTCATTCCTTCATCTGAACTGAAAACTCTCCCTTGGTTCCCATCTCTGAAAGGGAGCTGCCCATGCCTGCACTCGTCACCGTGGGCTTGCTGTGAAAATGCCCCTTGTAAACCCCCCAGCTCCACGCCAGTCCTACAGCCGATGACAGGTCGGGGAGAAGGAGGGAAAATTTGACAAGATCTTATGTGGATTAGTGGATATATATTGAACTCATATTAAAATACACCTGCCATGATAGAGCAAGACAAAGGTGGAGAGAGAAAAGGAACAAGGACAACAATGTTTACCTCAGAGAGTGTCTACGAGGAGTCACCACGGCCCCTCACACAGTGCCTGGTAGACGTGCTATTTTAAATTATTGCCTGGATTAACCTGCTCTTAAAACACTGTCTCTTTGGGCCAAATTGTACCCCCCGGAGAGGAAAGGAGGCTCTTCCATGCCCTGTTCATAGCCAGCTCATGCCTGATTCCAATAGATGTGTTATAGCTCCAAGATCCCACATTTCCTTGAGAGAAATCCTTTAGGTCCCTAAAAAGATATTTTTTAAGTTATTTGTTACATCTATATTATTTGAATTTCTTATAAGAAGCCCGTATAGTTTGGGAGTTCTTAATGCTAAAAAACAGTGTTGGCCACACACACCTTGTGTCCTGTAATTCCACAAATGGGAGGAGAGAGATGGGAGAGCAGAGGGTGCACAGCCAGCTCCATGAGTGCTAAGACCTTGGGGAAGAACGAATGTATATTCAGGGGCGTCGCCTTCTCTCGGTGCATCCCTGTGTTTTCTGTGAATGTCCTCACCCCCTTTTAAACTTTCACGCGTGTTTTCTCTCTCCGCTGATGAGCATTATTTTACCCAGCTGGAGTACTCTTGAGCTGTCTCAGGAGTCACTTTTTCTTGTTTCCCCATGAAGATCCCTGCCTTCCTGTGTGGTCTGAGCCCCTCCCATAATCAGTATTGGACTCTGATTTACCCAGCACTTCTGTTGCTAAGAAGCATGCCCTTCTCTGACCTCTTCACTCTCTCCTCACATCCGTCACCAGCGCTAGCCATGGACTTTCTCTCCAGAGCCGTTTTTTACGAGGAAACAAAGTTTTGTCAGTTCACAAAAGTTGCTGCATACTCAACTGAGTCTGACCAAGCCAGCTGTCTGGGCTGCAGGCTCTGAAGGGACCACTAGGGTCACTCACAGACCGAGTGACTGGCCTTCTCCCAAGCCTCCAGAGTGCAGTTTAAAATTGTGCCGTAGCAAAGTGACGAATTACATGTCGTGGACCTTTTGGTCATTCGTGAGTATTCAGAATCACCAGTGCTAACTTATCATCTGTTCTTAAAAACCACATTTATCTTCTGGCTTACAGTGTCATCACTGCTTTTCCACTCTTCCTAACAACGTTCTCTGTGAGTTATGCCCGCGTCTTCACTTTGACGTGCTGTAAATTATGCGGCGTGTACTCAGGCCCTGTCTTCTTCTGCTTGCCATTGTGTATAAATAGGTCTTCAATAAAAACCCCATTTAGCATCCACTCAGTTATTAGCATAGGAAGAAAAGCTAAGAAAATATTTACTTGAGTTTTAGTTAATTTCTTTTGTCTGCAGTACAGTTATTCCAGTTTGTCAGTCAGTAACTGAAATGGAAAAAGCTTGAGATAATCTCTTTTTGGAGAAGAGTAAGGGGAATTGAGGATCTGTACGGAAATGCCTCAGTAGCAAAGGGACACCCCAGCCTGGTCCTGTCGGGAACTTTATTATTGCACTACTTCTGGGACGTAACATGCCCTTAATCTTCATACCAGAATTATACTTCTGTCTTCTTTAAAAGAAACGAGCATGTTGTTACTGATGTCAGACCAACTGATATAAACCCTCAACTTGATAAAAATGTGGGATGACTTGGGAGATTGGGATTGACATATAGATATATATAGATATATATATATATACCAATATGTATAAAATAGATAACTAATAAGAACCTGCTGTATAAAAAAATAAGATAAAATTCAAAAGTTTTGGAAAAAAAAAGTGTAACTGTACCCAGTTCACATGTTGAGATCTAGAAAGATTTCATGAATTGTTTGGCAGCCTTACTTGGTCCAGCTTAAAATTTCTTCAAAGAAAAGTTTTTAAAGGCTTTAAGAGGAAGTTGTATTTCCTATATGATGCATAGGAACTGAATGGAGAGTAAAATTTACTGTCATAATCCTTTATTCTTGCTGTTAATGAAAATAGTGGAACTAAAGCAACTTGTTTGTTACACCCAGTTTTATACCCTGATTTACATTTTCTTTCAGCAATTTGCAGTAAGGTTTTATAAACCAATCATTTCTTCGAGCAGCATGGCCATAGATGTTAACCTGCCCCATACAGTTAAAATGTTTGTTATTTCTTCTTTACCGTGGATTTTTTCTTTCCGGTTATTGTCTCTTTTGAGGTTTTGTTTTCAAGAGACTGCACAGTCACAACCTTTCAATGACAACAATAACAAAAACCAGGTCCCTTCCAAAAGTGGAATGAGCTCTCTTTTGCCTCGGGCAGGTAAATACGCCATGCGAGACCTGGTCAACAGGCTTCCGGGTGGTACCAGCCCCAGCGTGCTGTCGGATGAGACCGTGGCAGCCATCTGCTGCGCCCTGCACGAGGTCACCAGCAAGAACATGGAGAATGCCAAGGCCCTGGCTGACTCGGGGGGCATAGAAAAGCTGGTGAACATAACCAAGGGCAGAGGAGACAGGCAAGTCTGCTGCAAGGAGATGCCAGCGCCAGGCCCTCATTCCTGTGACAAGGGCCTTGGTCGAGGATACACTGCTTATTGGGAAGGATTTATCTGTGCACTTCTCACGTGCCAATAAGCTAAGTGGTTTCCAGCAGTTAAAACCTGTCTTTTGCTGGGAGAGGTATCTGTGGTCATGTGGCCCCTTTTCTGCTCTTTATTTTCTTAGAGCATCCCTCACCCCTACCGTCATTCCTGTCCCTAAAGCCACATTTGGCCGTTTTGACTCCTGGAAGAATCAGACGTTTCATGAGGAGGAAAACCTGGGGCCCCATCTCCCTTGGACCTTTGGCTCTGCTCCAGGCTCCAGGGCCTGTTCTGCAAGAACATCTTCTTAAATCCTCAGTTCTGGGATTATTTCACCTAAATAATATTTCACCTAAAATCACCACGTGCAGCAGAGCCAGAGCCTGTTGTGTGGCCTCAGGATGTGCCCTGGGCTTGGATCATACCTCTCTTGTGGGTGACACCCAAGTGATGAAGCAGCAGAAGTAGGGATTAGAGAATTGGTGGCAAAAATGGAAGGTTTCTTGTCACGGAGCTATAGCAGTGACTGTGAATTTGCCTTAGTATCAGATCAGAGAATCCTTCAAGGAAGCTGGAAGTGTAGGGCTGCTTGTCCCATACAACAGGACAGTAGCCTCCCGATCAGTTGTAAAATGGCCCACCCGTCCCCCCACTCTCCTCCTGCACACGGCAGTGGCTTCCCCGGGGTTATTTACGACCCCTCTGGCATCTGACAGCCCCCCCGGAGCGGGTGCCTTGTCTTTTCATTCACTGCTGCATCCTCGGTATCTAGAACAAAGACTGGCCCATAGTAGTAAACATTTATTAATTGGCTGAGTGTCAGTACTAGAACTCACACTATGTGTACTTTTTTTTTTTTTTTTTTTTTTTTGCGGTACGCGGGCCTCTCACTGTTATGGCCTCTCCCGTTGTGGAGCACAGGCTCCGGACGCGCAGGCTCAGCGGCCATGGCTCACGGGCCCAGCCACTCCGTGGCATGTGGGATCTTCCCGGACCGGGGCACGAACCCGTGTCCCCTGCATCGGCAGGCGGACTCTCAACCACTGCGCCACCAGGGAAGCCCCTGTGTATACTTTTGAAGAATAATGTAGCAAATCATATTCTCACCCCGCAGAAACCACAGCTACCAACATTATTCATATTTCCTTTCAGTCCTTTTCTGTTAGGTATCTTTTTTTATCTCATTAGTAATAAGTGCAAACACACTCATTTTTATTTCAAAGGAAACGAAACATTACAGATAAAGCTAAGGCCCTGTCCCACTAACTCCCCCTCCAGCTCCCTTCCCCTCTCCTGTAAGAGTAACCGAAATCACATTTAGTGCTCCCAAAATTTTGTGAGATAGGCTTTATTCGTGAAAGGCATTAAAAACAGGCTGGAGAAATGCTGAACCAGTGCCAAAATCTTTGTATATTGAAAAAAAAGTCTAATTTTTTTTTTCCAATACAAGAGATTCAGAAAACCTGGATCAAATCAAGCTGTCTTCTGAACGTACACTTATTTTCCTTTTGATTCGCTCACCAAGCTTCTATCTCTTGCCCACCTGCCACGTGCTACAGCAGTGAGCAGTTCACACCTGCCCGCAGGTAGCTTACATTCCATGGGTGGAACAGACAAGGTACCAGTGGAATGAGCAGCGCCTGTGGATGGTGCTGAGTGAAAGGCAGATAATAAAATCGGGGACAGTGATTGGGCTTGCCAGGGCGAGGAGGGGTTGTCACAATTTCAGACACACTGGTCGGGAAGGCCTCAGGGAGAGGGGAGGTAATACCTGACCTTATTTTCCAAGTCAAACACTAGAGCACACAGACACATCTGTTTACAAAGAGGCACAAATGACAAGAAGGCAGTGAACATGTTTTATATGAAGGCCTAATAATGGGGGTGGGGGGTAACTTAAGTTAACTTGGGAGGGTCCTCAGACACTTGAGATGTGTGATCATGGTCAGAAGTCGTGGGCTCATCCCGACCACAGCTTCTGACCACAGAGCCAAGTGCCTGTGAGCCTCTCTTTGGTCCTTGCCACCTCTGGCCAGCCCTGAACTTGACTGACTCCCAGGTACACCTGATTCCTTGGTGGTGGTTTCTAGCAGCAGCCTCCTTGCCCCCTGGTCCTTGGAGTGATGGCCTCTTGGCCATTGCTTTGCTGCCAGAGTCTCTTCAAGTGGAGCCGCCCATGTTCATTAACATCCCCACTCTCTCCCTAGATCATCTCTGAAAGTGGTGAAGGCAGCAGCCCAGGTCTTGAATACATTATGGCAATATCGGGACCTCCGGAGCATCTATAAAAAGGTAACTTACAAGAATAGCTCTGGCATAATTAGCATTCATGAGAGCACACGCTCGTAATCATTTATTGTAATGAAATGTCATTATCCACTTTGAGAGGTTTCTTTTCCTCTTTTAACTCCACAGGATGGGTGGAATCAGAACCATTTTATTACACCTGTGTCAACATTAGAGCGAGACCGATTCAAATCACATCCTTCGTTGTCTACCACCAACCAACAGATGTCACCTGTCATTCAGTCAGGTCAGTGGGTAAACTCCTCTTCTTGGTGAGAGCATTTGTGTGACAGAACATTGTTTCCCATTCAGAGATCGAACGTACGCTGATTAAGCCTGTCACCTCCAAACACTGAGGAAAGGAGAGTTTGCTCTTCAGGCTGAAAGCCTCCTTTGGGAATTACATGGTATTGTATACAGCAGACCCACTCTCCTCCTTCTGCTTTAAAAGTTTATGTAAGTTTACACCAACTATGGCGCATAAAAGTATCCCGGGGTCCTCAATAGCATCTGTTCCCCCTAAGATTCTGCTTCACTAGGTTTGCAAAGGGGCCTGGGAACCTGCACTTAATAAGCTGGCCCAGTGATGCGGATACAGGAGAGTGGACGAACACACTTTGAGAACCACTAGGTTGTGCCTGAAAATGGCTGCCCTTGCCTGCCTGCAGGCCCTAAATCTGAAATCTCTTCAAAGTGATTTTTTTCGTTTTCTTGGTGAAAACTCTTAGAAAGAATCCCTTAGACGCGGGCTTTAGACCCATAGCCTGGGAGAGCCGTGATCTCCACCTGCGCCTTACTCCTCAGCAGTTAAAGCTTCATCCCCTGGCTGCCTTCCAGACCCCCAGCATCCATGGCTAATGGGAGCAGGCCCTGCGGGTGGCTTTACAGGAATTCCCTGTGATTTGTAAGTTGGGAATCTTGACAACCACACTACCTACCTATTGGTGGTGTTTAATTTGGTAGAAAGAATGTATTGAGGCTCAGACTGGGTTTTGTCGGGGGGGGGTTGTTTTTTGGGGGGTTTTTTTTTGCATGTAAGAACAGAATATTACTACCAAGTCGATTCAGTCCTGTAAATTTAATTCTTAACTAAATGAAACAGGAAAAGTAATAAATATCTTTTTCTATTCGGCTTTAAATCTCCCATTCTGACATATAAATATTACCTGTTGGATTCAACTGTGCTCCTGCTGGCAGTCTTATTTCTCATGTGGACAAATGTGACCAAAAAGACTAATATATGACTGGTGGTTCTTGTCACATAATTGGACGTCTCCGCTTGTACCAGGAATTTTTAAAAATTATCTCTGCCTACTGCATATGGTGTATATTTATGTCTTAGTTTTTAAATTATGAGTTGTTTTCTTGAAAGAGACCTCTGCTTGGTTTTTGGTACATCTTGCTGGGTTCCCAGGTGTAGCCTGAGGCTGTCTTGCTTTATAAAAATGCTCAGGATTCTTTAGAGACTCAGGAAGAGGGGTGCCCGGAGAAGCAAGAGAGTTTGCTGTTTAACGAAAGGCATGTGTACAGGCAAAAGAACAATTTCAGACAAATCAGGACATGGTCACTAAGCAATGAACTCGTTTTGAGGACCTCTTAAATATACGCACTGGACAGTGCTGACAGGCCCCGTCCAAGTTCCTAGGTCCCTCTCTGGATTCCATTTGAAGGTAGGATCTGATTCACACTTGTTTCTCCATTTATTCTGAGGACTGATCATCCACCCCTCAGCACTAGCACGGCATCTGCTTACGGGCACATCTCATATCTTGCTGATGTAATTATGGGAGGTGGGTGGCGATGGCCTCTGTCCTCCTACCTTGTAGAAAGTAGGCAGGATGAGAAGCACATAGACACTGCCCATGCATGCTCACTGTGTGTCAGTGAAGTGACTTTCTAGGGAAAATATTTTGATGTCAGTCTTCCTCCGAAAGCATCCGTGCACACAAAACCACTGGTAGCAGGGCCTGGGGCCTGCCGCTTTGAAGTGGATCCAGTGAATAAGTGACCACTCTTAATTACAAGATACTTCATTGCAAGCAAGATGTTTTTTTTAATGAGAAAAAGAAGATGTTTTCCTTCTGTGCAAAAATGTCCCAGCAGGACACCCATGGGTAGACACGTTATTATGAAATGTTTGGCTCCAGCTGGGATAAAAAAGCTGGGCCTTGGTGAGGCCTGGGCTTCTCAGCACCATGAGCTTGATGAGCAGGGCTTACGGAGTTTATAAATTTCCCTGACAGCTGATCACCATAAAAAGAATTATAAATTTTATGGGCTGGGCACTCTTATTCAGACACATTTAGAGATGCAGATATTTCTGAAATCATCAGAAATCAAAACATGCCGTAAAACATCTACTTACTGAAGAGCTATACATAACGGATAATAGATGGGTGTGTTACGAGTAAGTGAACTGAGATCATAAAGCAGCAAATGGAACTCTTGCATGACTGGGAAGTTACCATCACTCGGTTTCGAAGGCCCGAGCAGGTGGTTGAGACCCACCGTGTCAGTGGGGGAGCCGCATGGTCCCTGCAACCACGTGCTGTGGCTCTCTAGCAAGCTTGGGGGTTGACAGTGCTGATCCTCACAGTGGCCGGCCTGCAGGTCACCTCCAGAGACCCAGGGCTGGCTGCCCTACGACTCACAGCACCTCTAAGAGCTGACTTTAGTGCCAGCCATGTGCACTTCTAATTACTGACCTTTGTTTTTCCAGAGGGGACTTTCTAGAGACACTGACAGCCTGATTTCTCTTTCTTCTCTCTCTCTCCCTCCTCCTCTTGCCTCTCCCTTCAGTCGGCAGTACCTCTTCCTCACCAGCACTGTTAGGAATCAGAGACCCTCGCTCTGAATACGATAGGACCCAGCCACCTATGCAGTATTACGGTAGCCAAGGGGATGCCACACATAGAGGCCTGTACCCTGGTAAGACGCCAGTCGGGTGTGTGATAGAGTATCTCGAAAAGCCGCGTGTCCCCAGGCACTTGGCCGGTGGCCTGGGAGGTAACCTCTGCCTGCAATGAGATGGTCCCCCAGCAGCAAACCATGGTCCAGTCTCTGCATCTCCTGCTTCAGGGCCTTTTCCACTTGTTTTAAGTAAAAACAAGTGAGGGTAGTGGTCTGGTGACCGCACATAAAATGAGCACTGTATCCAACCGAGAAAGCATTTCCGACTCCCCTGCAGCGCAGGCCCTTTGTCCTGCCCCCCTCCCCACTCCCCTGTGTGTTCCAGAACCCTGAGCTCTGTGACACTTGGCAGGCCCACATCTCCTGGACTGACTCATAAATTCAAACCTGCGGATGGAGATTAATTCCGTTTACATTTTTGTGGAGAAGAGTTTGAATGAATAACAAAATATATAACGGGATTCTCCTCAGAGTGATTATTTTTTAAGAATAACAAAAATGATGTTGCCCAGTATTAATATTTTTATGTCCTATTCAGAAAGCCCTGCATATAATTTACTTAAAGAAGGCCAACCTGAAGGGTTACCAAGGTTTCCTATTGTCTCCATTCTCAACTATGTTGCAAATTAGTACTCTACAGGTTTCAAATGAAGCAGTGTGAGCTACCAAAAAAGGGGGGGAAACCCTCCTTTCTCAACAACAACCAAAAAAAACTGTTTCTTAAAAAGAAAGAAATAAAAACTGGTGGCAATTTAACAACTGCTGGGGGAGCAGTCTCAGTTGTGCTGTTGTCTTTAAGGTTGTGATTTCACAGGACTGTTTACTAATCAACTACTGTTACTATGGCAATTAATAGCTCAGAAAATTGCAGATGCTACATTTCAAACACCAAGCTCTTTGCAGAGGAAATGCACATACCAACTGAAGTGCATCGTTGCTTCAGGTTTGCGGCAGCCTGCTTTATTTTAAAGATCGCCTCCTTAGCATGCACGCCCTTCTGTATCTTCTTTGCTTGCTTCAATAAACTAATTTGCCTCAAATATGTTTCATTTTCCTCATTAAAAAAAAAATAAAATTCTTTGCTAGCCTTAACAGTACTTGAAGGGTAACCAATGACATCATTGGGAGTCTACTGTGGACTCATGAAGACAGCTATCTGATTACCAGGTTCTTTTTGTTTTGAAACATACTTAAATATGGTGGACACAAGGATGTGCCCCCAGGTGGCTGGCCTGTTAGAACACACCTGTGCCTGCTCCTTCCAGGACCTGGGATTTTGAATCAACGCTGTTCTGAGGGCATGGAGCTTGTTCCACTGTGTTTCCCTACCCCCTCATCTGACCCAGTTCTCTAGCTCAGAGCCCTGGAAAAGCCGTGTTCCTTGGCTCAGGGAGCAAGTCTGCTCTTCAGAGCCAGCCAGGGAAATCTTCACAGGTGGGAAGAGCTCAACCAGAGGTTGAGAAGGAGAGCTCAACCAGAGGTTGAGAAGGAACTCTTTTTGGATGAGCTATGCATTGGCATTGCTTTTTGGTGAAACACACAGCCTCTCTTTGCCATATTCATTAGCCCCTAAGAACCCTGGGTAAGCAGCAAGCAGGCTTGATCCAGGGCACCCAGGCTGCTGACTGGTCCGGGGCTGTGCTGGCACCGGGGAAGGCAGGGCCTGTCGGGGACGCCACCAGCCCTAGAGCAGGGAGTCCACACAACCTAATGGGACAGAGTAATGAGCACTAGTTTTAATTTCGTAAAATATTTTCTTACAGGCTCCAGCAAACCTTCACCAATTTACATCAGTTCCTATTCCTCACCAGCAAGAGAACAAAATAGACGGCTACAGGTGAATTTGCAATATCATTTTTACAGAAGGCCGATTAGCAGGGATCAACACAGTAAGGGGTCCGCGCCGGTTGACTTACCTGAGCTGGGCCCACCCTGCAGGGGCCGAGGAGCTTTCCCGGGGGAATCTCTGCTCCTCGGAAGCTCATCCGTGGTTTAAGCAAATCACTTCCACAATAGCCTTATGTCCTTGCATATCCGAATTGGTACCACCATGCCACTGATGGCAACCAGCTGAGAAGTCTTTAACTCCTATTCTTTGCCCAACAGTTTCTTTTCCCCACTCTTATTTTTTTTTTTTTTCCTGTTAATCTCTAAAATCTCTTCCATCCTGTGGGTGCGGAAAGGTTGGTAAGCACACTTCATTCTCTCTTCTCATTGTTCTTTTTTGTACATACACCTCTTTCTCCATCTTCATGACTCCCTCACATCCAAGCCTCTGTGGTTTGAAAACACCTGAGTCCACAGCCAGATCTCTCTTAGGCTCAGAGGTCAGAGTGGACCCAGCCCTGCAGGGGTGAATTCCACTCTCCATCACAATAGGGACTAGTGATTGTAACGTTCAATCTCTGCATTCGTGAGGGGCCTTGAAGTTCATTTTGGTCCTTCCTGATGCCATGTCCCCCTGGGCCATCTGATCTCTCCTCTTACCTTCCATTAACACATGAGCAACTGGGGGTTTCCCAAACAAGCCTGTATCCTGCTCTGCAGAAAAGGATGCTCTTAGACCTCCCTTCACATCATCTTTTCTCTGTAGATGGAAGAAGAAGAACCTTTCAAGTTACTCATAATCTTCTTTAGCCAGGAGAAATAGCCTCAGAATCGTAACTCTAATTAAAAAACAAGTTTAGCTCTGAAATCCTTATAATATTAGAATGCGTTTAGTTCCAGAGCATGGTGTTGATACCTATGTGATAAATATGTTACATCTTACTAAGAGGGGGATTTGGGCATGATCGGGGGAAAGACAGACATTAGAACCATTACAGTTTTTCTCCAAACATATTTGAAGAAATTAATGTGAGGTCAGAGATAAGACAACACAAAAGAAAATGAGGGCAGGGGTGGATGATGCCCACCTGTGTTTCACCTTGCTTCCTTACAGATGGAGTTATTATTAGCCCCAGCTTGGGGAAGTCTTTTCCTTTAGAATTGCATATGCTCACGTATCTCTTCTAATTTTGCTACTCTCCTGCCCAGAGACTGCCTTATTCCTTTAAAAGCACAGCCAGCAGGGTTTCCAAAGTGTGACTTCACCAAACTACATACTTCTTTTTTTTATATATAAACATCTTTACATGTTTCTTTTAAAACTGAGGGATGGACTCAATCTTCATCTCTGAGGTAAATGTTTTAAAAGATGGTTGTGCAATTACACAACAATCCAAAGCCCAAAAATCCAACCTTTAACTAATGTGCTAATGGTTTCCCTGTGTCAAAGCAAAAATCAAGTCTATCCTTTCATTGGGCACGCCCAGGTCACAGGCTCCTCCACAGCAGAGCACGGAACTCGGCCTCTAGTAAGGAGGGAGGTGTCTTGGGTTCTCCCAAGGCGCTGACTTCTAGAGGCCATAGGAAGGGACTTGAGCAAACTGCCGGCCTGCCTGTAAACATAGTGTAAAATCCCTACGGTCCACTAGTGAACATACAGTATGCACCAGAAACGACTTTCAACCATAAATTCACAAACACTGAAAATTGCTTTAAAAATATGAAGCAGGAAGCCCACGTTAATTTTCCCTAAACATGTACTTCCAAAAATTGCCTTGATTTATTTGCTTTTTCATTTTGTCAACAGCATCAACAGCTGTATTATAGTCAAGATGACTCCAACAGAAAGAACTTTGATGCATACAGATTGTATTTGCAGTCTCCTCATAGCTATGAAGATCCTTATTTTGATGACCGAGTTCACTTTCCAGCTTCTACTGATTATTCAACACAGTATGGACTGAAATCGACCACAAATTATGTAGACTTTTATTCCACTAAACGACCTTCTTACAGATCAGAACAGTACCCAGGGTCCCCAGACTCGTGGGTGTAGCATCAATGCTTGGGAGAGGAACTCTTTCTTTCTAACCTTGTTTGGATTGAGATGAGAAGTCCGTCTTGCTGATTTGCTGATGAAATGTGAAAGTGACATGGAAGGAATGAGTGAAGAGAATTTTTTTTTCTTTTTTGAGGAATTATCAGGGAAGTGAGGCAACCTTTGGGAGGGAGGACTTTCTAAGCTCTACTTAGGCATTAGATCTAATTACCTGTAGATTCTATAGTCTGGTGAAGGTGTGGGCGATGTGATGAGAGGTTTGTGAAATGGGTGAAATGAGATGGGGGATGTGTAGGTCAAATCAAATTAAAGATGATTTTTTTAATGTGAATAAGTTATGTTCTGATAGTTTGTACAGAAAAAAAAATAAAATGGATGCCCTTCATGTTTTATTGCTATTACTAAATGTCAAGATTGTATGCTATTGTGTCTTGTAAATTTCTTTTGTTGGTGTAAATATGGAAATGCCACATTGGTTGAGTGCCATCATTTGTAACGCAGTGTGTCATTTGAAAAGAGATTTGAAGAAACTGACAGCTTAAAAAACAAACGGGAAACCCAAGGAATCGTTAGCAGTTAAAAACAAACTACAACATCCTTTGTTTTCAAAATGAATAGTGTACCTTTGAAGCACAAAGTCCAGTCTGGTATAGCAGCGCCATGCCCATTCCCTTGCCTCTTTCATAGGACACTTCACTGCCATTTTCTATGCACATGAAAGAAAAATAAATGTGGAAATTTCATCCTTGGAAATTTGTTCCCTGTTCTTTTTTTTTTTTCTGTGTATGACACGGAAAAGCAGATTGATAAATGCGAATCTCATTGCATCATGTAGGAAACGGCTTAAATATATCGAACTATTTTGGACTTTTCCTAGTTCTGTACAGTTAATACACTTTGTGAGATGGACTATACCAAAGAATGAAGCTGTGAACTTTCCTCCTCTTTACCTATCTTAGTGTTTTTATTTCTTGGGTTCTGTTTTGAATCTAATGCCCATTACCGTTTTATCATGGTTTTTTTCCAGACTGCTGTATATTTAACACCACTTTTCAACGAAGAGAAATTACATCTGGCAGCCTGGCCCTAACTAAATTGACAGACTCCTTTGGGCATCATTTTAAGAACTCCATAACTACATAAGAACAGTGGTCGGGCATTTATTGGTTGGCACCAACATAATAGACCAAAACAAATTCTAAATTATTTTGCTGAGTGATTCCATGAGACAGAATAATTCCTGGCTTAGAGACAGGGTGGGGAGGCCCCAACCTGCATGGCAGGCAGGGGTCTTAATGCCAAACTGCATCACTTCTGAGCTTTTCTCCATCCTTGGAGACAAGAAGGGCATCAGCCCCGGGAGGCCCAAAGTCTGAGGCCTTCCCAAGTCTGGGGTTTCCACCCTGCATCTTACATGGGAAACAACCCATATGGCAAGTCAAACCCAGAGGTGTTGACTCAGCTCAGTATATCCTGCATATGTGACACAAACCCTAGACGAAAACGTGTGTGCTTATATTTGTGAGTACACAGAAAGAGTCCCAAGGGAAAAGTGCTTTCCCTTGCTGAGTGGACTGCGACCCAAGATTAGGCTCCAAGTGAAATGAATTAGGCTCCAAGTATAAGCAGGAAGATTCCCGAAGGCTGCCAGTGGGGAGCCTTCCTGACATGCAGGCTCTCTGAAATGACACTTGAGCCAGTTCCCACAGACTGCCCAGCTGCCTCCGCCTCACGTGCCCTGGGAACAGCCCTCTTTAGACGGCAAAGGCTGCCAGACTTCCCCCAAGGAACTGGCATCAGGACTTTGGAGATGTCTGGTATCCGTTTGAGTTTTGAATCACTGACTTCCCTGAACCTGATTGATTTTTGTGCATCTGGGTTAAAGGCCCTCCCCCAGGGAGTCAGGAATACAAGGGAATCTGCAGCCGGGCTGAGCTAATTGACAGTGACTGTTGCTTTTAGGGACCTCATTAGCCTTTGGGGTAACTTAGTGGACCCAGGTTCCCCATCTGACAGAGCATTTCAAAAACTGACCCAAATTTAGATTGCAAAGAACTCACTTGGGCCTCCAGCCAGACCTTGTAATGGGACCAGAAAGAAGCCTGTGGGTGACGACTGGGCAGAAAATCGGATGCCCTCTCAGGCTCCTCCCTTATAATCAGAGAAAAGAACCTGCAGACGGAGCCTGAAAGACACAAACTGCATGATGGATGGAAGAGCTGAGCCCACTCCCACTCCAAGGCATAGGCATGAAACTCTACTAAAACAAAGTTGACTTTCTGCTGCTGCCCGGAAATGTGACCCAGTAGAATGCAGAATTCAGCTCTCGTGAAGAGGGCTGCGCTTCCACTCAGCCAGGATCGGCATACTTCCACCCAGTCCTGGAGAGTCAAGGCTGAACTGAGCCGATGTTGGTCAGCTAGACCAGGTTGCACCCTGACCGCACATCAGAACCACCTGGGAAGCTTTCATAGCTAGGAGGGTCCCACCCTGACCCATGGAAACCCCAGGAGGTGGGGTCCAGGCATCAGTGTCCTTGAGAAGCTCCCTGGCTGATGGCAATGTGCGGTCAAGGTGAGAGGCCACTTGGGCTACATGCCATTCCCTCCCCTCACCACCTTCCTGCCCTGTGACCTGAAAGTTTAGTGGTTGGAGTTTGGGGTGTGAAGTTTGCCTGGAAGAGAGTGATAAAGATTTGGAGTATTAAAATTGAGATCTTAAATTTAGAATGTCAGAAGTGAGGTTTTTCTTCTTGGCCAGAGTATATATCTTTTGCCCATGCATACTTTTTAAAAAGTTATGAAAGCCCAAGGGTGTTCCATGGGTGTCAGAAGTGATGACTTCAGACTTCCCTGGTGGTGCAGTGGTTAAGAATCCACCTGCCCATGCAGGGGACATGGGTTCGATCCCAGGTCTGGGAAGATCCCACATGCCGTGGAGCAGCTAAGCCCACAAACCACAACTACTGAGCCCTCACACCACAACTCCTGAAGCCTGCGTGCCTAGAGCCCGTGCTCCGCAACAAGAGAAGCCACCACAATGAGAAGCCCACGCACTGCAACGAAGAGCAGCCCCTCTCTCCGCAACTAGAGAAAGCCCGCGCGCAGCAACAAAGACCAAACTCAGCTGAAAATAAATAAATAAGTAAGTAAGTAAGTATTTTTTTAAAAAAAAAGAAATGATGACCTCACATAACACTTCCAGTCATCAATCCCTGGCCAGTGTTTGGTTGTCCAACGTGATTGCTGATTCTTGCAGTGAAATACCACTAGTTCACTTTATCTAGCACTAACGATGTGCTACTAGTATCACAGACATCATTTAACCCTCACAGCAAATGTATGAAACCTGTACTGATAGCCCATTTTATGGATCCTGAAGCTAACTTGGAGAGTAACTTGCTAAAGGTGACATAATGAGTGGCAAAGGCAAGGTTAGTTGGCACCACAGTCTACCTTAACTACAATGCCAGTGTTTTTAAAATTCAGCAATCTGAGTTTTCAACCGAATTATTTTCCTGAAAATTTCTCATCGGTCTTAAATTTGCCGAAGGGAAATTTATCACAAAGGATAAAGGAAAAACTATCATCGCTTGCCATAAATAAAAGGCAACCATAAAACGTTTGAGGGGCTGAATTTATCTAAAAAAAAAAAAAAGAGGCAACCATAAAAATGAACATTTAACTATTAAACATACAAATATCCATGTACCACCAAAATTCATTGTCTACCACCACTGGTGTTACATGAACCTCATTTCTGGAAATGTGGGTCCTGATCATATATGATGATTTAGGTTGGGCTGAGAACTCCCCTTAAAAGAACCTTGTCTGTGAACACAGGCCTGTTAAAATCTGCCACTGGGCAACCCTGTCATTTTGGAGTCTCAGTAATACCTTTGGAGGAACATGTATCTAAATCCACGGGATGGTGGTTTTATTTCCATGATCAAACCGGATTATAAGGAAAAAATATTTGCAAATTTGGCCATTGCTGCTCACTTAGATTTTTGAAAATTTTTTATAACAGCATTATTCATAATAGCCAAAAACTGGAAACAGCCCAAATCTCCAATAGGAGAATAGATAAATAAATTGGAGTACACTCATAATGGAATACTAGTCAGCAATAAAAAAGAATGAACCACAGATACTCATAATAACATGGGTGAATCTCAAAAACATGCTCAAAAGAAACCAGACACAGAAGAGTATACATACTGAATGATTCTATTTTAAAAAGAGGCAAAAATCATCTATGTTGATAGAAATCAGATCCATTGTTGCCTACTGAGTACCAATACCTAAAGGGGTATTGACTAGAGCACTTTAGGAGATGATGGAAAGTCATCTTGCTATATCTTGCTTAGGGTGGCTCTTACACAGATGTATACATTTAGGAAAACCCATCAAAATGTAGACATAAGATCTTACATTTCATCACATGTAAAATTTATTCCAATTAAAAAAATTAACACTTCAAAAATCACGAAAGAAATGAGTGATGACATTGTCTGAGACTTAGTTTTATAACCTAGAATCAAAGTTATTCTTCCTAGTGTCCCGAGTTGAGAAAAATCCAATTTATAAATTTCAAACCTTATAAAACACCTACTTACAGTGGTTCTCACACAAAAGATTTTAGCACAAAATTCTTTGCAGTTATATACACCAGTCTGCTTAAAAGCTGACAGCTTACTAAAGTTAAACAGAATTCCAGAAAATTGATATTTGAAAAGCACTGTATGGGAGAGTCCTTTTGAATGAGCCTATGACTGGACAGATTTACGTATGTGTTGACAAGAAAGTAAGTTGAAAAGTAAAACTCGGGCTTATGTTTAAACATGTTGCCAAGAGAGAGAAGTGTGTCACCCCTTTTATCTAATGATCCAAAGAGATGTGTAAACAAACACCTCACCCACCTTGATGCTACCCAAGCTGAGGGAAAGGAGTGTGGGAAAGGAGCCCTTTCAGCAAAGTACCAGAGAGGTATTAGCACAAAAACAGGTCAGTGAAATCAGAGGTAGAGCAGCTAATAGGATTTTTTTTTTAACTCTACAAATGCAGGGTGGATTGAATTCAAAGAGGCTCTTGCTATAGGTCAAGGAAATCCTTGCTGGAGAGGAAGCAAACAGTCTTAATTAGTGTGCAACTGGTGAGGGGGGTTGAAGAACAAAGGACGCAAAGCATGTTGGGGGATTCCATAGGGAGCTTCCATTCTGATAGGGAGCTGCCCTCTTCTGACCTATCCAGGGGCTGGACCTCAGAGACCATGTGCAGCCATGAGCTGCCACCCATACAGAAAAACTTCTCAGCTGGTGCTTGTCCATTCTGCCCCGCTCTAGGAGATCCTGCCTTTTGACTCCGGCCTTACTCACCCTTACGATAGAAGTTTGCTGTTATTCATCGGTGTGGTGGCTTGACTTGGCTTGCTGTCTTTATGAATGCACTTACTCAGGACAATCTTTCAAGGCTGCAGACACAAAAAGGAAATTATTAGCAACCAAATTATGACTTGAATTGTATCTGTTTTAGTGCTTTTCCCTGTTTTTTATGTCAGCAGCTTCACTAGAAGCAGCTGGCATGTCCCCTGAGTGGCTATTTGTACCCATTGCTATTGCCTAATTCTAACTTGAAATCACCAAAAAGCATTTTGTGCTGTCATAATCATTTGCATGAGCTATAACAAGCTCTTTCATTATAAAAGCCCCATCCAAAGGTTGGGGAAGTTTTGATAGACTTCATGACACAATGGGCTATTTCACCCTCCATTCATGCCCCAGTGATTCCAGAGCTGACCAGTGCATTATCTTGTAAAGTAAACACAGCTTCTGCTGGGTCAGAGGTGTAATTCTGAAATCAGTGGGAAAATATCCAATTCTTCCTTTAGAAAGCTCCTATAACTGTTCAGTTGCTTCCCCAAAGGCAACACCCCTGAAATTTGCCTTTATTTGCTGGTGATGGGATATAATGTGTTTGGCTCCAATGCCTTGATGAGCTGCCATCCACTGAGTACTAATGTAATAAAATGACTTCGGGGAGGTTGATGCCCTTCCAGGGTCTCTCTTCAGGGTTCTGCAGAGTCCGTTGCTGTCCCATCCCAATCCTAAGGAACTCTCTTTTCCTCTCAGGTGTGAGAATGAGTACAGGTGTGCCCAGCTTCCTGGGGCACTAGAGGAAAGGATTCAATCCAGATGGGCTCCAGGTTGGAGATGACCATAATAGGAGGGGATCTGGCAGCCATTACTGAAATGGTTGTGCAATGAGGAATGCATTTCAGGCCTCTACAGACTATTTTGTGAAGACAAGCCAGAAAGCACATTCTGTAGCTGAATGATTAAAATATTTACATATCCCCCAACATCCCTGCAATCATGGATGGCCTCAGTGACCAGAAATCTCCTTTTTGTCTCTAAACTGTGATCTAAAGATAATGGTGTGTTCACTTTGCAATAATCAGTTTGCAAATAATTAGGTGCTCCTTTTCTCACTTTTACTGCTTGTATCCTACTTTTGAATTGCTTCTTTGATAATTAACACTTCTGTGGAGAAAAGCTATCAGAGGAAAGGTGCGGTGATACTGAAACTCATCCAGCCTGTCACTATATAACATCTTAATTAGAGAAAAGCTGGCGTAACACCACCTGCAACTATTAATAATATTATCCTCTGAGGCCACATCACTGGGTTGTGGTAGTGACATATCATCACTGAGGAATTATATTTGGTTGATAATAACAAAATCCCCCATAGTTGTGGCTTCAACAAGATGAGTTATAGAAGGCCTTGGATTTTTTTCTCCCTCACATACGGAAATTAACAGAGAAAGGCATACCAATGCTAGTATGGTGGTTCTACAATGTCCTCAGGGACCCAGGCTCCACCCTAATCTCTGGGTATGGCCCTCATCCTCATGGCTTCCAAGCTGGCTGCTGGAACTCCAGCGATCACATCCTCATTCTTCAATGAAGAGAAGCCCTCACTCCTCAACTCAATTGGCAGGAAATGTGGAACCGCCAACTGAGTTAGCCTCTTGAAAGAGCTTTTCTAGACTCCATCCCCTATATCTCACTGGAAGAGTAGTTTAACCTGGACTCATTGCTGCCTCTGCTCATGTAGGGGTTCTGTTAGAAAGGAAAATGAGGGTATGGATAAGGCTCTATAGGTCTCTGCCCAAGATATAGATGATGTTATGGGGTGATCTCTACATTTCTATTACAGTACTTGGGTTCCTATGAATGTAGGCTCCAAGCCAGAGACCTGTGTTGTATTAATTCTGTGCTTGGGCAGAAGCCAGTACCCAGCCCTCACTAGACATGAAAGATAAAGCTGGATAAAATTTCTCAAGCTCAGGTTGTCCTAGAAGCAAGACTCCCCATCAGGTCAGCTTCAACTTACTGACCCATCTCGCAGCTTAGATGTTAACCACAGAAAGCCAGGTACCATCAGTAATCTATGGTCAGAAACCCCGCCCTGTGGTGGGTTCTAATCTCTGAGGGGCAGAGCCATAGGTGTCCTCAGAAGAGCTTCAGAAGTTGAGGATAGGGACTCTGGCCCCTCTACCCACTGCATCAAAAGCAGCCCCCTCTGAGCCCATCAGAACAGACAGCGGCCATCAAGTCAGCTGTCAAGGTAAACCTCATAGAGTAAGAGGAACTCAACTTCGGGTTAATTAACTTCAGGTTAATTCTAAGCAAAGGCACGAGAAAATAAATGAGAATGGCATGGGGCTGACGAGAAAACCAGCTGAACCCAAGGACAGAGAGAAGGGCAAGTGGAAAAGGCAGAAAGAAGCAACAAAGAGTTTCTCTCACTGGTTTGGGTGAGAACAAACCTCCAAATAATAACCCTTTGCTGAGTGTTTACTAGGATATTGAGTGTCAAGGGCTGCGCTAAGTGCTTTACACACAGGAGCCCATTTAATCTTCAAAACAGTCCTAAAACAATGTGCAAGAGAAGACTGTGCTCAAAAATGGAGCATGAGTAGCTCAAGGTGATATCAATCAGAGATCTGTTGGATTCTAGAACCCCATCAGTCCTTCTGGGTCTCCCTGATGAGGCAGAAGAGCAGTCACCTCCAGCCTTCACATAATCTAAGTTTCTGCTAAAGTAAGCCCTCTCCCAGCCGGGCATCCCCCTCCAGCTTCCTACTAGCTTCTCCGCCAAATTAGGCTCAAAGAATGTAAACCAGTTTTAACGTTTGCCTTAGCAAAGACAGCTAGGAAGATACTTTACCGGCTCAAGTCAAAGTAGATGTTTTGAAAACTACAGAAAACTATAAAGTTGCCTGTTCACAAACTATGCTCCGAGTTTTGGCAGATCTGCTGCAAAAGACCTCAAGGAATAAAGCAAACCCGAGAGAGCACCTTACGAGCTCCGTCAGCCCACCGCCAGCAGCCCAGCCTGCAGGAGCAACTCAGCTGGGAACGTCTGAAGCCTGGGCAGGAGGAGGGGGCAGGGGGCCCGGCAGAGCAGCCTGGGAAAGGGGCTGGTGGCCTCCAAGCCTGAGAAGGCCCTACCCCCTACCCTAGCTTTTGTGAAGAAAGGGCATACACGGACGGCTGACTCACAGTCCTCCAAGTCTCAAAAGGGAACCATGGGCACCTCGCTCCTCTTCAAGGGCAGAGGAGGGACCACCTGATGCGCCTAGGAAAATCCAAGGTAAGCTCAGGGCGCTCAGCGGCCCGGGTGAACGCCAGAGCGTCCAGCCTGCCTGCGCGGTGGCTGGACAGCCCCCCTCACCCGCGAAGTCCTGGCTGGGTGAGTTCTGTTCACCCGGGTGGCTATGGAAGCCTGCTTTTCACTCTGGTTCAGGCTATAGGTCCTAAATCCACTTCCCAAATGAGAACGCTGACCTGCGTTTGCATACACTATACACCCGGGCGTGCCCTTCCCTGATTCTGACCGCAAGAGAGGAGAGGATTGCGTCTTTATCACACAGGGACCGAACTGAATCTCGACATGTAAACCAGAAACCCCCCTCCCCGGGAAAAGATAAGAAGAGGGTTTGTCTTGGGCTCTGGGGAACAGACACCGTACTTCGAGGGCGGGAGCCCGCCTTGCTAACCCGGGCAGCACCCAAAACCCTGGGAAAACAGCCGTCCTTTTGGAGAACACAGCCGAACCTGAGGTTGAAACTGGATTTCCCACCTCTCCCCTCGCATCCCCACGTAGAATTTAAGACAGTCAAGTCCGTGGAGCAGGTCTGAGCTGACCTACCCGCCCCAGTCAGAGGCTGAAGGGAGGCTAGAGAAGCAGGAGTGGAGAGCATCCGGGTGGGGAAGTCCGCTGGGGTGCGGAACACCAGGGAGGGCCGTCCCCCTAGCCTGGTGCCCCCGCTCCGGGGCGCCACGTTCATGCTGTGTCTCAGGCACTGAGTAAAGCCCTTTGCCTGGATTGTCTCACTGGGAGGTTGTGAGGAGAGGGTCACTGCGACCCCATTTTACAGATGAGGAAGCCCAGTCTAGGGAGGTGAGGAGACTCACCCCAAGTGACAGTGGCAGAGCGTCTGCCTCCAGAGCCACTTCCCTAAAGGAACATCAGGCTCTCACCTATGGGATGAGTAGCTGCCCCTCTGCTGGGAGAGCAGGGAAGCAGGGACGGGACCTCTCCCAGCAGCCATAGCCCTCTCAACCTTTGTGGGCCAGGTGGAAACTCCATTCCCCCTTCCTGTTCTGTGACTGGATGGGTAAGGCGGGCCAGCCCTGCCCTCTCTTCCCGCCTCTCACTGTGTCACTGTACCCCCCTGGGGGGCTCTGCTCTCCCATCCCCAGTATCCCATGTTCCCCACTAGCTCTAGAAAGCCTCCCTTTCTGCTTCTCCCTGCAGGCCTGCCCTGGGCTTCCAATCACCTCTCTAGCCAACCTGATGGAGTGACTGTTTTCCAGCCCATGCCACCCCCAACCAGACCCTGCACACCTGGAGTGAGCGTGCAGCCAGCCCTAACTTCCCTCACGGGATCAAGCAAGTGGATTTCAGGATACTAAGCAGCTCTCAGCACTCCAGAGACCACTTCATCCTTTTGCTAAGTAAAGGAGTTTCCCATGTTCCTTGGAAGATTAGTTCCACAAGTTGTCCCTAGGAAGAGGTTTATGCTCAGGTAAGTCTGGAAAATGGAGCATAATATCTCTCATGTAGAGATTCACAGTACCTTTAATGCTCCTTTTGGGGGCTCTGAGAAAACTTGCAGTAAATACTGGGTTCAGAAGTCCAGTACTTCTCAAATTTATTTGACCCAAGAACATTTTGTTTTGAGGAGTGGGCACCTTTTTTAGAAAACAGTGTTCAGTGGAACACACTTTGTGCAATATGAGAGTAGATAAAAGTTATTTTTCCTCAATCATAGTGATCTCAGGGGCTGCAAGGGGCTGCAGCTTGAAGGGGGATCTTAGTTCCCTGACTAGGAATCGAATCCAGGCCTCAGTGGTAAAAGTGCCGAATCCCGGCCACTAGAGCACGAGGGCCAGCAGGCTTGAAACAGAACCTCAGTCCTCATCTTTGAAGAAAGAATTCAGCAAAAAGACAAAAAGTAGTGAAGCAGGTAAAGCATTTATTAGAAGAAAAGTACATGCAGAAAGACGCACAGGTGGGCTCAGCGAGACAGTCGCACTTTTGAGGTGACTTAAATTGCTTATATGGGGGCAGTTTTCCGGGTTCCCTCTGGCCAATCATCTTGCTTTGTCTTGCATCCTGCCTGTATTTGCTCTGACTCAGGGCCCTTCCTGATGTGCACATGTGTCCTTTAGCCAAGATGGATTCCAGCATGAGGGTCTCGTATTATGGACTAGTGCCCCTTCCCTTTTTTGACCCCTGAGGAACCTTTTTGCACATGTGTAGTCAGGGAAGTCTCCTTGAGCTCAAGAATGAAAAATGTGCTCATCTTATCTCTCTACTCAAGCAGAGCTCAGCTCCTCTCTGCTCCTGCCTTTTTTTCCTTTAAGTGCCAGCAGGAGACAAGCTCCAGCTGTTCACCCTGGAGCCTGTCTACCTCCTACCTCAACAGGTGAAGGTTCTTTTTTCCTTACGTAGTCTGTACTTCTATAATTAAAACATATCTTCATAGACTGTAAGGTCCCCTTAAATTCATGATAGCCTAATTAAGATCTGAACCCATTTAATTATTCTGTGGGGACAGGGAGTAGGCATATAACGTGGCCCAGAGGCACTGATGCTAAGTGATGGACGGGTGTTCTGTACCCCCAATAACATCAGTAGTTCTCAAACTTTTTGGTCTCAAGACCCCTTTATTAAGTTTTTTTTTAAAACAGAGAACAGGAGTATTTATTTATTTATTTTTAAATTTACTTATTTCTTTATTTACTTATATCTTGGGCTATGTTGGGTCTTTGTTTCTGTGCGAGGGCTTTCTCTAGTTGTGGCAAGCAGGGGCCACTCTTTGTCGCGGTGCGCGGGCCTCTCACTATCGCGGCCTGTCTTGTTGCGGAGCACAGGCTCCAGACGCACAGGCTCAGTAGTTGTGGCTCACAGGCCCAGTTGCCCCGCGGCATGTGGGATCTTCCCAGACCAGGCCTCGAACCCGTGTCCCCTGAATTAGCAGGCAGATTCTCAACCACTGCGCCACCAGAGAAGCCCAAGACCCCTTTATATTCTTAAAAAATATTGAGAATCCCAAGGAACTTTCATTTATGTGGGTTATATCTATTGATATTTATGATATTAGAAATTAAAATTCAGAAATGTATAAAATATTTTAATACTTCATTAAAAAATAAACCCATTACACGCTAACATAAATTATACATTTTGGAAAAAATAACTGTCATTCTCCAGAACAACAAAAAATTCAGAAGAACAGCACTGTTTTTCATTTTTGCAATTTTTTTTTTTTTTCCTTTTCTTTTCTGGCTACACCATACGGCTTGCAGGATCTTAGTTCCCCAGCCAGGGTTTGAACCCAGGCCACCACGTGAAAGCACCTGGTCCTAACCGCTGGACCACCAGGGAATTCCCTCAAATCTCTTTAATGTCTGGCTTTTTTTAAAATTAATTTTTATTGGAGTATAGTTGATTTACAATGTTGTGTTAGTTTCTGCTGTACAGCAAAGTGAATCAGTTATACATATATTCACTCTTTTTTAGATTCTTTTCCCATATAGGTCATTACAGAGTATTAAGTAGAGTTCCCTGTACTATACAGTAGGTTCGTTATTAGTTATCTATTTTATATAGAGTAGTGTGTATACGCAATCCCAATCTCCCAATTTATCCCTCCCCCTCAGTAACCATAAGTTTGTTTTCTACATCTGTGACTGTATTTCTGTTTTGTAAATAGGTTCACTTGTACCATTTTTTTTAGATTCCACATATAAGCAATATCGTATGATATTTGTCTTCCTCTGTCTTACTTCGCTCAGTATGACAATCTCTAGGTCCATCCACGTTGCTGCAAATGGCATTATTTTTTATGGCTGAGTAATATTCCATTGTATATATGTACCACATCTTTATCCATTCATTCATTGATGGACATTTATGCTGCTTCCATGTCCTGGCTATTGTAAATAGTGCTGCAGTGAACATTGGAGTGCATGTATCTTTAATGTCTGGCTTAACAGAAGACAGCTGTATTTTACCTGCTTCTACATTCAATCTGTTCTGACATCACACATCATATGGTCTTCATAACGTGCCACTGTACACTGGTGAGAGAATATGGGTGAAAAGGGAAAATGACATATTAGTACTATGCAGGTAATAGTTTAGACCTTGTGGACCCTCTGAAAGAGTCTCTAGGACCCCAGGGTCCATGGACCACACTTGGAGAGCTGCTGCTTCAGATGACCAGCCCAGTTCCTTCTCACTCTGCACATACCTGAAAGGAGTAAGGGGGATGGATGCATCTCCCTGCCCCTGAGATGAGCACATCCATGACCAAGGCATCCACCTCTCAGGGGGCCCTGGTGCTCTGGGCTGGCTCATACTCCTTCCTCTCCCCTACCCACCACTTTCCACCAGCATCACTTTTCACCAGGAGCCCAGTAGAGGGAGGGTCATTTTGCATGTTCTTGACACAGGGGTTTTTTAAGACTTCTGATGTATAGAACTTCATTAAAACCATAAGTTCCCCAAGGTAGCCATTGTCCAAACACAGATATTGCCTTCATTTGTAAACCACCCAATTTCTGCAAGAATGGAGTTAAGCTTTATCTATAATCCATGCCCTGTTCTCCTGCAGGGTTTGAGTGGGTCTATGATGTAAGTGAGCCAAGAAGAGCTATCTTTTATTCTTCTTCACACATGGGAGGAAGGTGAAACAGTGTTTCATCTTGGCCCTGGGAGATTTGAAGCCCAGACACAAAAGAGAACAGAGGGAAAGACACCAGCTTTGGTAGATCTGAGCATAAAGACCACATGCTGTGCCCATGCGGAGCCCCTCCCTTGGGCCAGCCCCTTAAGACTGAGTGACAGATGGCTCTAGATGAACAGGACCTGGGTGCATCCTTGTTCTGTAGAATCCCCAGGTGAACAAGCAGAAACAGCTAACAATTTTTCTGCCGCGGACCCAAAGGAGAGGAAATGAAACCTTGAGGATCCTGCTTGGTACCAGGGCAGTAGCTACACACCTGTTCCCTCTACACAAACCTGTGTTTAGGAGACTCAGGTAAAAAGTTCTGATTTTGGAGTTGGGTGGATAGAACATAGTCCCAGCTCACCCACGCACTGGCAGGATGACCTCAAGCAAAGCCCAAGTCTCCGTTTTATCGTATGTATAATGGGTTATTGTAGGATTTGCTGAGATAGTGCATGTAAGCACTTAGCACAGTGTCTGGCCTACAAAAAAGTGCTCAATAAATGCTAGCCATTATTTTAGACTCTAGCTCACCTTCTAACATGATTAGAGGCATGAAAGTGCAGGCCCACCTTTAACATTTGCAGAGCACAGGGAAATACGTACCATGTAAATATGTAAATATAGAGAGAGATTTAAAAGATATAGATCTGTTAATACTGTTATATAAAATGTTTCATATATTTATCTCAAGTATTTCTTCATAACAAAGTTTTTAAAGCATGCCTAAAGGTATGGTTTTTATATGACTAAAAGTTTGCAAGATATCAAATATGACTGAATTTAATTATGCTTGCACATATCTGGGGACCAGTATTACTTGTATGAATAATAAATACAAACATATTTCATTCTTATAAATATTTTTTCACAAAATACGTTCTTGCTTCACCTTTGGCAAAGGTCTTTTCAGTGGGTTTTCCTCATTTACCATATGTATTAGCTTCCTAGGGCTGCGTAACAAAATAACCACAAACTGGGTGGCTTAAAACAACAAATTTATTCTCTCTGTTCAAGAGGCTAGAAGTCCTAAATTAAGGTGTTAGCAGGGCCATGCCCCCTCCAAAGGCTCTAGGGGAGGACCCTTTCTTGTCTCTTCCAGCTTTTCATGGCCCTGGGTGTTTCCTGCCTTGTGGCAACAGAACTCAATCTCTGTCTCCATCTTCACGTTGCCTTCTTCCTAGTGTGTCTCTTTGTGTTCTGTCCTCTTCTTATAAGGACCTCAGTCACTGGATTTAGGACAAACCCTAAATCCAGGATGATTTTTATCTCCAGATCCTTAACTAATTACATCTGCAAAAACCCCATTTACAAATAAGATCACATTCTGAGATGTGAATTTGAGGTGAGGGGATACTGTTCAACCCAGTGTATCCTAGAAAGGAGTGACTTTTTAGCTGAGAGTAGTGGCAGTTGATGTTTTAGAAAACAAAAAGCCATGGGTACCCATCCTTACTTCCTAAATACCTGAGCTGCAGCTGCAGAGAAGTGAAAATAAAGCAGGTGAATCTGGCAATACCCAGCCATCTATTATCAAGTTTAGACACTAAAAAGGTAGGTTCATCCTCTTCTGTGTGTTCCTCCTGCTCAAAACCTTGCTTTTTTTCCCTTACATAAAAATGAGCAGAAAATAGCACAGAAAAAAATGAACTCCATGGGAACTGTATGGAGTCTGTGGCTTTGGTGGCAGTTTTAAAGCATGGCCACAGGGGCTTCCCTGGTGGCACAGTGGTTAAGAATCTGCCTGCCAATGCAGGGGACACAGGTTCGAGCCCTGGTCCGCGAAGATCCCACATGCCACGGAGCAACTAAGCCCGTGCGCCACAACTACTGAGCCCACGTGCCACAACTACTAAAGCCTGCATGCCTAGAGCCCGTGCTCCGCAACAAGAGAAGCCACCGCAATGAGAAGCCCACGCACCGCAATGAAAAGTAGCCCCCACTCACCGCAACTAGAGAAAGCCTGTGCACAGCAGTGAAGACCCAACAGAGCCAAAAATAAAAAAACAAACAAATTAATTAATTAATTTAAAAAAAAAGCATGGCCACAAATTCTTTGGCATTCCTGCCATTGAAAGGTCCTTGTCTTAGTCCATTTGGGCTGCTATAACAAAATACCATAGACTGGGTGACTTATAAACAAAATAAATGTATTTCTTACAGTTCTAGCTGAGAAGTCCAAGATCAAGTCACCAGCAGATTTGGTGACTGATGATGGCCCATTTCCTGGTTCGTAGATAGCCATTTTTTTGCTGTGTCCTCACATGGCAGAAGGGGCAAGGGAGTTCTCTGGGGTCACTTTTCTAAGGACACTAATCCCCTTCATGAGACCCCTGCCCTCATAACCTAAACACCTCCCAAAGGCCCCATCTCCAAATACCAGCATGTTGGAGATTAAGTTTCAACATATGAATTTGAGGGGACACAGACATTCAGTCTGTAGCAGTCCCCTTCCCTTGAATCTGGGTGAGCTTGTGTCAGTTTTGTCCAATAGAGTAGGTGAAAACTTAAACAACACAGCTAGTGAAGCCTGACCTGGGAACCTGTCCAGTCTGAATCTGTGTCCCTTGCTCCTAGCCTCTACGCTATCTTCCTTGGAGCAGAGCATATCTGAAGTGGTTACCTACACATTCTTCAGGCAAATTAAGTTTTCTGGAAGTTTGTGTTCTTGAGAAAATTAAATTAGAGCACTGTTGAAAAGGCTACAGCATCTCAGGAAGGATTAATTGAATCAAAACATCCCTGGGGATGTTTTGCCCCAAGATGGCACAACCAGTGTTCATTTGGCTGCTTTGTGTAGATGTTTTCTTTTAAGCTCACAGCAAATATTCTTGACAATGAGAGACCTTGCAAGGGGAGGGGTCCTGTTTTCCAAGTATAAGCCCTGGGGTTTTCTCCTCATCTCCCTTAAGAACAGTTTGTCCAAAATGAAAACAGAAGTAACTTGTTTACCATGTAACTTGTAGAGAGTTGAGGAAAGAACTTTATATTAATTTATTTAAGACAACCCTTTAGACTTTCAGTTTTTGGTCTAGCATGTAAGGCGCTTGGAAGTCATCACTCCATCCTAACAGCAAGTAAAACGCTGAAAATCAACAACTCTTCTTAGATCCACCAGGGAACTGAGGTCACAGAGAAAACCACTGCCCCAGGTGTTGGAGAAACAAAGAGGCAGATACAGAGAATCACAACTTACCAGAGCAGAAACCTCTGTGGGAACAAGTGCTGGGGTAGGAAAACCTAAACTGTAAATAACAAATTGGTGGAGGCTCAATAATTCATCAGTCTCAACTCTGAGAGTTAAAAACTCCATGGGGGGGGCTTCCCTGGTGGCGCAGTGGTTGAGAGTCTGCCTGCCGATGCAGGAGACGCGGGTTCGTGCCCCGGTCCGGGAGGATCCCACATGCCGCAGAGCGGCTGGGCCCGTGAGCCATGGCCGCTGAGCCTGCGCGTCTGGAGCCTGTGCTCGGCAACGGGAGAGGCCATGGCAGTGAGAGGCTTGCGTACCGCAAAATAAAAACAAAAAAAACTCCATGGGGCCCCAGTCTTGGGTGGGGGGTAGGGCACACTTTTGTGAGTTCTACCTCCAGACCCCTACCAGGTTCTCACAGGGAAGATGGGAGAAAAATCCCCTCATGCTTCCAGCAAGAGGAAGGGAAAGATAATCATTCTGAAATAAAACCAGAGCATTCTCTTCTTAACAAGGCCTGCCCTCAAGAGAAACTATCTTACCAGAACCTTACCTACTGAGGTTTTAACAGAGCCTAACAGAGCTTGGGGGAAGGGAAATACCCAACTCCACTCCCCCCCCAACTTCCTGTCCCACCTAAGGTGCAGGGAGGGGTGGCAAGGAGCACAAGTTCAGTAAAAGTCTGAGATCTAATCATAGGATTATAGAATACTTCCTCTCCCTGTATACCTTACCACTACAACACTACAGGCCATGTACCTCAGGTCCTCGTACCCAGTATATCATGTCTAGCTTTCAACCAAAACTTACAAGGCATACTACAAGGCAAAAATACAATCTGGAGAGACAGTAAGTATTAGAACCAGACTCAGATGTGGCAGGAACGTTGTTTCTATAAAGTGTTAAGAGAGGGGAATTAAGGTCTCCAGCTATAATTGTGGATTTATCTATTTCTCCTTCCTATTCTAGTTGGTTTTACTTCACGTATTTTGCAACCCTCTTGTTGGCTGGATATACCTTGAGCACTGCTAAATTGTTTTCTTGGTGAACTGACCCTTTTATCATGATAGAATGTCTCTGGTATTTTCCTTTGCTCTGATGTTGTCTACTTTATCTAATATTAATATAGCCATTCCTGCTTTCCTTTGATTAATGTTTATATGATACATCCTTTTCTATCCTTTTTTTTTTTTTTTTTTTTACCATTTTAAGTGTGCACTTCAGTGGCATTAAGACCATTTGCAGTGTTGTACAACCATCACCACTACCCATACCCATTTCATGTTCCAAAACTAAAAGTCCATACCCATTGAACCAGCTCCCCATTTTTGTATCCCCACCAGCCCCTGGAGACCACCATTCTACTTTCCATCTCTATGAATTTGACTACCGTGGGTACCTCATGGGACTGTGAAATAAGCCAGTCACATTTTTTTTGTGACTGACGTATTTCACTTAGCAGAGTATCTTCACAATTCTTCCACATCTTAGCAAGTGTCAGAATTTCCTCATTTTTTAAGGCTAAATACTATTGTCAGTGTATACAACATTTTGTTTATCCATTCATCCATTGATGAACGCTTGGGTTACTTCCACCTTTTGGCTATTGTGAATAATACTGCTATAAACATGGATGTACAAATATTTGTTCGAATCTCCACTTTCACTTCCTTTAGATCTATGCCCAGAAGTGGTAATAGTAATTCTATGTTAAAGTTTTTGAGGAACCACCTTACTGTTTTCCATGTGGCTGCACCATTTTACATTCCTATCAGCAGTGCACAAGAGTTCCAATTTTTTCTAAATCCTCACCAATGCTTATTATTTTCTGTTTTATTTTTTAAATAATTGGCATACTAATGGTGTGAAGTGGTTTTATCCTTTAACTTTTAACTTGCCTATATCATTGTACTGTAGTTGAAGTTTCTTATAGACAGCATACAGTTAGGTCATGTTTTTTGATCCACTGTGCCAATCCCTCTTCATTGGTGTTTTTAGACCATTTATAGTTAAAGTAATTGTTAACATCTTAAGGCTTAAGTCTACCATTTAATTTTTGTTTTATATTTGTTCTCTCTGTTTTTAATTTTTCTTTTTCCTGCCTCTCATTAGGTTACTTGAATGTTTTTCAGAATTCTATTTGGGTTTATCTATAATTTTTTAGTGTATCTCTTTGTATAGCTTTTTGGTGGTTACTCTAGGCATTATATTATGTATACATAATTTATTACAGTTTACTGGTGGTATCATTTTGTCAGTTTGAGTGAGGTACAGAAAGTTTACCTCCCTTTATATCCCTTTACCCTCGTCTATTTATAACTGCCTTAAATATTTCCTCTGCATACATTTAGAACCACATTAGTCAGTGTTGTAATTTTTGCTCCAACCATCAAACATAATTTAGAAAATTTAAGAGAAGTAAAGTATACAGTAATTACCCATGTTTTTGCTTACCATGTTCTTTGTTCCTTTCTGATATTCTAAAGTTCCTTCTTTCTTCATTTCCTTTCTGTTTAGAGAATGTCCTTTAGTTATTCTTTTAGGATAGGCCTGCTTGTAACAAATTCTGCTGATTTTCGTTCATCTCAGAATATCTTGACTTCCTCTCATTTCTGAAGAATATTTTCACTGCCTATAGGATGCTGACCATTCTTTTCTTTTAGCATTATAAAATTATTATGTTGACTCCTTCTTGTCCCCATGGTTTCTGAAGAGAAATCTACTGTCATTCAAACTAGTTTCCCCCTATAAGTATGGTGTTGTTTTTCTCTGGTTGCTTTCAAGATTTTTTATGTCTTTAGTTTTTAGAAATTTAATTATTATGTGTCTTGATGTAGATTTTTTTTTTTTTTAAGAAGATGTTGGGGGTAGGAGTTTAGTAATTTATTTATTTATTTATTTTTGCTGTGTTGGGTCTTCGTTTCTGTGCGAGGGCTTCCTCTAGTTGTGGCAAGCAGGGGCCACTCTTCATCACAGTGCATGGGCCTCTCACTTTCGCGGCCTCTCTTGTTGCGGAGCACAGGCTCCAGATGCACAGGCTCAGTAGTTGTGGCTCATGGGCCTAGTTGCTCCACGGCATGTGGGATCCTCCCAGACCAGGGCTCAAACCTGTGTCCCCTGCATTAGCAGGCAGATTCTCAACCACTGCGCCACCAGGGAAGCCCCTTGATGTAGATTTATTTGAGTTTATCCTAACTGGATTTTACTCAGCTTCTAAATCTATAGCTTTATATCTCTTGCTAAATTTTGGAAGTTATCAGTGATTATTTCTTCAAATACTTTTTCACTCCTTCCCTCTTTCTCTTTCTTTCTGGACCTCCAGTGATACAAATGTTAGATCTTTTGTTATAGTGCCACAGATACCTGTAGCTCTGTCTATTTGTTTGTTTCAGTCTGTTTTCTCTCAGTTGTTCAGGTTGGGTAATCTCTATTGTTCAATCTTCTAGCTCACTGATTGTTTCCTTTGTCCCCTCTGTTCTGCTGTTGAACCCATCCGCTGAGGTTTTTTATTTTGGTTATTGTGTTTTTCAGTTCTGAAATTCTTTATATGATCTATAGTGTTGCTGATATTTTTCTGTTTCTTTGCTGAGGCTTTCTATTTTTTCATTTGTTTCAAATATGTTCATAATGTTGAAGCATTAAATCACATTAGACAATTACAACATTTCTGTCATTTCATTGTTGGCGTCTATTAACTGTCTTTGCATTCTATTTGAGATGTTCTTGGGTTTTGGTGTGATGAATGACTTCCGATTGAAATATGAACATGTTCATATTATTTTCTGTCTTAGCTGTCTTTCTTTGACATTGCTCAAGCAAGGGAAGGGTTATGCTGCCTCGTTATTGCCATGTGGAGGTGGAATTCTAAGTTCCCTACTCAGGCTCCACTGACACATAGGGGTGAGGGGGCTCCTTGTCACTGCTGGGTGGGAGTTCTGGCTCCCCAATGTGGTCTCCACTGACACCATTGTGGAGATGGCCGTGTTACTACTGGGCAATGCTAAACATCCTGATTCTCCATTAGATCTCCTGGGACACCAAAAGCCTTACTTGGCCTTTGCTAGTAAAGGGGAGGCAGGGACCACAGTATTTCCTGCATTGTCTGGCTGGAATGAAGTTGTTATTGCCTAAAAGTTTCCTCTCTGGTTAGAAGGCCCCTTTCCTGGTCCTTTGGCAAGAGAGAACAGGCTTTTGTGGGAACTTTATTTTGTCTGTGCTTGTTGCTGTTTCCAGCTTCTTTTTTCTTAACTATTTTTTAAATTGAAGTATAGTTGTTGTACAATATTACATAAGTTACGGGTGGGCAATATAGTGATTCACAATTTTTAAAGGTTGTACTCCATTTATAGTCATTATAAAATATTGGCTATATTCCCTGTGTTGTACAGTATATTCTTGTAGTTTATTTTATATGTAATAGTTTGTACCTCTTAATCCCCTACCCCTGTCTTGCCCCTCCCGCTTCCCTCTCCCCACTGGTAACCATTCGTTTGTCCTCTATCATCTGTGAAACTGTTTCTTTTTTGTTATATTCACTAGTTTGTTGTATTTTTTAGATTTCACATATAAATGATATCATACAGTATTTGTCTTTCTCTGACTCATTTCACTTAGCATGATACCCTCCAAGTCCACCCGTGTTGTTGCAAATGGCAAAATTCTATTCTTTTTTATGTCTGAGTAGTATTCCATTGAATGTTTGTACCACATCTTCTTTATCCATTCATCTGTTGATGGACGCTTAGGTTGCTTCCATATCTCAGCAATTGTAAATAATGCTGCAGTGAACATTGGGGTACCTGTACCTTTTCAAATTAGTGTTTTTGTTTTATTTTGGAGTAGAATTGCTGGGTCATATGGTAGCTCTATTTTTCGTTTTTTGTCAAACCTCCATACTGTTTTCCACAGTGGCTGCACTAATTTACATTCCCACCAACAGTGTATGAGGGTTCCATGTTCTCTGTTTCCAGCTTCTTTAGCTTCAAACCTTGATAAATCAGACAAGAAGAAAACCCAGAGAACTCATCACTGTGTCATTCCTGGGGCTGAGTTCCCTAGTCAGGCTGCCTTCTTTTCTCCACCTTTCAAATTTTTCTGTTTGTTTTTGTTTTTGTTTTTTTTGCGGTACGCGGGCCTCTCGCTGGTGTGGCCTCTCCCGTTGCGGAGCACAGGCTCCGGACGCGCAGGCTCAGCGGCCATGGCTCACGGGCCCAGCCACTCCATGGCATGTGGGATCTTCCCAGACCGGGACACGAACTCGTGTCCCCTGCATCGGCAGGTGGACTCTCAACCACTGCGCCACCAGGGAAGCCCTATGTTTGTTTTATATGTAATGTCCAGTGGTTTCCAGTGTTGATTAGCAGGAAGAATAGGGAAAATTATGTCTACTCCACCTTCCCAGAAGCAGAAGTCTGAGAGAATGGTGTTTTGCAGTGGATTTCTTTTTTTGAATCTGATATCAAGAACAAAATACTTCGTATAGCCAAAGGCATACGAATGGACATTGGCATTTACCACCCTGTTCTGAGATACATTAACAGTTGTGCCATGAGAAAAATATTTCTCTGAGATCAAAAATATCTAGGAGAGGCTTCATTTTATGTCCCTCCCTTTGGGATTCTCAATGCAATTAGCATATTAAAAGCTCTGAGAACATCTGCAGTGAAGAATGTGCTTAATTTTTTAATCCAGTGTTTCCCAAATTAACGTGAGCATGAAACATATTTTCCCAGAATATCTGATCATATCCTGTAATAGTGTCCACTATGGAAATGTTGAGCCACACACATAATCCAGGGAGTTATCTCAGGACTCAGGCTCTGCAAGGGAGGGGACTGGTACCTCGCTATGTGAGCTGTCCTCCCGGGTCTCCAGAAGGGTGGATATTCTGTCTTGACGGAACATGCACAGTAGAGAGGTGGAGGGAACATAGCCATCGTTCGCGTCTTCCCAACTCTAGTAACCTGTGCTTTTACTTTGTTTTAGTTATTGATTGTTATTGGTACTTCTATATCTATATTCTATACTATATTGGTACTACTTCTATAAGGTAAGAGGGGAAAGTATTACTATTTCCATTTTGCAAATGATGAACAGAGGCCCAAAGAAATGTGTGTTCCTAGAAGATCCAAATCTGGATCTGTAGCCTTTGGATTACAAAGGCTGTTCACAGTTACTGAGTCCCTGCAGTGCCTGACTGGGGCCCTGTCCTGCCAGACACGGGTGCAGTCTGGCCTCCCGGGCCTGCATGCTCGCACCATGTGACCTGGATCTTAGCTGGGCCTCCCCAGCAGAAGCACACCCACGGGGCTTCTAGAACCTCACTCTCTGCTCCACACAGGGCTCTACCAGGATGGGCTTCGTGCTTTCCAGAAACCTTTGTTCCGTAGAAAATAAGTGCTTGTTTTCCAGAACAAAAACTCTGGGGGAGGTGAGGGGAAGCTAGAATCCTAAATACAGGATGAGGATCAGAATTGCTTCCTGACCCTCACGTCGTCTTCAGCCACCACAGCCCACTGTGCAACTCAAGAGAGGAAGTGGCCAGGACTTCAGAAAGCAGATTTACTGAGAAGAAGTGTTCCCAGTAAACATACACATCTAAGTGGCATGGCCCCCCGCTCCCAGAACCACACAATAGTGACTTGTCTGCCATATGCTGCCGTTAGGGAATCAGGAGGAGGAAATGGCCACTCTCTTAGTTTAAGGAGGTTCAGCATGAGGGCAAAATCACTGAATAAAATGAGACGAGACACTGGATGATGCCGTAAAAACTAAAATTTGTCCCAGAAGAGCGCCCCTGTCTGAAGGCCTTGATGTTTATCTTCCTTTCCGGTGATGTCCTAGCCACCCTTTCCCCAGCAAATGGTCAGAGAGGAGAGCAATTCTTCAGTGGGGAAAAGATGAGAGAGGACAAGGGATTTTGTGGTTGACGTCTCTTGTCTGACGGGACTCACCAGAGAATGGAATTTAGTGTTGCCTACAATTAGTTTTTCCTTCCTACTTAGCAACTCTTCTTGCTACTAAGAACATTACCTGAGGCATTAAATTCTGCAAGAGCTTCCCCACTGGCCAGGCCTGGCTGCTGCAGTTACAGGAGTCCTGTAAGTCACTGATGACTGCTGTTAAAATCCAGCTATAACCTGCAAGGGAAAAAATAGGGTCAGACGTTCACTTGTGCGCTTGGATTCGTTTCTCCAGCTTGACCAGATAGGTTCAAGGAATCAGATGTGGACACAAGGCAGATCTGATTGCGAGGGAGGTCAGAAAAACATGGAGCATGTCCAAATGATGGGCCCAAGAAGGACCTAGAAAAGTCACTGTAATCAGCCTGGTGCTGGCATGAGAGCCCTCTGCACCTGAGGCAGGCCCAGAGATGGTGAGAGGAAGGGAGGAATGTACTTCATTTATTTTCCTTTTATTGAAATAGATTTGACATATAACATTGTGTGCATTTAAGGTGTACAACGTGTTGATTTGATACATTTATACATCGTAATATGATTGCCATGGTAGCCATCACATTACATAATTATCATTTCTTTATTGCGGTGGGAATAATTAAAATCTAGCCTCTGAGCAATTTGATGATTATAATACAGTGTTGTCTATATTCACTATACTGTGCATTAGAGCTCCAGGACATCTACTAGTTACAACTTTGTACGCTTAAACAACATCTCTCCTATTTCCATCCCCCCACCCCAGCTCCTGGTAACCATCATTTTACTCTGTTTTTATGAGTTTGGCTTTTTTTAGATTCCATGTATCAGTAATAACATAGAGTATTTGTCTGTCTGACACCTGTTAGAAAGGCTGCCATCAATAAGACAAGATACCAACTGTTGGTGAGGGTGTGGAGAAAAGGGAACCCTTACACACACACTGTTGATGGGAACGTAAATTGGTGCAGTCACTATGGAAAACTGTATGGAGGTTCCTCAAAAAGTTTAAAAATAGAACTACCATGTGATCCAGCAATGCCACTTTTGGGTATATATTTGAAGGAAATGAAAACAGGATCTCAAAGAGAGATCTGCGCTCCCATGTTTATTGCAGCATTATTCACAATAGCCAAGATAGGGAAACAGCCTAAGGGTCCATCAGTGGATAAATGGATATAGAAGATGTGGTGTATGTATACAATAGAATATTATTCAGTCGTGAGAAAGAAGGAAATCCTGCCATTGGCCATGCACAGATGGACCTTGAGGCTATTATGCTAAGTGAGGAATGTAGAAAGTCAGGTGAAGGAGCAAGCAAACCTACCTCAGCCACGCCTCCGCCCTCAGGTGGAGCATAAATACTGTCCTGTGGGAGGACCTGAGAGGAAGTGACAAGGACAGTAAGGACAACCAGGTTTTCCTCCAGATTCTGTCATCACCAGCTCACTGTGCGGCCTGGGACAGTTGCTTCACCTTCAAGACAATTTCCTCCTTGGGCTAGATCATCTCTAAGGTCACTTTCAGAGCTAACATTCCATGATTTAAAAAAATTATGAGGCATTTTTATTTTCTTTCCCCAGATTTGCATTTTTATTACATATTCATCTCAACTGAACTTTGTAATGGAAAAAGCAAAGGACACCACCCACCTCCTCAGCCCTGCTTCCCCCAGATCGTTGCCCCTGGAATTTCATTTCTACACAATGAAAGCAGAGAGTTTAAAACCATGGGCTCTGAACCACATGGCCTGTTTCAAACCCATTCCCTTCTCCTTCCCAGTTCTGGGGCCTTGAACACAGTTGTCCTCTCCTGCTTTTGTCCTGATCTGCAAAACTAGGAAATGAGAGTATGTATGTTACTATGAATTGACACATATAAACACAGCAATGCCTGGTACCTAGCGTTCCATACCTGTTAGCTGTTTTCCCCACAGCAGACCTCCGCCTATAATAAGGGAACAATAGATAGAGTAGACCTGGGTGCTACCTGTAAGGAGCTCACAGTCTAAAGTCAGCCCAGGCATCTGTCAGGACCCACGCTGTGTCTGTTCCATGCCCCTCTGTGTGGATATTCTCGACAGAAGGAAATGCTGGTTAGAGCAGAAAGTGGGTAAGGAGCTGCCCAGGACAGGCACGTCCCACACCATGACATCACAGTACCAATGCCTTCAGCCAAATGAGTCTGAAACAGGAGGGAAGGGGACAGGGCACAACCTTTAAAAAATGACATAGCCCAAGGACATGACATAAACTGATTAGAACCAAATAGGTCCAAGATGGCAGATGAGTCAACTTCTACTAGACCTTGACCTTGAGCCTCAGTATATGCTCAATGTAACACATCAGCAAGCTAAATGACACACCCACAGGCGCCATGGCAGTTCCAAGGCCAAACATAAAGGTCAAAAAGTGGGTGGTGGCCCAATTCCTGGAAATCCCCACCCTTTCCCCAGAACCGCTGGAATACTCCTTTGGCTCATTAGTGTATGAAATTACCCAACCCTGTAAACACTGACAACCCCATACCCTGGTGCCACTTTCGCCTTCTGGGATGGCCTACACTCTGTGGAGTGTGTTTCTCCCTAAATAAATCTACTGCTTACCTATCAATTTGTCTCTCATGGAATTCTTTCTGCGATGAGACATCAAGAACCTGGTGTGATCTCAGTTCAAAGATCATGGGTTCAAGTCCCAATCTGAGTTGCACAGTTCCAAGTCCTCAGAAGAAAGCTGGACAATCCATTTAAAAACAAGCATCTGAAAACAGCATTGCCAAGAAAGCAACAGAGGGAAAAACTGAATTTCCTATTAATAGTGATGTGTTTTTAAAAAATCCATTCCATGCCAAAATTCCCATTCAGGCGTTGTCTGGCACTGAATACTCCGCCCCAGAGAAAGGCAGAAATGCTTCTTAACACAGAGAACAAACAAAACCCCTCCTGTACCCCTGTCTCCCCCAGGTTATGCCCTGCCTTCTTCAGCCTCCACCCAGAAATGAGTTGAAGGGCTTCCCTGGTGGCACAGTGGTTGAGAGTCCACCTGCCGATACAGGGGACGCGGGTTCGTGCCCCGGTCCGGGAGGATCCCACATGCTGCGGAGCGGCTGGGCCCGTGAGCCATGGCCGCTGAGCCTGCGCGTCCGGAGCCTGTGCTCCGCAACGGGAGAGGCCACAACAGTGAGAGGCCCGCGTACCACCAAAAAAAAAGAAAAAAAGGAGTTGAAGAGATTTCCAGGCTCCCCAGCAGGCTGCTCACCCAATGATGCTATCTGGCTTCTCTAGCTCGTTATCACCACATCTCACCCTGAACTGATTTAGTGGCCTATGATCTCAGGCTCCCAATCCTTGTCCTTAGCCAGGCCCCACTGAGGCTTTCCCTCCTACCCTGAGTGCCAGCTGCCCCTTCCTCTGATTCTTTAAGATTTATACAGGTTATAAAGGGACATCAGGAGCTAGGAGGAAAAGCACGGGCTTTGGAGTCAGGACTTAACTTCCATAGGTCTCAGTATCCTATTCTCTAAAATGGGCTAATAATAGTGTCAGCCCTCATAGGCTTGCAGCAAAGACTAAGTGAGATGAGAATGTAGATAAAATGCTTAGCATTATGCCTGGCATAGAGATGATGTTCAATAAAAATTAATCTACTTGTCACTTCCTATGACAATTATACGTTTGTCAGCCTATCTGCCCCACTAGACTACAAACTCCTCAAGGGTAAGAACAGTGTCTTAGCTGTACCGTCATTGTATCTCTCACTCTCTGTGGCTCCAGACTCCAGAACAGTGGTGGTATATAGTAGATACCCAGGGTATTGGTTATCTATTGCCATAATAATGCTACATAGTGAACCAAAATTAAAACAATCATTGTTTAGCTCATGATTCAGCAGTTAGTCTGTTTAAGCCAGGCTCAGCTGGGTGGTTCTTCTGCTATGGGCTGGGCTCAACTGCAAGTCATGAAGGCTCTGACCTGAGGATGGGGGAGGGCTGGGGTGGGTAAGGGAGGGTGGCAGCCATGTCTCTTATCGAGCAGCAGCTGAGCCTGGGCCTGTTCACATGGCAGCTGGCAGGGTCCTCAGAGTGGAAGAGTGAAAAGCCTCTTGAGGACCAGACTGGAAACTTCCATTGTCACTTCCACCACATTCTAAAAGCCAAAGCAAGTCACAAGCCCAGCTCGGATTCAAAGGATAGCAAAATAGACACCATCATTCTATCTCTTAATGGGAAGAGTGACAAAGTTACATTTTAAAGGGCATGGATTCAGAGAAAAGTGGGGAGTTATCACTATTTTTGCAATTTGCCACACCCAGTTTTTTGAATGAATGAGGTTAGTTAGGGAGAGATAAATGAACCAACAAGGCAATAAGAAGAAAGGTCCAATTTAAGTGATGGGCAAGGACACTTAAATTCTAGGTTGTTCAATACAAGCAAGATGGAAATTGACCTCTCAAACCATTAAGTAGTTGAACGTTCTCTAAGGGACAGTAAAGAGAACATGTGCCAATTGGGGGATAAATCAAGCTGCTCCTCTCCCAGTGTCTTGGAAAGGCACATGAGCCTTGATTTATCGAGGACACTCAGCCTCCCGACAGCAGTATAATTACAGACTCCAGCATCATTAATCAGCAAGCGCTGATGATCAAGGGAGACTATAAACCACTAACTCTCTCTGTTCCAAAATTGGTTTGACTTAAAAACAATTATTTAAATGCCAAATACTCGAGCATTTAGCTTAGGAGAAAGGAAAATATTGAAAGGAAAAGTTTGTGTTTTTTATTAATCTCCACTTCTGGAACATCTTTTATTAGCCTTTCAAAAATTGGATAAACCTTCTGTTTTACACATACACACACACAAAACTTCTATCAGAGAGACTCTCACCAACACCAAATTAAATGGATTAGGAAAGTCCCCATTCCACCTACTGCAGGAAGTCTGTCATCTCCCAGTATATCTGTGAATTTCCAAGGGCAGTGGCTTGCATTGGTTTTGTCATTCCTTGCTACCAGCTACTTCCTCACTGTCACTCCAATTCCTGCAGCGCCCACCTCTCTCCTTTCTTAAGATGTCCTGGAATGGTGCAAAACCCTTGTCTTCTTTTCCTGCAAAGTTCTTTGCAGACAGCCTCACATAGATTTTACTGAAGATTTTGTGGCTAAAGGGGGATATTTACAGCACAGAGCAGAAAATAAATTCAGTGTTAGGCAGACATCACCATTCCTAATTTTGATCACCTCTACGTACCAGTGGGGCATTTTCTCCAGCTCTGTCTTCTGCATGCTCCAGCCTTGTGCCATGTCACTGTGCTCTGTGTTCTCTCAGAGCTCCTTCTAGACCACTGTGCCATGTCCTGCTGGTCTGGTCTTCTAGCTTCTCATCTCTTCCTCCTCCTCCTAGATGCCAACAAAATTTTAACAGTTCTTGATTCCAAGAGCTGTTTAGCCTTCTTTTGTTTCACCCTTACTCATCCAGCTCAGGCCCACGGACCTCTTTTCTCAGCACTTGGGAGGCTCCTATAATTGTTCCCCAAACAAAAGTGCAGTTCTATTTAAGAACAATTCTTCCTCCCAGACCAACAAAGAAAAATTGCTTTCACCTTCTAAAATAACAGGTGCTTTCTGCCATCTGTCCACTCTATCTGCCACGTGATTTGAAAGCTCAGAGAGCTGTGTCTCACCTCCATGCCTGACACCTCCACCAGAAAGGTCATTCCTTCAGGTTAAGAGACTATATCCAGAAGACACATATAATCAACTTTGTATTTGGAAGAAGCAGCTCATGAAGCTAGAAGTTCTCAAACTCTATACGAAAATCTTCTGGTGCACAGGTTAAAAATACAGCTTCCCTAGTCCTATCTGGTCAGAGTCTGATTCTGAAGCTCTGAGGTAGAACCTAGGAATCTGAATTTTAAAAAGTGTCCCACTGCCACCTCTCCCTCAGTTGATTCTGAGGTGGGGAATCAGTTAACCACACCTTTAGAAACACTGCTTTTCTGTTTGACCTATGGAGAGGAAAGTGGGGATGCCAAGGATCAAATTACCACCTGTATGAGTTCCCTATGGCTGCTGTAACAAATTACCACTACATTAGCGTGCAGCATTATTCACAATAGTCAAAAGGTGACAACAACCCAGTGTCCACCGATGGATGAATGGATAAACAAAATGTGATATAGACATGCAAGGAAATATTAGCCTTAAAAAGGAAGGGAATTCTGATCCATGCTCTGACAGTGGATGAACCTTGAAGACACTATACTGAGTAAAATGAGCCAGACACATAAGGATAAATATCGTATGATTCCATTTATATGAGGGAAATTCATAGAGTCAGAAAGTAGAAAACTGTTTTCTAGGGATTATGGGAAAGGGGGAGGAGGAATTGTTGTTTGATTGGTATGGGGTTTCCATTTAGAATGATAAAGTCTGGAGATGGGTAGAGGTGATGGTTGCACAACAAAGCAAATGTACTTAATGCCAGAGAAGTGTACACTTAGAAGTGGTTAAAGTAATAAATATTATGTATATTTTAACAGAGTTTTAAGCTAAAAAAACCAAAACCCAGATATTTATTCTTTCACAAATCTGGAGGCCAGAAGTTGAAAATCAGTATCACTGGGCCACACTCTCTCCAGAGGCTCTGGGGAGGATCTCTTGCATTGGTTCTTCCAGCTGCTGGTGGCTGCCAGCACTCCTGGCTTGTGGCCACATCACTTCAGCCTCCGCCTTCATCTTCACGTTACCTTCTTCTCTATTTTCTCTGTGTGAGATCTTCCTCTTCCTCTCTCTTATAAAGACTCTCGTGATTATATTTAGGGCCCACTCAGATGATCTCCTCGTCTCCAAGTCCTTAACTTAATCACATCTGTAAAGTCCTTTTTTACCACACAAAATAACACTCACAGGCTCCAGATCAGGATGTGGATATCTTTGGGAGCCTTTTTTTCCCTGCCACACAGTCTGTCAGGGTTCCCAGGAATGGGGCCAGGATGGGAAGAGGGGAAGGGGTCCAGAGCTGGGATTTTGACCTCAGGGAGAGCAGGTCCAGGGGAAGGATGGGCATCTTGGGTAGACAAGGGGACCACTCTGTAGTTTCCTGGTGTCTGGATGCAGTCCCAACATAGCAGGAGGGGCCAGCTCAAGACGGATCCATCTGTCAGGGAAGGGTGGCCAGGATGCAGCCAGGGGCCAAGTCACTGCCTAGCCTCACAGATCCTCCATGGTTGGTGGGTACCTAGGTGCTCTCAGTGTCACATGCTCTGGAGTTGAAAGGGAAGCAAAAAGTGACCACAACCTCCCTCATGCCCACCTTGGACCCCAGTGAGAGCATCCCAGATCTCAAGGAAGGACCAAGAGCTGCGTTTAGCACCTGCTGTGTGCCAGGAATAGAGCCAGGCTCTCTCCATACTTATTCTCATCTAATCCCTACTCCAGCTTTAGGAAGGAGGTGTATTACGCCCCCGTTACAGATGAGGCACCTGCAGCTTAGAGAGGTGAAGTGACTTGCTTACAGTTACACAGCAGATCTGAGTCCCATCAAGGTGAAGGGCTTGAATTCAAGTTGAGTTCACATCCTGACCCTGTACTTACTGCCCACGGGGCCTTGGACGCAACCGCTCTGCACCTGCTTCCTGATCTCTAACACTGGGGGCACTGCTGCAGGAAGCGTCTACCTCGTGGGGTCAACTGTGATGCATATGAGCAGAATGCTGAGCATGGCGTTTGGCACAAAAATGCCCAGAGAAGCAAGATTAACACTCCCACCTGGCCCAGGTGCAGGGAGCAGGGCCCGCCCCAGCCTGAGCTCCTCCCTCCCTCCCCTGCCCGAGGACCCGAGGCAGGCCTGCAGCCCGCTGAGCTGGCCTGGGTCGGAGGGGGGGTCTCTGTACAGGCGGTGCCTGGGTTTGTAGCAGCTGGACTCTTCTAGTCCCTGCCCTTCTGCCTCCCCAGCGAGTCCATCACTGACCCTCAGCAAAGCAGAGGGCAGGGAAGCCTCAAGATAATCCCCTGTTTGTTCTCCACCACCGCCGCCGCCAACATGGGTCTCGATGGGCGTCAGCAAGCCCAGCCTCACCCCCAGTGCCAGCTGCAACTGCAAGGCTGGCGGCCAGACTGGGAAAAGCAGGGGGTGACCCCATCCCCTGCCCTGGGCCTTCTGGGGGTTTTGCCTGCACAAGAACCTCTTTCAGAGCCACGAGTACAGTTGCAGGACAGGCCTGTGATTGTATGAGCTGTTTTTAAGGGTTTTAGCAAACACAACTGGCCCAACAATAGCCTGACTAACATTGACTCTGGAGGTCACCAAGCCCGGGTGCCCACAGGGAAATCACAGAGGCTCCGCCTGAGCCTCCCCAGGCGCCCAGGGCCTGGTGGGGGTCAGCGGGGCGGTGGGGAACAGCTCGCACAGGCCATGTTCTGGGCAAACCTCGTGCTCCCTCGGAAAGGAGGGAGCCTGCCCTTAACTGAGCGCCGCTGTATGTGAGGCCCCGGCCTCCGCGTCATAGGAGAGGGGCTGGTGCTCTACGAAGAGGCCCAGGCTCTGCCCAAGGCCTCAGGGAGTTTTTCCCAAATGAACCTCCTGCCCTCAGTTCCAGACCTACCTGCTCCGACCTGGTATCTCTAGCTCCTGCTCCGTAGCGGGCCTCTGCCCCTGCCTCTCAGAGAGGGTGGTGTGACAAATCCCCCCATGGAGCTCACTCTGCGCCTTGCCGGTTCACTGTCAAGCGCGGTCCTGTTTGCCATGGCCTTTGCCCAAGTGGAAACAGCCAGTGACAATGGCTCCAGGGCTCACACCTGGCCTCGTGCAGCGAGCCTTCTCTTTGCCTTGAAATTTGACACCTCAGAGTTCCTCTTTTAACTTGAAAAGTGCTGCAGGCAAAGCAACAGGACCCAAATGGGGACGGGGTGTGCTTATCTACATATGCATTTTTGAGGGGAGGGGTGGTTGGCTGATCTTAGTTCCTGGACGGGGGATTGAGCCCATACCCCCTGCAGTGGAAGCGCAGAGTTCTAACAACTGGACCGCCAGGGAATTCTTGGGTGTGCTTATCTGTGTCATCAGTAACAACAGCAAACAAAGCACTTCTGACACAGGAGGAAATTTCCTTTGTTTTTTTGTTTTTAATTTATTTTCTTTATTTATTTTTGGCTGTTGGGTCTTGTTGCTCGGTGCGTGGGCTTTTCTCATTGCCGTGGTGTCTCTTGTTGCAGAGCATGGGCTCTAGGTGCGCAGGCTTCAGTAGTTGTGGCCCGAGAGCTCAGTAGTTGTGGCTCATGGGCTTAGTTGCTCCGCGGCATGTGGGATCTTCCCAGAGCAGGGCTCAAACCCGTGTCCCCTGCATGGGCAGGCGGATTCTTAACTACTGAGCAACCAGCGGAGTCCCATAAGCAGGTCAATTTTTGTAGGTGCTTAATAGTATTTATACAGACAAGATCCTATATAACTGCCTCTCCCGATGCCCATCCCAGAGATCTTCCCACCAGACCAAGAAGCCCACTGCTCAAGCAGAGCCTGAAGTTGCTGAAGAAACATTGATTTCTTACCTATCTATGTTTCCACCCTTCTGGCTTGGCCTGTGTGAATGAGATAGGGAACTGAGGCTTTAGCTAATTTTTAAAGTCCATCTAGCTCCATAACGAGCAGCAGGTCCTACACTGGGGACAGGTAGGTCAGCCATCAGTCCTCAAGGCAACCCACAGGTGGACCTGTTACTCTGGACCTCAGTTTCTCCAATTATAAAATTAAGATAGAAGATGGAGAACAGGTTTACCTAATGCAGGCTGATTTTCAGGAGCCCCCAACTTGCACAAGCACTTTTCAAGGCTCATAAGTAATATATGTATCATTTACATTCCTTTTCTTTTAAAGGTCCCCAAATTACATACGTCTAAGACTCGATAAAACCTAATCTAACCCTAGATGGTGTCACGTAGCTAATTCAGAGGCACTAAAGCTTCACAGCATTTTGAAGAAAGAACCCAAGCTCCTTGAGAGAAAGACTGGAAACCGTACAATCTTATCTCTGGCTTTTACTGACTCCTTTTTTTTCCCCCACCACTAAAATGTTAGTAATGTTGGTATCAATAGCAAGCTAACATTAGACATTCATAAACATGATTCTATTTGAAAAGCCACAGAGCTTTGGGTTACAATGGTGCCTCTTATTAATGAGGAGATTTGAGGAGCTTCCACAGTGAAAAATAAAACTAAGTTCATACAAAATTCAGCCTGGCTAATTTGACTTGAAGGTTGTGAAGCTGGAGGAAGGCAGGAAGAGAAGAAAAATGAGGTAGGAAAGGCTATGAAGCAGAGAAAGATTGAGAGAGGGGCCTAAGGACAAGAAAAAGCCATCCCCTTAGCACGGGGCCCCCTTACAGTACAGAGACAAGCATCACCACGGCCCTGCTAACATTCTAAGTAGCAACTATGGTTGCATCCAACAAAAACCCCCTTCTGTGCTGAAAGATTGATTCCATGATGTGTTATGAAGGGATGTGACCATTCATTTTTCATTCAACAAATGGTTTAAGTACGTGTTGCTAGTTGCTGGGGACATAATGATGAGCAAAACAGACATGGTCCCTCTCTCCAGTGTGGGGGAATGCAGAGAAGCAGAGATGACTGCAGTGCAGTGTGAGATGGGCTTTGATGGGGGAGGTACAGGATGTTAGGGGAGCACAAAGAGGGTATCTATGGGCTTCCCTGGTGGCGCAGTGGTTGAGAGTCCATCTGCCAATGCAGGGGGCACGGGTTCGTGCCCTGGTTCGGGAAGATCCCACGTGCCGCGGAGCGGCTGGACCCGTGAGCCATGGCCGCTGGGCCTGCGCATCCGGAGCCTGTGCTCCGCAACGGGAAACGCCGCAACAGTGAGAGGCCCGTGTACCGCAAAAAAAAAAAAAAAAAAAAAAAAAGAGGGTATCTAATCCAGATTCAGGGAGTCAGGGGAGACTTCTCCAGAGGAATGAGGAACTGAGACCTGCAAGATGAGCAGACACCCATCAGAAGGAATGAGAAGCATGTTTTAGGCAGAACAAAGAGGGAAACAGTTGAGCTTTTCTGAAGCAATGTGGCCCCGGTGCATGCTGGGTTGTGGGAGGAGGGTGGAGGAGGCGTGGCTTAAACAGCGCGGGAACACAGAGGTTTTGAAAGGCTTAATAAGGAGTGTGGACTTTCCCTTAAAGGTAATGTGATTGACTTTATGAGACCGGTGTGGGGAGTGGACTAGAGAGAAGCAAGCGGATAAGGAGGCCAGTTAGGAGGCCGTGGCAGAGATGATAGTGGCCTCAATGGAAGGAGGCTGCAACCTTGGAATGGAGAGATTTGTATGGATTCAAAAACTATTAAGAGGCACCATGGATATACCTTGATAACTGGTTAGAAATGAAGTGTGAAGTGTCCTAGTGGCCAGGGATGACCTCAGGTATGTTGGCTTGAGCAGTTGGGTAGCCAGGTGGTAGAGCCATTTGGAAAGGCAGTGACTCCAGAAGGAGCATGTTTAGTGCTTCTGAACTGAATCACCCATTAGGATAAAAGGAGGCTTCAACATTCACAGCAGAAGGCCAGGCTGAAAGACCCAGGAGAGACTGACTTACGAAAGTTATGGAGGCCAGGACAGAGGTGGAAAAGGCAAGAGGTTAAGTCCGAGTGAAAAGATGTTCAGGTGAGAAAAGAAGGCTACAAAACCATGCGTACGGTAAAATACATACACGCAAAATATATGGTGACCCAAAGGAAAGACACTGGCAGTATTTTCATGAATAGCTTAGCAGTTGTGAGATTACTGGTGATTTGTATTTCCTTCTCCTCTCCTGACTGTATTTGCAAAGCTAAGGATTGTACAACAAATGTATGGTTTTTGTAATAAAAACAAATGTTATTTTTGAAAAGTGGCTAAAAGAGGGACGATTATTAAAGGGCTTTTAACTTAAAGAGCTTAATTGGAAAGGGTAGCAACAAGGGAGCTAGTGGACAGCTGAAGGAGATAAGTAAAGTGATTTACCACCTCAGAACCATGGTTGCATATTGAGATCACCTGCAAAATGGAAAACTACTGATCCTGGATCCCAACTCCAGAGATTCTGGTTTAATTGGCAGGCAGTGTGGCCTGAGCCCTGGAGATATTTTTAATGCTACCAGGTGACTCTAATGTCACAAAGATGGAGAACCACTCATGTAATTAATGAGAAGTAAGAGGGTTCACTTCAGAGTGGCATTCTGAGTTAATTAGTAAAGAGTAAGAATCTCCAGGACAAAGTTATTTTAGTGAGGCCAGGAGGCGGGTGAAAGGTTAGCAATGAGATGACGCCCGCCAAGCTGGACATGGGCCAGTCACACAGGATGGTTTTAAATGATACAAGTGAAGGGAGCTTAATGCAATCTAATTTTTTGTTTTTTAAAAAAAGGAGCTCTAAGAAACTGCAAGAAATGGGGGCATTTTACATGGAAAGAAATTCTGTAGTTTCAGAGACCTCAGTGCAGTCAAGAACAGGTGGGGAGGCTGGTACCATGTTAAAGGCAAGGGGCTTGGGCAGCCTAAGGGGTTGTTTAGTAAAAGGCAGTGTCAGGACAGCAACTCAGCTGAAAGCCTTCAAATCCACGGAAGACAGTATGGATTATTCACGAACACTGAGGAATGATTGCAGCGCGGCGTGTTGCGACGCAGGCGCACGCACGTGGCAGAGCTGTGCTTCCGGAGTCGCCGGCTCGGCGGGGCTGCGGTCATGCTTCTTTTGAATTCTGGTCCCACCACTGAGGATCCCGCATTCTTCTTGGGTGAGTTATTTCATATCTCTGACTTCCCTCTCTTCACTTGTGAGAAAGAGGATAGTAATGCCTGTTTGACAGGTTTCTCAGGATTAAATACAGTAACATTGTGAAAGCAATGAATAGGTTTTTTCAATGTTTTCTGTTGGCCGGTGTTTGAAATAGGAAAAGGAGATACGATAGCTGTTAGAGGCAGCCTGGACCCATGTCCTTCTGCCTCATTTCCATCTCTCACTTGGTATTTTCTCCATTCTTATTTAACTTTCTAAATTCTAAAGTATGGTGGCTAGGGCAGACAAACTCTGTTTTTCTTAGTAGCAGATTAAAACCGTGGAGTTGGTGGACCTAAAAAAAAAATGTAAAACTTAAAAAGCGTAATTAACAAACTCAAAACTTTATTTTCTACTTAAACTATGTTTGTTAGGGGGCATCGGAGTGAAACAATGATTATTAAAATTTAAACTCTAAGAGAAAAGGCAATTGTGGTAAAGTGTGTGGGACTTTGACTTATATTTCATTAAATCTGAGATGGCTTTGCTTGTAAGATACACCATATAGTGTATTATGAAGGAAAAGGGATGTTCCTTATTAACTATGACCAAATGCTTTCCTTCCTCATATTTTTTTTCCTTATTGAAAGAGCCCTTTGAGGTTAAACATCTATTGTTATCATGTATCACTCTTATATGCATCTAAGAAGGAAAACAGTGGAAAAGTTGGTTAAGGCATCACTTTTCAGTCATTGATGCGTGTATTTTTCCAAACAGTAATGTCCTCTGGGCTTTCAAGTGAATTGGTGATATGCTCTCTCATAATATGCCATATCTTCTAAGCCACTGACATCTTTTTGCAAGCTTTCTTGCCTAGCATGGGATAATCTTTCTGTGCGTATCTCTGTAACGAAACATAACTCAGCTTTATCCACCTGTGGATATTTTTTCTTAAGTTGTATAGCACTATGCTTCTCAAACTTTCATGTTCATACAAGTCACCTGGGGATCCTGTCAAAAGCAGATGTAAAGTAGGTCTGAGATAGGCCTGAGATTCTGCAGTTTTCACACAGCCCCAGGTGAGGCCAACACGGTTGGTAGGTACTACAGTTTGAGAAGCAAAGCTACAAAGCAATTGGTTCAATTGGTTGCTTCTTTGCAAGAAAATGAGGAAGTATGGTTCTTCCTCCAGTAGATATTTGTTTCGCTAATATCAAATTTATGCCCTGCTGCTCTGTCTTCATGGCCTTGTGTGTACACAATTTTTCACTTCAATACCAACTTATAATCTCCTGGAAATTATTTAAATGGCAGTGAAACTCAACATGTGCAGCGCCGGCAATGCACATAATTCGTTGGCATGATGGTGGAGTAAAGAGCTAGGAACAAGTTAGCGTGCGGACAGTCAGTGCTGCACTCCAAAGCCGATTGTAAGCTGCACTCTGATGTCAAAGATGCTAAAAAGTGCAAAAATGTGCAGCTTCGGGCTTCCCTGGTGGCGCAGTGGTTGAGAGTCCGCCTGCCAATGCAGGGGACATGGGTTCTTGCCCCGGTCCGGGAGGATCCCACATGCCGCGGAGTGGCTGGGCCCGTGAACCGTGGCCGCTGATCCTGCGTATCTGGAGCCTGTGCTCCGCAACGGGAGAGGCCACAACAGTGAGAGGCCCACGTACCGCAAAAAAAAAAAAAAAAAAAGAAAAGAAAAATGTGCAGCTTCAGCTCAAGGAAATATGGAGAATCTGTTGCAGACCTCTGTGCTATCTTAACCTCTACTCTTTGCAGCTTTTTTCTACTTAAGAAAATGCTGAAATCAGCTTAGGAAGCATGAGAGATAACAATAATAACCCCAGCGTGTTTCTCAGCCTCTCTGTTTTTTAACATTTTGGCTTCACCTACGTGAGTGGTACACAGGGATGTTGTTGAATGTGTTAGCGTTGGTGATTTGTGTGTTTCACAACTGACTTCTCAGTGGTCAAAATTACCTTAGTACTTGTAGAAAATGTCTGACTCTGAGTTCCCCCAACCTACTGAAGCAGCATCTTTGGGAGAGGATTCTGGGAAACTCTTCCACCAAGTCCCCTGGGAAAGCCTAACTCAGCTCAAGTTTGAGAACCATTGGTTTAGTGTCTTCACACCTTCTGCAGGATTTAGTCTGTCCATCTCCAGGTAGGGGAACCTACCGTGTACCAAACACTGCCAAGTGTTAAAAGGAACACCACACCCGTCAGAAATCTGACACAGTGTTTCTCCCCGTCCTCTCGGAGCTTATGCTCCAAGTAGGTTGAGAGAGAGAAGACTGTGTCATGGCCATTCAGAAGGGGTGGAAGAGAGGAAGAAGGAGGCTGCTTCTGATGGATATGAGTGGAAAAGCCTTTATGGAGAGGTGGGAAATTTGCTAGTCTTGAAAGGCAGAGTGAAATGTGGATAGTACATTGGAAAAGGGCCTTTCTGGCAGGTGGTACAGCATAAGCAAATGCAAGGAGGCAGAGAGCCGACCAGGTGTTCTAAGAAGATGGTTCATGTCACGGAATCATAAAGTGCACCCTAGACAGAAGCAAGATGATGCCCCGGGAGAGCCTGCTCTCTTGTATCTTGCCTCTCCATCTAGAGTTTTTTCATTTATTTCCTTTTCTTCTTTTTCCTTCTCCTCCTCTTCCATTCTAGTCTCTTTTGAAGTTGAGAGAGGAGACCCAGAGCCTTTGATTTTTCATCAGTACCTTGAGCCACACCCCTCTTCCCTCATCGCTGGCTTCGCCTGCCACTCAATTTGTTTCCTCACAGACTCCTGTGTCTCACCCCCTCTGCTGTCAGCTGGCTCGTGAGAAATGCAAGCGTAATGCAATATTAATCTGAGCAAAACACAACTAGAGAGGAGATTTTGCTGCTCTGTTGCAAATAGCATATAGCACCTCCCAAAAGCCAAAAGGAATGATTTTTTAATCATCTGCTGTTCAGGATTATCTACGCTCCCTTTCCTCGGTGTGGATAACTGAGAGTTGGTTGCATTTGGGTTTCAAAGCAGTTTGGACTTTACTGAAATCCAAGGTTCCCTGTTTGCACCACACCCCCATGGGCATTCATGCCTGTAATTAAAGTGATGTGCAAAGGGAGGGCCACAGAAGTACCTCTGATGTGAGTGGTTACCGGAGAAGGACAGCTGGCGTTCTTTATGTCGTGCACGTGAGACTAAAATGATAGTAGCTGCCTTCCTTCAGGAGAGATGGCCTTTGTGCTCTGGGTCTGGGGTGCTGTAAGCTCTAAACATTTCAATCTGCGCTCCAAAAAGTCTTTGGTCAACTTAACACCTTTTTAAGGTGAGACTTCACTATGGTGCCCTTGGGGTTTCACAGTGATACAAGCAGAGATGTTAGAGATGATTTGTTTTAAGGTGGGCAAAAACTGGCCAACACATCCACACACATATATATTCTGGGAGCGGAAATTTTGAGGGAAGGAGAATGCTGAATACAGCATGGTTAGAAAACTTCGTCTGTTCCCTGCGCGTGTGTAGAGTGTGTGCAAGGAGGAAAGATGGGCAGCTTCTTCTAGAACACGCGGAGCTCGGGAGCCGGAGCTGTGTTGCTTCAAACACAGTTTTTGCTGGGTGCAGGGGGGCAGGGGGCGGGGCAGAGGAGATGTAAGCCAGCCCTTCACCTGGACGTGTTTGCCACCTAGAGAAGAAGAGAGGAAAATCTTAGATGAAAACATAGGAACACACACAAGAAGCGCTGGAGGATGTCCTCCGCAGCCGCAGAGGCTCCACACCGCGCTGGGGGAAGGCCCGGGAGCCGGGTGGTCGCCGCCTGGGCAGGTGGCTGCGTGCCTTGGAGGGGCTGGGCGTAATGACAGAAGAGGAGGGCTGGAGCAGGACTGCACCCCTTTCTGGTGGCCACCTTCAGAAGAAGCATCGGCTGAAGCCTCCTGGGCGCTCTCAGTGACTTCTCCACGCCGTGCCCCTCCTTGTTGGCAAGGGCGCTCTCCTGGTTGCCAGGGGCCGCGAGGAGCATTCTCCTGAAGCCCACTGACCGTGTCAGCCCGCAGGGGCAGCCCACGTCCATGTTTAAGGTCAGAAGCAGGACATGGGTGTGCGTCGGGGGGACTCCATCCCTTCTTTGCTAAAGTCAGAATAGGGAGTCAGGACCCCAGGTACCCCTGACTCCCCACCTCCCCGAAATTGCACCACTGCAGCCCCTTCTTGCCCCTCCCCCGGCCACACCCTCACCACGGACACCCCTGCTGCAGTGCAGCACTCGTTCTGTTTTGCTGGCTGGCGCCAACTGGCCCATGAGAAAGAATGTCGTTGATCCGTCAGGAAGGCCGGCACGGGTGCTGTGGCCGGTACCCCTCCCTCTCGCTCCTTAGCCTCCCCTCTCTGTTCCTCTGCCACAGCCAGAGACACTGCTCTTCTTGCCTGGCGCATCTGGGAAGAGGTCAGGTCAAGACTCCCTGCACTCCTGTGGAGCTCACTACGGAATATGTGCGCCCCCGTGTCCGTCCCCTCAGCACCACATAGACGCGGAGCCGGTGGCCCTGCACGGCCGGCTGGCTCCCCACCGAAATGAGGGTGGGCTCTGGGTGAGGACAGAAAGCCATCCAAGGCGTCACTTCCCTGCCGTCCTCGGAGAGGACAACCAGGTCATTCTCATGATTAAACACAGGAACCACTCCCATTGGCTCTGTGACAGCTTCTCCTGGCCATCGTGGTTGCTGATTAAAGAGAACCTGGATTATTTTTCTTAGAAGTAAATTAAAACCACAGAGAGAGAGAGAGAGAGAGAGAGAGAGAGAGAGAAAGGGCCTTCCACTGCAGTGCCTTTGGTGAGAGCCACAGACTGCTCAACCTGTCTCCACCCTCGTGACATCTGGCTCTCCCTCCGTCACCCAGGATACACCCAAGAGGACGCAGGCCATTGCGCAGTAGGTGTGCATATCTGGGGGAGGGGGTGCAGCTGCTCTGGGCCTCCCCTCACTGAGCATATAGCAGTTCCCCCTGAGTGTCAGGCACCGTGCTGGGTCCTGAGTGCAAAGCAAGTTGTCCTCAGGCTCCCTCTCCCACAGGGAGACTGGCCAGCACACCCTGAGCATCTAGGGGAGGATTTCAGACAGTCCTTCCTCCCGAACTGTTCCATCCTGCAGAGCTGCCCGTGCACGTTGCTTTATAGACTGCAGAGCTGCAGCTCTGCCTCAAAAGCTAACGTGTGTCCCTCTGGCTCAGAAGCAATGACCTGTCCACTGGCAGCTTTCCCAGCAGGAATAGAAAGCCTGTACTTCAAATACAGTTTCCTCTAAAAAATATAATAAAAATAAGGCACTACCCTGGTGTTTTCCATCTGTGCGCCTGCCTTTTATGGCCTGGACTTTTGACTCTCATTACAGTTGCTGGCGAGGAGCTGGTGACTGAACATAGGAGTGGCTCCAGGTTTCCGGTATGGGGGCCTTGGGGGTAGCTTTATGGTCGGTGGTGGGGTCCTTGTGTATTGAGCTCACTGGTTATTTGGGGGATGCTGATGGAGACTGCAGGAGGATTAAGCCCTCTCCCATAGCCCCCACCAGTCCTTAGCAGCCTCCCAAATTGAGCCTTTGTTCCATGAATGAAGCCAGCACTGGGAATCAGAGCTGCGGCCCAGTTCCAGCTCTCATTAGCTGGAGGGGGACCTTGTACAAGACTTGGGATTCTCATCTGTAAATAGACTGGGGTTGGACCACATCATCTGTAAAATCCCTTGCAGTGATTCTAGGCCTTGGAGGAAGGAAATGAGATTAGAGATACAGTCTCAAACCCAGAAAAAGCTGATGATGGTGAAAATATATCTCTGAAGGAAAAATGCATGAGACTACAAATGGTGGAAGTAATGGAAAGTTCTTGCTTTTTGTCCCCCAGCATCTATCACCACTACTTCTGACAACAGCACCTAATTTCCATTTGGGAAAGTTGCGAGGATCTTCCAGGGATGGAACCCATAACTTAAAATGTATCCTGAGTCTAGCCACTTCTCCCCAGCTCTGCCCCGCTTTGTCCCAGCCACTGTTGTCTGTGCCTGCTTCCCGCAGCCCTCTCCACACAAGAGCAATGGGAGCTTTTGTGGTTGTTGTTACCTGTTGTACATAATGTCTTTCATTATTTTTTAATTTTTAAAACACAGATATAATTGACATATAACACTATATACTTTAAAGGCGTATGTGTTGGTTTGATACATTGGTATATTGTACTATGATTACTGCAGTAGCCTTACTAACACTTTGTCCTGTCACATAATTATCATTTCTTTTTGTGTGTTGACAATAGTTAAGATTTAGTCTCTAAGCAACTTTGAAGTTTATAATACAGTATTATTGACCATAATCACTAGGTTGTATATTCGATCTCCAGAACTTATTTATCTACTAGTTGTAAGTTTATACCCTTAAACAGCAACTCCCCAATTTCTCCACCCCCAGCCCCTGGGAACCACCATTCTACTCTCTGTTTTCACAAGTTCAGTTTTTTTAGGTTCCACATATAAGTGAGATCATACAGTTTTTGTCTTTCTCTGTCTGACTTAGTTCACTTAACATAAAGCATTCAAGGTCTATCCTTGTTGTCACAAATGGCAGGATTTCCTGCTTTTTCTTGGCTGAATAATATTCCATTGAACATATACACCACTTTTTTTATCCATTCATCTATTGGTGGACACAGGTTGTTTCCAAAACTTAGCTATTGTGAATAATGCTGCAATAAACAAGGGAGGGCAGATACCCCTTCTAGACACTGATTTCAGTGCCTTCAGATATACACCCAGGGGTGGGATTGCTGGATCATATGTTCAATTTTTTAATTTTTTGAGGGACCGCCATACTGTTTTCTGTAATGGCTGCACCAATTTACATTCCCACCAATACTTTATAAGGGTTCCCTTTTCTCCACACCCTCGCCAACGTTTGTTATCTCTTGTCTTTGATAAAAGCCATCCTAACAGGTGTGAGGTGATATCTCATTGCGATTTGATGGGCATTTCACTGATGATTAGTGACGTTGAGCAACTTTTCATGTGCGAGTTGGCCGTTTGTACGTGGAGATCTTTTTCAAACATAACTCATGTCATGTCTTTCCTTTGAAAAGCCTTCCATCCCTCCACCATGGTCAGAATAAAATTCCATCTCCTTCCCTTGGCTGGGCTGGCATCTCGTGGCTCCTTCTCCACTTCCTCTCCCATGGCTCTCTGTTCGGTTCACACTGCTTGGGCCACACTGGCCTTCATGGCTCTTCCTTAATAACCCTGGTTTGTTCTGCCTCAGGGCCCTTGCACTTGTTCCCTCTGCCCAGGTCTTTACATGGCCTCTATTCTCCTTTCATTCGGGCCTCTACTCAAATGCTACCTCCTAAGAGGGGCCTTCCCTGACCATCTCATCTAAAGTAGCACTCCACCACCTCCCCACTTCACTCTCTACCTTCTTAATCTGCTTTGGTTGTTGGGTTTTTTTTTTCAATAGCTCTTGTCATTTCTTAATTTGTATCATTTTACACGATGTACTTGTTTTTTTTCTTTCCTACTAGTAACTAAGCCCCAAGAGGGTGGGGCTCTGATCTGTCTTGTCCCTACTGTGTCCCCACAATATACAATAGTGCCTGGCACATAGCTGGTGCTCAGTAAACACTAGGTGAGTGAGTGAGGTCAATCCATGCATTCAGTGTCCTGGCCACACTGCTTGGTTCAGGTTAGGCACATGACTTAACCTGGTCCAGGCAGAGTGAATCCCTGGACTTTGTCAGAATGGTGAGCTGCGGGTACACATTTTCCTTCGCTGCCCTACGTGTTGTAATGGTATGAGGCTGAGGCCAGAGCTGCCAGATGGATCCAGAATCGCTGGCCAACGCAGGGGAAAGCAAGACCAAGGGGCAAAACCTGGTGGCATCCTTAGGACCTTGAATGAAGCCATGCCTGAAGCTGTAACTTTTCAACCAACGTGAGCCAATACATTTCTTAAGCAACGTAGCAATGCTTCCCCACATCTCCCAGAGGATAGAATAAGACTCAGATGAAAAAAAGTTGCGTGACTTAGCCAAGGTCACATGTCAGGTTCAGGCTCCATTTCAGCTCTTCTGACCACAGTGCCATGCTTGGTATTCTTCTCTGCATGGCCTCAAAGGGACCTGCTCTGGGAAAGGCAGCAGCCTTGCTGACATGACAGAGCCTGATAGGTGCGGGGTCATCTTAGCCTCGAGGCAGAGCAACCTGCTATTTGTCTTCTGTTTACATGGGGCTTTTCTTCAAAGCACCCCACCTGCTTTTGCAAATAACTATTGCAAATATTCTCTACAGCAAGGCTAGAGGAGACAGGTCAGGTCAAACAACGGCAACAGATGTTCTCCAGCCTTAGAAACCAATGAGTGTCCAGCTGACAGAGGCCGGATTAACAGTGCAGACCTCTGTGATTTGGCTAGTGGAGTGACGTGGCACCTCCCGGGTGTTTAATTCTCATTGTCCATCGGCACCACCAACAGAGTGTGAGATGTGCAATTCCTTATGTTTCAAAGAGTGGCCCTCCGCCCTCACAGGCTCCTCTCCCGTGAGAGCCACTGAGGACGGCTCTGCTGGGCTGTCCCACAGGCCCGGTCTGCCTGCCTGACCCAGGATGAGCTTCATTTCTGGAAGCTGGACCCACACTGTGTGAATCCTGAGCCCACCCCCTAGGCTTGAGGTCTTTCCAACAGCTTCCTGCTGACAGCCCAGGGGCTGTTTTCAGGAGGGAGGCTGCAGGGGCATCTCAGCCACACGTTCTCACATTTGCTCCAGGCTGCCAAACAGCATCGAGTGAGCTGTGCCCTGGAGGCGGTGCCCGGGCTCCCCTGCCAGCCCTCAGGCTCTTTATGAGGGACGGGACCCCATTCATCCTTGGGAGTTGTCTCCATTCATGCATGGCAGCATGCACAACAGCTCATCAGGAACCTCCCCTGGATCTGGGATAATGACCTGCTGTGTCTCCCACTTTGCCTCTCAGCTAGCCTCTTGGGTTCCTTCCTATTATCAGCCTGCTCTGCCACTTGGACGAGGACACGTCTCAAGCCCGATACTCAAAGACCCCCCGCCTGGGTGTTGGCACTCATTTAGGCATATGGCCCTACAGAAGGGGGGCTGGGAAACTACCCAGCGTGGAGTTTGAATTCAGCTAGTAAAGATGGGAGAACGATTTTGACTTTCTCGGGCAGTTCTCAGCAAACTAGAGTCTGGACAGAACCTACTAGGCCTATGCTAAATGACCATCTGGCTTCAGACCCCTAAGGTTGGAAGATTCCCACAAATGCGTGTTCTTCCAGCAGGGAGGTGTATCAGAATCAGTTAGGGCAACGTGGCCTCTGCCTGCGGACATTTGAGTTCAGTGATCTGGGACGGAATCACTACACACGTTTCCCTACCCCGACACCCCAAAGCCCTGAACTCCATAGACAGAAAGGAAAGTTCTGCAGATACAAGGAAACTTGAGAGGTGATCTCAGCTGACAGGGAAGACAGCCTCATCTGACAGCAGACCGTCAGCTAATGGGTTTCAGCTAAAGAGCACCGGGTGTCACATGCTGCAGAGCCGAATGGAGCAAGTAGCCAGCACTTTCCCCCACCTTCCTCATTCTCTCCTTCACTGGAACTGACAGCAATCTCCTCATAATATGCCTCTAGGACAGCCAAGCTCTTACCACCTGGGGGACAAAGACAGCCCCTACTGTCCATCAGGGGTAGCCCATGGCCAGGCCGTAGAGACAGTCTCCACTCATCCAGCAATTTGTGCTTGGCTACCCCCTAGCCAGGACCTCGGTGGGAGGCTGGCAAGTGGCAGCCACCCCAAACCACAGGGGCTCTGCCCTCCAAAAGGGATGCTACTCTCAGTCCCAGCGGGGACAGGGGCAGGGTGGATGTCTTTGGGGGAAAACCTGGCCATCGTTCAGCAGGAAGCAAGCCATGCATTTGTTCATGGCGAGGATTACATTTCACCCGTAGTTAGCTGCTCCAAGCAAGCAGCGGTAATCTCTGCTCTAGAAGGTCGCATAGGGTAGGCTTTCTCCGCAGCTGGACTGGGATGTGTGTGGCCATAATGCTGTTTCTACTGTCAACAGTAACAGCTGCCACGTTCTAGGTACTGTTGTAAACACGTCGTGTTATTAGCTGCCTAATCCCCATTATGGTGTCTTCAGGTAGGTCCTACAATTATCCCACTTTGTAGGTAACCGGGGCACAGAGAGTTCGCGTAACCTGTCTGAGATCACACGGAGAGTGAGTGGAGGAGCTGGAAAGAGAACACAGGTGTTCTGCCCCCAGAGTTCTCCATAGCTTGGGTATGAAGACAGGGTACCAGGTGGGTCTGCAATTCTGTCAGGTCAATTCAGGGACCCATCGGATCAGAGGGAAGTGGTGGCAAAGGCACCGTCTGCCTAACAGGGTGGTTAGAGTTGATGTAGTCTGGGCACTGGGAGTCAAGGCTTTTATGATTAATGTCAGATATATGCGATTGGGTGACATAAAAGCACCATCAGAGTGTTGTAACCAGGCGTGCTGGTGAGGCAGTGGGGGAGCACCAGATACCGGCCATAGACACCTGAAGGGCTGGGCTAACTCAAGCTTCTGCTTTCCCCAGACACACGTTCCAATACCAGGAAAGAGAAACCGGAACCAAGCTCCAAAGGGCTGGCTTCAGATCCTGTCCAAGGCAGCTGTCGTGGTCCTAGAAGGCCTTTGGTTCCCTCCCTCCTCTCCCTTAGCCAGGCGCCCACCTGCAGGGGGCCCTTCTCTGTGCCAGGCTTTGGAGGCACAGAATAGAACCAAACAGCACCTGCCTCATATGACTGTAGCTGGCGTTGCCTCTGTGTAATTCATAGGCATGCTCTGCATTGAAGAAAAGGCCACCTGCCCTCTCTTCCTGTGTGTCTGCCCAGGAGATCCCTCCCCTGCAGACCTTCGGGAGGGGAATCCACTGAGTGCCTTGTGGAGGAGTCACCGCTCCTGCACGGGGAGGGGGCGAGCGGGAGACACTGAACGGTTCTGCTGGAACCAAAGAGCAAAGGCTTGTGAGTAGAGCAGAGAGAGCGGGGGCAGCAGCTTCCTGCGTGGCTGGGGGCGGGTGGTCGGCACGCTGCCTGGCCAGTGGGCGCTGCAGAGTGGATGTGGGAGGACAGGGACGTCTTGCGAACCAGGGCAAGAAGGACCTGAGATGCAAACAGGTGGCCTTGGCCAAGTGAATAAGGAATCCAGAACTCGGGGACAGAGCTCCCTGGAAGGGCTGTGTCCTGGGCTCCCAGAGCCGTAGCCCCTGTCACTTGTGGCTGGAACTGCTCATCTGCATGGGACCTGGTCCTCTGAGGCAAACAGACACCTGAACTGGCATTCATTGAGGAGGAGAAGGAGGAGAGAAAAACGGACGGCGACATTTCTGAGACCCAGTCGCAGATGGAGGCTTAGAGGAGAGTCCCCAGTCTCGGTACAATTTATACAGTGAGAGTGTACCTGCAACCCCTGAGCATTTTCTCTCTTCTCTCTCACACTCCTCACAAACACACGTACTACAAACACACTCACTCCACCACCAACACACCCCACCACAGACACCTACTCCACCCCCACCCACCCCCACTCACACACCCAACCACGTGTGCGTGCACGCGCGTGCACGCACACATACACAAACACACCCCGCAGGGTATCAGGCTATGACCCCAGCTTGGAGCTTCCTTGGGTCTATGTTCTGGAACCTTATCACAGGAACTTTAGCACTGCAGTGACTAAGTCCTCTAGGATGAAGTCCAATGAGACCTTCTTATTCTAAATTCTCTTTTCCAGTGAATGCCGGCACAATGAGTTTCCAGCTGACAAGCAGAACCACAAAGCCAGACAACATCTCAGATGATCACTCAGGGCCTAAGGGAACAGACGGGACACCACCCAAATCTCTTCCAATAATCGCAGTTGCCTTTTAGTAATCCTTTCCGGAAGGGACATATGGCTCAATCTCAATTCCAGAGTCAGTCAGTTTTTCTTAGGTAGAAACGGTGCATGATTATCCTGGTTTGGAACCAGACTCATAATCTGCCCCACATTATTTATTTACCATTACTTAGAGCATCACTTTTTGTTGGAATCTCTTCATTTTAGATTCATTACAATTCCTCTTTCAGATTCTCTCCCCCATTCACAGCAGACTTGCTTTCGAGTGGGAGGCCGTGAGGCTGCTGGGGGTGTATTTGTAGGTGGAAATCTCTGCTGGGGGGGTGGGGCAGGCATTTAGGGTGTTTGTGGAGAGGAAACGAAAAACAACAATCCGGTGGTACCGGTCCAGCAGTCACAGGAAGCTGCACAAGCTGGAGGTCTCTGTGGCCAGTAGATTCCATCCTGTACCCCGCTCACCTTTTATCTGTGGTTTTTGCGGGCGCAGGAACCCAGTCCTTGGGATGGTCCTTGTTCTCCCAAACACCTACCTCCTGGATCCCTGAGTTGGTGTTATGCAAACCTGGGAGGCCCTTAGGTTTGTCAGTCTCTCCATTCAGGTCCTCTGTTCAATCTTCAGAGTCCTGAGGTGGGGAAGAAAAGGACTGCAGTAGCTTCAGAGGACAGACCAACCTCACCAAAGTGCACGGTCTGACAGGTCCCTGTTGAGACTGTTGGAGACAGATGTCACCGTGCTTGGGGCCAAGTTTCCCCAGAGCCTCAGAGTCTCAGCAATGAATGCAAAACCCCCCCTGGGAAAAATCTTTCCATGCAAGTTCCACCCAAAAGTGTTCGAAGAAGTAAGCCTAATGGCAGACAAGTGTAAATCTGGACACCAGGGTTCTTCTCAAGCTAGGAAGTTATTTAAAGTCATAGGTCTTCCTACATCTTGCACATTTTGCATTCTATTCTGTATTTATTTGTTTAATATAAAAATATTTTAATTATTCACAAGCTAAATTATAACTTTCCCCCATAAGTCTTCACATTAAATGAACTCTCTAGGAAAATGCCTGCTCTTTATTTGTATTCCTTGCAGTAGGACTTAATTCATTAAGAGTGGGCCTATTCTATCCCTTACTGCTGTAATCGGAATAGTAATACAACTTTCACTACCCATGATTGGTAGTGGAATTCTGGACAGGATATTGTGCTAAGTGTTCTCTATGTATCCCCTTTTTCCCACTTTTAAAAATTGAGATATGATTCCCATACCCTAAATTTCAACATTTTAAAGTATATAATTCCATGGGTTTTAGTATATTCACAAGGTTGTGCAACCATCTTCACAATCTAACTTTAGAATATTTTCATCCCCCCGAAAAGAAATGCTCCAAGCATCACCTTGTGCCCTTTAGCGATCGCTCCCCATTCCCCCCTCCCTCAGCCCCTGGCAACCCCTCATCTACTTTGTGTCTATGGATACTTGCGTTCTTTCAGATCATCCTAAACAACAACTTTGAAGGATGAGAAAACTAAGCCTCTGAGAAGTTCAGTAACTTGCCCAAGCCCCATATGTAGTAAGTGGCTGAGCCAGGTTTTAAATCCAGGTCTGTCTGACTCCAGCACGTCTGCTCACAGACGGTTCCCGTCACTCCCTCCGCTCTGTCTACCGCTGCTCTCATTCCATCCCAGTGCCCTAGTTCAACCTGAACACATCCAAGGGACTTTGCTCATTCCATTTCCGCAGGGCCAGGTGCCCTGCTGCCACGTAGCAGGTGCTTTCTACCCCACACCTGCTGGGGATCAAGCCAGCCCCTATTTGCATACCTTTGGGATGAGGTTTATCCCTCACTCACTGGGTTCCACCTACAGGGAAGGGCTCACGTTGAAAGTAGGGACCTTGGCTAAGAATAAGGATGGGACCAGATGCGTGAAGCTAGAGGGTAAGGAAGTGCCAAGAGGGGAAGCAGGAGGACCAAGAATCCACCTCATGTCTTTGGGGATTATCCATCCTATTCAGAATCATCCCAGTGGCTTGTCACACACTTAGGACATGGTTGGTAGCCCCTGGTCTTTTATTTGGAGAGAAGTCAAGCCCGCGTCGTTCTTTCACAATCAGTAAATGTTTCCAGGACAGCAAATTCAAGGAGAGTAGGGATGAGGGGGGAAAACTTGCAACTTTAGATGTCTAACAACTTGGTCATTAGGCCTAATCATCAAAAGGAACAATTTTTTCAGGTCATTAGCTCTCGATGTGAACTGCCCCTTCTGCCAGAGCGCAGACAAAATTCTCGATGGCAGCATGGTTTAAGTTGGGGCCCCTGTTTAGTGCAACAGCAGGCAGGCCTCAGATGCTAATCCCACATGTTACAAGGCGTCTTTATGAGTGGGTACCTTCTGCCTCTCGCAAGGCCCCTCCTCCAGCGCTATTGCCAAGGGGAGCAGGGAAAAATGATACCTTTCAGCTGTGACCTTTCTGCTAGGAAATCTCTCAGTTGATCAGTTGCCAATATGTTTAATGTGATATTTGCAGGGAGAATGGCCTTCATTAAATGGTAAGGTCAAATGCACCATTGGAGGAGGGAGACAAGAAACACCATGAGAGAAGGGAATCACGCCACCACCACCCCCGCCACCCAGGGTGTTGAATGAGTCCAGAAATATTGAAAAAGGTCTCTAGGGCAATGACTGCAGCTTTCCAACATCGAAGGTTGCTGAGTCAAGCTCCAAGTACTCAAAAGCAAGCTCCCCGTATACTCACTGGATAAATAAAAGCAAAGGGTAAAGTGACTGCTGGCCGCCTCAGAGCTCACTTTGCTGTGCTCTGGCAGGAGCCAAGGTATTCAATTTAATTCAGCTGATGGGAAAGGCATAAACTACAGCAGTTCTGTTTAGAGACTCCCCCCCGCCCTGCCCCATTCTAGGGGAAAAAAAAAAAAAAAGCCAGGATCCCAAAGTGTTTCCTAAGGGCCCTCAGGAAGATCAATCCATAGAAAAGACCACAAAGTGTAGCTGCCGGTGAGTTTTTAAAGTCTGCATGTGGTTTTCATGTGCCTACAAAACCCAGACAATCAGAAGAAGCTCAGGCAAGATCCAAGGTAAAATATTTTTCTTACGGCCCTAAAGGTGTCATTTCTTGGTTAGTTTGTCAGTTTCTCCCTGAGAGCCTTTGAAATGTAGACACAGTTCATGTAGGGGAGAAACAGTATGATAAAAAGAGAGCATGTGTTCTGGCATCAAGAAATCTATATTTGTGTCCTGGCTCTCCCTTTTACTAGCTAGCAGACTGGGCAAGTTATTAAAGTTTCATTATCCGCAGAACGGGGTTATCAGCTGAGGTTCTTGGGCTGCAAGTCACAGAAAGTTTAACTCTTAATGCTCAAACAATGGAGGGGCTGAATGGCTGACATTACTGAGGACCAGAGGACCAGCAGCTGCTCAGTCTGGGCCTGTTTCCTTTGTCTGTATCTGGGCTCACTGCCCCACCACATGTCAGCAATAGAGAAACGGCTGTAGCGGTTGCAGGCCTTATATGCACACACAAGTTCAGCAGAAAGAGACGCCTCCAGCAACTCTCCCTTAGGAGAAACCAAATTTCTTTCCCAGAAGCACTTCACTAACTTCCTCTTGTTTCCTATTAGCCCGAAGAAGTCACATGCCATTTCTTAACTAACTGCTGCAGCAGCAAGGATGCCATACCCTGATTGGCTGAGAGCTGAGTTCCTCAGCCTATCAGTGGCAAATGATTCCTCTTGGACCAAACAGACCCACTTCTGGAGCTAGAGCTGGAGCTGGGAGTGGGATCTGTTTCCTGGGAAGGCCGAGGGATGGATGGATTATGCTTAGGTAGGCATCAATTACCCCATTCACAGAAGACTGTGAGAATTAAATGAGATGTGTGAAAGTACTTAGCCCAGCCTCTGGCCCAGAGTGAATCTCAGTGAGAGTTTCTCAGGGTGGAAGGTGGGGAAGAATATCATAGATGAAGTGAAACCAGAAATGAATCATTCACATATCTGGAGGCTACAGGTTAGAGAACATGTTTCTAAATTGCTTGAAATTCTATTCCGATAACTGTCCAGCACCTACCACCCCCCAAACACAAACATGTAGCGTGTTAGCATTAAGACCATCCTCAGGGTGCTTCTAAACTCTGGAGTAGGAATTAGAAGAGCATTCCCTGGCTGAAAGACACAGCATGCCTGAGCCTTCGTTTCCTCCCATTAATTTGCTCTTAGTTAATTGCCATTGTTGTAAGTGGTCTCACATCGTTCCCATAGGCGCCCCAAACAGTACTGTTTAATAGAACTTTCTGAAATGATGGAAACGGTTTTGGTGCTGTCCAGTATAGTAACCACTGGCCACATGTGACTATCGAGCACTTGAAATTGTGGCTAGTATGACTTAGGAGTTGAATTTTCAATTTTCTTTTCATTTTAATATAAACAGCCATATGGGGCTAGTGGCTACCATAATGGATAATGCAGCCCTAGACTGGAGCTCCCTGAACGCTGAGGCAGAAGTTTCTGCTTCCTCCGTATCTCACCCCAGCCTTGAGTCAAGCCCTTGGAGGGCCCTCCATCAGTGCGTCTGACCGATTGACTAATGATGCCACTTTGCACCGAATCACGCATAGACCTGCCCTCACACAGCTGTGTAAGAGAGAGGAGAAAGACGGAATTAACTTGGGCACAAGAGTGATGTGCTGCTTGCTCCATTCTCTGCAGCAATGGATTGCTTTATTATCTAGGTCATTATCAAGTCTGTTCCTGACTGGGTTTGCAAGTGTGCCTGTTAATTGTTTGTGTAAATAAGAATGGCCCTGGATGGTGAGGGGAGCTGCCTCCTCCTTCCTCATCTTCCTGGCGCCTGGCCCTGCCTTCCTAGTTGATGACCTTTGTCCTGGTCTCCTGCTCACTTGAGCACTTGCTGAGATGATGCAGGCTTGCAAAGGGGAGGGAAAAAACCCACTTCAGGGGCTGAGCAGACTGAATACATTCTCGCTCGACAGCTGAGAGAATCACCACTTCTACCATTGTGTTCCGGAAACACCGCCGCTGATACTCTCTCAAGAGTAACAGTAACCCCGGTGAACGGTGCCCTTTCTGGGGAGGTGAACACATGGGCACACTTTGCCTCTCTCTCCTCCATGAAAAGGCCACCGTGGATGGCTCAGGTAGATGCAGTGCCTCCCCCACTATTGTCATCAAGACGATGAAAGCCCTGCCCTCTTTAACATTGGATCCAGAAGGGTTTAGACGTGGGAGTTGTTTCTCAGCTGCTGTGGGGAGTAGCTTATTTGTAAAGCTCCCCTGCTTCTGAACTGAACCTTGAAGCTCAAGTTGCAGATGAAAATCGCCTCTTCTCCGGGTATTTATTAAGGTGTGTGCACCACCTAGAGGCTGCTGTCTGAAATTCAGACAGTTCAGCCACCAACCTGTCATCTTTCTCTTTTTTCCATGTCAAACAAATGACCTCAGAAAACCTGTCTTTGCTGAGTAAACTCCATTTTCCTCCTGCCTCTTCAATGCTGGCTCTCTGTGATCCCAAACTCTCCTCTCACGGAGCTCTGGGCCTAAGGGAGGCCTGGAAGTCTTCCCAGGACTTTCCGGCCTCTATCAAAAGAAAAGAACTTTCCAGGCTGTCTTGAGACTTAAGAAAGATGCTTAAGAAAGGTGAAAGGAGCCTTCCTGTTTATGTCCCAGACCTACACAAGCACTCTGAGCCACACTCGGGCTGGGTTCCTATGCATGGGCTTCAGTCACCCAGGACTGAAGGTCTAGGGCCTCTTATCCCCTCTCCTGGGACCACAGCATGGATTAGGAGCTGTCCCCAGGGATGGACACTACATTAGGGGAACCGATATCAAATATTTTATTGGTGTCACTGCTATTTATTTTGTTTTATTGTGGCAAGGTATACATAACATAAAATTTACCATTTTAACTATTTTTAAGTGTACAGTTCAGGGCCATCAAGTACATGCACAACACTGTGCAACCATCTCCACTGTCCATCTCCAGAGCTTTCTTGTCATTCCCAACCAAAACCTCCACACTCGCTACCCAGTAAACCCCTATTCCTCCCTCCCTCCAGCCCCCAGGTACCTTGATTCTGCTTTCTGTCTCTATGAATTTGCCTCGTCTAGATAACTTATATAAGCGGAATCGTCCAATTCTTGTCGTTCTGTGTCTGGCTTGGTCAAATATTTTTAGCTGTGGCTGTTTTGACTTGGGCTAGAGAGGCCTGGCTTTTCTGTTTTCTCTGGAGGAGAGACGGGAAAGAAGTCAGCAAAATGAACTTAAACCTTGCCCTTGAGCCCCCGCCAGCCCTGCTTGTGCTCCCCGGCTGGGTGTGCCTCTGAAAACTGCTGTGGCGTGGAGGAAAGGTGGAGCCACAGCTCAAATCTCTCAAAACAAACAAGGAAGTGTCCATTGTTTAGGGGCTTAGGCGAATCAGGCCTCTGCTGGCATTTCCTAGCCAGGGTTTACGGGGATCCGGAGAAGGCAGGCATTGTGAAATCTGACGGGAGGGGCCGCCACTGCAGAGCCTGTGGGGAACTAGAGGGTCTGACCCTGCAGGTTTGGGGCCAGACAGGCAAGAGGCAGCTCTGAGTGAACTTATTGGTGGAGTGGTTTTGGGGTTTGTGGGTCTGGAGGGAACCTGAGGGATCCAGGGGGTTGGGGTCTACACTTCTTTCTTCCTCATTCTACGGAGAATTGATTGTGTACTTTACAGTCACCGTGTTGCACTGACAGAAAGGACCCTGTGGTAGAAATGGCTATTATTATGTGTGTAGGTTTCAGCGCTTCTTATATTATGGAACTGTAATTCTGAAAATGCCATTTCCCAGGGAGAAGGGGATTGGAGCACCGGCGTGAGTCATTGTACAGGTAACAACACGTACACAGCATTTAAATGGCTGGCAAAGCACCTTTCACTGACATGACCTCATTTTTCATCCCCGAGAAGAGAAGGAGGTAAATGGCACCGGGAAAGGGTGCGTCAGTTAAATGGTGATCATCTCAGACCTGCCTATGGGCCTCAACCCTGAGATATCTCCTTGGCTGCAAAGAGGGACTCAATGGGAGGTTCCCCCAGGAGCAAGGAAACTTGACCTCTAGGCCAAGGTCTTTTAGTTGATGAGTGGAAAATGTTGAGTTGAACGGTCACTTACTTCTTTGCAGGACTTCTCAGAGCTTGTAACGTGTTAGTGTGCCTTGTGACTCGCCAAGGGGGGGCTAGAGCATGTAATGTTTCTCACACATATTTTACAGTGGAAAAGTGTTTGAGACTAATGTTCCTCAGGACACCGTTTGGGAAGTACCGACTAAAGAGGGTGGGTCCCTTGGCCCAGGGAGAGACCGGGACCACCAAAAAGTGGAACCAAAGAGCTTTGCAGAGAGGTAAAGGAAGCTGGAGATCTAAGCAGGATGGCCTGAAGCCCAGAGGAGCAGAGCACATGGCAAGGGGCTCACTCCTGGAGTGAGGACAGAGCAGGTCTGAAAGCAGAAGGTCCAGCTGCAGAACTTCCCGCAGTAGTCGGGCTCATCTGAGTGCGGTCCGTGCAGCATCTGCCCTTCCATCTCTACCAGCTCGACAGCAGTGGGATCAGGAAAAGCCCCAATCCCTTCAGGTTCATGGGGAGTCCCTCAAACTGGTCACACCCTCTCACACAGGAATTCAAGGACACCTCAGGTCATTAAGTCCTGTGGGGGTCACACTTGAGAGGAGTCATCAACACAGGCTTGGAAACCCCTCACATGTTTTCTGGATGACACATTCATTCGAATGGGCTTTAATTTTTATCGTGGATAAGCATAAAAGTTGTAGACATTTTGCTTTCTTTCCCAGCCTCTTAAATCAGAGTGACGGTAATAGCTGCTGTTTTGGAGGGCTTTCACTCTACCAGGCACTGTCCTGAGCGTTCTAGGTCAACGGTTTTACCTGACTTTCACAACAAACCTGTGGGAGAGGTGTTATTACTTTCTTCATTTCACAGATGAGGAAACTGTGTCTTAGAAATGTTATTAGGTGTCTTGTTGTTGATCACACAGCTAATAGCTGATGGAGCTTAACCTAAGTTACCTTGGAGGCTCCAAGCTTAACCATGAGAATTTACTGCCCCATTACATGTAGAAAAGATTACTAGTTGCCCCACCTGCCCATTCATTCTCCCCATCTAACTTTCCAGAAGGGTCTGTTTTATTCCAAAAAGCCAAGACTGTATTTCCCGGCTTCCCTTTCAGCCTGTTCACTGAGTTGTGAGCAGAAGTCATTGGGTGTAGCTTCTGGGAAGGCTACTTAAAAGGCTACCGGACTAAGACACACCCTGTTGACCTTTTCCTGATTCCACCTACCTAAAATTTGGAGATGGTGGTAAGAGTTTCAGAAGCCATCTTGGACCATGAGGTGTCCTTGAGGATGGACATCCCCTTGCTAAGGATGACAAAGCAGGAAGGTAGCAGTCCCTGCCAGTCAAGGAATCAACACACCCACGATGGACTACATACTGTCAGAGACAAATTAGTCTTTGTTGTATTTAAGCCACTGTTATTTGGACTTCCTTTCAGTTCTGTGAAATGAAGCATATCCTAACAGATTCACCAAGCCATATTTCAAATTGCGCTTCCTGGTCTGGATTTCTAACTGCCTGCCCATCAATGAATAATCTCTTCCACTAAGCCCTGTTTCCTTTCCATACCGCATGCCCCAGGGAAGCATGTTCCCTCCTTGTCTGACTCAAGTCCTAAGTCCCAGTGACCTTTTCCACACCCGCCCAGCCTCTCCCTTTCTTTTTTTTTTTTGAATTTTATTTTATTTTATTTTATTTTTATACAGCAGGTTCTTATTACAGCCTCTCCCTTTCTAAATCCAGCAATTAATACCATACCCACACATCTGGCCCTGCATTCTTTTCAGCACCATTCAAAATAGTATTAGGAATGTTTTATACCAATGACTGTTTGGGGAGGAGCATGGTTTAGTGTAAAAAGCACTGACCTGGTAGATAAATAAGGGGGTGACTCTCCCCTTTGCAAGCAGCAAGGTTGTAAGGGGAGAACTGGTAGGTGATCACTTCCTCCACATGAGCCTGAGACCCCCTGACTCGGCCAGTAATGACTTTTCCATTTTATGGGAAGCAGATGGGATTTTAATGGACTGTGATTATTGTCTGTTTTCTTTAAGCAACATACACCGAGACGTCTGTGCCCCTTCCAGGCAATAGGATATGTAGTCACAAAAAAGAAGGTGATGTTTGCAAGTTCCTACTTAAACCCTTTGCTTTAGAAATCATGCTGCTTTGCTTTTTTATTCCCCCCAGATAAGAGGAGACCCCAGCCCTCTGTTTTCTAGATGAATCAAGAGAGTTGCGATTGGGTAGTACCACAGTGTCCCTTTTTTTTTACCCTGAAGAAAACAAACAAAAAACGGACCGGTTCTTGATACAATAAATATTAGGATACTCTTAGCAGGGGAAAAACAGGATAGAGTTTGGACAGAGCAGTGGAGAGGGCTCCTAGGATGGCTGGCAAAATTCTACCCTCCAACTCATTATGATGAGAGTTTTCACTCTGTAGTAATTTATGAAGCTATACATTTGTTTTATGCCACTTTCTGTATTTGTTATATTTAACATAAAAGGTTTAAAAAAGGGGGGAGGGAAGAGAGATCACATCTTCCCATTAGAACTGTCTCCTAGTCACGTTCATTTGTAAATGGCGGCAGGATTCTTTAAACCCGCCCCCGCCCACTGCCAAGGAAGCAATGCAGGCTCTGGAAAAATGGAAGAACCCCATTTCTGCAGAGAGAGGTGTGACAGTAATAAGTGTCCAGCTAGTTACAGGTGAAAGAGTATTATATATTTTTTCTTTTCGAATCCTTAGCATGACCCCATAAGACATACTTAAAAAAAATTTTATTTTATATTGGAGTATAGCTGATTTACAGTGTTGTGTTGGTTTCAGGTATACAGCAAAGCGATTCAGTTATACATGTATATATATCTATTCTTTTTCAGATTCTTTTCCCATATGGGTTATTATAGAATATTGAGTAGAGGTCTTTGTTGATTATCTATTATATATCTATAGTAGTGTGTATATGTTAATCCCAAACTCCTAATTTATCCCTCCTTACCACCTTTCCCCTTTGGTAACTATAAGTTCATTTTTGAAGTCTGTGAGTGTGTTTCTGTTTTGTAAATAAGTTCATTTGTATCATTTTTTTAAGATTCCACATATAAGTGATATCATACGATTTTTGTCTTTCTCTGTCTGACTTCATTTAGTATGATAATCTCTAGGTCCATCCATGTTGCTGCAAATGACATTATTTCATTCTTTTTTGTGGCTGAGTAACATTCCATTGTATATATGTAGCACAGCTTCTTTATCCATTCGTCTGTCAATGGACACTTAGGTTGCTTCCATGTCCTGGTTATTGTAAATAGAGCTGCAATGAACATTTTGGTACATGACTCTTTTTGAATTATGGTTTTCTCAGGGTATCTGCCCAGTAGTGGGATTGCTGGGTCATATGGTAGTTCTATTTGTAGTTTTTTAAGGAACCTCCATACTGTTCTCATAGTGGCTGTATCAATTTACATTCCCACCATCAGTGCAAGAGGGTTCCCTTTCACCACACCCTCTCCAGCATTTATTGTTTGTAGATTTTTGATGATGGCCATTCTGACCTGTGTGAGGTGATACCTCATTGTAGACTGTTTTGTTTTGTTTTGTTTTGTGTGCAACTCAAAAGACATACTTTTTTTTAATACCCATCTTACAGAGGAGGAATGTGAGGCACCGAGAGGTTGAGTAACTTGTAGTTAGGAAGGGCCTGGGTCAGAATGCAAATGCAGGCAGTCTGGGTTTCCCCTACCACCCATTTGACTGGGGGATGGAGGATGGGGGTGGGGTAAAATCATTGTGGCTACTGTCTCTCTCCGGGTGTCTCGCATTTACATTTTACTGAAATGAGAATAAAGCACGGTTTTGCCAGAGAGAGACGTTTCTAATTTTGGCACCGCTAGCATGAGCCAGTTTGGCTGTGCCGACAGGAAGGCCCAAGCTCCTGCTTCCTTCTCGGTGTGCCCTGCTCTTGTGACCAGCCATCCCAGTGTGCCCAGGTCTGAGAGGTGTCCTCACACACAGGACTTTCGGTGCTACAATTGGGAACCCTGGGAGAGTTGCTCACCCTAAATGGGCCCCTGCAGCAGAGGGATGCAGGGACAGTCTCCCCAGAACAAAGCTCAGGCGACAGCTGGGACACTATGATGCATCCGTGAGCCACAAACTCCCATCAGGGAGCACACCCAGCAAGGAGGGGTTCTGGCCGCTCAGAGCCTGACTAGGGGGCTGCCTGGGATTGAGTCAACTTCCTAATGTGGAAGGCTGAATTAATCCTGACACCAAGAGAAGAAAAAAATTCGATGGTAGCCTAGGAATGGTTTGAATGAGAGCGAAATTACATTTCTTTATATTGGGCCATAAATCCCTCTTGGACTTCTCGTAAGTCTAGACCATGTTTAATTCTGTCAGTCACCCTGAGCCGGCACCGTGGCCTTAGCAGACAAGGATCTGTGCAGGCTGCTATAATCCCTTGCAGGGGAACAGAGCTCAGGGCATCCACAAATGTCACAGTCGCCTCTGCAGCTGTTAAGTGATGGGCTCATTGTCAGGGGAGATGCGATTCAGCAGAGGCCACACGACTTGCCACCAGCATCCTTTTCCTCTGGTCATGTAATGGGTAGCAGAGGCGGACGTGGAATTGTAGAGTTGCAGGGGTGGAAGGGACGTGGGAGGAGATGTGCAGCCGGGGCCTTTGGGGGAGGGGCGGTGCTGCAGTGGGTAGTCGGGGCTGGTGGGGGAGCAAGGACATTAAAAATGATCACCCTGTGACTTACTTTCATGCATATTCCTCACTATATTGCCTTTAGTATTCATTCAACAATATTTGTTAAGCATCTGCTGAGTATTTAGGCATTGGGGATAGGCAGTGAGGATCATAGATGACGTTCATGTCCTCCTGGCCTTATATTCTGGTGGGGGAGCCAACCTTCTGGAGGAGCTTATATTCTCGTGCCTGGATCTCACAGTCTTGCTGTCTTTGATGCCTCTTCATTGTAGATTTTATACATAGAATGTCAACACGTTACCTTCAAGGATCTGTTGCAAAGGTACCATTGTTTGAAGAACGTGCTTGGTAAGAGGGACTGGTACAGCTGCTCCCCACTTCCCCCATGAACATCTCTAATCCAATCCTAGGAACACCAAGAACAACCGTACAAGTTGTGCACTGCACAATGCCATAGGGCACCATACACTTAGATTACAACAGGTCCACCTTGACCTTTACAACCTTAGGTGGAACTCCTGCCCACCACCATCTACCTAATGCAGAAACCTTATCACCTCATCCTGCCAAGGGATGAGGCCTTTGGATTCATCCCTAAAGATGAGTTTACCCTACTTGACTTCTAGGTCTGAAATCTTGACCTGTCTTTGTTCCTTCTGAAATGCAAATTGATCTTATTACTCTATTCAAACCCCTTTAAGTCAGTGGCTTTCAAACTTCAGTGAAATGCGTCTTACGTTACGACCCAGCGCACAGACACATGCATACGTACACACATACATACAGCTAAAACCTTGCCCCCGCCAGCTCCTAACACTGTTCTCTTTCCTGTTGAGGAAAGTACAGTGGTTGAGAGTAGCCGGGCTCTGGGCTTGCATCTCAGTTCCTCAGTTAGTAGCCGTGTTAACGGAGCATCACACACTGGGTGGCTTAAAACGGCGGCCATGTATTCTATTACAGTTCTGGAGGCTAAAAGTCCCAAAGCCAGGTGTCAGCAGGGTAGGCTCCTCCTGAGAGCTGTGAGGGAGAATCTGTTCGTGCCTCCCTCCTAGCTTCCGGTGCCAGCCAGCCAGCCTTGGCATCCTTGGCTTCTAGCTGGACCACTCTGCTCTCCGCCTCCATCTTTACATGGTGTTCTCCCCGCGTCCCTGTCTTCACACGGCCGTCTTCTTATAAGGATACCAGCTGTGTTGGATTAGGGACTACCCTACTCCAGTATGACCTCATCTTAACTAATGACATCTACAACACCTTATTTCCAAATAAGGATCCATTCTGAGGTAGTGAGGGTTAGCACATCTGTTTTGAGGGGGACGCAATTCAACCCCTAACAGGCCTTAGGCAAGTGCTTCAGTTTCCTCATCTGCAAAATGGAGATAACGGTGGATCAATGAGTTGATCGTGAATACATAAAACTCTCAGAAATGTGCCATGACTGACTGTAGTAATTACTATTTACAAATTCGCCATTATTATTTTATTTTTATATGCTGGTTATGAACCACTGTATTGATTTCACAACCACATTTTAAAGATCATTGCTCTAAATGTACCTGACCCTTGGCAGCCAGAATAGAATTCCAACTCCCCCACGTGGTTTCCATGGTCTTTGTGATGGGCCCCTGCTAACCACCTAGCGGGCTCTATCTGGGTCTCCCGTTCCAGGGTGAACTTCTCTCAGTTACCTGAATGTCATAATCACTCTTGCTCCCGGGGCTTTCATGCAAGCTCTCATTCTATTCCTATCCCTAATCATCTGGAAAACTTCTGCTTTATCTCTCAAAGAGCACCTCCTCCAGGAAGTCTTCCCTGACCACCAAATATGGGTCACTGCCCTACAGTTCTCCCTGCATAGCACCTACACACTATACTGTTAATGCCAGTTTACTTGTCTGTAACCTCCTCTACAAGCTCCCCAGGAATGGCATCTGTCTTAAAAACTACTGTATGCTCAATACTAACTACAGTGCCCAGAAAATACTCTTGGTTGCCTACCAATAGCCATTTCTTCCCTTCTGTCTTTACTGATTGATTTTGTTCTGGTATCAACAACTCCAGAAGACTAAGGGACATCTTAGGGTGAATAATGACTGGTCCATTCCAATGACAGAAACCCATTCATCTCACCAGGAACTGATTTAGGGAGGGGTGAAGTGACCTGCTTCTGGTCCATGAGACATGAGGGAAGGTCAGCTGGGGCAACTTCTGGAAAACAGTTCCAGGAGGATTCTAAAGAGTCTTGTGAGAGGAAAGAGCCCAGGCCTGCCCCCAGGTGAGTGGAGTGGCAGTCGTCCTGAAGCCATGGTGGGAGAGGCACCGGGACAGATGGGAACTGGCTGAGGATGGCGGAGTCAAAGTAGGGAAGGAATCGAGTCCCTGATAATTTTGCTAAGACCCGCCCTAGAACTGCCCTGCCTCCCGACTGCTTGTTATGAGATAATACCTTTTCCGTACTGTTTACTGCCATTTAGGTGAGGTTTTCTGTCACTTGCAGCTGAAAGCAACGTAACTGATACAGGTACTCAGGAAATGTTCTTGAATGAATAAGTGTTTTTAAGCTAAAGAGGGAGAAGAGAGGAGAGAACTAGAACGTTTACTGTCTAGAGCCAGGTAGGGGAGGACTTGCATGCACAGTACATTATTGACTCTTCACAGCAAACTGGTAACCACAGTAGTTTTCCCTCATATTAGAGATGAGGAAACTGAAGCTCAGAGAAATTGTATACCCTACCCAAGGTCCCAGCACTGGAACTGGGAAACATTTCCCTACTGTTTTATGAGGACTTAGTTCAGCATCCAAGCTGAGAGTTCTCATCGGTAGTACGGGGTTTTTTTAAATTCCTTTTTCCTTCTTCTTTCATTTCCACTTACCGTTGGATTTTTGCCTGCTAGTTTAGAAGTTAAGCGACCTACTTTTGATCTTATCCAGGTCACTTCTGACTTTTGACCCACACTCATGTTTATTTACCCCAATTAACTTCTCCATCCCATCACTATATCTGTGTTCCCCTCCAGAGTAGGGTGTATCACCCCTCCTCTGAAAGCAGGGCCCAAGGGACCTGATTCAAGGACAATCCTAACTTCTCTGCTACCTCACATCAAGTTCCTATTGGAGTTTCTCCAGGGCTGCCAGCAGCCCACACTAGTTTGCCAGCTTGGCAGGAAGCCTGGGGATAGGAAACGAATCCCATATAGATCTAATTCCAAAGCACATTATTTGCACTATACTATAAGGCCTGTGTAGACACACGTATCCTACAGGTATACTCTACTAGTAATCTTAGAAACAACAAAACTCATTCTTTCGGCTTCCTGCAGCCCTTTTCTTCTCCCGGGGGTGGGACTAAGCAACAGGAACAGAGAGTGCAGTGTTTCCTTCACCCGCCAGAATGTCTGCTCCTCGCAGCCAACATTTCACAGATGAATGCCATAGAAAATGCCTTAGCTGCACCCAGGGAATTTCAAGTGCTTTCCTCCTGTTTCTGAGGGAAAACAAACAAACAGACAAACAGAAACTGTCCTTTCTGCAGAGACGCCCCAGGAATTGGCTGTATGGAGGGCCTCCTGAGCTGGCAATCATGTGCCCTCTAGTGGTCATCTGGAGGAAGTCCCACCCATTGGTCGTTTCCGCGGAAAATCTGCAGGGAGTGTGGGATTCAAAAACACAGAATGCCTCAGAACGCTTTAATAATAAATTTTAATGGTGGAAAGCCACTTGCTTTAGAATTTTACTTAAAATACCAAGTACAGGTCACGGGTGTGAAAAGGGATATCCAAGCTGTCCACAAATCCCGGCAGGTTTCACTGAAGTTGCCCTGGCACTGGCCTCCCAGCCCTGAGCCCCTAAAGCTTGGATGGGTTCCCGAAGCAAGGCTGCTGAGCTGGAGGAAATCCACTTGCCAGACTTCCTCCCGAGAAGGGAGGGCTGTTTCTGATGGGAAAATATTTGGTAAGAAGCCGAGACCTGAGTGGCAGAATGGTTCTGGCTTGACCCGGCGGAGGAGCTGTCTGTTTGTTGTTGCTTTGTTTTTAGTGCAGCCTAAGAAAGGGAAGAAGAAAAGGACAAATGAAAAAGTGGGAAAGCCAGGTGAGGGAAGGCTGCGCACCCCTCCACGTGTGAGCCCTCCCGGGGCTGGGCCCACTACAACCCTACCAAGCCTTCAGATGAGTCTCTAAGGCCAATGAGTCGGGAGGGGGGGGTCCCTTGGGGCATCTCAAAAGGGGAGCTGAACTCTGCATCGGTGTCAGTGCAAAAGTGAAAATAGCACGGGGGCACAGGAGTGGGGTGGCCTGGAGAAGCACAAGGAAGTAAGCCCCACGAGCTCACAGGTATCAGGGGAAGGGACTGAACCATAATTATCCAAGTTTAACCAGATTTAAACTTGGATAATTAAGTCATGGGGGAGGGGAACCCTAGTGGTTAAGTTGCACAGGCATAAACTTGGTTAAAGCAGATGTTCGGGCTTGGGTGTTCAGAGACAGCTACCCACCTAACTAGCAACTCCAGCCTGAATGCCAAAATTCACATCATAAGAGCAACAGCAAGATACCTTGACGACGGTCCATCTCAACTCAGAAATGATGAATGTGACATTAGCGTTCAAGAACAGAGCCTGTGATCTCAGAATGATGTAATAAACTGCCGAAAAACCTCCAGATTTAGTTATTTAAATTTCCCAAGGCAGGGGGCGGGGTGTGTGACAGAGAAGATAGACCCAGATGAGCACTCCAGATCCAGAGACTTGTCTGTTGGAACGTGACAAATGAGTAGCAGATCTAGGACTCAAACCCAGGTCTTTAATTGCAAATCCCACATTCTTCTCCTAGCCTACCTTGTCTCTCCCATACAGAAAGCCCATTTTTATTGTTGTTGTTTTTATGGTGAAATAACTTCAGTTGAGAAAAGCTCGATAGTCAAATCCTTCTCTCTGATGTCATCTACTACCTTTCTATTGGTACTAGAAAAATCAGTGTTATAACAGCCCTAAAACTGCCAACACATCTGAAAAATATTTAGCTCTTCGTCCAAGGATGGGAACCAACTGACCAAGTAAAACCAAAATGAAGTACCTATAACTGCTCTTCCCCACGTCTTTCATGTGTGCCTGGAAACAAATTGTATATCTCTTTCCATGGAGATTTCTTTCTCTAAAATAATCCAGGTATGTGGCTTCTTAACACACATCGTCTTACACACGGACACATTGAGAACAGGGTGGGATCTTATTTATCTTTGCCTTCTCAGGGCCTAGCATCTTTTTGACACCTTTTGGTGAATGGAACGTGGACAGATGCTCTGAAGTGGGCAGCAGGAGGAAGTATGCAAAATTTTACAGCGAGAGACAAGGAGTGAAAAGCAAGGGCTAAGTCACACGGGGGCACACATTCACCTTGTCACTAGGGAGAGCCTTGCACGCCAGAGTCACAGTTTCCCCAGAAGGCTTTCATTTATTGTATGATGATTCATGCAGATGCCCGCAAGAGCTCTTTTCATCCTCCGGACTGACTTGTGCAGGCACGATAAAGCGAAGACAGTTTGGAGTCATTTACTTTGTTTCTCCAGTAAAAGAAAGAGGTGGATTTACACAGCCTCTCTTCTCCAAAGAGCTCAGCGTGCTTGCCCAGCTGGTGTCTCATTTGTCTTCCTTTGAAGACTTCTTGTGACGTCAGTAAAGTGTTTAGCCCAGGGCAGGTGAGAGAGTATGTAGGCTTATTCCTGCTCACCACAGGGAGGGAGCCTGTGAGCCCTCCAGTCACACATTCAGGCAGCAGACACCTATGGCCCACTGAGTGGCCAGCACTGCTCTGCAGGTAGTAAGGGATCTCTGTCCACAAGCAGCCGCAGCCTGCCAAGTCTAACAATGGAGAGAGACACGTGAACACAGAACTAAAGTATAGAATTACAATATCGTGTGATTAAGGGCAATGCTGCAGGAATGGATCAGGTATGGGTATGGAGGGTCTGGAGTGGGCATAAAAGGAAAGGGGTTATTGAAGAGTTTAAAAGTAGACCTTCAGCATAAATCATAGTAAGCGAAATAACTGGAAAGATGATATTCGATTCTTTCTAGTCAGTTAAGTTAATTAAATCAGACTTTCCACTCTCCAAAAGGACTGCCTTATATGTTTTCTATGCTCGACTGGCAATTTTGCCTGAAAGGACTAAACAGTGCTTTGCTTAATAATCACCAAGTAAATAGAAAAAAATTTCCCTGAAAGAAAAGTAAAGCTTCAAACAGCAAGTATTGATGAGGATGTGGAGAAGTTGGAACCCTCGTGCATTGCTGGTTTGAAAGCAAAATGGTTCAGCTGTTGTGGAAAAGTTTAGCAGTTCAAGAAGTTAAACATAGAATTACCATATGACCCAGTAAATCCACTCTTAGATGTATATACAAAAGAACTGAACACCAGTACTCAAAGCCCTGTACACGCATGTTCATAGCAGAACTATTCACATGGCAGCACCATCCATACTAGCGGAAACAACCCAAACGTCCATCAACGGATGAAAAGATACACAAATTCTGGTGCATCCACCTGGTGAAAAAAGGACTGAAGTGCCTCAGCACTGTGTACTTTGTACTACAACTTAGGTGAGCCTGGAAAACATTAAGCTGAGTGAACAAAGCCAGACACAAAAGGTCACATCTTGTGTGATTCCATTCATATGAAATACCCAAGATATGCAACTCCATAGAGACAGGATGCGGACTGGTGATGGCCAGGGGCTGGGAGAGTGTTGAAAGGGGAGTTTAATGAGGAGAAAGTTTTATTTTGGAATGCTGGGAATGTTTTGGAACTAGATGGAGATGGTGGTTGCATAACATTGTGAATGTACTGGATGCCATGAAATTGTTCACTCCAGAATGGTTCACTTTGTGTTATATGAGTTTCAACCTTAATTTTTTTTTTTAAGTGAAGCTTGAGCCAAGAGGTGACTGGGAACAGGAGGACAGCAGGATCTTGACAGATGGCTGGGAGGAGGACATTTGAGTCAAAGAATCATGTGTAAGAGAGAGGCAGCACAGAACAGAGGACATGGGTGGTGTGTCTGGGTGGTGGAAGCAGTCCTGTGTGCTGGATGGGAGTCCCAGGGGGAGATAGGCTTAGAGAGATCTCTAACCAGGAGTAGAAAATTAGACAGCACATAGTTCACAGCTATATTTGCATTAAGTCCCTTTGTCCTGTCACAGGCATTTCCAAATGCTTAGACAAATGACTGAGGAGGGTAGGAGTTGGTGGGACCTGGACGAGGGGTAGGGTACCCCAGTACTACACAGAGAAGACCAGTCCTCACCTGAGGCCAGGACAAGATTTTTCTCAGAAACTGTCAGCTCTAGGTCTGTCTCAAACCACCACTGGAACAAATGAGGGATCGAGGCCCCGGACTCGGAATCCACAGGGCAGGGCCGCAGCCATCTTCGCTGGGGAACGTTCTCAGACCTTTAAGTGACAATCCAGGGCAGAGGTTCTTAAGATTTACTGTGCCACGGACCTCTGGGTGCTTCTTCGTTAACAGAAACTGTGCAGTAACATAATCCAGTGACGGTTCTAATAATTACGCTGTAGTGATAAGTACCAGTGATAAGCCTAGATATCTGCAACATCTGTAATGTGATACAAAAATATCCATGATTGCTCCTGCTAAAAAAGTCGTGGGACTTACTGACTGTGATGTGGTTTGTTGTCTCTATTCATGACTGAAGCAGATGATGAATTTCAGTGAGAGGCTGATAAAAATAAAGGTGTGTTTCACGGATCCCAGCTTAAGACCCCTGTATTACAACCCGGAAGGGAGGTTGTGGAGCGACAGCTAAAACTCTCCTCCCTCAAACGGGCTGGTTGTCACTGGTGTCTAACCAAAAGAATTGAGGTATTGTGCACGGCTGGGTTGGTTGACCCAGTTGAGGTATTGGGTCTCATCGAGGCTGGACAGCAGGCAAGGGGAGATGTGATGAGCTGGAGGAGGGAGGGGTGGGGAGGGAGAGGTTTCAAAGTGCATGGTCAGTGAGAGGGAGACATCCAGGCGGCCCTTAGGTTTCCCGCCTGCTTCTGTGGCTGGGCGTGTGATGGTATCTGCAGTTTCCTCTGTGTAGAACTGGTCCAGCCAGTTCCACTCAATGAGGTTTGTGTATCACCAACTGAGAAGGGTTTAGTAATGACATCTTTGCTCAAGTAGCTCTGTGTGTGTGTGTGTGTGTGTGTGTGTGTGTGTGTGTGTGTGTGTGTTTAGGGGTGGGACATATATAGGAAAAATTCCCCAGAAATTGCTCTTATCAGGCAAATGGTAGAAGAGGGAGAAACCCAACTCGGTGCAGTGTGCCTCTCATTCTACCCTAACAACCAAAATGCAAGCCTGCCGCCTACTTTAAAGACCCTCGTTCTCTTGTAGTGGCCTCATGGGGCACCTAGAAGGAATGGCTAATAGATGTGTGCCTTACACTCCATCCTGGCCCCTCCCAGGATTACTGCAGCTGCCTCCTCAGAACACCCCCAAACCCCTGTTCTCCCCCTGATCTGTACTCTCCGCCTAAATGTCATCACTCTTCAACTTGCCTCCAAAGCCCGACATGACCTGGGTCCAAGGACCTCCCCCCAGCAGCCTTATCCTTAGTCATTCCCACCACCCTCACTGGACCACCCAGCAGTTCTGGGCCACCAGGCTCTCCTGCCTCCAGACCCTTCTCTACTGCTCTGGCCCCTCTCAGGTCCATCTCCACCAGCAGGTGAGGACAGGAACTGTGTCTCATTTATATGAGTTTAGCCTCAGCCCCAGGAGAGAGTCGGTGTGTATTTGTTGAATGAATTAACATTTGAGTGACAAATTAATACTAAATACAACAGAATGTAGCTGTTTGGGTCTTGCATTAGTCTGCTTGGGCTGCCATAAGAAAATAGCTCAGATTTGGTGACTTCAACACACAGACACTTATTTTCTCACAGCTCTGGAGGCTGGAAGTCCAAGATCAAGGTGTGGACAGGTTTAGTTTCTCCTGAGGGCTCTTTCCTTGGCTTGCAGATGACCATCTTCTTGCTGTGTCCTCACCTGCCTTTTCTCTGTGTGCACATCCCTGATACCTCTCCCTCTTCTCATAGAGACACCAGTCCTATCAGATTAGGGTTCAACTCATTTTAACCTAATTACCTCTTTAGAGACCTTATCTCCAAATACAGGCACATTGTGATGTACTGAGGGTTGGAACTTCAATATATGAATTTGGGGGGAGGGTGGGCATAATTCATCTCGTAACAAGTCTGGAGCAGTTTATTGAGCAGGGTAGATTGCCCTGTGGCAATATAATGCATTTGCACCCCTCTTCTGCCTCTACTCCCTATGCTGTCATCTAAATATCATAATAAATATAAAGCCCAGAAAACCGAGACTGAGAATCTTGGGCCCAGCCCTTGTCTTTCCAGGGCAGTAGCTTCCTTAGCAGACTTCTCCCTAGCGGGGCTGGAGCTATCGGGGTACTTAGAGAATCTTGCACAATCACACTTTCTCAAAATCGAAGAAACGCTCTTAGAAAACTTTCAAATCAATTTGAAAATAACTGAACAGGTACTAACCACCAAACTAGAGATACATTTTGTCTTCATATTCACCGGAGACTTACTCAGAATGCAAAACCCAGAAGACCTTGGGAGAATCAACCACAGCGTTTGGTCCTTCCAGATGCCCCGAGCGTGGGCTTCTCGGCTCCACTGGGTCTTGCTGCCCTGCAGCTCTAGGCCCTCCTCTGGCTGGCTGGCTTTGGTGCTGCTGGCCAGGCAGGCAGTGCTGATGCCGCAGAAAACATTCAGCTTGAAGTTTTGTTATGGACTGAATCATGGCCCCTCAAATTCATATGTTGAAGCCCTAACCCCCAATGCGGGGGCCTTTAAGGAGGTAATTAAGGTTAAATGAGGTCATGAGGGTGGGGCTGTAATCCAATAGCATTTGTGTCCTTATAAAAAGAGGAAAAGACATCAGCGCTCGCTCTCCACGCATGCACAGAGGAACGGCCGTGTGAGGACACAGCAGGAAGGAGCCATCTACAGGCCAGGAAGAGAGTCTTCACCAGGAACCAAACTTGGACTTCAAAACTGTGAGAAAATAAATTTCTGTAGTTTAAGTCACCCAGGTTGTGGCATTTTTATGGCAGCCCAAGCAGACTAGTATAATCTTGTAAAACATGAAGAATCCCAGGTCCCACCCCAGACCTGGTGACTGAGAACCTGCATTTTAACAGGTTCATTCATGAGCACATTGCAATTTGAGAAGCACTGTCCTGGAGCACCTTCTGTCTTAAAACTCTATGCTGCTTTAGATACAATAAAATGGACCACTCAGGAACCTCAGCTATACTGAGAGCTAACAGATACACAAATTGGATGAAATGATTTTTATGACACAAACACGCAACTGGCGTGGACATCTGATGCTTTTGTCTGTCCAGCACTCCTTTTTCTGTTGGAAAACTAGCCCATCCCCTGTGGCTCCCACAGTTCTTGTCATTCACAGAGCTCCATCAGCCACCTGTCCACAGGTATGGACACCTGACCCAGGGTTGGCCAAGCCTGGTACCTCGTGTGCCTGTCCACTATGATTTGTCAATGCATATGACCAAACAGGTCCAAGCAGACTCCCTTGAAATTTGGTATGTGGATGCTGAGAGAGAGAATGTCTTTCTCTTTTGGATCATAAACTGTAAGGACATAGGCTTAGAGCTGCCAGACCTCAGGGAACAAAAGAGACCAACTTGCAAAGAAAACCAGAGATGAGATGGTTAAGAGAGACCCCTGACAGCATCGTTTGGACCGCCCTCCTAAGTCCAGCTGCACCCTTGGAGTTACCAGTTCTATAAGCCAACTTGTGCTTGCACTCGGTAGAGATGGATTACTGTCACATGCAACCAATAGATTCAGGTATTAGGCACTGTTCCCCTCACAAACCCTGATTGCTATAAAGCAATATTGAGTCCAGAGGTTGGCCAATCTAGTACCCACACATTTTAACATTATGTGCCAGGCATGAAGTGGAGGGCTGGGGACACCGACGTGAAGAAGGCGCAGCCTCTGCCTTCAAGTTGCTGACAGTCTGGATGGGGGCTGGCGGAGATTGAGAGATGTGAGCGAGTCATGCATCAGAGGTGCTAAGTGCTGTCGTGGACTATGGGCAAAGTTACGGGTGAATATAGGGGAAGAAGGTAGAAACCTCACAAGAGAACCAACAACAAGCTAAGGCTTCACGAAGGAGTTAGCATTTGAGCAGAACCTCAAAAAGCGGGCATGTCCCAGGAGTTTGATATGGAGAATGAGGAATTCACATGTGTAAAAACAAGGATCTGTGAAACACTTGTGGGTCCCCTGGGACTTGCCCACAGAGGGTGTGGTTGGGGAGGGGGGCAGATTATGAGAGTTGAGACTGTGGAGACAGGTTCAATGATGTTGTGAAAAGACCGTGTCCAGCCATGGAATCGTATCTAATCCTTAGGCAGCAAGGAGCTAATGTGGGTTTTTGAGCAGAGCAGATTTGTAAATCAGTAAGATCCCTCTACAGGTTAAATGGGATCGTTAAACTATGAACCCCTAGATGGCAGAAATGTCTCCGGTACATGGTAGTAGTTAATAAATATTTCTTGAATCAGGAGACAATGACAGACTCAATGGAGGCAGTGGCACTAGAAAAAAGGGAGCAATTTTGAAAGACATTTTTGAGTTAGAATCAATAGAACTTATCAACAATTAGGGAGGAAGAAAAAAAGGAAAGAACTAAGAATGATGGTGAATCCGGGGTGCAGACACCTGTCAAGCTCAGGCGGAGTCCCTGGCATGCTGGGTGGCGCAGATTGCCTGGCTCTGACCCCAAGGACACCAGGCCACCCTGTGCTCCTCAGGCCACCACCTGCCCCTCCGGCGGCTCCAGGTCCTCATCGCTGCGCACCAGCCAGGCGGTTCCAGGGATTTGGATGTCCATATCTTTGGGGGACCATTACTTCTCCTGCCACATGCCGTGTGGCTGACAGGGTCTTGGTGCTCTGGCCTGGTGTCAGGCCTGAGCCTCTGAAAGGGGAGAGCCGAGTTCAGGACCTTGGACCACCAGAGACCTGGCGCCATGTAATATCAGTCAGCAAAAACTCTCCCAGAGATATCCACCTCAACGCTAAAATCCAGCTCCACCCAATAGACAGCAAGCTCCAGTGCTGGAAACCCCATGCCAAACAACTAGCAAGACAAGAACACAGCGTCCCCCATTAGCAGAGAATCTGCCTAAAATCATACTAAGTTCACAGCCACCCAAGAACATACCACCGGACATGGCCCTGCCCACCAGAAAGATAAGATCCAGCCCCACCCACAAAAACACAGGCACCAGTCCCCTTCACCAGGAAGCCTACACAAGCCACTGAACCAACCTCACCCACTGGGGACAGACACCAAAAACAACGGGAACTATAAACCTGCAGCCTGCAAAAAGGAGACCCCAAACACAGTAAGTTAAACAAAATGGGAAGACAGAGAAATATGCAGCAGATGAAGGAGCAAGGTAAAAACCCACCAGACCAAACAAATGAAGAGGAAATAGGCAGTCTACCTGAAAAATAATTCAGAGTAATGATAGTAAAGATGATCCAAACTCTTGGAAATAGAATGGAGAAAATACAAGAAACATTTAACAAGGACCTAGAAGAACTAAAGGGCAAACAAACAATGATGAACAACACAATAAATGAAATTAAAAATTCTCTAGAAGGAATCAGTAGCAGAGTAACTGAGGCAGAAGAAAGGATAAGTGACCTGGAAGATAAAATAGTGAAAATAACTGCCACAGAGCAGAATAAAGAAAAAAGAATGAAAAGAATTGAGGACAGTCTCAGAGACCTCTGGAACAACATTAAATGCACCAACACTCAAATTATAGGGGTCCCAGAAGAAGAAGCGAAATAGAAAGGGTCTGAGAAAGTATTTGAAGAGATTATAGTTAAAAATTTCCCTAACATGGGAAAGGAAATAGTCAAGTCCAGGAAGCACAAAGAGTCCCATACAGGATAAATCCAAGGAGAAACATGCCAAGATACATGCCAAGATATTAATCAAACTGTCAAAAATTAAAACTATCATGCCAAGATATTAATCAAACTATCAAAAATTAAATTCAAAGAAAAAATATTAAAAGCAGCAAGGGAAAAGTAACAAAAAACATACAAGGGAAAACCCATAAGTTTAATAGCTGATCTTTCAGCAGAAACTCTGCAAGCCAGAGGGAGTGGCAGGACATGTTGAAAGTGATGAAAGGGAAAAACCTACAACCAAGATTACTCTACCCAGCAAGGATCTCATTCAGGTTTTACAGAGAAATTGTCTGTTTTACAGACAAGCAAAATTTAAGAGAGTTTAGCACCACCAAACCAGTTTTACAACAAATGCTAAAGGAACTTCTCTAGGCAGAAAACACAAGAGAAGGACAAGACCTACAAAAAACAAACCCAGAATAATTAAGAAAATGGTAAAATGAACATACATATCAATAATTACCTTAATTGTAAGTGGGTTAAATGCTCCAACCAAAAGGCACAGACTGGCTGAATGGATACAAAAACAAGACTCTTATATATGCTGTCTACAAGAGACCCACTTCAGACCTAGGGACACATACAGACTGAAAGTGAGGGGATGGAAAAAGATATTCCATGCAAATGGAAATCAAAAGAAAGCTGGAGTAGCAATTCTCATATCAGACAAAATAGATTTTAAAATAAAGACTATTACAAGAGACAAAGAAGGACACTACATAAGGATCAAGGGATCAATCCAAGAAGAAGATATAACAATTATAAATATTTATGCACCCAACAAAGGAGCTCCTCGATACATAAGGCAAATGCTAACAGCCATAAAAGGGGAAACCAACAGTAACACAATAATAGTAGGGGACTTTAACACCCCACTTTCACCAGTGGACAGAATATCCAAAATGAAATTAAATAAGGAAAAACAAGCTTTAAATGACACATTAAATAAGGTGGACTGAATTGATATTTATAGGACATTCTATCCAAAACAACAGAATATACTTTCTTCTCAAGTGCTCATGGACATTCTCCAGGATAGATCATATCTTGGGTCACAAATCAAGCCTTCCTAAATTTAAGAAAATTGAAATCGTAACAAGTATCTTTTCCAACCACAAGGCTATGAGACTAGATATCAGTTACAGGAAAAAAAACTGTAAAAAAATACAAACACATGGTGGCTGAACAATACACTACTAAATAACCAAGTTATAACCAATAACCAAATTTTCAAAGAAAAAATAAAAAAATACCTAGAAACAAATGACAGTGAAAACATGACGACCCAAAACCTATGGAATGCAGCAAAAGCAGTTCTAAGAGGGAAGTTTATAGCAATACAATCCTACCTCAAGAAACAAGACAAATCTCAAGTAAACAACCTAACCTTACACCTAAAGCAATTAGACAAAGAAGAACAGAAACACCCCCAAAGTTAGCATAATGAAAGAAATCCTAAAGATCAGATCAGAAATAAATGAAAAAGAAATGAAGGAAACAATAGCAAAGATCAATAAAACTAAAAGTTCGTTCTTTGAGAAGGTAAACAAAATTGATAAACCATAAGGCAGACTCATCAAGAAAGAAAGGGAGAAGACTCAAATCAATAGAATTAGAAATGAAAAAGGAGAAGTAATAACTGACACGGCAGAAATACAAAGGATCATGAGAGATTACTACAAGCAACTCTATGACAATGAAATGGACAACCTGGAAGAAATGTACAAATTATTAGAAAAGCACAACCTTCTGAGACTGAACCAGAAAGAACTAGAAAACATAAACAGACCAATCACAAGCACTGAAATTGAAACTGTGATTAAAATCTTCCAACAAACAAAAGCCCAGGACCAGATGGCTTCACAGGCGAATTCTATCAAACATTTAGAGAAGAGCTAACACCTATCTTTCTCAAACTCTTCCAAAATATAGCAGAGGGAGGAACACTCCCAAAATCATTCTAGAGGTCACCATCACCCTGATACCAAAAGCAGACAAAGATGTCACACACACAAAAAGAAAACTACAGGCCGATATCACTGGTGAACATAGATGCAAAAATCCTCAGCAAAATACTAGCAAACAGAATCCAAAAGCACATTAAAAGGATCATGCACCATGATCAAGTGGGACTTATCCCAGGAATGCAAGGACTCTTCAATATACACAAATCAATCAATGTGATAAACCATATTAGGAAACTGAAGGATAAAAACCATATGATAATCTCAATAGATGCAGAAAAAGCTTTCAACAAAATTCAACACCCATTTATGATAAAAACCCTCCAGAAAGTAGGCTTAGAGGGAACCTACCTGAACATAATAGAGACTATATATGACAAACACACAGCCAACACCATTCTCAGTGTTGAAAAACTGAGACTATTTCCTCTACAATCAGGAACAAGACAAGGTTGCCCACTCTCACCACTATTATTCAACGTAGTTTTGGAAGTTTTATCCAAAGCAATCAGAGAAGAAAAAGAAATAATGGGAACAAATTGGAGAAGAAGTAAAACTGTCACCGTTTGCAGATGACGTGATACTATACATAGAGAATCCTAAAGATGCTACCAGAAAACTACTAGAGCTAATCAATGAATTTGGTAAAGTAACAGGATCCAAAATTAATGCACAGAAATGTCTTGCATTCCTATACACTAATGATGAAAAATCTGAAAGAGAAATTAAGGAAGCACTCCCATTTACCACTGCAACAAAAAGAATAAAATACCTAGGAATAAACCTGCCTAAGGAGATGAAAGACCTGTATACAGAAAACTATAAGACACTGATGAAAGAAATTAAAGACAATACAAGCAGGTGGAGAGATATACCATGTTCTTGGATTGGAAGAATCAACATTGTGAAAATGACTCTACCCAAAGCAATCTACAGATTCAATGCAATCCCTATCAAACTACCAATGGAATTTTTTTCAGAACTAGAACAAAAAAATTCACAATTTATATGGAAACACAAGAGAACCTGAATAGCCAAAGCAATCTTGAGAAAGAAAAACAGAGCTGGAGGAATCAGGCTCCCTGATTTCAGGCTATACTACAAGGCTACAGTAATCAAGACAGTATGGTACTGGCACAAAAACAGAAAGATAGATCAATGGAACAGGATAGAAAGCCCAGAGATAAACCCACATACATATGGTTACCTTACCTTTGATAAAGAAGGCAAGAATATACAATGCAGAAAATACAGCCTCTTCAATAAGTGGTGCTGGGAAAACTGGACAGCTACATGTAAAAGAATGAAATTAGAACACTCCTTAATACCATATAAAAAAATAAACTCAAAATGGATTAAAGACCTAAATGTAAGGCCAGACACTATAAAACTCTTAGAGGAAAACATAGGCAGAACACTCTATGACATAAATCACAGCAAGATCCTTTTTGACCCACCTCCTAGAGAAATGGAAATAAAAACAAAAATTAGCAAATGGGACTTCAGGAAACTTAAAAGCTTTTGCACAGCAAAAGAAATCATAAACAAGACAAAAAGACAACCCTCAGAATGGGAGAAAATATTTGCAAATGAAACAACTGACAAAGGATTAATGTCCAAAATATACAAGCAGGTCATGCAGCTCAATATCAAAAAAACAAACAACCCAATCCAAAAATGGGCAGAAGACCTACATAGACATTTCTCCAAAGAAGATATACAGATTGCCAACAAACACATGAAAGGATGCTCAACATCACTAATCATTAGAGAGATACAAATAAAAACTACAGTGAGGTATCACCTCACACCAGTCAGAATGGCCATCATCAAAATATTTACAGACAATAAATGCTGGAGAGGGTGTAGAGAAAAGGGAACCCTCTTGCACTGTTGGTGCAAATGTAAATTGATACAGCCACTGTGGAGAACAGTATGATAGTTCCTTAAAAGACTAAAAATAGAACTACCATATGACCCAGCAATCCCACTACTGGGCAGATACCCTGAGAAAACCATAATTCAAAACGAGTCATGTACCACAATATTCATTGCAGCTGTATTTACATTAGCCAGGACATGGAAGCAACCTAAGTGTCCATCAACAGATGAATGGATAAAGAAGATGTGGCACATATATACAATGGAATATTACTCAGCCATATAAAGAAATGAAACTGAGTTATTTGTAGTGAGGTGGATGGACCTAGAGACTCATACAGAGTGAAGTAAGTCAGAAAGAGAAAAACAAATACTGTGTGCTAACACATGTATATGGAATCTAAAAAAAAATAAAATTGTTCTGAAGAACCTAGGGGCAGGATAGGAATAAAGATGCAGATATAGAGAAAGGACTTGAGGACATGGGGAGGGGGAAGTGTAAGCTGGAACGAAGTGAGAGAGTGGCATTGACATATATGCACTGCCAAATGTAAAATAGATAGCTAGTGGAAAGAAGCTGCGTAGCACAGGGAGATCAGCTCGGTGCTTTGTGACCACCTAGAGGGGTGGGATAGGGAGGGTGGGAGAGAGATGCAAGAGGGAGGGGATATGGGGATACATGTATACTTATAGCTGATTCACTTTGTTATAAAGCAGAAACTAACACAACATTGTAAAGCAATTATACTCCGATAAGATGTTAAAAAAAGAATTAAGAATGATTTAAGGGCTTCCCTGGTGGCGCAGTGGTTGAGAGTTCGCCTGTCGATGCAGGGGATGCGGGTTCGTGCCCCAGCCTGGGAGGATCCCATGTGCCGCGGAGCGGCTGGGCCCGTGAGCCATGGCCGCTGAGCCTGCGCGTCCGGAGCCTGTGCTCTGCAGCGGGAGAAGCCACGGCAGTGGGAAGCCCGCGTACCAAAAAGAAAAAAAGGAATGATTTAAGCGATTTATCTCTAGGGTGACCAGAGAAGTGGAAATAAGAAATTCGTACAGGTTTTCAGGCGAAGATATTGGCTTCACTTTGAACAAATTAGATGTGGGCCTGGGAATCCAGTGTGCACTTTTTGGAAGGAAGTTGGTCTAACAGACCAGGAGCTCACGAAAGTGGTCAGGGCAAAAGATGGGAGGGCCTGGAAGTCATCATCACAAAGATGCAGTTCAGAAGAGAGGGTGTTAGTCGAGAGAATTAGCCTCTGAAATGCCAGAAATTGCTCAAATTATGATCCTCCAAAAGAATGTGTCATACCCAAGAACAGCGCAGTCCCCCTAGTGTCCACACCCCCAAACAACAGTGGCAAGCGCCTCTACGCTACCCGGAGGGTAAAATGAGGAAAACTCCAGAAACTTGACTCCCCTGGCACGTCTGGGTCATAAACAAACCAACCATAAGTTTCTGGAGATTCTGGCTGGCAGCCGATGTTGGACCATTGATGAGAAATAGCACCAGCCCAGGGGCTTCCCTGGTGGCGCAGTGGTTGAGAGTCCGCCTGCCGATGCAGGGGACACGGGTTCGTGCCCCGGTCCGGGAAGATCCCACATGCCGCGGAGCGGCTGGGCCCGTGAGCCATGGCCGCTGAGCCTGCGCGTCCGGAGCCTGTGCTCCGCAACGGGAGAGGCCACAACAGTGAGAGGCCCGCGTACCGCAAAAAAAAAAAAAACAAAAAAACCCAGAAGTAGCACCAGCCTCCACTGGACCAGACAACATTTGAAGTCCTCCCGCCTACCCTTGGATAACCACGGAGCCCAGAGGCCGTCTGGTCTTCTAATTTTCCTGCCAAACTGGCCACACACTCACTCTCCGTCGCCACAAGTTCCTGCCTGCACCTCCATGGGCACTTAGTAAGTGGGGGCACACACAGGAGCGCAGGGGGCAGGCGGCCACGGGAGACACCAGCCCAGGGTCGGTTGTACCAGTGATTCTCAGCTAATCGCTCAGGTTGAGCTGAGGTTCAGAACCTGATTTGAATATGAACCTATCAGAAAGTAGGTTACTTATTGTTATATCCTTTTCCTTTAAAACAATGACTTGACATCGAAGGGTATCTCTGCTATAAAGCAGCTTGTATAGCTGTATTATAGTATGACCTGAGTTTTTTTTTCAAGGATGTATAAATGTGTGTGTGTGTGTGTGTGTGTGTGTGTGTGTATAGAATATACCTGAAAGAATATACACCCAACACTGGAAGCTAGAATGAGGAAGAGGGAGTGCAGCACTTTTACGTTTTACCCTTCCATATAGTTTGCTTTTTTTCAAGAAAATTAATTTTCAAATAAAACTTTTTTCAAAAAGCATTGAACATTTAAATCAATCATAGGAGGACAGCCCAATGTTTAATAGCCTTCCAAGGCCTGTGTGCGAACATGCATCACTGAACATCGTGGTTTCATGACGATGCTCTTAGCCAAGTCAGTACAAGTTTCAGACTGAAGGAGAGGCGGCCTCCTGTCCCTAGAACCCCTGCCTGTCAGTCTCCCTTCATCTCGCCCAGGTCAGGTAAGAACTTGCCTGGAGAATGTTTGTAGGAGAAGGGAGTTACCATGATGGTAAATGTAGGGGTCACTGGCTGCAAGGACTCTCGTGAAGTAAGACCAGGCACTGGATTACTTAGTGCAAATTCATGGGGAATTTGATACTCTTTGCCCAGCCTGACCCAGGTTTATCATCCCCAGTCTAAGCTAACGTGAAATTCATAATCAGGTCAATGATCAAGGCTAATCAAGACTGGCTTGTCCCTGGCTTGAAGGCAGGTGGATGCATGTTCTGGGCTGACTTTTTTCCCTTGGCAAGAGCCAGATTCCTGACTGCTTGAGGTATTTTCCCCGCCAGCCTGGGGAAAGGCCATTTGGAGCATAAATCCTGAGCGCCTCCTCAGAAAAATCAGAAGAAACCATGAGGAATCAGGACTAACTAGCTCAGAAAACACTTCTTAAGGGCAGAGATTTTTAAAAATTCTCATTTGGAGAATTTAAGAAATTAAGTAAAATTAAAGAAACATAAAAATCAACTTGGAAAACAATATACAGCCATACCTCAGAGATATTGTAGGTTTGGTTCCAGACCACCGCAATAAAGCAAATGTTGCAATAAAACGAGTCGCACGATTTTTTTGGTTTCCCAGTGTGTATAAAAGTTATATTTATACTATACTGTAATCTATTAAGTACGCAATAGCATTATGTCAAAAAAACATGTACATACCTTAATTTAAATATACAAAGAAACAATTACAGTAGTAACATCAAAGATCACTGATCTCAGATCACCATGACAAATATAATAATAATGAAGAAGTTTGAAATATCGCAAGAATTACCAAAATGTGACACAGAGACACAAAGTGAGCAAATCACTGCTGGAAAAATGGCGCCAATATAGACTTGCTCAAGGTGGGGTTGCCACAAAGCTTCCATTTGTAAAAAACACAATATTTGCAAAGCACAGTAAATTGAGGTATGCCTATACTCTCTATTAATTTTTGATGCTCTTTAAATATTAGGAAACTGAGAATGTCAACATCAATGATAGGCAGCCCAAACAGGAAAGGGGCTTCCTTTACATCCTGTGACATCACCAATAGCCCTGGTGCAAGAGCCCCACCTGCCCGAGGCAGGGGGAGATTGTTAGGAAGAAAGCCTGGGAAGCTTCCTCCCTGCCCACTCACCTCGCCATCACCTCCACCCTCTGCCGCCCCCATCAAAGGGCTTGCCTGACTACTCCCACCACTGCCACCTACAGTGTCCTCATTCTCCACTTTCCCTCTCCCTCTCCCTCTCTCTCTCTTTACTATTTTATCTTTGTCTGTATATTTGCTTAAAATCAGCAAATTTCTATGCCAAGTTCAGGTAACAGAAGGGCTTTCTGAACAGTTTATGTTGTTAGGCCCAGGGTCTGCAGCAAACGCAGTCTGGAGTGAAGTGAAAACATCTTCGTAAAGAGAGGTTAGAAATTCTAATCCAGTGAGTTAAGCTACTTCTTTCTCTGGGAACAGGGATGAGTTATATCTGGCCACAAAGCCACCCTTCAAAGGTATAACCAAGAAAAGAGGAAGCAGATCACCAAAAACCAAGATCAACCATGGGATATACCATGTTACAGTATAGCGACCACAGTTCAAACCACCTGCAGTCAAAGGTAAACTTACAAAATCTTTGTAAGGTACATGCACTGTCCAAAATGAGATTACTGCCATTGGTAACCTAGCAGGTATTCTAACCCATGTTGCACCTGAGACACATCAAAAGAGACTTTTTATGAGGATGTGGAGAAATTAGAACCCTTGTGCATTGCTGGTGGGAATGTGAAATGATGTACCCACTGTGGAAACCGTAGGTGATTCCTCAAAAAATTAAACACAGAATTATCATGGCCCAACAATTCCACTTCTGGGTTTATACCCCAAAGAAGCAAAAGTAGGACTCAGATATTTGTACACCTATGTTTACAGCAGCATTATTCACAATAACCAAAAGGCAGAGACAACCCAGGTTGTCAATTGGATACACAAAATGTGTTATGTACACACAATGGAGTATTAATCAGTTTAAGAAGAAAGGAAATTCTGACACATGCTACAACATGCATGAACCTTCAGGACATTATGCTAAGTAAAATAAGCCAGTCACAAAAGGATAAATATTGTATGATTCCACTTATATGAGGTCACTAAAGTAGTCAAATTTATACTGACAGAAAGCAGAAGGGGGGTTGCCAGAGCCTGGGGGAGGGAGGAAATGGGGAGTTAGTATTTAATGGGTACAGAGTTTTAATCTGAGAAGATGAAAAAGTTCTGGAGGTGAACGGTGGTGACAGTTGCACAACAATGCAAATGTACTTAATGCAGATGAACTCTATACTTAAAAACGGCTAAAATGATTAATTTTAATTACTATAATTAAATAATAATTAAAATAATTTTTAAAAGACTGTTCTTAGGCCACAGAGCATAGCATTAAGTCCAAGACATGTTGACCCATGTTCATGTAGGTCCATTTCCTCTTCCGGAACTTGGCTAATGTTTCTGGTTATGATTTCACAAGTTGTTAACTTTTTCCTGATGGTGTCACCTGGTTCATGATTTTCCATCTTGAGCCTCACGCTCCCCTTCTCTCAGCAGCTGGTCCCTCTGCCACATCCAGCACGCACAGCACCTTCTGCGTAGCTCTCCCAGGCATGGCCATCTTTGGCTGACCTCATCCCTCCAGGTTTTAACCCTACAGGTCTGTCCTGACTTCTGGTTTTACCAGCACTCACTATTATCGTCATCTAAAACTCCTCAAGTGTGCCAACATGCTCTATACGGAGCAAATAAAAGGCCTATTTCCTCGTCCTGGCAGATAGCATTCTAAGGGTGACAATGAGCTTAAGAGGGTGGAAATTATTTCTCATGTTGTGTTTTTAAAATTCTTAGTGGGAGGAGTCTGGCCCATATAGCTTTAGAAACATAGCCTAGAGATGTTAATTTCTCATGTTTTTATATCCTCTCTCTCGTCTTCACTTTATTTTGTCCCTCCCTGTGCACACAAACGAACAAACAACACAACTCATCTTCTGTAGAGTATGAATCTTCACTCCCTTCTCTGAAATACTGGAATCTCTGGAATCTCAACTTCTTCCCTAAGCAGACTTACCAGAAAGTTCTTTTCAAATAAGTACTCACTCAGAATATATTTTGGTAAATAAAAAATACAAATTTACATCCAGTTATAAATATGTATGTATCATCTTACATTTGTATAGTGTTTTGGAGTTGGCCACGTACTTTAACAAGCATGATCTGATTTGATCTTGCCAAGAATGCTGGGAGGTAGACAGGATTGTCAAGTCTCCATGTTATAAGTGAGGAAACTGAGGCCCAGAGAGGTTGTGTGTGGCCCAAAGTTAGAGGTAACCAATCAAGAAAAGCAAGATTCATTCCAAGTCTGCTTCTTTTTCTACTACCCTTTGCTGTCAAAGCAATTAGCCAGACACCATCAGCAGCTACCACTTCGGCTTCCTACTGTGTGTGGGATCTGGAGCTGGCCCTAGAGTACTAAAACTTAGTCCCCGCCCTCAATGGAGAGTTCAGTGAGAAAGGCAGAATTTAGTCAATAAGAAGTGGCATATGCCAATCACCAAATACACCCTACAGGCAGTAAATGCAACAGGCAAAGTGTCCTACACCTTCTAGCACACGAGCAGGCAGGGCCTACATGGTATAGTACTGACACCCTGGCAGGAACTGTGAAAGGAGTTTGGGAAATCCAAGACCCTCTAGAAAAGGATGAGCTCCTACAAGTTGTCTGAACCCCTTGCAGGCACTGACTGAGTTGGTCTCAGCCAACTGTTTTGTCTGGCATGGCTGTACCTGGGCCTTTTCCACCCTTTTCCATGGTAGACCCCAGCAATGACTCACCTCCTTTTTGTGGCAAATCTTGCCACAAGCTCAGGTGTGCTGACAAACCTGGCCTAGAGCTGCAGATGTCCTTCTGTCAATCCGCCCTCCAGGTCATACACCCATCCATAATTGTTCCTCCTCCTCTGGAACCACTGCTCAGTCTCTCTTGGAGTATTGGCGCCCTACCTGTCCCTGTAATTTAAGAGAGCAAAATCCTTGGGCAAAGTCTAATCAAAGACTACTTCAGCCAACAAGCATTTATTTAGCACCTAAGAGATGCAAAACATTTATGACCTTGAGTTTGAGCAATCAATAACCATCAATCAAGTTAATAATTAACTAGACATTGATATCTATGATTTACCCTGCATGTAGGTGGAGTAGGTGGCCAGTGGAAATTGCCAAAGACTCGCCCAAATTCGCTTTCTGTCAGACCACCTAATTTGGAACTTGCAGGGAAATCTGGGAAGCCTGACACACCTAATTGCTACTACTAAAGAGACTCTTGATGATTCTTTCTGGACCCATTAACAGTATTGTGATATTAGGTGAAAGAAGGTCTCAGAGGGACACCGGAAGGGTATATTTTATGCGGGCAGAGAAAATGGAAAGCCTGAAGCATAAAGCATTGGCCAATAACGACTGGCCTAAGACTGTTGGTGGGAATGTAAATTGATACAGCCACTATGGAGAACAGCATGGAGGTTCCTTAAAACACTAAAAATAGAACTACCACATGACCCAGCAATCCCACTACTGGGCATATACCCTGAGAAAAACATATTTCAAAAAGAGTCATGTACCACAATGTTCATTGCAGTACTATTTACAATAGTCAGGACATGGAAGCAACCTAAGTGTCCATCAACAGGTGAATGGATAAAGAAGATGTGGCACATATATACAATGGAATATTACTCAGCCATAAAAAGAAACAAAATTATTTGTAATGAGGTGGATGGACCTAGAGACTGTCATACAGAGTGAAGTAAGTCAGAAAGAGAAGAACAAATACCGTATGTTAACACATATATATGGAATCTAAAAAAAAAAAAAGTGGTTCTGAGGAACCTAGGGGCAGGACAGGAATAAAGACGCAGACATAAAGCATGGAGTTGAGGACACGGGGAGGAGCTAAATAGATAGCTAGCGGGAAGCAGCTGCATAGCACAGGGAGATCAGCTCGGTGCTTTGTGTCCCCCTAGAGGGGTGAGTTAGGGAGGGTAGGAGGGAGACGCAAGAGGGAGGCGATATGGGGATACATGTATACATATAGCTGATTTACTTTGTTATACAGCAGAAACTAACACGCCACTGTAAAGCAATTATATTCCAATAAAGATGTTAAAAAAAAAAAGTCTGGCCTAAGGAATAAACAACACTGAGTGGCCTTGGACAACCAAGGTTTCATGAGGACACCAAGAATCAGGTGAAGGACTATCTAAAAGGCACATGGGGGTAGAAGAAGAGGCACCAGAGAGGGAGTGGCCTCCTCCATGGTTTGGCCCTGGGCCAGCCCTGAGCATAACTAATGGAAGCATGTGGAAAAAGGGACACTGCCTCTCAGTGCCTCCCAGCCTAGCCTTTGCCTGGGAGAGAACAGATGGTGCCAAGGCTGAAAGGCTTCAGTGTGCTCTCCCATACTATGCAGATTCCCAGGGCTGGAGAGGCATCTTCTTTGGAGGCTCTCAACCTAATATTTCTCTGAGGCAGCTACTCTGTCAAGAAGACAACACCGTCAGACTTTGAGATGCCACAGCCCCTTGGAATCTTCTGAGTAGAGTGGGATCCTGCTCTAGTTTTCCAATCCATCTGATTCACTAGCCAAATTATTGTGTGTAAAACATGAAGTCTGTGACCAGTCTTCCTTTGGTGGTCTGCCATGTTGTTAATGTGCCAAAAAACAGCTGAGATTAAAGCTTAATGGAGCTGAGGGAAATACTCTGTAATGAGCATTAGTAAGCACCAAGTGTGAAACTATTAGTGGGATTGTTACTGGGATAAATCACCTTATTAAATGGCATGGGATACTTTGTGGTCCAGAGAGTCCAGCCCTCTGTTCTTGATACTCGATCAAACCCAGGAAAGCATTCAGTGTTTCAACCAGTTCTCCTGGACATTCTACCCTGTGGCTACTGGAAACCAAAGCTGTATCTATAATGGGAATTTTAAGGACCGAATTTTATAGCTGTTCCACACTTAAAGTGTAAACATAGTGTGATATTTTAGAACTGGTTAATTTCCCATGACTTTCTATTTTTTGTACTTGTAAATATATGAACCAGTCAACTGGGGACTCATTAATGTTGTAATTTAATATTAGAATTTCAGTAATTTTCTTGAAATGTACAAACCATGATTTCCCCTTTTGGCCGTTTTAGTGGGGATGTGTGCTGTGTGAACTTGGTTTAGCTGGAACTACATTTCCCAGAATCCCCTTATGGTTCTGAAATAGAGTTCGCCAAAAGAGGAATTTGTGTAAGGTTTAGAAGGCAGGAGAAAACCTGGCCATTATTCTCCAAAGGTGACAGACACAGAGGTGCAGGCAAGTTCCAGATTTTCCTCATTCTCTCCTGCTCTGGGTCCAGCTGTTCCCAACTGACAGTGCTGCTGACCAACAGCCCCCCACACCCCCCTTCATGAAGCTTGCCTGCAGACTTTCGGAAGCAATAGTTATGCAGAAATCACACCTTTCACCAGGTCTCCTTCATGGTCCTACTTTGGCAACTGGATGTATCTGGTTTTCCAGATAGATTCCCCTGCAAGTTCCACTCTGTTCACCACACTAACCCTTCAGGGGACAGATTAATGACTTTTCTCTGGTCCTCCAACTCCTCCTTTCAGACCCTCACTTCCCCAGCATCTCCCACCGTTGTGTAATGAGTTGCTACGGCCCTAATATACCTAGTAGTTGTGCTTCCCTGATTAAGCCCTGACTTGAGTACCTTGTCTCACCATGTTAGAGTCAACCAACCAGCCAAAGAGATTTTGCAGAGTTAAGTGTTGCCTCCACACTCACTCCTGCAGAAAGGTGTTCACAGCTAAACTCAATATCCATTAATAATTCTCAGCAGAAGTCAACATGAATTATATAAGGTGACATTCTATGTAAATCCTCTTTCTTATGATGTAAAATGAAGACCTGGCCTTTAAAAGAGCTAAGAAGTTACTGGTTTTAACTTGTCCTTTGTGGATTCCTAAGATAGTGCTAGGTAGGGTGAGCACCAGCTTTCTGCAAATCTACAGGCCCCAATTTTACCAGCTAGTTCACAACAGTGCACAAAGGAAAAGGAAAAAAGAATTGGAAGCCATGGGTTTTATGCTGTTTAAACGGCAAGGCTCCCGTCTTTAGTCTTGACCTGGGTACAACAACAACAACATAGTAATCATAAATATTTTTCCACCTTCTGAAAGTATATTACACAAGAGATCTCCCAAGCACTAAGACTTCCTTTATTATTCAGATAATTTCACCCTCTTACATACCCCCAAGGGTCTCATTTCAGTCTCTGCCAAAGGCAGCCTCTCTTGATTATCTTGAAAATTCCTCCATGTGCTACAAACAATTCTTATCTGCTTCATTGCTTTCTCTGCACTTTCTTAGGTGCCCAAGAGACCACCCAAGATCCCAATCCTTCTTCTGGTGTGACTTGAGAATATTCTGCCATGTGATATTGGGACAAGAGGACCCACACACAGCATCACATACATTGCCAGAATGTCACACACACATATAGAGGAAAATGGTAATTCAAGAAAACGTGGTAGGTCGCCAGAGAGGCATCTGCCCATGGTAGAGAGATGTATGCAGTTCAGTGGGCAAGTTAAGGAGCTAGAATAAAAATGATACCAAACAAGAAGTAACAGGAAACCTGGGAGAGCTGGCTTCTATCTAGTCCTGACTCTACGCTAACTTGCTGTGCAGCTGTAGGTAAATCACACACATCTGTTGGGGCAGAAAGTGCTAATTTTGCCCCTTTAGAATGTCCACAGTTTATCTGAGCACATGACAGCCGGGAACAGAGACTCAACTTTCCAGCCTTCTTTGCAGCTAGATGTAGCCAGAGGACCAAGATCTGACCAATGGGATGTAAGAGGAACAATTACATGGAAGTTTCCAGAAATTTCCTTAAGAGAAAACTGAGACTTGTGCCCTTGGCTTTTTCATCCCCTCCTTCCACCCTATATCTTCGGATGTGGAAATGTTAGAATTCTATCTTGGAACATGAGGACATGAGACGTACTTTAGTGACTGTGAAGCCACAAGGGAGAAGTAGCCTGGGTTGCCAATGACTGGGGAGCCTCCACATCAGACTTTCGTGTGATAAAAATCTTAATTTCTATGCTGTTTAAGCCACTGTTTTTCAGGTCTCTGTTACAGTTAGAGCTAATCTCAACAAATGTATATGTTATTATTTTTTCCATTGCATTTAGATGCTCTTAAAATTAATAAGATAAATATCCAACTGAAATGTTAGTGCATGAGCAATATTTTTGATAGTATGTATATTTTAATCAGTAGAAGCAACTGCTGTTGCAGTTTTTCTAGAGACTTTTGATGTTAAAAAAAATCTTTATTCTCAAAAATATTGGGATACTTTGCTCTGGAAGTCGGGAAGAAGTTGGAAGTGAAGAGGAAGGAGCTGGAGTGGAAGAGTCACACTGAAACCACTAGGTGACGTTTCAGGGGCTCCAAGGAGCTCCAGTCGTTTATGTCTCAGCACAGAAAGAATTCAGCAAAAGGCAAAGTGATAGATAAGCGATTTATTTGCATATATACAATGGAATATTACTCAGCCATAAAAAGAAACGAAATTGAGTTATTTGTAGTGAGGTGGATGGACCTAGAGTCTGTCATACAGAGTGAAGTAAGTCAGAAAGAGAAAAACAAATACCATATGCTAACACATATATATGGAATCTAAGAAAAAAAAAAAAGGTCATGAAGAACCTAAGGGCAGGACAGGAATAAAGACACAGACCTACTAGAGAATGGACTTGAGGATATGGGGAGGGGGAAGGGTAAGCTGTGACAAAGTGAGAGAGTGGCATGGACATATATACACTACCAAACGTAAAATAGATAGCTAGTGGGAAGTAGCCGCATAGCACAGGGAGATCAGCTCGGTGCTTTGTGACCACCTAGAGGTGTGGGATAGGGAGGGTGGGAGGGAGGGAGACGCAAGAGGGAAGAGATATGGGAACATATGTATATGTATAACTGATTCACTTTGTTATAAAGCAGAAACTAACACACCATTGTAAAGCAATTATACTCCAATGAAGATGTTAAAAAAAAACGATTTATTAGAATAGGACGCTTGTGAGGCTTACAAGTGGGCGGGCAAGAGGGTGCTGAGCCCGGAGAACTTAGTGAGCTACAGTTTTATAATCAAAGGAAAAGTGGGGAGGGGAAAGAGACCACCTTTTCCCTCATTCTTGAGTAGATGTGGCACTTCCGTCCTCAGCTCCTCCTCCAGGCTGGGTGGGGGAGTTTTCTTGTTCCCACATAGTCAAGCCAGGACCGTCATGGCACTCTGGAAAAATTACTTCAGGTCTTAGTAAATGAAGGTCTTTCACTTTGAAATGTCACCTTTCCATAAATTATTGTTTTTTATGTGTGTGGAGAGCGTGTCCTGGGGGTCATTAGCTTCCTGAGCTCGATGGGCAGGATGTGGGTCTCATGCCACCATTGTTTTATTGTTTGGGAGCATGTCTCATGTTTCTGTTGCATGGTTTTGTTGCTAAGCCAGCCTGCTTGGTTTTGTGGTTAAGCAAACCTGCTTTTTTTTTTTTTGAGTGATCATTAACTTACAGGGGTCTCCCATACTTTTTTCTTTACTTACAGTCCCCTAGTGGGATTAACTATTTAATGACCTACTTTGTCCCTTTATCTGTCCCTATCAGCATGAGCTGACTGTTTCCAACCTTGCAAATCCACCTGGTTAACCTACTTGGCATAATTCGGGAAAGAAAAGTGAAAGCAGGTGGAGGGAAACAGCGTATGGCTTCCCCAAATCTCGGTAGGGTAATCGACAGTATTGCTGGGATTTGTCCCCAGGTGTCCCAAGCTGTTTGCTTCACTGGGCCTCTTTACCATGTTTCTCTAGGACTGATGGTGTGAGCTACGCACGTCTTCAGTGATGCAAGGATCTTTGTTTCACTTGTCCCTTTCCTTGCCATCCTCTGTCACTCCATGTCTGTACTTGAGCTAGAATCCTGACAGAGCTCCCTGCTCAAATTTTCTCTAGAATTCTAACCTTTGCTGTCTTCCCCTCTGTTGTTCCTCATCTCCTCAGTTTCACTCTCCCAGAGTTATAATCTCCTTCTCTCCCTACCTCTCCTGCCTCTCTGCTAAGATGTGAAATGAGCACATTTTTGTTAGAAAAGAACACCCACTGGTCTGCCATCCCTCCATCAAGGTGTATTAATTACATCCTGATACCATGTCAACTTGGAGGCAGAACACAGACCCTTCACTGATTATCACAGGAACACCATTATTCCAAGCACTTTGACTTTGTTTTTCTGGTCTTTACTGAAGCTTTGTGGGTCACAGAGAGAGGTCAGATCAAGCAGCACATTAGATATTTCTCATCTCCAGTAGCATTGTCATTGGAGTTTTCTCTCCAAGGTTTCCCCATGCAGCTCCCACCCCTCTGGCTTCTCCCTCCTTGATTCTCCCTCCCTACTTCCTACTCCTTTTATGTGAGGAGCATTTGAGCCCATTTTTCACAGCCTGTCTCTGCAGACTCAGATGCTCAGGTGCTTAAACAAATACCTGTAAATTGACAGAAATCCTCTTTGGGAGACAGTTTACCCATTTCCTCTTGTCACCTGGACCTCACCTTGGGGCCTCACCTTTCTCTCAAGTTTATCACGAGTATTTCTTCCAAACAAATATAATGCCCTTCTCAAGGGGAAATCTACCAGCAGCTAAGAGAATAAAATGTGCTTCTGCCCTATGGATTTCCATGGAACCACTAATCTAACCTTGGTATATCCTCAATTATCAATTCATTTTATATTTTGTTAATTTCATAGGCTCATTGAAAAGAATGCAGTTCTTTCCCTTTTGCTTTATTTTTTCTTAAAATTACTCTCACTCTTCATGGTGAGCATGGCCTACAAGAGTTCTGCATATGCACTTAAAGTCAGGCACACATTATCCTTCTAAAAGTGTACTTCCTCTTAGGTTTTAATATTTGCTAAAGAATATTCGTAAAGAAACTAAATGGACATTTAGCAGAATGGATAATACTGACTTTATCTTAGCAAGTTCAAAATAGGATCAAGTGAGTCTGACCCTTAGCTCTGGGCCTTAAACTACACATATAATTTCCGGCAGATGGATTCCCGTCTATAGCATAAGGAAAAAGCATAATTCCTTAGTAGGGCCTATGCCCATTTCATTTGCCAAGGACAGTCCTGGCATAATTATAAATAGAAGCCCTTTTCATTCTCAGAAATGTCCTATTTTGGGCAATAATCCATATGGTCCACCTGGGTGAGGCACCCACAATCTGGAGCCCAACGCAGTGTCTGCCCAAAGTAGAGGTGGTGCCTGTAGGGCTCAAGAATGTGGGTTCTGGACTTCCCTGGTGGCACAGTGGTAAAGAATCCACCTTCCAATGCAGGGGACACCGGTTCGATCCCTGGTCAGGGAACTAAGATCCCACATGCCGCGGGGCAACTAAGCCCACACGCCACAACTACTGAGCTCACGCGCCTCAATGAGAGAGCCCGCATGCTGCAAACTACAGAGCCCATGCACCCTGGAGCCTGTGTGCAACAACTAGAGAGAGAAAACCTGCAGGCCACAGCTAGAGAGAAGCCTGCACGCCGCAACAAATGATCCCGCATGCCTCAACGAAGACCCCACGTGCGGCAACTAAGACCCGGCACAGCTGGAAGGAAGGAAGGGAGGGAGGGGGGAAGGGAGGGAGGGGGGAGGGGAGGGAGGGAGGAAGGAAGAAAGGAAGGAAGGAAAATAAATACTTTTCTAAAAACAGAATGTGGGTTCTGGGGTCCAACTGTTTGGAACAAGTTCTGGTTTCCCCACCAGAGTGCCCAAATCAGTTAGGGTTCTTAGCCAAGAGTGCAGAAACTGATGCTGGCCAGTTTAGGCAGAGAGTGAATTTATTAGGATTGGGGGTGGCTCATCCAACATTGCCAGGAAAGCTGGTGAACCATGCTCAGGAGCTAGGCCTCTGGGGCAAGATCCAAAATCACAGTGCAGAAGTGGTTTGGTGGTGGAAGCTACCGCCGTGCCCTTGTGCCTCCCCTCGCCCCCCAACTGGCAGCACTGCAAACACCAGGACGCGACCCTGCTGCAGCCAGCACTGCCCTGAGGGCTCTCCACGACTCTGCTTCTTTAGGCGGCAGGCAGCTCCACACAGTGGAGCTCCAGGTCACCCCTTCTTTAGGTCATTTGCACACATCTCTTGAATATTTACTTTTACTTTGCTTCTGTGGAGTCTCATCTACATTGGAGCTCCTGGGTCTCTGATTTTACCATCTGGGATTATTCTATTCCAATATTTGTAAGAACATTTAAGTTAATGAGCACAAAACAGGCTGTTCCGTAAAGCTATAAACCATCACTATAGATAAAGAAGAAAAGGGTAACGTAAAAATCCTCAATTTAATCTAGAAATATTACAGAGATGTGCTCAGACTTTATTTAGAAAAGCAGTACATACTGACAGAAAGATCACTAATCCACCCCTAAATCTATCCCCACAGGAGACTCTGATATACCTTGGTTTTTTATGGCTCGTATTGAGCAATTTGTCACAGACCCTGTCCAGCTCCTCAGGACAGTGCACAACCTGGGATTTACATGGTAGCCACTGACCTTGCTAAATCAGTAGGTCATTATCTCCGAGTCCTGTGCCTTTGAGCTCTTTGGAGAGGTCATGGGCAGGGAAACACTCCCCAGTCCCATTCAGATTTACCCTACTGAAATAGGCAAAGATGCCCAGGCAGATGAATCTATGGGAAGGCAGAGCACAGAGTCAGCATTAAATGCAGAGGCAGATGCTGTTCACACTGGTCTCTCCAAAGCTGGCGGTCCTGTCCCCAGTGAGCAACCGGAATACTGTCCCTGCTTGCCAAACTACAGAATTAGAGAGCTGAGCCTGGGCTACTGTTGTCCAGTGCATTTAATGGACAATGACGAGATTTGAAGGTGATTCAGATGTGCTCAGCCCTCAGTCATGCTCTCGGAAGAGGATGTGCTCATTGTGGCAGATGGAATTTCCTGTTTTAATTATAAACCACTAGTGAACTATGTTTGAAACTTCTCAAATAATGAGTCCAGATCTCAATTTTCATTCCACAATTGGATGCTGTGAGAAAATAGGGCAATCATTGTTTCTTCCAGATTTTCATATGCCGAGCCTCTGAGGCTTGTGAAAACCAGTAAGAAACTTGTGAAACCAGTAAGAAAGGGAAGGCAGGAATCAAGGCTGAGACACCTATCTGGATCCTAATTCATCTGAGACATAGTATAGGCTCGTTATGCTTCCTTCCTCTGAAGCTTGAAATTTTACAGAAAATAAACGATGACAGTGAGGCTATTTCTGCTAAAAGAAAGGCTATGCCCTTTTTAAAAATCAAAACAGACAACACAGTTTATACGTGAATATGAGTACAGAATGACTGAATTGGAGAAAAAATCTATGTTCAGTATAGTGAATGTCCATGAATAAATCAGAAGTTGACCTCATGGGACTTCAGCTAGCTTGCAGAGCAACTTGTGCAAATTAGAAAAAGGCAGCCCCTTTGGGGGGGCTGAAACCTTGGGGAACATGTCTGTGCATTGAGGCAAAAGAAGGCATGCCCCAGGGTACATGGCGTGGTGAGGGCCATCCCGAGGCCTGAGCCTCAGGTCAGTTTGTTGATGAGCTCTTCTGGTCCTACACTAAAAGCAGAGTGTAGCGGTATAAAGGTGATGGGACTGTAATGGGTTGAATTATGTCTTCCCCAAAAGATGTAGATAGTCTAACCCACAGTACCTATGAACATGACCTTATTTGAAAGCTGGGTCTTTACCAAATATCAAGTTAACATGAGGTCATTAGGGTGGGCTTTTATCCAGTATGACTGTATCCTTATTAAAAGGGGAAACTTGGACACAGAGATAGAAGCCCAGAGAGAAGCCAATGTGAAGATCCAGGGAAAAGAAGGTCATCTACAAGTCAAGAACATCCCAGGCCACCAACAGCTAGGAGCGGGGCCTGGAGCAGATCATTCTCTCCCACCTTCAGAGAGACAGAGCGTGGCCCTTCTGACAGCTTGACTTTGGACTTCTGGCCATCGGAATGGTGAGATGATACATCTCTGCTGTCAAGCCACCAGGTTTGTGGCACTTTGTTACAGCAGTCTTAGGGACTCCTACAGGGACCAACGGTAGGGCTGCAGCAGAAAACAGAGCCTCTGAGCGTGACCTGGACCAGGAGGCCTGGATTCAACAGAGGCCACAGCTTGCCCAAAGTTGACTCCAGGGCTGTGGAAAGCCAAAAGTGAGCCTCAGGAAGGGTTGTAGAACTGCAAACCTACAGGGGAGAACGGAGGCCAGCTCTGGAGGGAAAAGCAGGTTGCATGAAAGCCTGGTCAGAGTCATGTGGCTGCCACTCTAGGCCCGTGGGGAGAACTTCCAACAGACACCGCCCCTGTAGCACAGGAGTAAGACAAAAGAGCCAGATCTCAGGCCTACGGAATAAAGGAGACAGTGCCTAAAGATAGGGCTTGGGGGTTCACATTCAGAGCCAAGAGATTTAAGCCACTCAGAAATGAAGAAAGAAGTTCCTGACCACAGTCAAAGCAATTGGGCCGACAGAAAACAGGAACAATGACTTCTTCAAAAATAAAAATGTGTTTATGATATGTTGACTTTACCTCCATAAAAAATAAGATACAGGACTTCCCTGGTGGCACAGTGGTTAAGAATCCACCTGCCTATGCAAGGGACATGGGTTCAAGCCCTGGTCTGGGGTGATCCCACATGCCGCGGAACAGCTAAGCCTGTGCACCACACTACTGAGCCTGAGCTCTAGAGCCCTCGAGCCACAACTACTGAGCCCACGAGCCACAACTACTGAAGCACACGCACCTAGAGCCCGTGCTCCACAACAAAGAGTAGCCCCCGTGCGCAACAACTAGAAAAAGCCCGCGAGCGTCAATGAAGACCCAACACAGCCAAAAATAAATAAATTAAAAAAATATATAAACAAGATACAAAATTAAAATGTGTGTTATTCATTATTGGTGGGTCTAGTTTCCTTACTATGAACAGAAACCAATAGAACACCTGAGGTTGTTGAAGGATTTTCAGGTCTGGCCAGAGAGGGATACCCCATGTCTGTATGATTACATCACACCAAGACCGTAACTGGCTCTTTTAGGCAGCATTGCTGAATGTTTTATATTTCCTACAGATAAACATCAAGCCATAAATCGCATGTTTGATCCAAGGGAAATACCAAAGCAGTTGCCAGTTCAGAAAAGATAGTTTGATGGCCTAGGAGGGAATTAACTGAGTCTCATATTACATTTGCAAAACATCTAGAACTGAATTGAGCCTGCAAGTGAAAGACAAGCTAGTGTTTCAGAACAAAAATAGAATAATGCATGAACTCTACCCACTCTTGATCGCATCTGAGTAGAGGCAGAGGCACTGGGCTTTCCTTTCTGTCATTCTTGCCTTACCCACACATAAATGAACTAGCTAAGTGAGGTATAATCATAGTGTCCCAAATGGATCCATTTTCCTAGAGAGTTTCAAATCATCTCATAACCACATTCAGTTTAAATACGCTTTCCTCGTAACCCATAAAAGGGATGTTACACTCCTCCGCCACACAAAATATGAACATTATCCACGTCTCCAAGTGAGCAAAAGAATTCCCAGATGTTTGTTATTCTGAATCCTCCAATTCGAAGAAAACCTGTGGATCTTTTTTCTTCTGAAGAAAACTGTCTCTGACGCTTAGAGGAAAGGACCACAAATATATCACATATTCTCAACAAAAATATCTATAAAATCTTTGGAAATACAAATAACAGTGGGAATGCTATTTTTCAGCTTACTGTTTCCCATAGCAGCTGAGATCAATGCACGTGATTGTGGCATTTACTTTACCTTATATGACAGCAGTGGAACACTTCCATATGACGCCAAGCAAACAATCTCTGAAGGATGTTACCTGGAGCTTAATTTTATTATCTGCTGGAGAGATTTAAGGGAGGAGGTCAAAGGTCACTTGTTAAATAACATTAGATATTGTTTCACCAGATTAAAAAGAGCTTTACAGGGAGTTCCCTGCTGGCCTAGTGGTTAGGATTCCAGGCTTTCATTGCTATAGCCCAGGTTCAATCCCTGGTCGGGGAACTAAGATCCCACAAGCCACGCAGCACGACCACAAAAAAAAAAAAAAAAGCCTTACAAAATGTGCAACAACTATATAAGGTCACTGAATCATCCAGTTGGGGAACATTTTAGTCAGTAACTAGACTCAACCACGAATCAGTCTAATCTTAGTGATAAAAATGATCAAAAATACTTAACTGAGCATTTAAAAATCTGCTCTGTTCTATTGTGTGAAAACACTGAGAGGAAGATACACACATGCAAACCATACACACAACCCAACCAATGATTGCACTAGACGCATTCCATCTACTAATAGGAATTATGGTAATAAAGTGGGAACTGTCACTCGCTCTTGAGGATCTATTATGTCCTGGGTGGGATGCTTAGGCTTTACCTGCACCATTTCCTTTGTCCTTACAACTTTTTAAATTTTTTTTAAAAGAAGACGTTGGGGGTAGGAGTTTATTAATTAATTAATTTATTTTTGCTGTGTTGGGTCTTCTTTTCTGTGCGAGAACTTTCTCTAGTTGTGGCAAGCGGGGACCACTCTTCATCGCGGTGCGCGGGCCTCTCACTATCGCGGCCTCTCTTGTTGCAGAGCACAGGCTCCAGACGCGCAGGCTCAGTAGTTGTGGCTCATGGGTCTAGTTGCTCCACGGCATGTGGGATCCTTCCAGACCAGGGCTCGAACCCATGTCCCCTGCATTAGCAGGCAGATTCTCAACCACTGAGCCACCAGGGAAGCCCCGTCCTCACAACTTTTTGAAGCAGATGCTATGATCTCCATTTTACAGAAAAGAAAACCCAGGCACAGGGAAGTACTCACCAAACATCTTACTGTCAAGAACTAGGAAAGGTTTGAAATTTTACCCTACTTGCCAGCTAATGACTTAGTCTGCCCCATTTTCATGCATGCTGGCAGAAGACACAAAACTTCTTGGTCAGAGACAAAGGACTTTATTTTCCTGGCATAGCAGACAGCAGGAGCTTCCTATACACATCAGTTTCCTACTTCACTAGAGTGACCAGCCATCCCAGTTTTCCCAGGACTGTTTCAGTTTTAGCATTGAAAGTCCTAGGCAAATGAGAACAGTTGGTCACTCTAGTTCCCCTTGTCCCTCAAGTCCAACGAAGGGACTGGGGAGCCGCTGGGGTGTGATGACTCACAGCTGAGGAACCCCAGGCTTAGGAAACCCCCAATCTTACAAGGAAGCTGTTAGTAAACTTGCCCAACTTTTGCCCTAAGAGTGATGTTATTTTTATTATCATGGATAGCAAACAAATCTGCCCAGTGCTCCAGAGGGAGACACTATATCTTCTAAGACTGTTCGCTATACAGACATCCTTGAAAAGATTATCTGATATAAAAGCTGTAACAAGTGAAGAAGTGTGAGAGACTCATAGAGAACTATCTCCCAACACCTATAGCTAATAAGTGAGGGAGGCAGTATTCAAATTCTTCAGCTGTCAAAACCCATGTGCTATCCTGCCTCTTAAATTATTATGCTCAAATTTACAGAGTTAAGGTCAGAAGAGGGTGAGATTTTCTTTCAGTTGTAGCTTTGAACTCTTAGTTATGATGCCAGAAACTCAGCCTTTGTGCACTAGTGCTGAATTGAATCTCAGAGACAGAGTTTTGGGTGAAGTAGAAAAGAATAGCTTTATTGCTTTGTCAGGCAAAGAGGAACACAGTGAGCTTATGCCCTCAAAAATTGTGTGTCCCAACCCGGGGCATTTGGTGAGGAGTTTTATAGAAATGGTTCAAGGGCGGGATTGCTGATAAGGATCAGGGTGTGTGTTCAGGGCCTGCACTCCTTTAATCTGGTCTCAGGTGGTTTCGGGTGAGCTTCTCTGGTTCTCAAGGTTGTCAAATTGTGACCTTCTCTGGAATGAAGAACGCTTCATCAAGTCATTAACTTCATCAAGTAGTTCCATTTGTTGGGGGTTTTAGTTCTCCAGAAGAACTCAAAGATATTGTTATGTGTATCCCTTGAGGCAGAACCAGGACCCTGCCCCAAGGCTGCACTGTTGTTTCTTGACTGCTCCTCCCTTGTCTCTGCATCCCCTCCCTTCCCTGATTAGCAACTGTTTGAACCTGCCCTTTGGAACCCAGGGAAGGTCATGGATGCTGAAGCCTATTTCCTACAAACAAGAACCGGGGACACAGAAAGGCTTCCATGCACAGGAGCCCCATGGGGTCCTGCTCGGTTTCAGTTATATCAAAAAAAAAAAATACATGGTATTTTCAATCTTGAGTGAACCTACGGAAAAAAAGTCTGGAGGTATTGCAGAAATGATACTGTAATCCAAAATCAAATTAAATGAGTTGGTTAATCTACTTGACTTCTAAGGGCTCTTCCTGCCCCGAGAGTCTATGATTCTCCTTCCATCCACGTTATTACTACTTGCTGTTTTCTTTCCTCTTGTGGTGATGAATGCCTTACATGAAATGATATTCTTCTGCCTCATTTGGAATCCAGGCAGAATTTCAGCAACAAAGCTGGGATGTATGTTCTGATACCGGAATAATTAAAAAACAAGTTCCATTAGAAACAGAAAAGCAAATAAGATTATAACGTGGGAGCTCACTTTTTCTAAAACAAATTTTCATTTATTGTACAATGGTAGCCACAGCACCAAACAGGTGTGAATTTTTTTAGGCAGACAGAGTTTAAAGTATATTTTTTCTCTAATATTCAGATCAAATTTCCTTTTTTTTTTTTGAACCCAAGGGGCTAGCAGGGGAGGATATTACTGTATGTTTTAAAAGGTTATTTTGATTTCCTTTCTGGGTAGAGCTGGTTCTTCTCTCTATTGCCATCTAAAGATCAAAGAAAGATGAAAAGAAACAGGTAAGCAAACAGAGAACAAAAGACCTGTGATAAGAGAGCTTCTATATTGCCTGAGTGATAGGTTGCACAAAAGTTAAGCAAAGTATGAAAAAGTTGATAGAAACAACTCATCCTTCTAAGAGGTAGCTAGGGATGAAGGTGCCTTTAGGACATGATCATGCCACACAGAAACCACATGGATTAGCTTGTAGGAACAATTATGGTCCCCATTCTGGGACTTCAAGTCTGCTTGGGGACTGTAAACATTAGCAGTCGGGATCTAGAGGTATTTTCAGTGAAGGGAGGTCACGTACTCTCCCAGAAGATGTCTTCAGGAGCCGGATCATCCACCCAAATGCATGAAGCAGAAGCAACACCTTGGGGAGTGGTGTAGCCTTTGGCAGACTAGAGAACATTTGTCCCACCTGAAATGTTCAAAGTCAATTTTAACGAAACTGCCCATAGATTCCCTGCTGGTCCAGTGGTTAGGACTCTGCACTTTCACTGCCAGGGGCCCACGCTCAATTCCTAGTCTGGAAATTGAGATCCTGCAAGCTGTGCGGTGGCACAGCCAAAATAAAATAAAATAAAATAGGCTTTAAAAAACCCTGCCCATATAGTCTCTGAGTTATTTTGGACAGTCAGAGGGCCAAACTGCAGCCCTGCCTCCTAGCCTATCTAGGCACAATGTGCTGGAATTTTAGCAGCAATGAGAAAATGCCCATGAAAAGCTTTGGTCCATACATTTGATGAAATCAAAATATGACTTGCTTATCAAATGCAGTCTGGCTGATGAAATCTTTCAGAACATGGAGTCCATGAGATAGAAAACAATGAAAGGGGTGCTTAGAATGGGGTTGGTTTTCTCTCCAAATGAAGCAACATCTGGCATACTGGGAATGAAACCAGAATGCATTTAGACTGTGCAAGAAAATTTAATAACATTTGTTTTCAGTAGGCTTATTTTTAAAAGGAATACTCTTGAGACCTCAGGCCTCTGTTTTCTACTCCCCAACACAAGCACGAAGATGCCCCTGCTTGGGAAGCACACGTACACAGCCTTATTGATATTGCCACTGCTAAACTGAATGGGGGTCAGCAAAGGATATTGCTGCTTTTCTGAAGCATTTCCTGCTGGCTTAAAACAGAATGCTGGTGTTTAATTAGGACCCAGTTACCTCCATGGCTTTGCTGCTGAAACCAGCTCCCCTCCCCTTGCTGACACCAACACTTCACCACAAAACTGCCATTTTATATAAGGTACACTTTGCATCTTCTTTTTTACTTTCTTCCCTCTCTTCTGCCCAATTTTTGACATTTCCATTCTTCATCCACTACCTTGGCTATTCTCTGACCTTTTCCACAGTTCATAGGCTTAAGATGCTTTTCTTGTCATTTCTATTTTCATGGAATACATACTGGTCACAGAGGAGAACCCTTAAAATTGTCATTTATTACAGCTGTTTGTCATATTGTCTTCCAAGTGTATCAGTAAGATTTTTTGGTGACCTTGGATTGGTGGCCCTCCCTTTCTGAAGTGGAATTCTAGAAGTTGGAGCAGCCAACTTTTCTGCTGACTGTTACTAGTACCACACAATTAAGATCCGAACACTTCTCATCATTGTCATTCCTGGTATAGCAGTCCCCCCTTATCTGTGGCGGATACATTTCAAGATCCCCAGTGGACGCCTGAAACCAAGGAGAGTACTGATGCTGAAAACTCGGCCTCTGTGCACCAGTGCAAAATCAAATCTCAGAGACAGAGTTTTGGGTGCAGTAGAAAAGAATAGCTTTATTGCTTTGCCAGGCAAAGGGGGACAGAGTGGGCTCGTGCCTCTCAAAAGTGTGTAAGAATTTGGTGAGTTTTATAGCAGTGGTTCAAGGGCGGGGTCACTGATGGGATCAGGGTGTGTGCAGGGCCTGCACTCCTTTAATCTGGCCTCAGGTGGTCTCCTGATGAGCTTCTCAAGGTTATCAAACTGTGATCTTCTCTGGAATAAAGAATGCTAGCATCTTCCATTTGTTGGGGGTTTAATTCTGTAAAGAGCTCAAAGATATCCTTACGTGTATCCCTTGAGGCGGAACCAGTACACTGCCCAAAGGCTGTGCTGTTGTTTCTTGGCCGTTCCTCCCTTGTCTCTGCATTTCCTCCACTCCCTGATTAGCAACTGTTTGAAAGGCTTCCCTGCCTAGGAGCCCCACAGGGTCCTGCTGGGTTTCAGTACTGAACCTTCTATGTACTGTTTTTTTCCTATACACACACGCCTATGATAAAGTTTAATTTATAAATTGGGCACAGCAAGAGATTAACAACAATAATAAAATAGAACAAGGATAACAATATACTGTAATATAAGTTATGTGAATGTGGTCTGTGTCAAAATATCTTATTGTACTATACTCATCCTTCTTCTGATGATGTGAGATGATAAAGTACCTATGTGATGAAATGAAGTGAGGTGAATGACGTAGGCATTGTGACGTAGCATTAGGCTGCTTATGACCTGCTGAGCACACATGAGAAGGAGGATCATCTGCTTCTGGTGATCCTGGATCATCGAGCAGTGACACTGTCAATGGTTGGAGATCCTGTGTGGAACAGAGCAGGCCATCGTGAGATTTCATCACACCACTCTATGCATTGTTTCTTTCTGGAATTTTCCATTTAACATTTTCAGACCACGGCTGACTATAGGTAACTGAAACCACAGAAAGTGAAACCACAGATGGGGGGATGACTGTATTCTTAGCATCAGTAACATACGTTTATTTTGTGCCAACCACATGCCATGAGATCTGAATAACAGATTCCACTCTCCTAACCCCCATCCCACCCTCTTCCAAGCACACGCGAAGATAAAAATGCTGATGTTGCAAGTTAGCCTGTGTTAAAATTCATCCAGGGGCTGAAGAGACCCAGAATCCAGAGTCAAGATTCTTGTCCCAACTGTTCTGCAGCTTAAAATCCATGACTTTGTATTGCCCACACCTACATGCAGACACAGATTTCAAACAGTATATACCCCAAGCAAAGCAAAGAAAATGAAGGGACTGTTTTTTTTAAATCTCTGTTTTGTTGTGGTCATCTAAGAAAAAAGGAATTGTTTTAGTATTACCCACCCTGAAAAGGTATTTTATTCAGAAATCAGATTATTGGGTGATATAAGACACTAAATTTATTAATGATATACTATAAAAATTTTAGTATATACATGCATGTCTTATTTTTGTAATCTCCGACCAAAACTGTTAAAGAGCAGATGATTTTTGGAAAGTAGGTATTCTCTCACAACTTCTCTTCAGGCACAGTTGACATAAAAATTCTATAAGACCCGTCAGTGTCTTCAGATTTTCATCAATTTTTCAATTTCGAAAGCACATCAATTACCACATACACCCACAGCACAATATCCGAGAGAACAGAGCACATGTGCCTCCTTTCTAAGCCTGCCCACACCCCAACCCACACAAGCACACATCTTTTACTGAAGGCAGATTACTGTAGTTTCTTTCATACCCGCAAGGAAGGGACAGCCCAAAGCAGGGGCATCTGTGGAAACCTTTCAAAGAAGACACTTTGCTTATAGTTTCATCAGTTTGTCATGTTTCATAAAAGGATTACCATAAGATATGTTTAGAAAAGTCATTTTTTATGGTTAAAAAGGAATTAACAGGATTAAGAGCATTGTAAAAAAACATTCATAAAATAAGATTATTCACAGTTGTGTTCCTATTACTTTATTTTTTAAATTTTTATTTTGTATTGGAGCATAGTTGATTAACAGTGTTGTGATAGTTTCAGGTGTATTGAAAGTGATTCAGTTATACATATACGTGTATCTATTCTTTTTTCAAATTCTTTTCCCATATAGTTTATTACAGAATATTGAGCAGCGTTCCCTGTGCTTTACAGTAGGTCCTTGTTAGTTATCTATTTTAAACATAGTAGTGTGTATCTGTTAATCCAAAATTTCCAATTTATCCCTTCCCCTAACTTTCCCCCTTGGGAACTGTAAGTTTGTTTTCTATGTCTGTGAGTCTGCTTCTGTTTTGTAAATAAGTTCATTTGTATCATTTTTTTAGATTCCACCTATAAGCAATATCATATGATATTTGTCTTTCTCTGTCTGCCTTACTTCACTTAGTATGATAATCTCTAGGTCCATCCATGTTGCTGCAAATGACATTATTTCATTCTTTTTAATGGCTGAGTAATATTCCATTGTATATATGTATAATACCACATCTTCTTTATCCATTCATCTGTCGATAGACATTTAGGTTGCTTCCATGTCTTGCCTATTGTAAACAGCGCTGCCATGAACACTGGGGTGCATGTATCCCTTCAAACCATGTTTTCTCCGAATATATGCCCAGGAGTGGGATTGCTGGATTATATGGTAGCTCTATTTTTAGTTTTTTAAGGAACCTCCATACTGTTCTCCATAGTGGCTGTACAGATTACATTCCACCAACAAGGTAGGAGGGTTCCCTTTTCTGCACACCCTCTCCAGCATTTACTATTTGTAGGTTTTTTGATGATGGAGATTCTGACTGGTGTGAGGTGGTACCTCATTGTAGTTTTGATTTGCATTTCTCTAATTATTAGGGATGTTGAGCATCTTTTCATGTGCCTCCTAGCCATCTGTATGTCTTCTTTGGAGAAACGTCTATTTAGGTCTTCTGCCCTTTTTTTTTTTCCTTAAATACAAAGATGTAATTTTATTCTTGCAATAATATGAATACTGTTCAACATGTAGGGCTTTTTCCTCCCTTTTTAAGTTGAATTTCATTCTGAACATCTAATATTGACAAGCATCAAGCTATTTTAATCAGGTTACTTTTTACATTTATAAAAGTGGTACAAATGTCTCTGAATACCACTCCAGAGATACTGACCCACACTTAGCATCTAATATTAGTCTCTTAAAAGTCCCAAAGATCTTAATAACATGTCTGCTCAGTACAACAAGGCAAACAACTACCCGACTCCTCTTTAGGTTCATATCACATAACGAGGCAAGACAGATGGAATAACATTCCCGGCGCTCTAGGGAAAGCACAATACAGGAACAGGGTATGTGGGTTTCTGGGTCCCTGCCACTGTTTCACATGCCTCTTTCATCTTCTGTCTTCCTTCCCAGGCACGACAGGGCTCCTTTGATGGAAGGCAAGATGGCTGCCATCCCTTCTGCCAATTGTTTGATTGAGTTGTTTTTGGATATTGAGCTGCCTGAGCTGTTTGTAAATTTTTGAGATTAATCCCTTGTGCATCTCATCATTTGCAAATATTTTCTCCCATATTGTGGTTGTCTTTTCATTTTGTTTATGGTTTTCTTTGCTGTACGAAAGCTTTTGAGTTTAATTAAGTCCCATTTGTTTATTTTTGTTTTTATTTCCATTACTGTAGGAGATGGCTTGGAAAAGATTTTGCTGCTATTTATGTCAAAGAATGTTCCGCCTATGTTTTCCTCTAAAAGTTTTATAGTACCCAGTCTTACATTTAGCTCTTTAATCCATTTTGAGTTTATTTTTATGTATGGTGTTAAAGAATGTTCTAATTTCATTTTTTTACATGTAGCTTTTCAGTTTTCCCAGCACCATTTATTGAAGAGACTCTTTCCTCCATTGTATATTCTTGCTTCCTCTGTCATAGATTAATTGACCATAGGTGTGTGGGCTTATTTCTGGGCTTTCTATCCTGTTCCATTGATTTATATTTCAATTTTTGTGCCAGTACCATACTATTTTGATGACTGTAGCTTTGTAGTATAGTCTGAAGTCAGGGAGCCTGATTCCTCCAGCTCCATTTTTCTTTTTCAAGTTTGCTTTGACTATTCGGGGCCTTTTGTGTCTCCATACTCTATTACTTTATTTGAATAATAAAGAATTATCTCTTACCCAAGATGACCACAAAGTTGATATTCACTTAATCTAAACATGTAAGTACTTAGAAACAGATATTATAGAATGGCTTTGAGAAAAGTAATTTTCCATTGAGAAACCATATGGGTTAATTGTCTTTGAAGAAACGCAATTTTAATAGTAGCATAAAACAGAGAAATTTGATTGCCTTTAAACAAGTACTTCTTGAGGACCTACAGGTTGGTTCAAATCTAGGATACAATGAAATTTCATTCATCAACCCACAGAGCATTATGAATGGGGAGAGTGGGATGATTGCAGGAACATCTCATGGACTGATGGGATCATGGAAGGCTGGGGGTTAACCAAAGCAGGGGGCTGTAGAGAGAAAGGAAAGTGAAAGCTCAGAGGCAAGGAAGACAGGGTAAGCAATAGGCACTTAGAAACTGAAAGCCACTGTGATCACAGCTGAGACCTTGGACATCAAGTCCTCCTGGGAAGACATCTTCCAAGCCCCCTAACCTTTTATTAACATTTTAGAGGTAGCTGGCAGAAACAGTTTTAAAAGTGAGAGGTAATAAGCGAGATGAAGACATTTTTATTCCAAGTCAAATGAAAAGGAAAAGAAGGTATAAAAATGCCTGAAACCCAAATACATTTCGTTCAACACAGTGAGCCAGCCTATAGGTTCCACAAATACCTGAATGTAAAACTAAATGGAACTTGGACCAAAAGAACACAGTTTCATTCTGAGCCTTTCACCATGTTAAACATGAAAGCTCCCCACGTCTCGTATTCTCTCCTCCCAAAATGAAAGTGTGGGTTTCTCCTTTGGCACTTCATTTTCTATAGAGACACAAGTTTTGTTTTCAGGATCTAATACAGTTCTTTAAAAGCAGAATGTCAGCGAAAGTGACACCAACCTCAACATCGCACAAAGAGAGACAACCAGACTTCACGTGCCTCTTGACATGATTCAGGAGGAAGTGCATGATAACCCTCGTGAAGTATACTTGCCAAGATAATAATAATAAACCTGTATCAGATCAAGCCTCTAGATCTAAACACCAGTTTACAGGAAAACATGGTAAACAGCAAAATGCAAATCCAACAAAATCCAAAATGTGGCACATTCTGCAGGACTACAGACCCGGCTTCTTCAACAAATAAGTGCAAGAAAAAAGTCAAGGGAGGGGAACCTATAGATTTAAAAAGGACTTAACAGACATACATCAACCAAATGCAATGTGTGTAGTGGTTTGAGCAAACCATCTATAGGAAAAAATTTACAAGAGAATCAGGCAGATTTGAACACTGACTAAATATCTGATGAAATTAAAGAATGACTATTGATTTTGTTTAGGAGACCTAATAGTAATATTTTAAAATAATAGAAATCATTATGTTGAAATTATATAACACCAGGGATTTTTCCATCTAAATAGTCCAAGGGGCAGGGGAATGTGTATGTGTGTGTGGGAGGGTGGGCATGGGGGGAGGTTACAGTTGAAATAAGATTGGCCGTATGTTGATGATTGCTGAAGCTGGGTAATGGGTGCATGGTCATTTGTTGTGCTATTCTCTTTTTCTATCTATGTTTGAAAATATCAGTAATAAAAAGGTTTTATTTAATGACTAAAAATAATTTTCTCTAGAGGAGACTTTTGACATATACATCAATAATATCTATGTATTTTCTAATTTATACAAGAAAATTATCAAAGTGTTGCTTGCTATACTCATAACAACATGTAAAACCTTCTAAAAAGCAATAAGAAAAATGACCAAAATATCAACAAACCAACAGAAGAATCAACATAATTTATGAACAAACAAGTCACAACATAGAAAATACCAGTCAGTCTTAAACATTAAAAGATGTTTGATCTCACTCATACTAAGAGAAATGCAGATTAAAAAAAAATCAAATACTATATTTCACCTCTCAACCTGACAGAGATCAAAAGGGGCCTATTGGCAAGACCGTGGGAGAAAAGGCACTCATATATTTCTGGTGGGAATTGCCCTCCAACTTTTATGGAAGGCAATTTGGCAATATCAGTATTACAAATGCATGTACCTTTTGATACAGAAGCTACTTCCAGGAATTTATCTTACAGATAAACTGGCATACACAGGCAAAGTTGCATTTGTACAAGATTATTCACTGTAACATTATTGGAATAATAATGGTTAGAAGCAACTTAAATCTTCATCAGAAAAGTACCAGTTAAATAAATTCTGATTCATCCAAAAAGTGGAAGGCTATAAAAATCACTAAATAATAGCAGAGATTTTATGTCTAATTAGGGAACTATCTTCAAGATACACTGCAAGTGAAAAATGTTACGTACACGGTATATGTACCTATTGCCATATGTGTTATAGAAAGAAATATATATATATATATATATATATATAATTTTTTCTAAATGTATAAAATGCCTTAGGAAAACTGATAGCCTTGGTTGCTCTCAGAGACCTGGGGTTGGGGGTGGGCAGGGATAGGGGACGAAAGGCATATAGATTCACTATATACCCTTTTGTATCTTTTGAGTTTTGAATTACAGGGATGTGTTACTTGTTCAATATGTAAAAGTGTAAAAGTCTTTGGAGGTGTTAAGTTAGATGACTAATTTGTAGGAGACCTAAGTCAGGACTTTGTCAATAAAGAGACACACAATAAATATTTACTTGAGTGGGTGGTTTTTTCCTGAACAGTAGGATGGGACTTACAGAGCAGAGGGGCCCGTCGCATGACTGAAGGGTCTCAGAATTCATGTGAAGGGATTCCCAGGCTCAGAAATCCACTCCTTACCCTGTGTGGCACGAAGAGAAGGCCCCCGTAGGCAAGTATGTCTCAGCCCTTTAAGCCAAAGGACCAAGTGAACATTTTCTCCATAAAGTCACCCCCATTCCCCACTTCCCACCTAGAGCACATTTAATGGGGAAACAGCAGGAAAATACTAAATGAAATCAAAAGAGAAAACAAAGCACTAAAACTAATCCAGACTAAAGAAAAAAATTACAGCAATGTCTATGAATTTCCAGCTCTAGTTTTCCCTGTAACAGGAAAGGCAGGGAGGGCCTTGGGCAGGAGGGGAGGGATGCCATCAGCAGAGCAGATACAGTCAAACACTGGCCCACAGAAGCCTGGTGGCTGGCACCCCCACAAGACATCTCTTTCCCATGGCCAGTCTGGCCACAGTTAGAACTTCTTTCAGAATCTTTGGTACCTGGAACTTTCTAACACATGGAAGGACCACTCATCCCTGTGATGTATAACCTATTACTAGCATCTGCTGCTCAGAGAGTAATGCTGCTCTCGGGCTGTTTGCTTACCCCAGTGTGTGATACAGATTCCCAGTAGGACTTTTCAGGTGCTTGATGGTCATGTCAAGCACCTGAACAATAATAAAGATTAGGCCAACAGTGGATCAGTAGAAGCTTCCAATCATTTCTCTGCCATTTAGTAATATTTAACAACTAATTTGCCCCTCTTTATCTCTTTCCATGGCCTTTTCCCACCTATAAAATGGGCTAACTACATTTTTACCTTTTTGGAGTTGGGGAAGTTTGGGGGTTGCAGAAATAGGTGTTTTCACTTATCTACTCAAGTGTGCTTCTATAAACAAGTCACTATTATTATCTTCTTATGAAGACTATCTGCCTCTTTGCTCTAACACCTACCACTAAAACTTCAAGGCCCAAGGCAAGAGGAAGTATACTCTTCACTGTTTACGTCATTATCAAGGTCGACTCACTCCAGGTCTATGCCTCTATGCCATCCTGTACACAGAGCCAAGACTTGTTTTGTTGCTGGGGAAATCCCCCATCTGCAAAGGTGTGTGTCCGTGTGACAATTCAGAAGAAAGATCCCTACATACATCTCAATTATTCATGGATTCTTTGTTTCGGGTCTGACAAGTAGAGAGAGAAAACACAGCAAGTTTAGCGCTAAAGAATACCAGGAATTAAAAATGTGCCTGGAGGAGAGGAAAAGCCCAGTGTTTGGGAGAGAGAGGGGAGAGGAAGCCATGCTACTTCTTAAAAACAGACAAGGGAAGCTGGTGAGCCCAGGCAGGCACTGGAAGCCCAGAGACATCTTTCAAAACAGGGGACAGGGCCTCTTGCAGGGGGCTTCCCGCTAAAACACGCTCTCACGTGAAAGTCACAGGCCTCCTGGTTAGCTTTCTTGCTGATCATGCCTGGGGATTAGATGCAGTATGTAACTAATATTAAAAGAAAAAGAAGTAAAATACAAACATGAGGGCTTCCCTGGTGGCGCAGTGGTTGAGAGACCGCCTGCCGATGCAGGGGACACGGGTTTGTGCCCCAGTCCGGGGGGGGTCCCACGTGCCGCGGAGCGGCTGGGCCCGTGAGCCATGGCCGCTGGGCCTGCGCGTCCGGAGCCTGTGCTCCGCAGCGGGAGAGGCCACAACAGTGAGAGGCCCAGGTACTGGAAAACAAACAAACAAACATGAGATACAGACTACAAAGCTTCAAGTGCTTGAAGAAGATAAAATAATGGCTCCCCACACACAAATTAAAAGAAGAAAGTACTCTACGATGAAAGTGTTGTATAATCTTAAAATATTATTAATGTCTTTAGTGTTATATTGTCCTTTCATTTCAAAAAGACAGAAAGCTCTCTGGCAACCTCAGCATCCTGAGAAGCCATTTCACTAGGCTTTTAGCGTTACGAAGCATAATCCCAAATACTTTGGTCCTAGCATGAACTACTCTCTCCCTGCAGTTAACTAGACTAATGCCTCTCTTAAAATGAGGTTTACAAGCCCATTTAAAGGGTAATATATTGCTTTCCTTGGATGAGACTTTCATCCTAATGGAGGCTCTAGTATATCCCCAAAGTAAATAATCTGACTCACCTCACTGTGTGCAAAACAGGGCTGGACTTTCAGTGACTAATGTAAGACAGAGCAAGGAAGCCCCACCCCCTGAGAGGGCTACCCCGTGGGGTACACATGCACCAAGGGAGTCAGGATTGCGACTCTGGGCTTCCTATTCCTGTGGAAGCAGATGGTGGCAGAGTGGGGAGGAACGTGCTAGAAGGGGCCACCCAGGAGGAAAACCACGGTGGCCTCCTTTTTCCTTCTCCCCCTCCTCTATGGATGTTTCTACAGTAAAACAGTTGTTTGTCTCATTAGAGGTCATGCTGCCTTTTATATATCCTCATTTATAGTCATGTTATTAACTTATACATATTTTCCATGTTGGGGTAAAAGGAACAACAAAAGTTAGCCTACCACCTATTACTCCATGAGGCTCATGTTCAATGTGTAGTGTTGGGAGGAGAATAGAGGATGCCCTGTGGATTCTAATCAATTCTTCTGTTTCCTCCTTTATTTCTCTTTCACTGTCACCTCCTGAACACCATCACTCCCGTCACTTAGATCAGAGTTTTCCTACTTGGGTTTCAAGAGCACGACCTCTAAGAGTTGTTATTCAGAGCCGTGCGAACAAAGGTTTCATAATGAAAACAACTCTGAAAATGTTGCCTACTAACTCCCCCTATGGAGGTTCACAACATATGTCTACTCTTGAAGGCTTTGCATATGAATGAGGTAAAAAGGAAAGTTATTTGATAGGAGATCATGGTTAAATAAAGCAGCATGTGCTCAGAAGAAGTCTTCCTCGCTTGGGCATGCATTATGTTTTAGCCCCATCAGTTGGGCTGTCCTCAGTACAGACTCTCCTAAGAGGTGGTTGGCCTTTGATGTCCTCCTTGCCATCTGTAACCTGTAGAAGCAGAGGGTAATCAGTGAGGTCTGGGTGACAGTCACATGTCTAGCTTTTATGCTACAGCTATTCTAAACAGTAGCCACAAGCCACATGTAGCTATTTATATTTAAATTATTTTAATTAAAATTAAAAATTCAGTTCCTCAGTTGCATCAGCCACATTTCATGTGCTCACATCACATGTGGCTTGTGGCTACCCTTTTGGTCAGAGCAGATACAGAAATTTCTACTGAACCTTGCTGCTATAACCCTTGTCAATCATCAAAGCAATCCTCTTAGCCTTCTTCTCACCTCACCTTCTACATCCCCCATGAGACCGTGAGATTCTCTGAAAACAAGGAAGGAGTTGTGTTACCTCTGAAACCCAGCTGCTAGTCCAGGGCACTGCAGGGAAGGCCACTCACAGAATATTTGCCTATGACGTGGATGATCCCTTCTCTTTGCTCCCATAGCATGTACCTACCTTGGTCAATGCTATAGCATACTTTTTCCCAAAAAAACAATTTAATTGATTTCTACTGATTTTAAAAACAATACAGAAAAACTGAGAAAAGATAGTAAAAATCAACAGGTAATACTCTCACCTACAGACAACCACTCAACATTTTGGAGTATTCTCATTCATTTATTTAACAAATAGATATTTTTATTTACTGAGGTATAATTTGCATACAGTAAAATTCACCATTGTCGTGTGATGTATGTATGATGTATGATGAATGTAACCACCACTACAATCAAGATACAGAACATTTCTATCAACCCCCAAAAGTCCCCTCCTGCTTCTTTATGATGACACCTCTCTCCTCACCCCCTCCTCTGGCAGTCACTGGTCTGATTTCTGTTCTGTAATTTTGACTTTTCAAGTCATATAAATAGACTTGTATACGTGGCTTTTTTAGTCTCCTTTCACTTAGCACAATGCTTCTGAGATTCACCCATGTTGTTGCAAATATCTGTTCATTTCTTTTTATTGCTGAGTAGTATTCTATTCTATGGATATACCACCGTTTATCCATTTTACATTTGATGGACTTTGGGGTTGTTTCTATCTCTGGGCAATTATAGAATAGAGCTGTTATAAACATTTGCACACAGGTTTTTATGTGTACATATGTTTTCATTTCTCTTAGGAAAATTCCTAGGAATTAGATTGTTAGTCATGTACTAAGTATATGTTTAATTTTATGCGAAATACCAGACTTCCAAAGTGGCTTTACCAATTTGCATTCCCATCAGCCATGTTTGAGAGTTCTAGTTGCTCTGCATCTTCACCAGCACGTTGTATTTTCCAATTTTTTTAGTTGAGCCATTCTAATATGAATACATATGTGGTGTAGCTCATTGTGGTTTTAATTTGCATTTCCTTAATAGTTAATGATGTTGAGCAACTTTTTATGTGCTCACACGTTGTCAATATCTCTATTTGTGGAGTTTCTGTTTAAATCTTTTTCCCATTTTTTTTTTTTTTTTTTTTTGCGGTACGCGGGCCTCTCACTGTTGGGGCCTCTCCTGTTGCGGAGCACAGGCTCCGGACGCGCAGGCTCAGCGGCCATGGCCCACGGGCCCAGCCGCTCCGCAGCATGTGGGATCTTCCCAGACCAGGGCACGAACCTGTGTCCCCTGCATCGGCAGGCGGACTCTCAACCACTGCGCCACCAGGGAAGCCCCTTTTTCCCATTTTTATATTGGCTTGTTCTCTTTGTATTGAGTTGTAAGAGTTCTTTATATATTCTAGATGCCAGTACTCGTCAGAAATATGCTCTACCAATATTTTCTCCCAGTTTGGGGCTGGTCTTCATTTTCTTAACAATGCCTTTTGAAGAGTGGAAGTTTTTAATTGTGTTGAAGAACAAAGAGACATTTCTAAGCACCTGCCTTTTGCTGAACTTTGATAGCACTGGAGATACAATAATGCCTAAGCTTGCATTTGTACTTTTTCTCTTTAACAAAGCAGGCATCTCTTGGTTTATAGCCTGCTTTTTCACTGTCTTATCATGAATATTTTTCACAACATTAAATATTATTCAAAAACACAATTTGTAATGAGTACATAGTACTCTCATGGCTATATCTTAATTAATTTAACTATCCCTCTCTATTTGGGGGTGTTTATGTGGACTCCAATCAATACTAAAAAGAAAATAAAAGAGAGAGAGAAATGTATGATTACCATCCCTTGCAGAAATCTCTGTGCACATCCCCAATTTTACTTTCTTAGTATAGATGCTTGACATTGCAAAGACTGAGACAAAGGCATCACACTTTGTTTTATAGTTGCCTCCTCAGAAAAACAACTGATGTCTTGAAGCAAAGATCTTGTCTTGCCCTCCTTGTCACGCGAGTATATGACAAAACCTGTCACATTGTAGGTGCACCATACAAACTCGATGGATAAATAGTTAGAAAAAGAATTCCACTGAGCTTGATCCTTTCCCCTTCCTCCTGGGAAAGAAAGAGTCCCCTTAGCTGTCTACCTTGACTTCTCAGATGAAGGGAATAATAAGAAAGTTTTCTTCTAAGAGGAAACTTGCCCCCAATATGTAGGTTCCCAGAAAAGCTAGATGACAAGCCCTGTTGCTGCTCAGCAAAGCCCTGAAGGGACCCCGCCCCCAGCCCATATAAAGCCAGGGTACAGTGGGGCAGCCGCACTCAGCCTCCAGAGCGCCGGCCCTGACCCTGGCCCTGGCACGCGCTATGGCAAGTGAAGTGCAAGTCCAGCTCTCCGCATTGAAAGGGGGGCATCCTCCTGCAGGTAGGCTGCCCACCTGCCCTCCGTCCTGCAGACAGCAAGACCCCCTCAGCTGCTGTTGCCCCTCCTTCCACAGAGGTGCCCCAACAGAGCAGAGGCTCTCAACCTCCCCTTGTTCCTTTAACTTCCTCCAACCTGAGTTCCTCCTGTCTTTGATCCTTTTAGGCTTCTGTGTAAAAATCACCTGGGGATTTGTCAGGCCCGGTTGAATGAAAACCTAATTCTATGTGGGAGTACAAGGGATTGGGCGCTGGTGGAAAGGAGCAGGTGGTGAGCTTGGACCTTCCCTCCCTGGCTGCAGGTTAGCAGCGACCCATTCACACCTGGAAGGTAATTTACTGCCATGGAAACATTCCTCCCTAGAGGTCCCAGCTTTCGGACTCAGTCTCCCGGAGATGCCTGTACGTCATCCGACTTCATACCCAGCCAATCCAACCTCCACACTGAAGAGAGCAACCCAATTTTTCTCTCCCTTCTCAGGCTCTGGGGTCGGGCAGTGTGATCAGTAATGTCTTTTGTCTGTCACCAAGCTGAGGAGCACTTTTTAATAAGGACACTAGTGTGGGAGGGGTTGACTGGAAAAGGTAGCTATCAAGGCATTTTGCAAAGCATCTACAGTTCTTTTCTTTTTGTAAAAAAGGTATGCTATTTATATCCACTCCCTGGAATATGGAAATTAGTTTTATTGTACTTAACCATATGTTCATATAGATTGGCTGAGGCATGCAGGCCTATTTTTAGCTGATTTGATGCTCTTTTAACTGCCTTTCTTCTTTTTTCCTTAAGAAATATCTCAGCAACTTGACCTCTTTGTTCTTGCCTTTCTCCATTAACAAAATTCATTTACTGGTATCATTCTTTGGCTCCTCTGAGCCAAGATTATTTCAGTCATCTTGCTGCAGAGGATGATGGCAGGTATAAACTTCACAAAGCATCGAAAACTGACACAAGGTTCAGTGGCTTTCTGGTGAGCAGCCCAGCCAAAGTCAGAATTGTTACTGCTAATTCCGAGTTTCCACTTCTCAGCACCCTGTCCTGGCCTCCTGTGGCAGACTCCTGACTTTTATGTTTGTCATTGGATTTAGGAATATTTAACATTATCTATATTTAAAATTAATGATGCTAAATAATGATCAAGAACTATCGATGCAAATTATTAGAAGTTTCTACACAAGGACAAAAGAAAACGCCATTCTCTTCCCGCCACAATCCTTCATAAAACAGTTCAGCTAACACTTGATTTGCTAAATGACGTTTATACACAAAGATCACAGGGATAAACTTCACCAAGTGAAAGTTTGAATGAAACCACCAGGAACTTTCTGTCTCCGCCACTAATGATTGCTAATTACTCTGTGTACATAGCCCACCGTGACGCCATCAAGCATGTCACAATGCCTCTGGTATGACAATTAATTATTATGAACTGTGACACTACAGATAAGAGGTTGGGGATAATTAGAATGGAGATGAAGGAAGACTTTTGCCTCCCCACTGAGAACAAGGGAGCAAAGAAGCCTCATCCTTCAGCTTGTCTCGCTATATATTTTAAGTCTGAACCAGATAGCTACTGTACAAAATTGTATTTATAGAACAAAAATAATTCATTGCCAGAATTCCATTAAATTTCACCTGATTTTTATAGGCAATGGACAGGTCCATGAAAGTAGGACACAGACATGATGAAAGGTCTGTGAAAGGTCTGACGTGGCCTTTGGAATCAGACAGTCCTGGATTTAAACCCCGCTTCCCTTCCACTTCTCTGAGCCTCAGTTTTCTCATCTCTAAAGCAGGCGGTAATAAATAACATTGATAGTGTAAGGTTGTTATGACTATTAAAGGAGATAACCTATGTAAGGTACCCAGCACATGAATGTGAATCCCTGTAAAATGCAGGCCTAGTAAAACACGTAGCCATCAAAAGAAATGATTCTCCTCAATTGCAAGACCTCCTGATGTTTGCAGGCTGCATTCGGCACTACTGCAGTCATCGGAGCAGAAGAAAACTGCAGTGGGAAAGATACATATGCCTGCTCCATCATGGTTAAAAGTGAAACCGCTCCAAAGTCAGCCAGCTGTAACTTTCCCACCTACGCAGGGGGTGCTTAGTGGTTTTTCTTTTATGTATATTAATATAACATATTGTACCTCTGTGGATCCTGGCTATAAATTTATGCTGTAAAACAAGACTACATTAAACATGAGGAGGCCTGGGCTCTAGGAAGCTTAGCTTTTCTGCTAAGGATTTTCTGCTGCTTTGGTTTGCCTCGCTCTCAGTTTTTAAGAACTCCATTACCTGAACAGTCAAAAATGTGTGAGTAGAAGGTAATCCGAGGAGACCGAGTACATATGTGATGAACCAGAAAAAGCAGCAGTTCATGAGTTTTTGTATATTCCTTGCACTTTAATTTGTTTTAAGGCAAATGAGTCAGAGCCATCAAAGGGGTCACCACTGAGAACCCCCAGAGAGAATCCATTTTCTGGCTCATTAAAGAGACGGAAGTTTGGGGAGTGTATCCCCCAGGGTGAAACTAATGCAGAAAATGGGGAGGAAATCATAGCTGCAGAAGGGTTAGTATGGTTTTTTAAAAAGCAAACACCAGAGGCTTAATTCTCTCAACTCCAGTCTGCTCATGTCAACTTCTGGGAGTTGATCTGTGAGGTTCAACAGAGAGGTTACGAGACCCACTACCCCACAGGTCACAGGGACAGGGGTTTGATGACAAGAACGGCTGCCATTCACTCAATCCTGTGTGACTGGCACTGCACAGAGCCTTCTAGACACAGCGCCAGTACTGCAGACTGATGATGAACCCTCATCCTTGTTTCACAGAGGAGCAAACTGAAAGTCAGCAAGGTCGAGGGACGCGCCCAGTGCCCCATAGCTGGTGAGAAGGGGCAGAGACGTGACAGTAAAGTGGGCCCAGGTCAAGCCCTCTCCCTCTGAAGCCCTCTCTCCTTGCTTTTCCTGATGAGAGTCTTTTGTCTTGACTGACAGTTTAGAATATGCCAAAAACTCAACGGTGAATGCAAAGTAAGCGTTTTGCAAACATCTAACCTTTTAATTAAAATCTTCAAATGAACGTTCTAAGTCACAAGGCAGAGTTTGCCCAAACCTCTGTGGTGGTCAGCTTTTTCACACACATTCTCCACTGATTAATGAGGGAAAGAAGCTCTTGCACAGTGTTTGGTAGAGGGTAGTCAAGATAAAGAAAGATAAGCCTGCAAGAAAAATTGTGCGATGTAGCATTCTAAACTCAAGGGTCAACTTTCGAAAAGTTATAAACTACAAAAGCAGCCACAAAATTATACCTCTTACTCAGAGATAGGAAAGCAAAGTTTCATTTTCTCCACATCAATGTAGATTTTCTAACGAAACTATCCAAAACATCTCTCTCTTACATTTTAAAATCTCTCGTTCATTTTGCGTATTGAAAGGACCTAAACATGGAATTATGTGATTACACATTTTTTAAAATAAATTTATTTATTTATTTTTGGCTGCGTTGGGTCTTCGTTGCTGCACGCGGGCTTTCTCTAGTTGCGGTGAGCGGGAGCTACTCTTCTTTGTGCTGTGTGGGCTTCTTATTGCGGTGGCTTCTCGTTGCAGAGCATGGGCTCTAGGCACACGGGCTTCAGTAGTTGTGGCATGCGGGCTCCACAGTTGTGGCTCACGGGCTCTAGAGTGCAGGCTCAGTAGTTGTGGTGCACGGGCTTAGTTGGTCCGAAGCATGTGGCTCTTCCCGGACTAGGGCTCGAGCCCATGTCCCCTGCACTGGCAGGCAGATTCTTAACCACTGGGCCACCAGGAAAGTCCTTTACATTCCCTTTACATTTCTTTTGGGATTTGTTTCTCTGAGTACACTATATTCTTTCAAAAGGGAGGGACATGATAGATTTTCTTTTGTAGGTAGGTGGGAAGAGTTAGAATCATAGTAAAGACCTTACAATAAAAATCATCTAGTTCAACTTCTACCAAATTCCCCAAAATCCTTCTAAAATATTCATGGCAGATACACTTCTTTTCTTTACTTTAACACACTAAGGGACCAGAGATATACTATTGTACTACGCAATCTTCTTCACTTTGATTAACACAGTTATATGTAGCCAGACTCTGCCTTTCTGGAACTTTCATTCTTTGCTTTCCATTCTCTCCTCTGGAAAAACATAAATATAAATAATAATAACTACTAATTATTAAGTGCCTACCATGTGCCAGCTGCTTATGTCACCTCTATTCCCTAGGACAACCTAAACAAACAGTATTATTCCCTTTTGAAGGATGCAGAAACTGAGCCTCAGAGGAGTTTATCTTGCCCAAGGTCACAGGGCACAGGAGGGGGTAGAGCTTTCTGACCCTAGATAACATTTCCTTACCAGTAAATCCTTCCTCCTCCACAAGACAGCCCCTAAACTCCTTGAAGATGGTACCATAAGCTTCCCTTGAGTCTTTGCTTCCTCAGAAGCCATCTTTCCAGTTTTCCCAGTTCCTTGTCTGACACGGCTCCTTCTCCACTCTGGTTGCTCTCATCTGGACATTCTCTAAATTGTCTGTGCTCTTTCAAGTGAGTGGCACAGAGCTCAACATTTCAAAGGTCTTCTCACTTTTAACTATTGCTTATTTTAACTATAACAAGTGTGCTTCTATAGTTGGCTATAATAACCAGTGGAAGAAAACGTGCAAAAACAAAAGCATCAGAGAAAACAAAAGGAACACTAATAAGAAAGTAATTACAGCACTCCATGTTTTAAAAGCATTTGTCACAAGGAGGATGAAAGATACTGCTGGGAGAGCTACTGAAGGCTCAAGCTCTAGGTCTAGACCTATTGTGATTTGATTCCTCTTGGTAGAAGAGGCTATGAACCACACCACTCCTCATACAGTGGCACACCCTTCTCAAGCAGTCTTCCAGAAAAAGCCACCCCTTGGTTTATTTCATCTCTGTATTCCAGGGCTATTCAGAAGGTGTTTCCACATTATTTCATTTCTGTTGCTGATTATTTTGTATGCCTTTTTTTCATGTGTGTGTGTGTGTGTGTGTGTGTGTGTGAATTTAAAGCAGACCATGTATGAAAACAGGACTTTTTTCCTGGACTGTATCTAATATTACAGAATTCTAGTGAGACACCTTTATAATCAATAAAAAAAAACTTGGTGATTCAAAATGACCAAGTGGAGTTTATTCCATGAACACAAGAATGGTTTGATAGTAAAATATTCATTAATATATATTTATAAAATTTTTATCTATTAATATAATTAACCTGATTAAGGTGAAAAACCATATTATATACATGATGATAAAAAGGCATTGGATAAAATTCAACATGTGTTTGTAATTTTTTAAGCCCAATGAAACAGTAATAGAAAGATATTTCCTTAATATGATGAAAGAAATATATTTGAATATACATTATATATATTGTAAATATGTGTGTGTGTATATCCAACTAAGTATATACATCATACTTAATGGGAAAACACTAAAAGCAATCCATTAAAAATTAGGATGACAAAAAAAAAAAATTAGGATGACAAAGATGTCCATCATCACCACTATTTAATATTATTCTAGAGAAAGTAATATTATAATTATTTGCAGATTATATAAATTTTTTTTACCTGGGAAACCTAAGGGAGTCAACAAAAATATTATAAATAATAAGAGAATTCAATAAGATCTGGGTATAAAATCAATGATATTAATATAAGAACAACAATCTGTGAAAGCTATAATGGAAGAGTAGACCGTCTCTACAACTACAACAGCAGCAACAAAGACAAAATACTTAAGGAATAAACCTAGCAATAAATGTGTAAGATTTATGTGAACAAGTTACTGAGGGACCCAAAAGAAAATGTAGAAAATGGAAAAGCGTACCATGTTCTTAAATAGAGAGCAACCAGGAATATAAAGATACGAATTTTCCCTTTAAAAAAAAATCTATAAATCTAAAGCAAGACCATTAAAAAACTACCAGCAGGATTTTTTGGAGGAAATTGACAAACTGATTCAAAATTTCATGTGGAAAAATAAATAAGAATAGCTAATAAAATTCTGCAAAGAAAATGTAGCAAAGAAGGACTATCAAAATTAAAATATGTTAGGGACTTCCCTGGTGGTCCAGTGGTTAAGACTCCGCACTTCCACTGCAGGGGGCATGGGTTCGATCCCTGGTCAGGGAACTAAGATCCCACATGATGCATGGTGTGGCAAAAAAAAAATTTTTTTTAATATGTTATAAAGCTACAGTCATTAAAATAAAGTTGTAATGGCATATAAACAGAGAGATTAATGGAACAGAAGTCCAACAGGACAAATGGACCAAAAATGTGAACAGTTTATAAAAGAAAATACAACTGGCTTCTGAAACACAGAAATAAGCTCAACTTTTAATAAAATATTAGAAAGGCAAATTACCTTTCTTTTTCTTATTGGTTGATGAAGCCAAACATTTTCTAGTTCTCACTGTTGCTTGAGATATAGGGAAACAATCACTGTCATTGTGGCTGGTGAGATTGTAAACTGGTGCAACCACTGTGAAGGGTGACTTGGCAAGATTTAGCAAAATTTCAAATGCACATACTCTTAAGAATTAACAAGATCACTTATAGGAATTTATCCCATGGATATACTTGCACTTGTGCAAAATTATATATATGCAAAGGATATTCATTGCAGCATTGTTTGTGATAGCAATGGATTAGAAACATCTAAAATGTCCAGCGGTTGGAAATTGGTTAAGTAAACATAGAATGTTCATATAAAGGAATTTTAAAGCAGATGTTAAAAAGAAAGACATTCTCTCTATATATATATCGATAGGGAACTTACTCCAAAGTACATGACTGAATGAAAAGTATAAACAAACAAGATGTAGAACAATGTATGCTGCCATTTAAAAAAATATATAGGTATGTGTATAGAATGTCTATCGATGAATACATAGGGACTTGTTATCGTTAGCAGTATCTAGGGAGATGAACTGGAGACTTAAAAATAATGGTAGAAGGGAGACTGCAGACCTTTCCATGATTTTTGAATTGTGTGCCTTATGCATGTACTATTACATAATCAAAAAATTAATTAATAATAATTTTAAAAGAAAAATGATGAAGTCAATTCACGAGGGCATTGAGAAATAGGTTTTCCTATTTTTCACTCTATTGGAGCCAGTTTTAGAAAATTGCCAATCTGACATTTCCATAAAAAGAATTAACAGGTTCAAACAAATCAACGTCCATTTAGCTTTTTCTCATTTGAGCTTGTCAGATTTCAGATGTGCAAATTTCCTGGGAACAGAAAAAAGTATTTGCTTTGACTTGCAATCTGAAATGGGCTGCTCCTTTTCAAAAGTTGATTTCATCTGACATTGTTAAACACTTGAATTGCTGTTAGGTCATCTGTAGCCTAATTAACACTAATTGATCTCTTGAATGGCAGGATTATTAATGCAGTTTAATTACTCATTAGAACATCTGAGCTCCTCCAACATCGGAGGTTTGGGGTCTGGGATGGAAGGTGGGCATCTGGTGGGATCAGAAGCATCTCTCTTGAATTAAATGCCTGTTACCACCACATGCCCTGACTTTTGGCTCATTCTTCAATCTAGCTTTTGAAAGCTTTGGTTGAAAAAAAATTTTGCAAGCCTTGCACTTTAATCTTGTGGGAAAACAGAAGGGTCACATTGGAATTGTCGGTTGCTGTCATGAAGAATGTAATTGGTTTTCTAATAAGAAAAAATGTTTTTCAGTAAAATGCCTAAGGGAATAAATTGTTATCTCCTCCCCAAATCGAAGGTGTAAACACCTCTGCCTTTTTTAGCCTCAGGTCCCCCTCTCCGAACACAGACAAGCAAAAACCTTAGCCCTTCTCTCCTTCCCACCTTGTTTGCCCAAAATATTTTTTCTTCTGTTATGCTAGTTCAGGGTACCTTTTGATTATGTTGTTTTAGATTAAAGTTTAGCTCTTCAAAAAGTTCTAAAATTCTTCAAATCTACAGTAAACTCATACCTTGAATAACAAAGCAAACTTTCTCTTGCTGCCCTAAATATGACTCCCTTGTTGATGCTTATTTGTTTATAGTGAAAGCTGGAGGAAAGCGAATTTCCAAAAAACAAGAAATTGGCCTCTTGGAGAGACACACCAAGAAAACGGGATTCGAGAAAACAAGGTAGGGGACTGCTTAATTTCTTTTCCTTCTTCATCTTGATTTTTAAGTGACCCTACTGCCAGAAGTCAGAGGCTTCGCTGGATCTTAGGACAAACCAAGGCTCCCTAGGCACTTACTAACCAGAGTTAGAGGCAGCTGGCATGGTGGGGTGGGGTAGGGGTGGGGGTCAGCATGGGAGAGGGGGTTAGCTACCCTCTGGAGGACTCTCTCTGCCCATCCTCCTCTTCCCTGCAGCCAGCGCAACTGCCTCCTGCTTAAAAAGCAAGGTCCTGAATGCACCCAAACAGGACTCACATCCCTGTATCTCATTTTCACCTTAGCCTTTAAAGTACTGTCCCTAAGCTGGCCTTGTGTTTGTAATATGCTTTCTGCTGAAGCAAATCTGAATTAAAAATAAATGTGCTTTTATTTTAAATTCCTCACTCAATTATTTAGAAAATAAAGGCCACTGTATTTGGCACATCTGGAAGGAATTTGGATATGGAGGTTGTTTTCTCCCTGCTCCTTCCGCAGTAACCTTGACACACTGCACCTTTCTCAGAGCTAAGCAGAGAGCCGTGGGCTGGATCTCATGTACAAATGGGCCAGCCCCTCTATGCCTTGGGTAAGAAAAATAGTGCCTTCAAAAAGAAGTGAACATGTGAAACTAGCTCCTCCAAGTAGAGGCGCTTCAGAGCCTATTTCAGGATGGTTTCCATAGGTGAGTTCATGAGTGACTCAAAAGGAGTGAAATAGAGGATGCTCAGATACATCCTTAAGAGTTAAAATGGTAACAGTCTCAGAAAGAAAGTGTGGAGGGAAATAGGCTATGGAATTTCTTGGGGCTTTTTCTTTCTGTATAAAATTACTTTTTAGATCACTTTAAAAGTTTTCTTCTCAATTTCTGGGAAGGAAATTTTTTGAGGATTTTTCTACTTTAAAATGAAATACTCTGGGCTTCCCTGGTGGCACAGTGGTTAAGAATCCTCCTGCCAATGCAGGTGACATGGGTTCGAGCCCTTGTCCGGGAAGATCCCACATGCCGTGGAGCAGCTAAGCCCATGCGCCACAACTACTGAGCCTGCACTTTATAGCCCCCAAGCCGCAACTACTGAAGCCCGTGTGCCTAGAACCCACAAGCCACAACTACTGAAGCCCGTGCACCACAATTACTGAAGCCCACGTGCCTAGAGCCCGTGCTCCGCAACAAGACAAGCCACCGCAATGAGAAGGCTGTGCACCGCAATGAAGAGTAGCCCCCGCTCACCACAACTAGAGAAAAGCCCATGCACAGCAACAAAGACCCAACGAAGACCCAACGCAGCCAAAAATAAAATAAGTAATAATAATAAAATATAATAAAATTAAAATATAAGAATTAAATTTTTAAAAAACGAAATACTCTATCCAAAATATATAAAGAACTCATACAACTCAGTAGCAGGAACGCAAACAAGCCAGTTTAAAACTGTGCAGAAGATTTAAATAGACATTTTTCCAAAGAAGATATACAGATAGCCAACGGGTACATGAAAATGTGCTCAACATTATTAATCATCAGGGAAATGCAAATCAAAACTACAACGAAATATCACCTTACATCTGTCAGAATGGCTATTAACGAAAAGTCAAGAAATACCAAGCTGTGTCAAGGACTTGGGAAAAAGGGAACCTCTGTGCACTGATAGCTTGTAATACACATTGGTACAGCCACTGTGGAAAGCAGTATGGAGTGTCCTCAAAACATTACAACTACAACTACCATGTGATCCAGCAATTCCAATTCTGAGTATTTGTCTGAAGAAAATGAAACCCTAACTTGAAAAGATACATGCACCTCCACATTTACTGCAGCATTATTACAGTAGCCAAGACATGGAAGCAACCCAAGTGTCCATCGACAGATGAATGGATAAAAAAATGTGATACACACACACACACACACACACACATACATACAGAGGAATACTGTTCAGCCATAAAAAAGAAGGAAATCCTGCCACTTGTAACAACGTGGATGGACACTGAGGGCATTATATTAAGTGAAATAAGTCAGAGAAAGACAGTGCCATATGATCTCTCTTGTATATGGAATCTAAGAAGAAAAATAAACAGGATAACAACAGCAAAAACTCGAGCTCATAGGTGCAGAGAGCAGATTAGTGGTTGCCAAAGCTCGGGGGAGAGGGGATTGGTGTCTGGGGTAGAAAATGGGTGAAAGAGATCAAGAGGCACAAACTTAAAGTTATAAAATAATTAAGCCCTGGGGATGAAATTATAGCATGATGACTATAGTTAATGATACCATATTGTATATCTGTAAGTTACTAAGAGGGTACAGCTTAGAACTTCTCATTACAAGAAAAAACATTTAACTATGTATGGTGAGGGATGTTAACTAGACTTATTGTGGTGCTCATTTTGCAGTATATACAAATATCAAATCATTATGTTGTACACCTGAAACTAATGTAATATTATATGTCAGCTATACCTCAATTTTTTTTTTTTTTTTTTTTTTTTTGCGGTACACGGGCCTCTCACTGCTCTGGCCTCTCCCATTGCGGAGCACAGGCTCCGGACGCGCAGGCTCAGTGGCCATGGCTCACGGGCCCAGCCGCTCCGCGGCACGTGGGATCTTCCCGGACCGGGGCACGAACCCGTGTCCCCTGCATCGGCAGGCGGACTCTCAACCACTGCGCCACCAGGGAAGCCCTATAGCTCAATATTTAAAAATTTGCCCCTTTGGCATTAAGCTTTTGTTTCTTCTGAATCAGAAAATAACTATCGCATAATTAAAGCAAAGCTATAAGTCCTCAAGGGTGGGAGTCACATATTATTTATCTCCTGACCCAGCATCTAGGACAGTTCCTAGAACAGAGAAAGCACTCTGTAAATGACGTCACACTGTCATTGAATTGCCAGCTGGTTAACTTCAGAAACCTATCCTGCTACTAAAACCTGACTCAAGTGTAAGCCCTGTTTAGTGTGACACCGGTAAACACGCCTGGGCCAGGGGCTCAGGAGCTAGAGTCATAGCTTGGAAATGACCTTCTAGTTGACAGCCATGGACAAGTCATCCGTTTCTTTGCACCTCAGCAAAAGGGACTTACTGTTAATTCTAACATCAGGTGAACACAGCAGGAAGAGGAGCTGCCTAGAGAGTCATAAAGTGCTGATTGGAACCCTCTTAAAAAAAATTCAGGGCTTCCTTGGTGGCGCAGGAAGCTGAATCTTATAGAATTGGGGGACCATTTTAAGGAAAAATAATACAAAATTACAAATATGAAATGGCTAGGGTCCCTCCCAGGGCCTTGAAAGGAGACTGTGCAGTGAGAGGCCCTGAAGCTTCCCTAGCTCCCCCATGAGTCACCTCTGCTCTTTATATCTGCTTTGTGAGCGTTTCCATGGATAGGATTTCCTCCTTTTTGTGGACAAACACCTCCTTATATCTTCTAGGAGAATAGCTGTTGAAAAATATAGCGTAGAAAATAAATTTCTAAGCATCATCAATCTGTGTCCATACCCCAATAACTTCTACGAACCAACACAGACCATCCAGAAAAAAGTATGGCAAGCGCAGAGTTCCCTTCAAGAAATTGCACTGTAAGCTCAGCCCTGATTGAAACTCTCCCAGCAAATAACTTGGCCCGAGAAAAGAAGCCAGACACAAAAGAGTACCTGCTGTATGGTACCTTTTATGATATACAAATAAAGTCAAAACTAATATATGGGGCTGTAAGTCAGGGTAGTGATTATTCTTAGGGGCAACTGGTTTGACTACTGTTACAAGTTTGTGAGTGTTCACCAGCCTGTACGTCGATAACATGTGCACCTTTCTGCATGTATGCTGTACTTGGATGAAAAGTTTAAAAATATTAATTATACTAAGTTGGCCTGCAAAGCTTGTTGTCGTACATGGGCATACAGAGTAGGACTTTTTTTTTTTTTTTGTCTTCCAGAAGTAGCCAAGCAGAATGAAAGCTTAAAGGCCAAGTAGAAAACCCCCTGTAAAAGTGGCTTAGCCTCTTTAGTGGGAAAGTTTCCATTTCTATGTGAAGTTTCTTTTCATCTTCACAGTGCCATTGCAAATGCTGCCAAAATACAGACGATGGATGCCCTGAACGATACGCTGGAGAAGGTGAGCCGTGGGGGAGGTGCATCACGTGATGCTCCCAGCCAGTATTCACCCAGCCTCCCAGCCGATCAGGCTGCATGGGTGAATGAGCTGATGACCACTGGGGTGTTTTCCAACTCAGAGGTTTGATGTCCTTGTGAAAGAATCTGCTCTCAGTTCAAGGAACACGAAGTGGTTTTGATGAGAAAAGCTGATGCTCCCAAATTCCTAGTGTCTATTTAATAAATCATTTCAAAAATAAGGTAGTAAATTAAGCAAGAATCATGATGCCAAACTGGCAGAACTTGACGTTGCCATCCCAGATATTTATTGGAAACGCTGGCCTGTTGTTATAAAAAAAGGCAGCCTGTGTATTGGGAATTCAGCCCTTTTTCAACTTCCTCCCCACCACTGCACTCCCAACAGGAAATGTTTGATTTGAGGCCAGGGTGGGTGGTGGAGGGTTGCCCATTTGGGGGCTGGAGGAAGCCTGGGCACTGGCTGACTTTATCTAGTAAAGTCTATTTATGAAGGTGGTTGACCATTGCTATTTTTATTTCCGTATCTTGAATTCTTTCTAAGTAGCTCCGGAAACTCAGAAAATTCTTCCCACGTAGACAGTGGTTTAGTTTTGGATTCAATCTTTTGTTTTTAAATGTTGTAAGTGAGCTGAGTGAGGGTCCTTATTCTACTTCTAGGGGGCGGGTGCATTGAATTCAGGCATTGAAGGACCACTCTTTCTGCTGCCCCCATATATATTGAAGAGACAGGACTGGGCGGGTGTCCTTTGCAGAAGGAAGACTTGCTGTTATTACCAAAATCAGGGGTCTGAAAAAGATTAGAGTAGAAACTGTGCAGCTAGACTTCTGAGACCCCTGTTTAGCACTGGCTTCTCCACTTGCTACCTCTGAGATCTAGAGCAAGTTACTGATCCCGTGCCTCTGATTCGTCATTTGTAAAATGAAGATAAGGAAGAGGATATATATACTTCAGATGGCTGTTGAGTGGAATCGATGAGGTTCACACACAGGAAGTTCTTAGAACAGTGCCCGACACAGAGCAACCTGCCTGCATTCTCTGCTCTAATTAGTAACATCTGTTTCATGGCAATGAAAAGAAAAGGTGTGTCTGAAGCCCATGAGGCAAGTAGTATCAGGCAGGATCTTAATGAAAGACGAAAGCTACAGAGCCTTCTCACGTAGGGGGGCTTGGTTCTCCCATCAGATAGATCGGAAGGGGTGTGGTCATAAGTGACTCTTTGCCTTCCTGACTTTAGAAGAAGGGCAGGGATGGATGATGACCTGCCACACACATTCTCCGGCCCCTGCCCACTAAACGCTTCTTCCTCAGGGGCAATAGAATGTCCACAGTAAGTAGAGCTAAGTGGAATAGATATATTCCTCTAGAATATATGTTAACCCAAAATAAAATGTTTAAAGAGAGTGGTCAGTAAAGGTTGATGATGCTGTACTTTAGATATGATGCCAGAGCCTTTATTGTTTTTTGTAGACACATGTGCATATGTCTATGACATAAAGGTTCTTTCCCTTACATATTGTTCTTTCATATCACTTCTGAATCTCAAAGATAAACAGAAGAATCAAATAACAACAACAATAAGTTGTATTTAGAAATCATAAGAAAATATTGAGTTGGTGTGCTGTTACAAATATTTTTAATAGCAATTGTATCTATTTTTTTTTAAAAGCCGCTTTAACACTTAGCTCCATGTCTACTGGCGTAGGTCTATGGCTAAGACTGCATAGATTACTGGTTAGAACAGGTTCTGGCATTCTGGCGTCAGATATCAGGTGCCTGGGTCCTATGCTGACTCCATCACTTGCTAGATGTGTGTCTTTGGGCACGTTTCTTCACTTCTCTGTGCTTCTGTTTCCTCATATGTAAATGAGAATGTGGTTTATAGTATCCACTTCACGAAGATGTTGTGAGAATAAAATGAAGGTATAGAACATGTGCAAAGGACTCAGCACAGAGCCGGACACAGTTAGCCTGCAGTAAGTGTTAGCTTCTATTCCCAAGGAGATATCCTACAGGGCATCACTTGGAATCTAGGCAAAGGATAAGAGACCAGCAATAAAATCAAGTCCCAAGATTACCATAAGTCACTGTCTTGAATATGGAAGTTGGTGGGATCCACATGGTCCCTTACAGCTAAGAAAAATCTTCCCTGAATCCATAATTCAACCTGAAGCATAATAGGATTTCATAATAAAAATGGTCAACCTGCGGTGGAAAGACCAATGCCTTTTAAGAAATAGATCTGCTGAGATCAGTGGTTGCCAGAGAGTGGGAGGAGGGGTTGACCACAAAGTGACAGGAGGGTATTTTGGGGGGTGAAGGAACGGTTCTATATGTTGACTGAGGTGGTGGTCACAGATGGTATGCACTTGTGAAAACCCATAGAACTAAACACTAAAGAGGGTATCTATTTTACTGTAGATAAATTATACCTTAATTTTTTAATGAAAAGAAATGCATAACTAGCAGCAACGAAGACAACGCAGCCAAAAATAAATAAATAAATAAATTTAATTTAAAAAAAAGAAATGCATAACTATACAGCCTAATATAAAAAAATAAGACATATAAAATATAGAGATTTAGGGTTTCCCTGGTGGCGCAGTGGTTAAGAATCCACCTGCCAATGCAGGGGACACGGGTTCGAGCCCTGGCCCAGGAAGATTCCACATGCCACGGAGCAACTAAGCCCATGCGCCACAGCTACTGAGCCTGTGCTCTGGAGCACACTAGCCACAACTACTGAGCCCGTGTGCCACAGCTACTGAAGCCTGCACGCTCTACGGCCCGTGCTCCACAATGGGAAGCCACCTCAATGAGAAGCCACCGCAATGAGAAGCCCACGCACGACAAGGAAGAGTAGAACCTGCTCTCCACAACTAGAGAAAGCCTGTGCTCAGCAACGAAGACCCAGCACAGCCAAAAATAAATAAAATAAATTTATTAAAAAAATATATATATATAGAGAGAGAGAGAGATAGATATCTGATGATAAATTTTCATCTGCATTACAATGATTTTCCCAACAATATATATTGTCATGAAGATCTAACAATATATAACTGGCCAGAAGAAATATAGTAGCAGAAATGAGGGTCATAGCCTCTACATTTATTAACATTCCTTCATGCCCTCAGCTAGAATTATGTCTAGTTCCTAGAACCCATGTTAATTTTCATACCAGTTTAAGAACTTAGAGTCCAAAACAGTGAGAGTTATAGCCCTATTCACAGGAGCTCAGCAACCATTCAATCATGGCAGGAAATTTCTATCCATATGCCAATCATGACTGGATACCCTACTTTAAAGCCAACCAAGGGTTTAAGATTTGGGAGATTGGAAAACAATTCCCAAGAGGTTGGAATTGTACAAATCTAAGTGGGAAGCAGCCTAACATTTTCCCTCCCACTCTTTCCCCCACTCATCTCCACACAGACTTCACTCCCCACTACCTTTCAAGGTAGGTAGGACCCTCCCTTCTTCTCTAGTCAGTCTTTCTCACCTCTTCCAGCCCTAAATACTGAGAGAATTCATGTTGCCCACTGACGGGCCACATCATGTGTTTATTCCTGCAGAAGAAGGGTTATATAACCCTAAAGCTCTCTAAGATAGAAATCTAGGAGACCTGGTCTTAGACAAAGTTCCATCTACCCCTTAGAGTCACATAGCTCCCCTGAGATCTACGATTGCTTGTTTACTTAATTATTTTAAGGCAAGGAATGAGAGAGAATGATACTGCCAAATATATTCATTCTCTGGATAGTTACAGAAGTTAAGTTTGGCAATAGTTGTGAAGCTTCTCCCAACATAAGAGTATCCAGTTAAACCATTAGTAACGGGGCTGGGTTATAGTGCAGACGGGGGTGGAATGTTGAAGCCTAGTTAAATTGGGGCCACTTTTCAAGCTGCCAGCTATGTCACCAGGGCCAAAGTTAGTGAGACTATGTGAAATGGGATCCTGGGGGAAAGGAAACTATCAAAGGCATCTGCAAATCTAAAAAGGTTTCTCTTGTTCTGTGTAGGATGATCCTTGAATTTCATTGACTCAAGCTGAATGTTTTGTTTTAAGCACTTTGCTTAACGGGGTGTGGAAATCTAAGTGCCAACGTTCACGTTGGAAGATAACACCCTTCAAAGATGAATGGAAGAGCTGCCAGTCTTCTAATACCACCTGACTTCAGGCTCTAAAACAAAACCTGCCACTGACTTTTTAATTTCTAGAATTTCTTTCATAGCTCTAATCATAAAGACTTTTACCGTACTTCTTTGACTTTTTCTCTGAAACGAAAAATGTAGGCTCTGAGGTCACAACTACCCAAAATGAAGGTAAATTCTCAATGTGGAAGTTTCTATTGATCTGCTTTTCAAGTTCAATATTTTGCCCCTTATGGGATGGAGCCACAGCCAGGAAGAATCCTTACACATATCCTTCTTTCTCTTGTGGGGTTAACCTAGATTCTTTTACCCTAATGAGTCAGACAAACACCTTTCATTCTACAAACCCTATCATTTTACAAAGATTAACGATGAAAAATCCAAAGTGTCCCCAAAGTTAAGATGTCAGACTAAAGCACACGTTGTAGGTTAGAAACCTATTCCTACTTACTTCCGGTCTGGACTTGAATATAAAATGTTCCTATCTCCATTGGTTTAAAATCTACAGGAAAGAATCAGGGCATTTAATGATTGACTATTATTTACAGTTCCATCGTCTGAAGGTAGACCCTTTGTAGACTCTCCACCCACAACCCCCAAGTCTTTCTATATTAGGATGCTCCTGATTGAGGGGGTGGGGTGTTTGAGAAAGAGAACTTGACTCTCTGGTTGTATTTTCACCTGTCCCTATAAAGCCCTTACCCTCCGCAACTTGTACGTTTGTAATTTAATAATTATGGGCAGTTTATCTAAGGCTCTTATCCTTGTCGGAATTGTTTCCACTATTTTCTCAATCCTGTTTATTTTTTCCCCCTAAATTTTGCCAGACCAGTTCACAGATGGCCAACAGCCCCCCGGCGCAGTCTCCCATTCATTCTGATCTGTGGCATTCCTCTTTTGAGACGCAGTTGAGCAGAGCTCTTACAACCTCAGTTAAATGCCTTCGTTGAAAGGTAGCCCCTAACACTTGTGCATTCCTGGTGAGAAGGTAAAATGGTGTAGCCACTATAGGAAACAATATGGCAGTTCCTCAAAAAATTAAATATTGAATTACTGTATGATCTAACGATTTTACTTCTGAATATATAGCCAAAAGAATTAAAAGCAGAAATTTGAAGAGATATTGGTGCAACAGTATTCATAGCAACATTATTCACAATAGTTAAAAGATGGAAGCCACCCAAGTGTCCATCAGCATATGAATGGATAAACAAAATGTGGTCTATGTACATGCAATGGAATATTATTCAACCTTAAAAAGGAAGGAAATTCTGACACATACTACAACATGGATAAATCTTGAAGGCATTATGTTAAATGAAATCAGCCAGACACAGAAGGACAGGTATTACATGCTTTCACATTTATGAGATACATGAAGTAGTCAAATTCATGGAGAGAGAAGGTAGGATGGTGGTTACCAAAGGCTGGCAGAGGAGGTAATGAGGAATTATTCTTTAATGGGTACAGAGTTTCAGTTTGGTATGATGAAAAAGTTCTGGAGATGGATGGTAGTGATGGCTATACAACAATGTAAGTGTATGTATTGCTGCTAACCTGTGTATTTAAAAATGGTTGAAATGGTAGATTTTATGTTTTATGTATTTTATTGCAATTTTTTAAATGATCAATATTGTAGCCCCTGAATTGCGGAGATAACCCTGGAAATGATCAAATAATGAGTTAGTGCCAAATTAAGCAATAAGTGTATCCTCACATACCATTCTCCTCTCCCCTTTCCTTTCCCACCTCCACCCATCATCACTCTGACACCTTAAGAGCAACAATCAACATTGTGGTTTTCTCTTCTTTCTCACCTTGTCATCTTGCCCCATTCATCTCACCTTGGCTAATTGCCCAGATTTCTGTTATATCAGAATTATTGGTTCATTTCCTTTCTCACCCCCCTTTACCTTACATTTGACTTTAAGTAACTTGCCAAGTAGGTCTTCCTACCTGTAATCTCTTGAATGTGATTTAGAGCTAACCTGAAATAATCCATCTGTTTTAGTTGACACTAAAGACACCTAGTCTGGAAGAAAACTACTGAAGTCAGTGACCTCTTAAGTTTCCTTCTGGTTCTAACGTTAAAAGAAAAACGAAACAAAACACTCTGCCCTTACCACACTATAAAATGTATGTCATGTGGCCCAATGATATCTGATCTGACAAAAAAATAAATCAGCAGCTCTTTTGTTAGATTGTAAAGTAATACTTATAACCAATACCTCAATTATGTTTCTTCCTTTCTACTAGAATGCCAGCGTAGACCGTCCTTGGGTTTAATTATTACATAACTTTTACCTTCTCTTTGTAAAAGAAAACTTTTAGAGAAACAAAGGCAAAGTAAAGAAAAAGACTAGGAATTGCCCATAATTCTACCCCTCAGAGACAATCATTGTTAACACTTCAGTGTATATTCTTCCAGTATGTTTAATTTTTTTAAGACCAAGAAGAAAGAACTTTCTGGAGCCAAGTTTCACATGAAAGGGAATGCTGTGTGCTCAGAGCTCAGGGACATTTGAGAAGTGATGTGAGGCACATATGTTTTCCCTGGCTTAGAAGAGCCCAAACAAACCATAAACAGTGATGTTTGGGGTCATGAACAGTTTATCTCCCTTTTTATTTGAGTGTCAAGGCAAGGGCATCTAAGTTCAATAGTGATAAATTAAATTCCTGGTGAGCTGAGGCATCCCTTCCTTGCTGGCTAGGGAAGGTGTTCTTAGGTACCTTTATACTGAATCAGTGGGCTTGAAAACCAAGAACTGGAATGGAACCGAAAGGCCTCTGGGTCCAAATTCTCCTTCTAGGAAAACTATGCCTGAAAGACTCGCAACATTGGGCATCCTTTCCATCTTAAGCTGTCCTTAATGTAAATTCCATAAGGTCTCTTGGTTCCATATGAAATTCCTCTTATTGTCAAAGTCTCAGTCTGTGTTAATTTAAATCTATTTAAGCTCATTTCCTCATAGATGTCTTCTGCAGAGATGACCAGTGAGAACTTTTGTTACCTGAAGCTAATAAGTCATTCCTCAGCCTTCTCTTTACCAGACTGTTTATTTGAACCTTATAAAATGGCCAGTTTCACATACTTCAACCTAAAAATCCCCTAACTTCTTTCAGAGGTTCTTTATTTCTGATCTTCTGACATCTGAGGCATTCTTCCTCCCCACCCCAGGACCTTCTTCAGTGTCCCCATAGCCTTCGTAGCGTATAGTGTTTCGTATATGCATAGTAGTGCCAGAATAAATTCTAATATTGGAGGACTGATGAAGATATTTCTACCTTTAAAAATGTCACTTCAGGGCTTCCCTGGTGGCGCAGTGGTTGAGAGTCCGCCTGCCGACGCAGGGGACACGGGTTCGTGCCCCGGTCCGGGAGGATCCCACATGTCGCGGAGCGGCTGGGCCCATGAGCCATGGCCGCTGAGCCTGCGCGTCCGGAGCCTGTGCTCCACAACGGGAGAGGCCACAACAGTGAGAGGCCCGCGTACCGCAAAAACAAAACAAAACAAAACAAAACAAAACAAAAAGTCACTTCAAAACATATATATATATAAAATTTATATAATTACCTTATATATAATATATTTTATAATTTAAAAAAATTAGAAACACACTAATGAGGGAAAACCCAGGTTAACAAGTATATCCATGGATACAGAGCTAGAGGTGGTATGGAAAAAGAAGATACTATCAAAGGAGTAAACAAAACTGTGAAATTCCTCTGACCAGCTGTTTTGTTTTCTACTACTTTAATGCTTTATGACCCAAAAGATCCAATATGCTCATTTTTTTCTTTCCTCCTCACCTTTAGCTCAGCCATAAATTTCCAGCAATAATGCACATGACACATCAAAAACCCAGACCTGCTCTGGAGAAGGTCACTCCACTGAAAAGGATCTACATTATTCAGCAGCCTCGAAAATGTTAATCTGGGATGTAAAACATAGCCGTCTAGCCAACTGCCTCTAATATCTGAGAGCTTAGCAAAAAGGACCGACTTTCCACAGGCCTAGTGCACTTTCTTGGTAAATAAAACAGCTTTTATATCTTCTCTTCTGACTTTAGGTAATAAAGCATCTGAAATTGCAAATCCAGTTCATTCCTGGGCCTCATTTTGGTCCTAGTCAGGATCCCATTGATGTTCACGTGTGTAATTTTGTTGAATAAGTGGAGAATCTAGAATACTGGACTACCCACTCCACCTCCCTGGATAAGCTCTTTTCTCCTTGATGCGGACCGAGTGGTTCCACCCACAGTGAGTTCTCCCTGAAGGCAAAGGTTAGAAAGCGGTAGAAAGCGGTACACTGAGCCTTGCAAAGGCCAACGTTCTATGCAAACATAAGAAGTGATTCTTCTCAGTGTGTTTGTATAACATGCTCAAGTTTTCACTTGAGGTGAAATGTCTTTTCCAGTTTCCCACATAAATACATAGTTTGTTTTGAAGGTTTGGTGAGGGAAAATGAAAGTATTAGGTTTATTACAGACATATTCTCTTCTGCAAAGCAATCAAGGTCGGAAAGTAGAATTCTAGTTTCAAGGGGAGATTTACTCAGGGCCTCCCACAAAGTTGATGCTCTAGAACTGAGGGGCCCTGATGCTACAGGACATTGTGTTTGGGGTATAGAAGTTGGTTTTAACTGGAGGTGGAGGTGAGAGGGAAACCTGCTGTAGCTCTTCTACCCTCCGACACACACACACACACACACACACACACACACACACACACACACACACACTTCATATGCTCACAGGTGAATTGCCAAAGCATCCTCAGGTGACAGTAGGGGACAACCACATTTTTCTTCCCACAGAAGTTAGCTGCCACTCATAGTTCCACCATTCTGCACCTCTAACTAATAATGCTATCCAACAGTCAGCATTTCTCTCTACCCAAGGAAGGGGTCAGCACTCCAGCCCATCATTTTACAGGTTGACAGCCCTTGGAGTATGACCTGATGCCAAGACTTTCTCTGATTCCTGGAAATCCAAAGGCACCTGGCGAAGGTCCAGTGGTCATGATGTTGCACCCCACCTCCTCTCCTGAATTGTTCGGCTCTTTTCAGGATTAAGAGAACTGTTTGAGACAATAGCCAGCTTCAGTCAGCGCCAGCATGAATCAATAAGGCAGTTAGTCCTGACCACCCCATGCTGGCTTAGCTCAGTTCCCAGTCCTCTGGGACTATTGTCAGAAATATTCCAAAAAGGTAAATGTTGCAAGGCAAATAAATGCACAGAAGTTCAAGGTCAGCCATCACTTCCCAGGGGACAGTAGCAAAGTATAAGCCAGATGGTGGGTACTAGGTATAACATTGGACTGTGATAAGGAAACTGGGGTTCTATTTCTGACACTTACTAGGTCATAAACCTCAAGCAAGCCACTCAACCTTTCTGATCCTTGTCATACAAGCATAAGAACATCTGACCCCTCAGTTGAACCCTCGGAGTAGCATAATGGGAAGAAGACAAAAGGGACACAGGGATTTGTAATGAGCCATTTAAAGGGTATTGAGAGCAAGGTGATACCAGGATGATTGTCCTAGAAGCCACCAGAACTGTAGTAGTTGCAGAGAACTATGAGAGATGATATAAGCTGAACCTAGAATAGGAAAGCTGAAGATTTGGGCTAGATGACAGCAGGGAGGAAACTGGGGAGGACGATAAGACACATGGGAAGCAAAGATGGCAGCACTGCTACATTTGCCTTTCCAGAGGGTGATATGAGGGCCAACCACCCCAAGGAAATGCAAAGAGAAAAGGACGACATTCTCTGTGTCCTGAGACGGAAGGTGAATTGCAGGGGAAGAGAGGCTGCTCAAAATGACACCAGGCAGCGAGGACCCGCACATTAACCTAGGCCCACAATTGCAGTCACTTGAATCACCGAATCATAGGAAGAAGTTTGATGTGCACTCCAGATCTGAAAGGAAACTGGAATTATCTTGGAGACTGTCTTGGAATGACTGGAAATATCTTGAAGAAGAACCAGGCTGATAAGAGAAATTTGTGGTGATAGGGTTGCGCACGTAGAAAGCCAAAGGGGCTATTCCCTCTCCCTCCTGGGGAATGCAGCCCTGCACCAGTGGGCTGTGACCCCACGCAGTTAGAAGCCCCTATATGTGGTCACAGACCCAGCAAAAGCCAGGACGATGGGGGAGGGGACATCCGTCAGTGAAGGGCTGGGGGTTTACTGACAGGTAACTTAGCTCATTCCTCCTCAGTTCAACAGGCTGTATCCTAGGCACTACCAAGATGAGTAAGACACTAGCCCTTGCCCACCAGGAGCTCTTAGGCCAAAGGGAAGTTGGCAAGCCAACAAACCAATATGGAAAGTTTAGAAATGGCTCAGTGGGGGGCGAGGGATGTGCTGGGGATGAGGTCATGTACAGGAAAAAAAAATGTGCTAGCTGTGGAGATCAATGACTCCCATGCAGATCTTTAATAAACAGACTTTAATTGAGCTTTTTATTTTGGAAATTTCAAACTTACAAAAACGTTCAGTGAATATCATACTGAACTGTCAGGTACCCATCACAGAACTTCAACAATGCAGCCAATCTTGTTTATCCGTAACACCCCCCTCCACCTCCCACTGCCACTTTTTCTCCCTCTTCCCTCTTTTCTTCTGGATTATTTTAGAGCAAATCCCAAACCTTAAATAATTTCATCTAGAAATACTTCAGTATGTTACCCCAAGAGCTAAGTGCTCATGTGTGCATGAGTGTGCACTCACACTCTCTTTCTCTCTCTCTCTGTCTCTGTCTCTCTCTAAATTGAATTTTACAAATATGGTGGAGCAAAAGGGAGTATTTATGTAAACCATCCAAGAATCTTTCACCATAAAAAGGAGACTGGCTAGCCACAAGAGCCAGAAACCAAAACCAAAACACTACAGAGAGAGAGCAAGAGAGAGAATGCTGGGACAGGAACAGCCACAGAAATGACTGCTGTGGAATTTGAGAAAACAGTGAGAAGTGGAACTTCTGGAGGGAAAGTAGAAAATTAAGATACCATGCAGTTGTCAGGGGTTAACAAGAGGTACAGGAAGGAAGCACTAGGGAAATTAGTTCTTGTTGAGGAAGAGGATAAAGAGAACACTTAAACATAGCTAGTTCTGAGGTCACTCAGATTAAAAAAAAAAACAGAGTATGATAGGAGTAAAGGAGGGTAAATAAATGGCAGTAAAAATTAAAGTTGATTTATTCAACAAACATCGATCAAGTTCCTCCTGTGCGATAGGCTTTCTTTAGTTGGAACCCAAGTCCAAAGAGGCTATGGCATTTGTACATATTATGTTTTAAAATGAATGTCTAGGGCTTCCCTGGTGGCGCAGTGGTTAAGAATCTGCCTACTAATGCAAGGGACACAGGTTCAAGCTCTGGTCCGGGAAGATCCCACATGCCATGGAGCAAATAAACCTGTGTGCCACAACTACTGAGCCTGTACTCTAGAGCCCACAAGCCACAACTACTGAGCCCATGTGCCACAACTACTGAGCCCATGTACCACAACTACTGAAGCTGGCACGCCTAGAGCCCGTGCTCTGCAACAAGAGAAGCCACTGCAGTGAGAAGTCCGCGCACCGCAACGAAGAGTAGCCCCCGCTCGCTGCAACTAGAGAAAGGCCACGTGCAGCAACGAAGACCCAATGCAGCCAAAAATTAATTAATTAAAAAATAAAATGAATGTCTAGATGTCAGCAGGAACTGCCACTCCCTTCAAGTAAGATTAGCTCAGATGCCCATCCTGCCTCTACTGGATGTTCAAAGCCCTCCCCATGGTGTCTGTGAGCCTCTAGGGGGTACATTGTCATGGTCACTTCTGATTTCCAATAGACTTGTTCATTACTTGCTGTCCCCATATCCTACCACCCTGCTCTTGGCTTGGGACTTAGCCCTTTTCCACGATAAGCCTTACCAAAGATTTGGCATAGATTTACATCACAGGAACCAGACAGCTTCCAATAGAGTATTAGATAGCCCCACTCACTTCTCACTCTCCCGCAACCTGGATTTTGTTCACTGCTCATTGCACCCTTGGCAGTCTCCTATTCCTCACACCATCTTCCTGGATGCTTTCCTCTCTCCCACTCTCCCTTTCCTCACTCTTCTCCTCTCCCCCTCCTCCTGATTTCTATTCCATCCCAAATCAGCAATTAGTATTTCTGTAGTTGTCTCGACTCCAGAAAAACTACGTCCTTAGGGAGTCACCTTACCCCCAAATCATCTCCCTGCCTCCAGCAAGTCTGACATCAACTCTCAGGAGGTCAACATTTTCATCCAGATACAATAGAATGGATGAATGATCCATCAATTAGTTAATTAGAAAAAGCAAAGTGACAGAGAACCTGAGCCAAGAAAAATGAAGCGCCAAAGGAAAGAGGAAAACTTGCAAAGGAAACATTAGAAGACTAAAAGAAAACGCACACATACACACACACATACACACACATACACACACACACACACACACACATGACTAAGGTGAGCAGCGCTTTAACTAAATGAGTACAGTATTTCATGAAATCCTCACAACAATCATGAGGGATGGTAGCTATCATCCCATTTTATAGATGAGAAAAATAAGTCTCATGGAAGTTAAGAGATTCCCCAAGGTTTTATAGCTTGTTAAGTGCTGGAACTTCTCTGGGAATCTTGTCGTCTCAAATCTAGCACTGTCTCCATTACCCCATAAGAACACAGGCTGGAGCTAAAGCTTCAAAATCTCCACAAAGAGAGGATCTGAATGTAACTTGGGCTTAAGAAATAGAGCTGAATTTGAAGAGAGAAATTGGTGTATGGAAGGACTGCTTGGGGACTAATCAAGTTCCTCAGTGGGAGAAGAGCCACCTAAGTTCAGATTTCCAGATTTTTGTTTAAAAGTTTGGAAAGGTCATGGACGTCAACCAGGTTGGGAGAAAAGATACAGTTTTTAGATCTGAATCCTCAAAAGAAAGAATGAAAGCTAAAAAAGGAAAATGTGCACAGGATGCCTGTCCGGTGTGCAGAAAAGCCATGAGGCTGGGGGAGATGTCACATGCATCTTGGGAAAGGAGCTGGGGCAGTGGATAAACAAAAGGTGACCCCTTCAGTGAAGTATTTGTTATCAGCCCATAAGAGGTAGATACGGAGATGTGAACGTCTTCTATAAGAGCTTTCCAAATCAATCTGAATAATTGCAAAAGCGTATTTGGATGACCTGTGTGCCCACTTTATCAGCAGGTGTTAAACAAGACCTCAGGCACAAGTTTGCGCCGGTGTTTTCAACCTCAGTCTCACTGGGGTCAATCATATCACTACTATAATTATCAGAGACCTATGAGGAAAGAAAAAAAAAGGAAGCCTTACCACATAAATGTTCATCATGAACAAAAGTTTTAGGATAGTTTGAAAAGAAAAGAATGTGAGAGAATTAATTTTCGTAGGCTTGCTAAAGTCAGGAAACTACCCACACTAGCCAGAACCATATCTGTATTAAAACAGCAATTTATCATAAATAAAATAATTTAGATCAATACTGTAGGTCAAGAAAATTTTTCTTTTTTTAAAAAAAGGGTCCGTCAATTATTCAAGTTTAAAAATTACTAGATTGGAGAGAGAGAGATTTATTTAGCTGTCCATGCTGGCTAGCCATCTGAATATAGTAGACTTGAGTATCACAAGCAAAAATGCTAGAGGTCATAAAATTGAAGTGAAAGATCTTATCACTTCTATTCATGCAATGATTGAGGTTGAAATTAATTTCTTAAAACATAGGGAATTGGGTAGAGAAGTGAAGAACCAAAGTAGTGCTTCCCTTTAAAGATTTCAGAAAAGTGAAACATTTTTTAATGACATAAAGAGAGCTCTCCAAAGAAATACAGCCAAAGATTTTCAAGAGTAAAATAGATATTGTCACAAAGGCATTTAAGGGAGAGCACAGACAGCTAAAATCAAGGTAAAGACACTGGGGCAGGAACAGTGAAATCAAAGAATAGATAAAACAGAATGGAGACGATGAGAGCAGAAAAAGGTCACAGAAGAACAAAACTACTCCCTCTGAAAGCTAAAGAAGAGAGAGGATTGCTGCAAGATTAAAATGGGCAGAATAAGGCACCAAAAGAGAGTCTAGAGATAATGGAAGGGTTTAACCAAACTCATCAAGTGTAAGGAAAGATTGAGCGATGAGCTTGGCTGTGGGCTGATGAAGAAACAAGCCATCTGACAGAGAATATCATGGGTCAGGTGGTTCTAAGGGAGGCAGATTTTGAAGCAAGGACACACTTCTGGGTCTGGCCGACATGCTGCTCAGTTCTTCCAAGCTTTTAAAAACCTAGCCAACCGCACTTTTCCACGGCATACACTTGAGAGGAAGGTGAAGTGACCTGTACAGGGAAACAAGGAGCCAGTGATCATTTAAAAAGGAAAGAGGGCAGATGTTGGGAACTAGACACCACTCTCTTTATAAGGACAGAATAGGGAACATAGGGACTTCCCTGGTGGCACAGTGGTTAAGAATATGCTTGCTAATGCAGGGGACACGGGTTTGATTCCTGGTCCGGGAAGATCCCACATGCCGCGGAGCAACTAAGTCCATGTGCCACAGTTACTGAGCCTGCGCTCTAGAGCCCACGAGCCATAACTACTGAGCTTGCATGGCGCAACTACTGAAGCCCACACGCCTAGAGCCTGTGCTCTGCAACAAGAGAAGCCACCACAATGAGAAGCCCACGCACTGGAATGAAGAGTAGCCCCTGCTCACCACAACTAGAGAAAGCCCACGCACAGCAACGAAGACCCAACACAGCCAGAAATAAATAAATAAATAATAAATTAATTAAAAAAAAAGAATAGGAGGCTTTTGTAGGAAATTTTCCATTGCATAGCAGAATGCTCAACAAAGTAAAAAAAATTTTTCAGCCATTATTTCTACAAATAAAATTTATGCCCCTCTCTCTCTCTTCTCCTTCTGGGAGTCCTATAATGCAAACGTTAGTCTGTTTGATGTTGTCCCATATGTTCCTTAAGCTATCTTCAATTTTTTAAATTCTTTTTTAAAAATAAATTTATTTATTTATTTTTGGCTGCATTGGGTCTTCGTTGCTGTGCACAGGCTTTCTCTAGTTGCGGCGAGCGGGGGCTACTCTTCATTGCGATGCGTAGGCTTCTCATTGTGGTGGCTTCTCTTGTTGCGGAGCACGGGCTCTAGGCATGCCAGCTTCAGTAGTTGTGGCACACAGGATCAGTAGTCGTGGCTCGTGGGCTCTAGAGTGCAGGCTCAGTAGTTGTGGTGCACAGGCTTAGTTGCTCCGTGGCATGTGGGATCTACCCAGACCAGGGCTTGAACCCGTGTCCCCTGCATTGGCAGGCAGATTCTTAACCACTGTGCCACCAGAGAAGTCCCTAAATTTTTTTTTCTATTTGCTACTTTGATTGGGTGGGTTCCATGCCTTGCCTTCACGTTCACTGATTCGTTCTTCTTCATCTAATCTGCTTTTGAACCCCTCTAGTGTATTTTTCAGTTCTATTATTGTCTTCTCCAGCTCTGTGACTTCAATTGGTACTGTCTTATACCAATTGGTACTTATCTCTTTGTTCCATCACTGTGTTCTTTCATTCTTCTCCCCAGTTCAGTGAGCAATTTTATGACCATTACTTTGAACTCTTTATCAGATAAATGACATCTGTTTCATTAAGGTTTTTTTCCTGAGGTTTTATCTTGTTCTTTCCTTTGGGAAATATTCTTCTGTTTCTTCATTTTGCTTGACTCTCTGTTTTGGTTTCTATGCAGTAGATAAAGAAACCACCTCTTCCAATCTTGAAGGAGTGGCCTCATGTAGGAGATGAATCTTGTCATTCACCCCTCCCCTAGCTCATAGTTGTCTCTCAGACTTTGGTAATTATTTAAGCAGCCTGTTATATTTTCAGTAGCTCCCAGTAATTGAGGATGTGCCGAGACTTCAGTGTTCAAGAGGGGAGGCTCTCAGCACCTAGATTCAGGCTGATTGAAAGCCAGACTTTCAGCGAGCAGCTTTTAAAAGTATACAAGGGGGCTTCCCTGGTGGCGCAGTGGTTGAGAGTCCGCCTGCCGATGCAGGGGACGCGGGTTCATGCCCTGGTCCGGGAAGATCCCACATGCCGTGGAGCGGCTGGGCCCGTGAGCCATGGCCGCTGAGCCTGCATGTCCGGAGCCTGTGCTCCGCAACGGGAGAGGCCACAACAGTGAGAGGCCCATGTACCACACACACAAAAAAGTATACAAAATATGCAATCCTGTAGGACCACAAGCATAAGCCCTGCTGGCCACCACAGACAGGCAATCTGGACGTATCCTCTGGGCAGCAGTCACGGATATAGGGGCTCCAGACAAGTATATAAGTTCTTCTCTGGACGATACCAGCAAGCTGGAGTGAGGCCAAGATCACATCTACAGCCTACATTCCTTGAGAGCAGCTCTGTAGGCTACTAGATGTGTGCCCAACACAAAGCCTGCCCCTCAGGCCAGAGCTCCAGCACAGGCAAAGAGGCCTCCTTCACAGAAGGATGGTGGGGAGTGACCCAGTCTGCTGTCTGTACAGTATCCTGCGGGTGGCAGCCTGCCAAGAATCATCACTCCAGTTCCTGCAGGACCCAGGAACGCAAGCCCCTCTGGCCACCAGAGCAAGGCAATCAAGGTGCATTCCCTGGGCAATTACCACAAAACCTGGGGCAACAGACATAAAAACCAGGGTGCCAGATGCATGCAAATTTCCCCTTTAGGGAAGGAACACTGTGCTTTGAAGCATAATGGAGGGAGAGTGCAAAGATAGCACTTTCCTCTAAGGTCTCTGGGAAGGATTAGAGTCAACCCCTAGATGCATGTTTAATTAGAAGCCTGACCCTCAGGCCACAGCTATTATAATTACCTAACAGGTATCCTTCACAGGAAGACCAAACTCCTGCGTCTGGGTCTGTGTCCATGAAGACATGAGAGTACCTAGTATAGGCAGGGAAATGGCAAACAACTCAGTGCCACTAGAATTCAAGGCAGGGAATAGCAGAAGATGTGGCTGGAAAGGGGGGGCTCTTGTATGGTCTGCCAAGGAGGTGGGACTTGACTCTGGGTGGTTGTTACAGGAAGAAGCTTTGGCATGTTTGCCTTTTAGAAGGCTCATCTTCCTCTTGACTTTGATATGGAGGGTGGTTTGGAGGAGGGGATCAATCCATAGGCAGAGAGACATAAGGGTGGAGAGGAGGAAGCATATTTGAAAAAGGTTTGGACAACAGACTCTGTAGGGTTGGATGGTTATTGGTTGTGGGTGGGAGGAGTCCAGGAAGACCCATAGGTTCTGAGTTGCGTGACTCAGGGAATGGTGGTTCCATTAAATGAAACAGGGAAACACAGAAGGAGGAGGGAGACGGTGATGAGTTCTTTTTGGGTCATGTTGAATTGAAGATAGCAGGCAGATGACTGTGACTGATGATCAGAGGAGAGTTCTGATGTTAGAGCTATAGATTTGGGCATTGTATTAGGGTCCCGAGGCTGGTGTAACCACTTACCACAAAGCTAATGGCTTAAAACCATACAACTTTTTTCTTACAGTTTTAGCAGTCAGAGGTCTAAAATCAGTCTGGCTGGGCTAAAGTCAAGGTGTCAGCAGGGCTGGTTCCTTCTGGCGGCTCTAGGAGAGAATACTTTCCTTGCCTTTCCTGCTTCTAGAGGCCACCTACATTTCTTGGCTGGTGGCCCCTCCTCCATCTTCAAAGCCACAAGTGTGGCATCTTGCTTCAATGTGTGTGGCATCACATTGGTTTCTTCTGCTATAGTCAAGTCTCCCTCTTGGGAGGGAGATCACAAGGATACTTGTAATTACACTGGGTCCACACAGATAATCCAGGATAATCTTTGCATCACAAGATCCTTAACTTAATCACATCTGCAAAGTCCCTTTTGCCAAAAAAGGTAACATTCACAAGTTCCAAAGGTTAGAACCTGGATATATTGGGGGGCAATTATTCAGCCTACTATATGTGTTGTTGGCATTAAGTTCACGAGAGTATGTACAATCAATGGGATGGATGTGTATGGAGAGAAGAGCATTAGATCAAGAAGAGAGCACTGGGAACATCAAAGTTAAAGGAGTGAATGTTGGAAGAAGGAACCCAAAGGCAATGGAGAAGGAAGTCTGACCAAGGAGGGTGGTACCAGGAAAGAGCTAGTGTCAGGGAGACGGGAGAGCCTGGAGTAATAGGGAGGAGGGAGTAGTCAAGAGCTGCAGGTGAAGCTGGATAAACCATGTGGAAGTCCCTGGGTATCTTCTCCATCAGTGGAGTACAGGGATAGAAAACAGATGGCAGTGGATAGTAGTAACGGTCAATAAGGAAAGGTGGGGACGAAGTGAGAGACTAGCACTGACATATATACACTACTAAATGTGAAATAGATAGCTAGTGGGAAGCAGCCGCATAGCACAGGGAGATAGCTTGGTGCTTTGTGACCACCTAGAGGGGTGGGTTAGGGAGGGAGGGAGGGAGACGCAAGAGGGAAGGGATATGGGGATATATGTATACGTATAGCTAACTCACTTTGTTATACAGCAGAAATGAACACACCATTGTAAAGCAGTTATATTCCAATAAAGATGTTAAAAAGAAAAAGAGAGCGAGAGAAGGAAAAACTGATGACAGCTAGAAAGCAGTGCAGACTCAGTGGAAGTTATTTTGTTTTATTCTACTTTGTTTCTAAAACGATGTGAGTCTGGAGTATGCTTGTGGGCTGAACAGAAAGAGCCCAAAGATGGGAGAGGCTAACTATTTGTGCAAGAGTGGGAATACCTGATAGAATGAGGTCCCAAAATAGGCTGAAGGATATGAACTCCAAGAGCACAGATAAACAAAATTTGAAATAGGCCTATCCTTTGATCCAGCTTCTAGGAATTTATCTTACAAAAAAATCTTATGAAAATGCTTACATAAGAGGAAAAAATGTACAAGATTCTTCAAAGGCAGAAGATGTACAAGAGTGTTCAAGGCAACATTGCTTATAACAGGGAAAACTGGAAACAACTTACTTGTCTATCAGCAAAGGATTAGTTAAGCTCTGGAGTTGAGAATAGCTTTAAAATCTTAGAGTGGAAAGGTTTCCCTGTGTATGATATGATTTACAGACATCATAAAGAAAGGTATTACAGAATAGATAATAAAATATACAGTTTCTATAGACCCCATAATCAAGTAGATACTTGAAAAAAAACATTTCTAGTCTACCTAATATATAAAGAATTCCTTCAAATGCATTTTTAAATGACAGCCTAACAGGAAAATGGTCAAAAGCTATAAACTAGCATTTCAGAGAAAAAAATCAAATAGCTAATAAATATATATTTTTTGTAATCAATGTCATTAGAGATGAGAGATATGCAATGAGATACCATCATTTTGTCTATAAGATCAACAAAAATTAGAAAGATTGTTATCTGTTGTTGGTAAGTTTGTGGAGAAAAGGACATTCTCAAACAGGGTTGATGGAATTTAAATATATACAAGTTTTATAGAGAAATTTGGTAGTATTTATCAAAATATTGAATGTACCTGACTTTTAACTTAGCAATTCCACTTCTAAGAATCTATCTTATAGAAATACTCTATACATACACAAGAAATTATGAACAAGTATGTGTTTTACTGGTTCATACATTTTTACTTGCCTGGAATGGTGAAAATTTGGACGTGACCTGAATGTCCAATACAAGAAGAGCAGCTAAATACATCTGTAACATGTGTATAATGGAATACTGAGCAGCTATTCAAAAGAAAGAATTAGATCTAGATGTAGTAAATTATATGGAAGTAGGTTTATAATATTTAAGTAAACAAGCAAAAATAAAATAGCTTAATTCCAGGTATAGCATGATTCCATTTTTGGAAACAAAAACTATTTCTGGGCTTCCCTGGTGGCGCAGTGGTTGAGAGTCCGCCTGCCGATGCAGGGGGACGCGGGTTCATGCCCCGGTCCGGGAAGATCCCCCATGCCGCGGAGCGGCTGGGCCCGTGAGCCACGGCCGCTGAGCCTGCGCGTCCGGAGCCTGTGCTCCGCAACGGGAGAGGCCACAACAGTGAGAGGCCCGCGTACCGCAAAAAAAAAAAAAAAAAACTATTTCTGTGTACTAGACAAAATAAGGACTTGATAATACATACATCAACACAGATGAATCTCAGATGTATTATGCTAAATGAAAGAAGCCACACTCAAAAAGTCACACATTGTGTATTCTGTTTATATGACACAAATATAAATATATTTGCTCTGGAAAAAGCAAAAGCAAAATTATAGGAACAGAAAACAGATCAATGGTTGAGAGGGCTGAGCGTTGGAAAGAAAGTCATTATAAAAGGGCATGAGGGAAGTTTTTTTTGGGGTGATGGAAATGTTCCATATCTCAACTATGGTGATGGTTCCACAACTATATGCGTTTGTACATTTGTAGGCTACGAAACGTGAATTTTACTGTATGTGAATTATACTCCGGTAAATCTGACTTTTTTAGAAGTTCATAAAGATTCCCAGCAAGTTGTTAATAATAGTTACCCCTTGGAGAATGGGACTGGGGAATATGGGAAGGGAAACATCTTTAACTTTTTATACTCTGTATAATTTGGATTATTTTTAGTAAGCATACACTACTTTTGGAATTTTGGAATGGGTTTGAATAAGCATGGCATACGCAAACAATGGAACACTATACAGCTATTAGAAGCAGATTTACACGTACTGACACATAAAGGCATTCACAAGCACTGTTAAGTAGAGAAACACAAATTACACAAAAATATACAATCATAGTTTTGGAAAAATACAATACAATTTTGTGTTTACATATATGTTTAGGTATATACGAGGATGTGTATGTCTCTGTGCGTGTGTGCGCATGTGCACAAACCAGGATTTCGTCCAAATACTTAACAGTAATTTAACAGTATTTACTTTTGAGGAGTAGGATCATTGTGGGTTTGTGGAGGGGACTACTTTTATTTTTAACTTTGGCTGAATGGTTATGAGGGTACATCATTTCTGTAATTATAAAAAACATTATGTTTTTAAAATAACATAACTGAAGAGGTTGCTTCATCTAAAAGGAGGACTGTCCATTCTCTGAGAGTGGAAGCAAGATATGGACAGTTATAGAAAACTTTGTAGGTTGGACAGCAGATAGAAGAGTCAGTAACTTTGGTCTCAGTTTTGTCAATAAAATAGGTTATCTGATGAGAGTGCAGGGGAACAAATGTTGGGGAGGGTAGGGAGTTTAAGGAAAATGCAAAGATCTGGAATAAGTTTGTTTGTTTGTTTGTTTGTTTGCGGTACGCAGGCCTCTCACTGTTGTGGCCTCTCCCGTTGTGGAGCACAGGCTCTGGACGCGCAGGCTCAGCGGCCATGGCTCACGGGCCTAGCCGCTCCGCGGCACGTGGGATCCTCCCAGACCGGGGCACAAACCCGTGTCCCCTGCACCAGCAGGCGGACTCTCAACCACTGCGCCACCAGGGAAGCCCCTGGAATAAGTTTTAAGAGGTATGATGAGGAAGGCCATTGAGGGTAAATGAAAACAATTGTCGAGGATGGAGGTTACAAATGCCCTTAGGGGCTGGGCCATAAGGTGAGTGTGGTAGGGACCAAGAGGGGGCTTCAGCAAACTGGGGCAGTCAGGATTATCCAAAATGGGTCCTGGTGACTGTCACAGCCCAGTGTCACCGAGACCCCAAGAGAAGGCAGAAATATAACTTTTTAGATGAAGTCATCCAATCGAAAATATTGGCAACTAGTTACATGCTGCTTCAAATGCTGTCCAGGCCAAATAAAACCTGACAGCCCATGGCAGGGGGTGTTTGTATGTACGTGTGTGTGTCTTGTTGTTTTTCCCGGACTTTTTATAGCTGAACATCTTTTTTTTTTTTAAATTATTTATTTTTATTTTTGGCTGTGTGGGTCTTTGTTTCTGTGTGAGGGCTTTCTCTAGTTGCAGCGAGTGGGGGCCACTCTTCATTGCGGTGCATGGGCTTCTCACTGTGGTAGCTTCTCTTGTTGTGGAGCACGGGCTCTAGGCGCGTGGGCTTCAGTAGCTGTGGCACGTGGGCTCAGTAGTTGCGGCTCGTGGGGTCTAGAGCCCAGGCTCAGTAGTTGTGGCACACGGGCTTAGTTGCTCTGCGGCATGTGGGATCTTCCCGGACCAGGGCTCGAACCCGTGTCCCCTGAATTGGCAGGAGGATTCTTAACCACTGCGCCACCAAGGAAGTCCCTCTTTATACTTTTTGAATTACATCTAGGACAAGGGCACCGTAGTTTTTTCAGCACCTAGGTCATCTAATCTGGCCCTGATTTTCAGGTGAGTAACTGCGATCCCATCTGGATGAGCTAAGAAACAAAAGGTGCTGACAACAAGAAGACAATAAAAGGCTCAAGGGTTCAGGGTCTCCATGGGGTCAGTGACCTGGCATGGTAGGAGGGAGGCGGTAAGGAAGGTTGTGGTCAGAGCCCCTTGAGGGCAGGCTCTAGGCTATGGCCACGGAGGTAGGTGACTAAGTGAAGCTGGAGAAGGGAACAAGATTACTGACAAAATCACCAAGATAAAAAGGGTTGTAGGATAGAGAAGATGACCATGAGTCAGGAGCCAGTCTCAGGGAAAGCCAGAGAGCGTCCCAACGCTGAACGGATGCCAGATGCAGTCGGTTCAGTGACTATAACCTGTCAGCCACACGTTTCTATAACTGGACCTTCATCTAATGCAGCCCCATAGGCAAGTTACATTGAATAATGGGCTTACACGGAATGCTGATATAATTACACATTGATTAATAACATTGGTTATGTTTCTCATTTGTCAGATTTTAGCATATGCAATAGTAACTCTTTATACTGCTTACTTTGTCTCCTCTTAAACACATATAAACTTCTCCTTCCCAATTTTTCAGTTGACAAAGGAAATATATTCTGAAAATTTTGGTTTTAAGCAGCTAAAGTTGGACCCCAGCTGCCAGGGGAGACTGCTCTGTGCATTTTTACTTGACATTCAAAATGAGGTTGCAGAGAAAGCATTTTATTCAACATAAATGCTGCTCTTTTTTTTTTTTTTTCTTAAGTCTCCAGAGAAAAATTACTACCCGGGAATGGTTTTTTTTTTTTAACTTGTTTTCATTTTCCCTGTGCCAGACTAAGTATTCCTGAGAGAAAACAGACCTTTTCAAGGAATCCAGACTCAGTGCCACGATATCCAATTCTGAGTGAATTAACATTTTTTTCCCACCGATATAAGTAGAAAACAGACTATAAGAGAACCTGTTGACTCCTAGTTAATCTTTAGTTCTACAACAGCATTAGGCTGTCATTTCTCCTTAACGATTTAAGTATCTGATACTAAGCTTTCTTGTCAAATAAACGAAAAGTCTGGTTTTATTCTGTCTTGAGGTTTGTAGCTAAATATTTATCTCTGGTCTGAAGAAAGAGGGGGAAATCCAGTTGGTCGTAGTAGAATGAATTTCTGCACACATCCTCAGAAACTAAGCAAGATGGTGACACAATTACTGCCACTTTAAGTGCTTGGATCTGCCGAGTAAGGGAGGTTCTTTTTGTCTTCCCAACAATGTTCACTTACTTTAATTTTTATTTTACTTTGCTAATCAAGACTTCTGTAAGATCTGAGGCTGCATTGGATCTAATTTAGGAATTTGTGGGGTGCAGGGAGTCCTTTGAAAATGAAAGCAAACAGTTTATATCCTTGATGTGATGGAGTAAGTGCTCAATTACCCATGTAGATAGAGAGGGGATATTTAGGAAAATATAATATAATATATGATATAAAAATCCTTTTTATTTAATGTGAACTCTTGTCCAGATATATCACACAGCACTGTGACTGCAAATTGCTCACAGGGTCTGGAGGGAGATATTGCCAGACTTGCCTCCCTATCTCCTTGCAATATTCAGAACTGGTAGAGAGGGGTCTTTTGTGGTATGGAAACTCTTCAGAATTCTGAGACAGAAGCAGAAGTTGGAGTGATATGTTTGTTTGTTTTTAAAAATTTTTTTTATTTATTTAATTTTTTCTTTTTGGCTGTGTTGGGTCTTCGTTTCTGTGCGAGGGCTTTCTCTAGTTGTGGTGAGCGGGGCCACTGTTCATCGCGGTGCGCGGGCCTCTCACTGTTGTGGCCTCTCCCGTTGTGGAGCACAGGCTCCGGACTCGCAGGCTCAGCGGCCGTGGCTCACGGGCCCAGCCGCTCCCTGGCATGTGGGATCTTCCCAGACCGGGGCACAAACCCGTGTCCCCTGCATCGGCAGGCGGACTCTCAACCACTGCGCCACCAGGGAAGCCCCAAGCAGGACAATTTTTGGAATATTTAGCATTCCAGGTCTTTGCCCTCTAAATGCCAGTAGCACCCTCACCACTAAGCATTATAACAATCAAAACACACTCCTACTAACTTCCTCCTGATCCTTAGGGAGGTGGGATTAGCAGAAAACTCAGGCAGGCCCCTGATTCATCTGTTCCCTCTCAGGGCCTCAGGGAGCAATTGTTTAATGTTCCCTTTAGGTCACGCAGTCTCTATTCAGCAATTAGGATGCCTGATCAATACAAAAATTGAAATTCTGGTGGATTTAGGGCTCTGCTGGAGAAATCTGCCATGGGGTCAACTTCCCCCTTATCCCCCTCAGGGCCCCAGTTTGCTAACTCGAGTGGGGAAGGATCAGGGAAAGGGGGTCAGAGAGGTTCCCAAGTTTCTTGCTGATGGCGTGATCACAACTGACTTTTCCTTTTGTGGGTTTTTCGGAGAGTCCCGTCTCTGGGAATTTCTGGTACAACTCTCAGGAAGTATGGAATGCATTCCATTCTCAAGGCACTTCTCCCGCCATCTCTGCCATGGCACTCTCCCCCAGCCCGCCAGCCCCCAGGGTTCACCTCCCTCTGGGGTAAAGTGTCATGAGTCAAGGAGCTGCTTCTCCATTTCTGCAAATGATGTGGCCTCCACTTGGAATGTCACATCTATGGCATCTTTGTACCTAGTTGACACTTCCATTGCAACATTCTATTGTGAGAAGGAATTAAAAGAATTATTTCAAAACAAATCAATAGAGCTGATTCTTCAATGACTAGAGAACCTCTGGGTCTCTGAGTTTTCACAACATTGTGAAGTACATACAATTCATTTTTATAATCCAATACCTTTTCAAGCTGAATGTTGAAGATAATACTTAAAATGCTGCTTGTCTGGAAGAGTGTTTAGGAGGTTTTTTTTTCTTCCCATTAAAATGCTGTTTTTCTCTTTTCCACTAAATCTTAAAAGCTCTTATTCCTGCTGCTTTATATTCCAGTCCCTTCAAAATGGAGGTTTGGGACCCACAGAAAACTTCTCATTGTTGTTCTTTTCTTTTTTTACTTTAAGGAATATCTGGAACACAGAGGAGTGACTGACTCAAATATGATGAAAATATAATGACCTGTTTCATAGTAACTACTAGTGCCTGTAGCACTTCCCAGCTTACAAAGTGTCATTATGTAGGTTTTCTCCTTTGATCCTTATGAGGCAAGGATGAGGCAGGTCCCATTTTACAGATGAAATAAGTGAGAAAGACAAATACCGTATGCTAACACATATATTTGGAATTTAAGAAAAAAAAATGTCATGAAGAACCTAGGGGTGAGACAGGAATAAAGACACAGACCTACTAGAGAATAGACTTGAGGATATGGGGAGGGGGAAGGGTAAGCTGTGACAAAGTGAGAGAGTGGCATGGGCATATATACACTACCAAAGGTAAGGTAGATAGCTAGTGGGAAGCAGCCGCATAGCACAGGGAGACCAACTTGGTGCTTTGTGACCCACTAGAGGGGTGAGCTAGGGAGGGTGGGAGGGAGGGAGACGCAAGGGGGAAGAGATATGGGAACATATGTATATGTATAACTGATTCACTTTGTTATAAAAAAAAAAAAGATAGGCCCCTGTCTGTCATACCTTAGATTAAGAGGTATGTCCTTGGATTAAGAAGTCATCTTCCATGATGGAAAAGAATCTGAAAAAGAGTGTGTATATGTAGCTGAGTCACTTTGTTGTACACCTTGGAACATTGTAAATCAGCTGTACTTCAATTTAAAAAATAAAAAAGAAGTCATCTTCCAGTTAAAAAAAAAGTATATATGTACATGTATATAGGTATATGGCATATAAAACACACATATATAGATCATTTAAAAATCATATATGTAATCAATTCTAAATACAGTCTTAGTTTCATTTTATTATTGTTAAAGATGAGATTTGCATAAAGGGGTAAATGTGCATTAAGAAAACAATGTCTGCTAAATTTGCGTTTTCTCCCTGGTAGTCTGTCCTGTTGCATTTCTGATAAACCATGGTTGTCATGTGTTTAATGAATTTTCTGATGGCGAGCTAGCATCTCTTTGTTTAAAACTACTCACTGCTTTCAGTTGGGACTGGCTGTTGATCACAGCTTTGGTACAGCAAAAGACTTGTGTCCAGTCCCTTCATCCCTTCCTGCTATTTTGAAATGGACTATTAGGTCTGTCACTTAGACAATTAGATAAATAATAACTGTTGGGTTTATTGTTAAAAAAAAAAAAAAAGAAAGTGAAGCCTAGGCAGAAAAGAAGGGAGAACTAACATTTAGTGAGTACTGTCATGTACTAGGTGGTTTTTTATACATTTATCATCTCATTTAGTGTCCTTAGTGAACATAGAGGATAGGTATTACCATCGTCTCCAGGAAACTGAGGCTCAGAAAGATTGTTACCCAAACTCACACAGCCAGTACGTTTGCTTTTTGCTGTACCATATATTTAATCTTCTCTCCTTTTTTTTTTAAATTAATTTATTTATTGTTGGCTGTGTTGTTTCTTCCTTGCTGCACACAGGCTTTCTCTAGTTGCTGCGAGTGGGGGCTACTCTTCATTGTGGTGCGCGGGCTTCTCATTGCGGTGGCTTCTCTTGTTGCGGAGCACAGGCTCTAGGCGCACGGGCTTCAGTAGTTGTGGCATGCGGGCTCAGTAGTTGCGGATCACGGGCTCTAGAGCAACAGGCTCAGTTGCTCTGAAGCATGTGGGATCTTCCCGGACCAGGGCTCGAACCCGTGTCCTCTCCGTGTCCCCTGCATTGGCAGACAGATTCTTAACCACTGTGCCACCAGGGAAGCCCCTAATCTGCTCTCTTGAATTAGAACTTGATCAGTTACCCATAAAATGCTTTCATATTCACCCTAAACAGGAAAAAAGAAAAGGTCTGGGTGTTTTTGTCTGTCTGTCTTACTGGATTCTAATGCCAGCAGAAAGCCAGATGGCCAGAAAGAGTAGACATTTATGGTTCCCAATTTTGACATTTAAGAGTGAATGAAAAGGAACATGGGTTTGAGGAAATAGCAGTGCAAGGCATTGCACTTTGTAAAACGATTACTTTGAGACCAATCAAGCCAAGATAAACACTGAATCATTTCAAGCAAGACAAACCCAATCCCGCCTCTACATTGCGCATTGGGAGCCCAGAGCACAAAGCTCACAGGACTGGTAGTAGAGGGTTACATTCTGGAGCACCCTGTAAACATTTCCAGGAACTTCTTTGCCCTTTGTCAACTGTACATTAAACAGCTTCCTCAGCCCAGGGGGTGCTTTCTTTCGCAGACCTCCTGCTGGGCAGGGCCTTCCACCCACTATTTCTCTCTTTACCTATCATTTGGGGAAAGCCCTGTTCCCTCCCTCTGTTGCAGAGTTCTGTTCTGCTCTGAGTACTCAGGCCTTCCTGAGCCCTTTGTCCCCTGAAGTTTTATAGCTTGTGCTGACTCCTCTATCCGGTATAGCACTTCATAACGTGTGGTATTCCTTGCTGTTATGTACGTTCCATTATTACTACAATCAAGCCTTTATAAATCATTGAGTTGTGGGAAAGAACTGTGTAATGCAAGTTCAGATGACGATGTTTTACTGGACACAGGAGATTCTTGAAAAAAACACAGAGCATAAATATTTAGCAGCAGTGATGTGGCTACCCATACAGTAGCACCCTACATGGGAGAGTCTGGCTAGCACCGTGCAGAGGACCCTATCTAAGAGGATGAAGTGGTTATTATAAGCAAGTGATGCAGGAGAATTAAGAAAAGAACAAGGCAAGCCTTAAAACTGAAGGCTCCCCAGAAGGAAACCTCTCTTCTCTGAACTCTGTAATCTCAATTCAAAGCAATTTAATGGTGCCAGTAATTCTATGGCTGGTCAGTATGAGCCTAATGAACTTCTTGCTTTTAGAGCAATTGATGATGCAGTAAAGCACCCGAGATCAAGGTGAGAACTCATCTGTGGCTATTTTGCATCAAAGTGGTTAAAACAGACGGTGGGTTTACAAAAGCAGGTCTGCACTGTCCAGGGATGGAGTTCACTACTGCCCAAGTGGGGCCCTTTCAGATTGTCAGGGAAAAAGGCTCGGATGTCCTGCCTTCAATGATAGGTTTTTGGTTTGGGTTTTTTTTTTTTTTTTTAACTCATAGCAGTCTCTTTATTGATAACTCTCTTGGAACTAAACCTATTTCCCATATCATTACATCCAGGTCAGTTCTACAATCTTTTGATACTCAATGTTGTTTTGTATTCTCCTAGTTTAGATTTTGCTTCTTAACTTTATTATTTTATTGTATTTTTATTAGGTAACTTTGATGTGTACAACATTATATTTCTACTTCTGTCTTCCCTACAACGTGCTCACCACCAAAAATTTATTTTCCATCCATCACCATACAGTTGATCTCTTTTACCCATTTTACGCTCCCTCCCATCCCTTTCCCTTCCCCCTAACCACTACGCTGTTCTCTGTAATCATGGGGCTTTGTGATTAAAACGAAAGAGTCAAGACCCAAAGGCTGGTGTGTAGCTAGAACCTCAGGCTCTGAAGTGAGGCTAATTCAAAAACAGGCTCTCTCATCCGTGAACTGTGTGTAAATTATTTAACCTCCCTCAGCATTCATTTTGTCATCTGTTAAATGGGAAGATGAATATCTAACTTTAAAAATTAATTAAATAAAACAACTGGTAAAGCACTTAATACTGTGGCTGGTTCAGTGTGAGCTCTTTCATCAAAAAAAACATCATTAGGGACTTCCCTGGTGGTGGCACAGTGATTAAGAATCCGCCTGCCAATGCAGGCGGACACGGGTCCGAGCCCTGGTCCGGGAAGATCCCACATGCCGCGGAGCAACGAAGCCTGTGTGCCACAACTACTGAGCCTGTGCTCTAGAGCCCACGTGCCACAACTACTGCAGCCCGCGTGCTTAGAGCCTGTGCTCTGCAACAAAGAGAAGCCGCCACTCCTGCAACTAGAGAAAGCCCGCGCACAGCAACGAAGACCCAACGCAGCCAAAAGATAAATAAATAAAATTTTTAAAGTAAAAAAACATCATTAGGAAAATGAATAGGCAAGCTACAGATTGGAAAAATACATAGAGTGTATTTATCTGAAAAAGTATTCATAACCAGAATAGACACAGAACTGCTACAAGTCAAAAACAGATGAACCACTCAGTTTTGTTTTTTTTTAAATGGGTAAAAAACTTGGACAGACACTTCACAAAAGAAGAAATACAAATGGACGTTAGCACATGCAAAGGTACTCAACATCATTAATCTTCAGGGAAATGCATATTAAAGCTACAGTGAGATACCGTTTCCACCCAATAGAATGACTAAAATCAAAAAGACTAATGACACTAAATGTTGACAGTGATACAGAGCAACTAGAATTCTCATCTGTGGCTGTTAGGAGTGTAGAATGGTACAATCACTTTCGGAAACAGACTCGCCGTTTCTCATAAATGTAAGTATGCATTAATCCTATGACCCAGAAATTCCATTCTGTTGTATTTAGCCAAGAAAATTAAAACATATATCCACCAAAAGATTTGAACATGAACGTTTGTAGCAGCCTTATCCTCAATGACCTCAAACTGGAACCAAGACAAATGCTCATCAACAGGAGAAAAAAGAAACTTTAGCACATTCCTACTGTGGAATTGTACCTAGCCATGCAAAGAAGCCAACTGTTGATACTTGCAACCACATGGATTACTCTCCAAATGAGTGAAAGAAGCTGGACACAAGAAGGACATTTTGTATGAAGCATAAGAACAGGCACATTAGTCTACAGTGCTCTTGTGCAAGAAGAATTGACTGGAAAGGAGCACAAGAGAAACTTCTAGGGTCATGACAGTGTTCCATCAGGTTTTGCGTGGTGGTGACATGGATGTATACAATTTTCAAAATTCACAGAACAGAACATTTAAGATCTGTGGATATTATTGTGTTAAACTGTATATCTGAAAAAGATAAATGAATGTTACTTATTGCTTTATCGTTATTCCGACAAATCATCTCATCTCAACACCGCAGGCCTCTTGGAGAACTGAACACGATTCACAGCTGTCCAGGATGCTCCAGCAGCTCGACGACGCCAGCATTTTATGGTCCATCCAAACTGAGCATCTGTTGTTGCCTGGTGCCTTTGCACCCTCATGACTCGGATCCTCTCTCAAGTCTCCAGCTGTTTCTACTGCTACCTCTGTCTTTACTTCTCTTGGCTTCTGAGTTTCCCACCTCCCTCTCTTTTCGCCAGAATGAGGAAGATAGGACGAGTGAGTTAGCATTCTATTTGGCACCCCTACTGGTCTGATTTCTCGTGTCTCACCACCTCAGAAGCCTCCGCTCTCCTTACATAAAATATATAGAGTTGCCTTTGTCAGAACGCTATTTCTTTCCTTTTTCCAGTTTTCTTGAGATACCCTTGACAGAGCACTGTGGAAGTTTAAGGTGTACAGCACAATGCCTAGATTTACATATACTGTGGAACAATGACCACAGTCAGTTTAATTCACATTCATCATCTCATATAGGTACAAAAAGAAAAAGAAAGAAAATTGTGTTTTTCCTTGTGATGAGAACTCTTAGATTCACTCTCTTAACAACATTGAAATATACCATATGGCAGTGCTAACTGTAGTCACCGTGTTGTACATCACATCCCCAGTACTTATCTACCTTATGACTGGAAGGTATAAGGTAGATAAGTACCACCTTTTGACCACCTTCATTCAATTCCCCATCCCCTGCCTCTGGTAACCACAAATCTGATCTCCTTTTCTATGAGTTTTGGGAGGGATTTATTGTTTTGTTTTTGTAATTCTACATATAAATGTTTTTACCCTTAAACAACATCTCCTCAATTCCTCTGTCCCCAGCCCCTGGTAACAACTATTCTACTCTCTATTTTTACAAGTTCATTTTTTTTAGATTCCACATATAAGTTAGATCATTTGTTTTTCTCTGTCTGACTTATGTCACTTAACGTAACGCCCTCAGTGTTCATCCATGTTGTTGCAAATGGCAGGATTTCCTTCTTTTATGGCTGCATAATATTCCACTGTGTGTGTGTGTGTGTGTGTGTGTGTATACCACAACTTCTTTATCCACTCATCTGTTGATGGCCACTTAGGTTGTTCCCATGTCTTAGCTATTGTAAGTAAAGCTGCTATGAACATGGGAGTGAAGAGATCTCTTTGACATAGTGTTTTTATTTGTCAGAACCTTATTTCTGGTCCAATCTATATGGCCAAGTTGGCCGGGTCTCATGGCACACACATGGCAACTTGGGAGGAAGGCAGGAACTCAAGAGACTGTGGATGGTGGGCACTTGGAGGTCCCTGAGCCGGTCATTGTAATGACCACGTTCTACCACATGCAGTGTCGCTGGGCCCCCCAGGTTATAAGTCTCTGGCTCTAGTTTTGGAGCACATATCACTACAGCAGGAAGAATCCAAATGCATGTGTTTTATACCCATAAGACTGCGCTAAGACTTGGTCATCTTACTGACAAGGTCACAATGTTATCACAATATATAGTTAAATATATGCTTGATGTCAACTGTTAAGTCCCCAAAGACCACCGGAATAAACCTGTTAATAAACATCACCTTTTAGGGCAGGGTGTTTCTAGGGTTTCTTGGACCTGAGCTGTGTGATTTTTCAGGCGACTCTTGCAAAGTGCGGAACTGTTCGGAATTAGGCAGCGTTTATGAAACAATAGCTGTGCATTCATGGGCTCAGCGGGCAAGGGTCTTGAGGGGCATGTTTATGAGCAAGTTGTTATTCTTGATTGGGAAGATATTTAGTTGGTTCATACTCTTATCTTCTAGGAGTAACAGTTTCTTGGAACAAGCAACTAACTTATTTCTGCTTGACCCAGCATCAGTTAATCCAGAGACAGAGAACTCTGATTTTCAATTCTCACTGGTTGACTTGTCAAATTTTAAAGCAATTTCTCACATATTCTACTTTAATCTTCTGCCTTCAGATCCGTCAATCACAAAGTTTTAGTGTAGGTTGTAGCTGCTGGAGACCTTGGGCCATGAGAGCAGGCTGTGATGGGGAGGCTATTGTCTCTGAAATTCCTATGAGACAGTAGGATGTTTTTTACTTTCTATTCATGGTTTCCTTTCTATTAGTTTATGATCCAGTACACTCCTTGATTTCCTCATTTGGAAAATAGGGATAAAAAACCTACTTACCCCCATGGAATTGTTGTGAGAATTAAAAGAGTTACGTAAATATGAAGAGCTTGAAGACGATCATCATGATCTCCTCTTTTCTCCAGCCCTGACCCCGCAGCCATCTGTTATGCCACGAACATATCCTGGCAAGTCCTTCTCCGGCACTTGCCCCAGGTCTCCTGCCCCTCACCCCTCACCCCTCACCCTCAGTAACCAGGTGCACCAGGATGGCCATAAGAATTATTTAAAATATTGAGAAACTTCCATTCAAGTGTACATGTGCCTCCCTCCCCACCACCTCTCCCTTGGGACACTTTATTTTCCCTGTCAAGCAGCTGAAGGGTAAGAACTTTTTTTGTTGTTGTTGTTGTTGCGGTACGCGGGCCTCTCACTGCTGTGGCTTCTCCCGTTGCGGAGCACAGGCTCCGGACGCGCAGGCTCAGCGGCCATGGCTCACGGGCCCAGCCGCTCCGCGGCATGTGGGATCTTCCCGGACCGGGGCACGAACCCGTGTCCCCTGCATCGGCAGGTGGACTCTCAACCACTGCGCCACCAGGGAAGCCCATGGCTAAGCACTTTTACTGGGCTTCCAGAAAGGGCTCCAGACCCTGCTCAGCCCAGCTTTCTCTCTACTCCCTACCTCTGCTCCTGGTTTCAGCCCATACACCCTTTTGTTCCTTCCTCTCCCAATATTAATAATGTGCAGCCTTTCAAAAAATGTTGCTACAAGCCATAGGGCTATATTCAGACGTACACAGTTATAAGGAAAGAATCTCGTTAAGTGAATCACTTGAGTTTAATTCCATTTAGGAATCATTCACCAGAGCCAGTATTATGCTGAGCTGGGGGCTCCCAAACAAGGGACTGTTCTCAAATGCTCAGCTAGAAAGTGTCCTCAACGCAAGGGGGAAGAGATATGGGGATACATGTATACGTATAGCTGATTCACTTTGTTACAAAGCAGAAACTAACACACCATTGTAAAGCAATTATACTCCAATAAAGATGTTAAAAAAAAATTTTTTTTTAAAGTGTCCTCAGCTAGTAAGACTAATGCTACACGAGCCCAATAGATCATCTCGGCCTCTGGGGTTCAACCGACTCCCTGGCCCTCTGCCTGTTCCTACAGCAGTTGGCGGCAACCTTAGGGCTGGCTCTGATAGTTCTGGTATCCAGCCACTGCCAGATTAAAGCATTTCTCTTCCACGGGCAGTCTTCTTTGCTTTGCACCCAAATGCCTGGTCCCTCCTGCTTTTCTCAGGATTAGAGGCTGTAGGTTTCCCTGGAAGGGCTAAAGGGACATTCCTTGTTTACCTGCTTACTACTCAAGTCCTGTGCTGCATATGGAAGCCACAGACATCACATCGTACGCACAGGCAGACCCTTCCTTCCCCGAGGCGGGAGTGGGGGCGGGAGACATTCACCACAGGCCTCCCTTGTTCTGAGCCATCCCCACTGTTTCACATGTCAGTGGGCAGGAGTTCTGCTGCCTCACGAGTAGGGGGAGGCCCAGCCTGTGTGTGAAGGAACAGATGGCTGCAAGGGGGCGGGGGCCCAGCCGCTCTCCACGCCCTGCCTGGCTTGTCCTGGCAAGTTCACCGACTAGCACAGCCTGGCTGTGGCACCCGCCACCTCCGCTCTCTCCCACTGCCTTTTGTCCTGAACTGAAGCCGGCTGAGGCTTCTCAATACTGTCAGTACCCTTGTGCCTTCCCCTTTCCCTCCCCATGTACCGCCTCTTGGGGCCTAGGGGTTATAGGAAAAGGGTCCTGTCACACTCTGCTGCACAGCCTTTGTTGATTTGGTAGGCTCCAGGATAAATGCTGACTTCTTAGTTCTGCCTATTCTCCACTCATCACAGAGTGCTCCTGTCACATGACCCTCCTGTCATTCCTAAAGTTATTATAGCTGCAGCCACTCTCTAGACTCTGCCCCAGGCAATTTCTTCCTCCCAGAATTCCTAGAACCTTCTTTCACATTCATCCCACCAGCCAAACTCCTACTCACCCTTCAATACCCATTCTAATATCCCTTACTCTGGAAAGCTTTCCCAAAGGCCTCTGTGGAAAGATAGCTGTTGCCTCTTCAGAGTTCTCTTAGCACTGGATTCATACATCTAATACCACATATTTCATGTTTTATTATAAGTTATGTTTACATCTCTCTCCCCCACTAGGCTGTAAGATCCTCAGATACAGAATCCCTGTCATAAGTTGATGTTCAATATATTTAATGAATAAATTATGAAAAGTCTAATTCACACCATGTACTTACAGTTTCTTCCTAAGCTTTAAGAGGCTTCTCAATACTATCAGTATCCTTGTGCCTCCCCCTTTTCCCTCCCCCTGTACCACCTCTTGGGGCCTAGGGGTTATAGGAAAAGGGAAATTATGATGACTGAAGTGGGACACCCATGTCTCTTCTACCTGCTGTCTTCTGATGCTTCCCCACTCCCCTTGAGAACTCTCTCCCTCTCCAGATGCCCAGAGGGAGGGCAAAAGTAAACCCCATTAGTGTGCATCTGTGGGCGAGTCATTTAACATTCTAGACAGCAGGTCCTCATCTGAGAAATGGGAGGTTTGAACAGGCGATGTCTAAGATTATCTGTAGTTCTGACAATCTATACGTCATAAAGGAAGTAACTGGAATTCTAGGCATTCCCAACTAATAGGATGATTAGTTCTATGCAGAGGGCCTTTCCAGTGTCCTGTATAACATCCATCTATGCGTTTATCTGCGAATGAGGCCAACTCTGGCGGCGTCTTTCTGTCCTGGCGCAACCACTTCGGATTCAAAGCTGCCTCCTGAGTTGCCAGGTGGACCCCTTGGGAGCCTTCATTTTTGGCTTATTCACATTGATATGACAGCATTTTCAGCTACTGCAAGCTGTATAGTCCAAACTCTCCATATCAAACACTTCTTGTGGTTTCCCATCTCCCAAAGTTTCAAAAAGCCACAACTCACACCATGGACTATTGGCAGAGCCTCTCAGAAGTGCGGAAGCCAGGGTCCTTGCATTTTGCAGAGCTCTTAGTCAGGGATTCTTTGAACGACACAAGGGTAGCACATTGTGTGCTACAACTCTAGAGGGGGGCACCTTTCGTGCAGAGATCCTTGTGGACTTGTACCTGCATGAGAATCACTTTCTGGCAGATGGCAGCAAGGTGTCTAAGGAAAAGGTGCCTTTTCTTACTTGCACAAAGGTGCTTTGGAGTTTTGCTACCCTTTTTTTTTTTTTTAAAGGAAGCTATGCCAAAATAGCGTTATGCAAACTGTAGTAGATCATGAATGTTTCCAAGTCACAAAATAGTATTTTTAAAATTATGCTAAAATATAAAATGTACCTTCATAACCATTTTTAAGTGTTAAATTCAGTAGTCATTTAAGTTCAGTAGTGTTGAGTGCAGTCACACTGTTGTACCACCAATCTCCAGAGCTCTTTTCATCTTGCAAAACTAAAATTCTCTACCTATTTAGCAACAATCCCCACTAGTACCTCCTCCAGCCCCTGGCAACCACCATTCTACTTCCTGTCCCTATGAACTTGACTACTCTAGGAACCTCATATAAGTGGAATCATACAGCATTTGTCTTTTCCTGACTGACCTATTTCACTTAGTATAACGTCCTCAGGGTTCCTCCATGTTGTAGCATGTGACAGGATTTCCTTCCTTTTTAAGGCTGGGTAATATGTCCCTGTATGTGTATACCAGATTTTGTTTATCCGTTTATACTTTGGCAGACGCTTGGGTTGCCTCCACCTTTTGACTACCGTGAATAATGCTGGTATGAACATAAGTGTACAAATTAATATTTTTAACACACCAAAAGTGTTACGTGATAAGTAACTCTTTTGTGCCTTTGAGAGCACCTCTGGGATTACTTGTATAAACCTCATTTCCTTTTGTGGGTATGAGGCCAACATCCTACTGCTCCCACCCCACATACTGCAGGGTCTTTTTATATAATCCCTCTAGCAGGCCTCCCTAGCATAACTGGCAACCAGAACGGAACATTTTTAACACCACTCTTCTAAACAACAAAATTATTTTCGGAAATAATTATGAAATAAAATAAAAAATAGGGGCTTCCCTGGTGGTGCAGTGGTTGAGAGTCCGCCTGCCGATGCAGGGGACACGGGTTTGTGCCCCGGTCCTGGAAGATCCCACATGCCGCAGAGCGGCTGGGCCCGTGAGCCATGGCCGCTGAGCCTGCGCATCCAGAGCCTGTGCTCCACAACGGGAGAGGCCACAACATTGATGAGGTCCACGTACCGCAAAAAAAGGTAAATAAATAAATAATAGTGATAGCCAGAAAAGAAATGCAGACAGTATTCATTTTACTTTATTGAACTTTGCATATGTTGAGAAACGAAATCATCTACAGCCACACAGTTTACTATCTGCATTAACACAACTCTACTCTTGTTAATTTACCAGAAGATTCTTGATCAGGAAGGTCAAGTTGAATTTCCTGAAAAATTAATTTATCCAAGCAACAGACCATCAATTTGCCCTTAGTGGGTGTCTTAGTTTGGGCTGCTGTAAAAAAAAAGTACTGTAGACTGGGTGGCTGAAACAGAAGACATTTGTTTTCTCCCAGTTCTGGAGGCTGGGAAGTCCAAGACCAAGATGCTGACAGATTAGGTTCTCAGTGAGGGCCCTCTCCCTGGCTTGTAGACAGCCACTTTCTCGCTGTGCACTCATGTGGCCTTTCCTCAGTGCGTGCACACGAGAAAGAGAAAATTCTGGTGTCTCTTCCTCTTCTTATAAGGACACTGATCCCGTTATGGGGGTTCTACTCTCTTGACATCATTTAAACCAAATTACAGCCCCCAAACCCCACCTCCTAATACCATCACATTGGGGATTAGGACGTTAACATATGAATTTTGGGAGGACACACTTGGTCCACAACACTGGGTAAATAGCTACTGAGCTACCTCTCAAAGCAATACTTAATTCAACTGTACTTAGCAATTGATTGTTTAGTTTTTGAAGACTCACTTCAAAATCCTAAATTATACTAAATTATATTAAAATTATTATATCATGAACTTTGCCCAAACCCAATCAAGTCTGACACTGAAAGACCCACCTTAAACCAGACCCCGATACCTTATAAATATCCCATGTCTGACCTCCCTCTTCGGAGACACTATGAAGACTGTCAAAGTAGTGACCTCCACAGGGCATCAGCAGTCATTGATATAATGAAGTCAGTAAAAAAAATTTTTAACAAAAAACAAATATCACAGGACGCAAAAGAAAACATGTAATGGATTTTTGAAAAGGGGGCTAAAACTTATACCTACATTTGGTGTGTTGCAGAAATGAATAGCATTAGTTTCTATTTTTGAGCCTTCACGTCTGCAAATTTGTCAATGATTGTCAAAATCAACCTTCTTCACATGTTTAATAGACAGCATAGCTGTCTCCACTTATATTAAACAAAGAACCCTTTTAATTATTTTAATTTTGATGGTCCTCTTTCAAATGAAGCAATACATATACAAAGAGTTAGCAAAAAACTTAACCATAAGGATGAGATTGGCAGAGATTATAGCAATCCTATTTCACAACAGATCTCAGAGATTGCAATATTGTCTATGTCTTTGTTTCCTCAGGATGAATAGTAGCAGTTTTCAAATATCTCTGCAGTCCACCCCACAAAGTAAATTCCCTAAAGTATCTTCATCAAAAAATTCATCATAAATTTCTACTGTATTTGGTTTAAACCTCCTAAATTTTTGCTTTGCAGAAATCAGAGAAAGTGGCTGAGTGATAGTTAACATTGATTGTATTTGATATTTTATACCCGTTCTTGGTGAAAATGATTGAAGCATTCAAACATGGTCTTCTTGATTACTTCTGGCAGTGTAAGGCCAGCGTCTTTTGCTGCTTCTCTTGACATTCTTCTTCGAAATGTCCATTTTCCTTATGCTTTGTTTTGGCAGAGTTAATAGTATTCTCCACATTTTCTATGTGCCAGTCTTCAGTGAGCAATTCTAAAGCTTAGCATTTCACTGTACGTTGTCCTAGGTTGATTATGGCTGTTTGCAAATATGTTTGTATGGTTACAGGGAATGACAGAATGAAAGTTACTCAAATTCTGTTAGTCTTTATAGTCACTGTGTTATCACTGATTCTCTCAAATCTGTAGTTTAGACTCAGAAATATGTGGTTCAACTAAGCGCAAATTGAGGTCTAATGATTCCAGTTTATCATGAACTTACTCCTGAAAAAAAAATGCTTATAGCTGAGCCTGCATGTGTCACAGGCCAACTGTATTAACCAGAAGTTCTCCAAATTACCTTCTATGTCACAGAACACAACGTTTATGAAAGGATAAGTAACACAAATGTGTTAATTAGAAACATATTGAATGTTAAAGTGTTAGTGTGTTATTAAAACTAAGCAGAAACCATAGTTGTTTAGAATTTAGACCAGCAAAAAATTTTTCAGGGAGAATTATTTTATCGTTGTCATTGTTTAGAATTGCCCACTGATGGAGATAATAAAAAGCAGACCCTTTTTAGGTTGGTTTTATTGTTGTTTTTAAATTCCTCATTACTTCAAGAGAAAGATTGTTCCCACTGCCCTCCCACCTGTAGGCCAGCACCTCCTAAAGTCAGCCAGGGATGGAGATTGGGAGACTAGAGACTTAAGTAAGACTGTGATGTATTCATGTAGCAGGACTTCCTCCTCCTAAACAGAGTACCAGGGAAGGGGTCCCTATGCCCAATTCAGGAGAATATTAATTAATCTAAGATTTTGTGTTTATTCTGTTCCGCTTGTCTGTGATTGGTTTAGGCATGGGTATTTGTTGAAATTATAGCCAAAGAGGCTTGGAGGGAAGTCTTCTGTGAGGCTTTCAGATCCATCAGTGTACCCCACGCATTGTCTATAGCTAAGACTTACACATAAATTATAAATAAATCACACACATGTATATGTATATATGTATGTATGTATGTGAATGTATATGTGTGTGTGTATATATGTGTACATTGGAAACAAGATGGTGCATATCTTGTTTGCAATGTGTATGTATACTCTTGACATTAATAAAACATACCCACATAAAAGAGGTACTGAATTCATAGTAGCTTTTTGTCTTTATGAATCCCCCGGGCCCCCCACCCCCACAGTTAAAAGATACTATAAGTACAAATATTATCAATCCAGGTTCAGGACTTAGTCCTCTTAACAGGCAACATTCTCTTTGTCATCAAATAGCCACATCATCAGAATTTTCTATTAACCACTAGAGGGTAGTATAAACCAACAAAAAGTTCAACCATACAGCCTGCTGCAGAATAGCCCTGAGACTACCTAAGCAGGGATCAACAGCCATTTCATTAGAATAACTGATTTAGGCAAAACAATTCAGGTCCCATTTTTTAGCAATCCAAAATGAAAATACTTTTACTAATTCCCGTAAGAAATATGTATGTTCTAACCAGTTATACAAACTTAGACACTAAGTGCTCAGAGTCTAGGGTCACAGTGACTGGTTTTAAATCTGACCTCTACCCTTAATAGCAATGTGACCTCGGGAAAGCTTTTTTTTACCTCTTTATTTCCTTATCTGTAAAATGATAGTAATAATGCGGTGAGAACAGTGCCTGCCTGGTGCACAGGGAGCATGCACCATAACTGTGAGCCCTTATCAGGGGTTAAGCTCTCAGGCTCTGGAGTTGCACTGCCTGGATTCAAATACCCACTCTACCAAGCTAAATAAATAACTTGCTAACTCTGGGCAAATTATTTTTCTTAACTTCAGTGTCGTCATCTGTAAAACTGGGCTAATAACTCGAAGCCCAGGAAAACTGCTTGAGGACTAAATGCACATCTGCACTTAGTACAGTGCCTGGCATATAGTTAGATGTAATATACGCTTATTGTTAGTATTACTTTTAATATTCTTTTTATGATTACGAACAATATTATTGCTAGACTTGTAATGAAAAATTTGGTACTGGTCTTTGTTCATATTTGAGAAATAGCATCAGGGAGAACACTTCCTGATTCTTGTTGAAGTTAGGCGTGCTCCTGACCACAGACTACTTCATCACTGTTCTAAAGCTTTGCCTCTACCGGAAAACCAAATGGAAAATTGTGCAATTAAGTGGAAAATTTGATCTTTGTCAACAGTGTGGATAGTGTGTGCCCTTTAAAACCTGCTTTCTTTTTGGAAGGAGATATTTTCTTTGGATCCAAAAACTTTGAGTTTCTGTACAAGGTGTCAGCCCTTGTGTATTTCTGGAGAAATTTTACAGATCAAAGCGAGCATCTGCTTTTTCTCTAAGCTGGTGTCTGCTGGGGGTCTTTGCTCATCGAACAAGGATGGCTGAGCATTGGCAGCCCAGCTTATTTACATCCTTCTATCTCCATGGAGAAACTTGTCTTTTAAAAACTCATACATCAAAATGATACAAATACATCATTAGTCATTTTAAGTATTTTATTATATCTGCCAGAAGAATTTGGACTGTTGCTTAGCATATAGTCTCTCTCTTTTTTTTTTTTTTTGGCCACAGCATGCAGCATATGAGATCTTAGTTCCCTGATTAGGGATCGAACCCACATCCCCTGCACTGGAAGTGCAGAGTCTTAACCACTGGACCGCCAGGGAAGTCCCAGCATACAGTCTCTTTTAGTAATCAAAAAAAAAGAAAGAGGGCTTCCCTGGTGGCGCAGTGGTTGAGAGTCCACCTGCCGATGCAGGGGACACGGGTTTGTGCCCTGGTCCGAGAGGATCCCACATGCCGCGGAGCGGCTGGGCCCGTGAGCCATGGCCGCTGAGCCTGCGCGTCCGGAGCCTGTGCTCCACAACGGGAGAGACCACAACAGTGAGAGAGCCGCGTACCGCAAAAAAAAAAAAAAAAGAAGAAAAAAAAAAGAAAGAAAGAAAAGAAAGCCACAAAAATGAATTGATTTCATGAGCTTACCAATAGTATTAGAAGATTTAGAGTTTGTCAAAACGAACCAAGAAGGCCAAACTGCTTTGGCTGGCCTATAAATCCTGAAGATGCCAGGCAATCTGGTCAGTATAGGGCAGTGAATTGACTTCCCTGTCAGTTCTGCTCAGTCTCAGTTCTGAACTTCCTGTTTCACTGAACACCATCACTGGTCAAATCAACCGCGTTATGGACAGCACTCCAGTGGTGATATCTTGGAAGGACAGAGAAAATGGCTGGGTTGGACTACTCTAAGCCCTGGATCGCTTCCAGAAGACAACTTCCTCATGCGAGCCAAGCAGTCTGTTTTCAGCAAGTTAAAAGTTCAGAAGACTTGGCCCAAAAGTCAGAACTTATGTAGCCGGACAACTGGTGTTCCAGCATAATCATGTCTGCCCTTTCAGTGTAAAAACTAAAGCACTTTGTAAAACCTGAAAACAGTTTAAGACATTAACAAGATAGAGGCCTCCCCTCCCCAAAAAAAGGAATTTTCATGCACTGCAGAAACCATTCAGAGGCAAAACATCACATCCTACTGAATATAATAGGGTCTTGCATCCCCCTCTTATTTGAACACAACTCTCATTGACTTAAAAGTGACATTTCCAAACGGCCTGCAAGAATGGTTTGTCCTCTAGACAAAGCAGGCTGCATTTGTTCTGGTAGAATGGCTTCTCTTCTTTGTCCCCGGATAATTTGATACAGCATTCATTCATTCAAGTGTGACTCTCATTTGAAAATTTTCTCAATGAGACCATTTAAAAAATATTTTTTAATCTGGAGCTTTCATGACTGACTCTAAGGCTTCTTTCAGCCTTTAGCCTTGTCCCTGTTAGCTTAATAGAACTGGCAAACGTTGATCTTTTGAAATAAAATTTTTCACAGTAAATTTCAAATTAAAACTAATCATTTTCCCCTAAGACTTCGTTAGGGCTACGTATGTGCAGGTTGTGTCTATAATTTTAGGACTAGGGATTTTCTAATTGCTTCAAGAATTTTTTTTTCCCCAGGTAAAATGACAGGCTATCAGCCTTCAAACTTGGAAGGGAAGGGAAGGGAAATCTATTAAATGACATCTAGTGAATTCCACATGCCGGCGGCTATTTTAAGAGGAGTAACGAATCTCTGCAAGTTTAAAAATCTAGAGCTGCGGGTAATATTGTTTTCTCTCCTGGGAAATGTGCCCCACGGGAGGCCAGTCCCCTTTCTACCCACCTTCTCCAGTCTCCTGCACTTCCTGGCCCTTTAGGTCAGAATTCCCATAAATTTCAGGGCCTGCCATTTTCTCAGGGCAGAGGTGAGATCGGGAAAGAGGAGACGCCAAAATCACATCTTCATTAACTCAAACAAAGCAGCCTTGCAGGGTTTACATTTTAAGCCTATGAATCTTCTTCATGATGGTTCCCATGTCTCTTGAAATAAACAATGTGGAAAGAAAAATATTATGGTCTCTATTTGCAGCATTTTGTTCTGAAAATAACTATGCGGGTGAGGTGACCTAGTGGCACATGCCTGAGGAAAGCTCTCTGACCTCACTTTTACAATCGCCTCTTTCTAATCAACAACCAGCCCACCAGTTACTGCAATACCCGTGTGCACATAAGAAATCCAAAATTAGAAGGTCTCTTTAACACTAAAGGTAAGCTGCCAGTTAAATTTAGAATTAACCAGAAGGCAGTCTGGTTAGTGGTTGTGCTTTGCATTCAACTTCTGTTTTTAGCCTGTGACTAGGGTTTAAATGAATAATCAGTATTTAAAGTCACTGTGGGCCTTTAAGACATAAATAACAGAGACCATCAATGAGATTGTTAAATATCAAAGAGGTTACTACTACTTCCTAAATTTCCCCTTGAGTGAGAAGTGAGTGATCAAATTCAGAAACATTTCATTTGGTAAAACTAAATGTGGTCCTTCTCCCCGCTAATCTCCTCCTGAAGCTTCGCTAGAGCAAATTAACTGAGGGCAAACGATGATCAAAAGAAAAACTCATGAAGAGCCAACGCCATAAATCACTGGCGAGACTGAAACACAGATCAGAAAAAAGTCTTTCTTTAGTCAGAGATCAGAAGCAAAAGGCACAGATATAATCACGAGATAGCTGCTGTAAATAAATAGAAAACAGCAAGCAGCGTTAAGTCACAGTCATGAGAGGACTTTGTGGTGCTCGACAGCCCCTCACAGCCCTCTTCCTGCACCTTTCCTGGCAGGTAGAGCTCCCAGTTTGTAGCCTCACCCCCTCCCTATTCCTCTAAACACCCTACACCCACACACACAACACAACACCCCACATTCACACAACACCTATACCCGCACATAACACCTCCACACACAACATCACAAACACAACAGTACACACACGCATACCACCCTCCCTATACACACACCACCCACACACACACCATCCTACACCCACACATCTCACACACACCAATTTTCTTTTTTCATAAATAGGGTTTACACAACCCCCCCCCCCACCCCGAGTTTAGTTGAAATGAACAGAGGAAGTTTACGTAGCCATTAAGGAAGTCCGTGCTTTAAGAAATAGTAATCTGGGGCTTCCCTGGTGGCACATTGGTTGAGAGTCCGCCTGCCGATGCAGGTGACACGGGTTCGTGCCCCGGTCCGGGAGGATCCCAAATGCCGCGGAGCGGCTGGGCCCGTGAGCCATGGCCGCTGAGCCTGCGCTCCGCAATGCAAGAGGCCACAACAGTGAGAGGCCCGCGTACCGCAAAAAAAAAAAAAAAGAAAAAGAAATAGTAATCTGAAAATCACTTCTGGAATATATCTCACCGAGAGAACTGCACGCAAAGGACCTGTGTACAAGGTTATTAATTGTCATGTTGTTTATACAGAAATAGATGGAAACGACTCAGTGGCCCTCAACAGGGAACTGTCTAAATAAGCGGCTCCTCATCCCCACAATAGAACCACGTGACTGTAAAACCATACTGTCCGAGAATGCTCTCCAGGATATATTGGTGCTGAACAGTGTATGTATTTTGTTATTTCTAGCATAAGAATGGAGAGGACATAGGAATATGTATTTATATTTACGGAAAGAAGCTCTGGAAGGAAACAAATTAATGAAACTATTCTCTAACAGGTTAATGGGGACAGAGTTGGGCATTTCTTGATGAATGATTTTTTAAATCACTTTTGGTGATTTTCAACCATGTGAATGTATTACCTATTCAGAATATTTTATTTAGAACAATGATAATAAAACTCAGTAGTAGGGCTTCCCTGGTGGCGCAGTGGTTGAGAGTCCGCCTGCCGATGCAGGGGACACGGGTTCGTGCCCCGATCCGGGAAGATCCCACATGCCGCGGAGCGGCTGGGCCTGTGAGCCATGGCCGCTGAGCCTGCGTCCGGAGCCTGTGCTCCGCAACGGGAGAGGCCACAGCAGTGAGAGGCCCGCGTACTGCCAAAAAAAAAACTCAGTAATAAAACAACCCAATTTTTTTTAACGGGCAACAAATTTGAACACTTCACCAAGGAAAAAATATGGATAGTAACTAAGCACATAAAAAGATGCTCAACATCATTAGTCATTAGAGAAATGCAAATTAAAGCCAGAATGGCTCAAATAAACACCCCAATAATACCAAGTGCTGAGGGGAATGTGGAGCAACTGGAATTCATACACTGCTGGTGGGAACGCAAAATGGTACGGCCACTTTGGAAGACAGGGCATCGGTTTCCTATAATATTTAATATACATTTACCGTATTATCCAGTAATCCAACTCCTACATGTTTAACCAAGAGAAGTAGATACCTATGAACTCCCCCATTGCCCCCCAAAATCCAACAAAGCTGTACGCAAATGTTTATAATAGCTTCTATCATAGTCACCAAAAACTGGAAACAATGCAAATGTCTACGAACTGGTACATAGATAAAGAGTTATGTTGCTGGAATACCACTTAGCAATAAAAAGGAATGAGCTACTGACACAAGCAACAACATGAATAAATTTCAAATGCATTCCGTTAAGTAAAGGAAACCAGACTCAAAAGGCTACATAGTGTACGGTTCCATTTATGTGACACTGTGAAAAAGGTAATGGTATAGAGACAGAAAACAGATCAGTGGCCAGGAGCTGTAGGTGGAGAAAGGTTTGCCTACAAAGGCGCTCCAGGGAACTTTTGGAAGCATAGAATTGTTCTATATCTTGATTATGGTAGGAGGTAACACAACAGAGTGTGTTTGTTAAAATCCATAGAATTATTGGGAATTCCCTGGCAGTCCAGTGGTTAGGGCTCCGAGCTTCCATTGCAGGGGGCACGGATTTGATCCCTGGTCAGGAAACTAAGGTCCCACAAGGTGCGCAGCACAGCCAAAAAAAAAAAAAAAAAAATCATAGAATTATATACCTTAAAGGGATGAATTTTACTTTATGTAAATTATACCTCAACCAACCTGACCTTTTTAAACAAAATTATAATAAAGTGGTCAAACTTCTGTTTTGGAAAGGTCACTCTGTGTTGCTACATGGTAGAAAGACTGGAGGGAGCAAGAGTAAAAACCGGTTTGCAGGTGTGACAGTGGTTCCATCAGACGTCTCTCCTGATAGCCAGGATCAGGTGGGGATGCTGAAGATGGGGAGAAGTGGATCCATCAGAGACATATTTTGGAGTGAGAATTGGGAAGACTTGCTAACGGACAGGACATGGGTCAGGAGAGACCTACAGTTGTCAAGGGGCACTTCACAGATTTAAAAATTTCCTATGTACCTTAGTCTGTTCAGGCTGCTATACCAAAAATACCACCAATAGTCTGGCTTAAACAGCAACCATTTATTTCTCAATTCTGAGTCTGGGAAGTCCAAGATCAAGGTACCAGAAGATTGGATGTCTCATGAGGGTCTGCTTCCTTGTTCTTAGATAGCTGTCCTCTTGCTGTGTCCTCAAGTGGGAGAAGGAGCAAGCGATCTCTCTGGGGTCTCTTTTTTTTTTTGTGGTACACGGGCCTCTCACTGTTGTGGCCTCTCCCATTGCGGACCACAGGCTCCGGACGCGCAGGCTCAGTGGCCATGGCTCACGGCCCAGCCGCTCTGCGTCATGTGGGATCTTCCTGGACCGGGTCACGAACCCGTGTCCCCTGCATCGGCAGGCGGACTCTCAACCACTGTGCCACCAGGGAAACCCTCTGGGGTCTCTTTTATAAAGGCACTAATCCCATTCAGGAGGGCTCCATCCTCATGGCCTAATCACCTCACTTCCCAAAGGCCACACTTCCAAATACCATCACATTGGGGATTAGGTTTCAACATAGGAATTGCAGGAACACAAAAACATGCCGTCTGTAGCATTATGCCATTTGAGGCAGGCATTGAGCAAAGACTGTCAAACAGCGCTATTCCTAATTCTACTATGAATTACCTATAGAACCTCCTGCAGCATCTCTAAATGCATGCTAAGGACTGGAATAATAATAATATAAAATCTGGAGAACATGAGACCGAGAATCCTAAAAATTAAAAAACAAAGAACTAATCCAGTCAGGGTCTTCTCAGATAAGAAGGGCTACTTTGAAAGAAGATGCTTCCCACTCCTGAAGGACAATAGCAAAAAGATGAAACTCCATTACTTGTGTTTTCTGGTCAACATAAAATGGCCTAACAAGGAAAGGAGGAAAACAAACTGGCTGAAATGTACTCCATTTATTAATTAATAAACAATCATTATAATTTATTTGTTTGTTTGTTTTTAATCTGTAAAGTTCATTTCCAGTGCTTGCACATGTATTTTCTGTGGCTGATTGTGGACTGACAAGTGATTGCCCATTAGCCTAGCTTGGATATTCCTGGCTGTACCACTAACATGCTGAACGCAATTTGGATCTAACAGTCTAGAGCAGGGCAGTTGCCCTTGGTCACCTCAGTTCAGAGTCATTTGGTTAAAGTAGCTAAACCAGATCATAGAATGTCAGGTGAAGTTCAACAGGATATTCTTTCAGGTTTGTGATAGTGAAATCCCTTTATGATGAAGGTGAAAACAATAAAGAATTGCAATAGAGCCCCAAACTACTATGTAAAACCTCTTATTTTATCCTACATATATACATATACACATATGCATTCACAAATATATTGTGATTATAAAAATAACACACAAAGGCTGTAAAACATTTTAGAAAATCCTCCCCAATTCTACATCCCAGATATCCACTGTTAGTTTTTTATTATATGTTTTTCTAGATTGTTTTCTATAGAACTACGTGTTTAAGAGAATTGCTTATACAAAGATAATTTGAAGAAATTCAAGCCAAGATATACAGATTGGATATTAATACTTCTACCCTGATTAGAAGGAGGAAATTATATGAGAGGATATATCTAAATATCTCAAAAGGATATGTCTAAATAATTCATTAACTTTTAAAGCATTAATCTAGTGCTATTCCCTTCAACTGTTACTGTGAGAATTTGATAGAAGATGTATGTAAAAAGAGTAAAATAAAATTACAGAATTATCTGATTCTATATAAAGATTCTTAGCAACAATATTTCACAGAGAGCTAATACATTTAATTTATGATAGTAACAGGGTTACGAACACGCTACCCCCAAATATGGCACCTTGGCGTACTGAATATTTTAAGCTGAAGGACTTTGAGAAATGGCAGGTGTAGGAAGGTGTCTCTGCTCTTCCTTTCTCCCTGGAAGCAGGTCGAAAGACCTTCATGTGGGAAGTGCTCTCCCTCTACCCAGAGAAAAGGAGGGACACTGAGAGGAATCCAAACAAGCAGGCCTCCTTGCTAAGCTTTCCTCAGTTTACTACTCTCAGCTCATGCCCTTTTGTCCTATCACATTTTCTGTGACTTTCCATTCTTCACCAAACCTAGTATAAAAACATTCAGGTTTAACTGTTTCTTGGGGTCTTCATTTCCTTCTTGTGTCACATAAAACTTATATTGAATAAATTTGAATGCTTTCTCTTGTTAATCTCTGCCTTTTGTCGCAGAGCCCCAACCAAGAACCTAGAAAGGGTAGAAGGAAAAAAAATTTTTCATCCCTTATAATAGAAAATATTTTACTCTGATAGAAATACTTTCTAAATAATATAATAAAGTACAAGCCCTCATGAATTTAGCCATTTGAATTAGGTATTTGAATTAAGGAAGAATAGTGATTAATAGCTAGAGGTAATTAACATCAAGATATCTTGTTTGTTGGGCTTCTCTGGTGGCGCAGTGGTTGAGAGTCCGCCTGCCGATGCAGGGGACACGGGTTCATGCCCCGGTTCGGGAGGATCCTACATGCCGTGAGTGGCTGGGCCCGTGAGCCGTGGCCGCTGGGCCTGCGTGTCCGGAGCCTGTGCTCCACAATGGGAGAGGCCCGCGTATCGAAAAAAAAAAGGTATCTTGTTTGTCTAGACCCAGCCTATTCCAAAAAGATTAAGAAAACCTTTAAGACGAATGTTTTGTATCACCTTATATACAATTTTTTAGGTCATAAAAATATTTTTGGCAATCAAAAAATACCCAGAAAAGGTTTGAAAGGTCAACTAATACTTACAAAATTTTAAATAACAAACAAACAGCAACAAAGTAATACTCGGCCCCAGTAGTACAATAGATTCCCCAAAGGCAGAGGCAACTTCTAATCCAGTTAGCTGCTTCTCCTCTTATATTTAACTCCATATTTTTGCTAATAACTTTATGCAATTTTAGACATTATCTACTCACTTCTTACTATGGAAGATAAGGACTTACTATCCTTTCACCACCCCTACACACATATAAACTTCTCCCTCCCTATGTATTTTTATTTTTTATTTTTGGCTGCGTTGGGTGTTTGCTGTGCACAGGCTTTCTCTAGTTGCAGCAAGCGGGGGCTACTCTTCCTTGCGGTGCATGGGCTTCTCATTGCAATGGCTTCTCTTGTTGAGGAGCACCGGCTCTAGGCATGTGGGCTTCAGTAGTTGTGGCACACGGGCTCAGTAGTTGTGGCTTGCGGGCTCTAGGGCACGGCTCGGTAGTTGTGGCACACGGGCTTAGTTGCTGCGCGGCATGTGGGATCTTCCCAGACCAGGGCTCAAACCATGTCCCCTGCATTGGCAGGTGGATTCTTAACCACTGCACTGCCAAGGAAGTCCCTCCCTATGTATTTTAATTGCAATTTTTTAATTAAGTGAATAGTTTTATAATATAATGATAATGCAAATATTGTTCATGAGTAAGCAATACTTTGTTTACATTTCTTTTCTTATTCATTTTTTGTTTTCCTGGAATTAAATATTGTCTACTTATTCATTTTGTTATGTTTTATGCATTTGTGTTAGTGGAGATACAGATATAAAATACTTTTCTTATACTTCTCTAATTCTCTTTCCAGCAACATGGTCAAGCACCTTAAGTATTCTAATAGTTATTCTTCATTTTTTTTTTTAATAGAGCCATCTCTCCTGGATCCTTCCGTCCTTCAGTTTCTACCTGAACTGGTTTGTCTCTAGAACTGGTTTGTCACCTTAGTACATTTCTTCATCACCCTTCTAGAAATTCAACTTGCCTCTTTCCTTGTTGGAATCCTTGTTTTCTCAATCAGATCTTCCTCTTTCTTGGTTTATTCCCTTCTTTTGGTAACACACATGTTCCAGAAGCTTCTTGGAAAAAGAGATACAAAGAAAGCAAAGTTTTTGAGATCTGCCTGCTTGAAAACATCTTTTTTTTTTTTTTTTTTTTGCTACCTTCATATTTTTATAGTTTGAGCAGAGAATCGGGTTGGAAATTTTTTCTTGCAGAATTTTGGAGACATTGCTGCATTAGCTTTTAGCTACTAGTGTTGCTGAGAGTCTAATGCCATTCTATTTCCTTGTGACCTTTCTGGAAGCTTTTAGATTCTTATTATCCCTGCTAATGGAGGATTTTACAGTGATGTGCCTTGGTATGGCTTGTTTTCATTTCTCATTCTCGTTTGGACCTGTCACATTCTTTATCCTGGGATATGTTCCTGCATCGTGTCTGCGATGGTTAATTTTATATGTCAGCTTGACTGGGCCACAAGGTGCCCAGATATTTGGTTAAACATTATTCTGGGTGTGCCTATGCGTGTTTCTAGACGAGATTAACATTTGAATCAGTGAGTAAAGCAAATTGCCCTCCAATGTGGGTAAGCCTCATTCAATTCATTGAAACCCTGAACAGAAAAAAAAAAGGCTGAGTAAGAGAGAATTCGCTTTCTCTGCCTGACTGTCTTCCATATGGGAAATCAGTCTTCTCCCGCCTTTGGACTAGGCTTGAACTGGAAACATACCCTTGACTTTCCTGGTTCTTCAGCTTGCTGATTGCAGATCTGGCCTCCATAATCAAGTAAGCTGATTCCTTATAATAAATATATTAAATTTATATAAATATAAATATATACCCCATTGGTTTTGTTTCTCTGGAGAACCCAGACTAATATAATAGCTGACAATTTCTGCTTCTTTCTTTTATTTTCTTTCTGAAATCCCTATTAATCAGATATTGAACCTCTTGAACTGCCCTACTTTTCTTTCCTTTTCTAGTTTTTTGTTCTACTTTTCAGGGATTCTTCAACTTTGTCTTTTAACCCTTCTATTGAATTTTTTACTTAAATCAACATATTTTTAATTTCTAAAGCTTTTTGTTAATTATTCCATTGTCTCATCATTCTGTTTTTGTCTCAAGGATTTAATATCATCACTTATCTTTCAGAGGATATTAGTCATTTGTTTGAAGTTTCCTTCCGTTCCTTGTACTGTCTTTGATTTTTCTGAGTTCCTTTTTTCTGTCGTTTTTCTTCCTGTTTTTTTTCATGTCAGAGGCTTTCCTCAAAAAGTCTGCCAGTTCATATTAAATGTGAGGTGCTAAAAGGCTGATTGGAAGCTCTAGGAATATGAATGGGGTTTGTTGTATGGTGAGTTTTACTGTAGGTTAATCAAGTGGAACATGGACATTTTACTGGACAACACTAAATGTCAATAGGTCTTTCTTCTTGGAAATTCTCCAAGGAAAAATTATCCAGTCTGCTGACTGAGGCATATAAACTTCCCTGCCAGCATTCTGGGGGCTGAGAAGGGGAGAAGGCCTGGATGTCACTGTGCAGTGTGTAGCCTTTCACTCAATCCCACTGTTTTCTGTCTGGTGCCTTATCCCCTTCAGTTGTGCCTGTCATCATCCCTGAGTTCACCGTCTCTTCAACATCATCTCTCCATGGATCAAACCTCCCATTTCCTGCTGAGGTTGGGGGTTTAATCACTGGACATCATGGGGTGGGGTAGAAGTTCAAGGGGTCTACTTGCTCCTTATGCAAACTCTCAGCTAATTTTCCTATGTTCATCTCACATCTTGCCCCTCCTGAAAGTACATGGTGTCTCTAATTTCTGAGTCTCTCAGGTGTTCTGGGCCATGAATCAGTTTGCTTCTCATTGGAAACTACCTCTGCAGAAACATAAGCTTCAGTTTTCCCTATTCTGGTAACTCAGTTACCACTTATTCTCCACTTTTAACCTTCCAAAGTTTTGTCGATGTCTCTAATCCTCTATGGTGCTCTCTCTCATCTATTGGCCCTGTATTATCTCTGTATGTCTTTACTCTCATTTGGGTGAGGTTTTAGGAGAAAGCATAGATGAACACAAAACACGTGTTGCAATAGATACACAAGAATCCTTTACAATACATTAAGTATAGAGAACAAAATGTGAACGCATCATTCTCCCAAGCCCTCCATTCTCCCAAGGCAGTCCCTGTCTGTGATTTGGTACACACACACTCCCCAGGCTATTCTTGATTATTACAGATATACAGACTATTTGATTCTATATTTTTTTGTCTGGTCTTGGTTTTGTCACTTAACAAAATGTCTTAGAGCTCTTTCCATATTAATATCTATAGACCTATCTCATTCTTTTTAATAACTATATTATATTCAATAGTATAAATTTATCATAAGTTATTTAACCATTTAACCACTCTCTTTTTTAAACTTTATACACATACACAGACATATATATACACATAGATATCTTCTTGAAAAGTAAGTAAATTAGGTGACTAGAATTGCATAAATATCAAATAATCACATATATGTAAGGAAGAGATCAAAAGGACAATGTTATATACCTAGAAATCTTCATGGTTATATCTAATAGTGGATGAACAGAGCCATCTCCAATGCCTCTACAATCTGAGATATTAGGATTCACCTCCAGCTAAAGATGCACCATAGTTCAACATAGAGAATCCTAAAGATGCTACCAGAAAACTACTAGAGCTAATCAATGAATTTGGTAAAGTTGCGGGATCCAAAATTAATGCACAGAAATCTCTTGCATTCCTATACACTAATGATGAAAAATCTGAAAGTGAAATTAAGAAAACACTCCCATTTACCATTGCAACAAAAAGAATAAAATATCTAGGAATAAACCTACCTAAGGAGACAAAAGACCTGTATGCAGAAAATTATAAGACACTGGTGAAAGAAATTAAAGATGATACAAATAGATGGAGAGATATACCATGTTCTTGGATTGGAAGAATCAACATTGTGAAAATGACGATACTACCCAAAGCAATCTACAGATTCAATGCAATCCCTATCAAACTACCAATGGCATTTTACAGAACTAGAACAAAAATCTCACAATTTGTATGGAAACACAAAAGACCCCGAATAGCAAAAGCAATGTTGAGAAAGAAAAATGGAGCTGGAGGAATCAGGCTCCCTGATTTCAGACTATACTACAAAACTACAGTAATCAAGACAGTATGGTACTGGCACAAAAACAGAAATATAGATCAATGGAACAGGATAGAAAGCCCAGAGATAAACCCATGCACATATGGTCACCTTATCTTTGATAAAGGAGGCAAGAATATACAGTAGAGAAAAGACAGCCTCCTCAATAAGTGGTGCTGGGAAAACTGGACAGCTACATGTAAAAGAATGAAATTAGAACACTCCCTAACACCATACACAAAAATGAACTCAAAATGGATTAAAGACCTAAATGTAAGGCCAGACACTATTAAACTCTTAGAGGAAAACATAGGCAGAATACTCAATGACATAAATCACAACAAGATCCTTTTTGACCCACCTCCTAGAGAAATGGAAATAAAAATAAACAAATGGGACCTAATGAAACTTAAAAGCTTTTGCACAGCAAAGGAAACCATAAACAAGATGAAAAGACAACCCTCAGAATGGGAGAAAATATTTGCAAATGAAGCAACTGACAAAGGATTAATCTCCAAAATTCACAAGCAGCTCATGCAGCTCAATATCAAAAATACAAACAACCCAATCCAAAAATGGGCAGAAGACCCAAATAGACATTTCTCCAAAGAAGATATACAGATTGCCAACAAACACATGAAAAGATGCTCAACATTGTTAATCATTAGAGAAATGTAAGTCAAAACTACAATGAGATATCATCTCACACCAGTCAGAATGGCCATCATCAAAAAATCTACAAACAGTAAATGCTGGAGAGGGTGTGGAGAAAAGGGAACCCTCTTGCTCTGTTGGTGGGAATGTAAATTGATACAGCCACTATGGAGAACAGTATGGAGGTTCCTTAAAAAACTAAAATAAAACTACCATATGATCCAGCAATCCCACTACTGGGCATATACCCTGAGAAAACCATAATTCAAAAAGAGTCATGTACTACAATGTTCATTGCAGCTCTATCTACGATAGCCAGGAGATGGAAGCAACCTAAGTGTCCATCAACAGATGAATGGATAAAGAAGATGTGGCACATATATACAATGGAATATTACTCAGCCATAAAAAGAAACAAAATTGAGTTATTTGTAGTGAGGTGGATGGACTTAGAGTCTGTCATACAGAGTGAAGACAGTCAGAAAGAGAAAAACAAATACCGTATGCTAACACATATACATGGAATCTAAGAAAAAAAAATGGTCATGAAGAACCTAGGGGCCAGACGGCAATAAAGATGCAGACCTACTAGAGAATGGACTTGAGGATATGGGGAGGGCAAAGGGTAAGCTGGGACAAAGTGAGAGAGTGGCATGAACGTATATACTCTACCAAATGTAAATTAGATAGCTAGTGGGAAGCAGCCGCATAGCACAGGGAGATCAGCTCGGTGCTTTGTGTCCCCCTAGAGGCCTGGATAGAGAGGGTGGGAGAGAGGGAGACGCAAGAGGGAGGAGATATGGGGATATATGTATACGTATAACTGATTTGCTTTGTTATAAAGCAGAAACTATCATAATTAAGCTAAAGCATTCTTGAAGCTATGCAAGCCCATAGACATAAAGCTATGTTAATCAATAACTCCATGGGGGACTTCCTTGGTGGTATAGTGGTTAAGAATCCACCTGCCCAGCTTCCTTGCTGGCGCAGTGGTTAAGAATCCACCTGTCAGTGCAGGGAACACAGGTTCCAGCCCTGGTCCGGGAAGATCCCACATGCCACGGAGCAACAAAGCCCGTGCACCACAACAGCTGAGCCTGCACTCTAGAGCCCACGAGCCACAACTACTGAGCCCTCATGCCTAGAGCCCGTGCTCCACAACAAGAGAAGCCACGGCAGTGAGAAGCCCATGCACCGCAACAAAGAGTAGCCCTGTTCGCCACAACTAGAGAAAGCTCGCGCTTACTAATGAAGACCCAATGCAGCCAAAAATAAATTTAAAAAACAACAACAACAACAAAAAAGAATCCGCCTGCCAATGCAGGGGACACGGGTTCAAGCACTGGTCCGGGAAGATCCCACATGCCGCGGAGCAACTAAGCCCGTGCGCCACAACTACAACTTGTTGCGGAGCCCGTGTGCTCCGCAACAAGAGAAGCCACTGCAATAAGAAGCCTGCACACCACAACTAAGAGTAGCCCGTGCTCACCGTAGCTAGAGAAAGCCTGCGTGCAGCAACGAAGACCCAATGCAGCCAAAAAGAAATAAATTTATGAAAAAAAATAATAACTCTATGGTTCAATTTACAATTTATCTTTTTGCAAAACATGTGATGTATTCTCCACTAATCAGAACCACTTTGTGTCAGAGTCCTGACAGGAAACAGATGGCACTTTCAAGTGGGGAACTGAGGCAAATTTAATGAAGGGACCATTTTCAGGGTGTGAGGGTTAAGGGAGAACAGAAAGGGATGGTGAGCGTTCTGAGGCTTGCAACACAGAGAACCGTGACCCCCTTTAGGCCCCAGGATCAGGGAAGAGAGCAGTTACTGGGCCCAGGGAGTATCTCTAGCTGTAAGAGAGGGCACCTGCAGGAGCCGCGGCTTGATAGAGGGACACAGCCAACCTTCCGCAACCAGAAAGGGAGGAGCTGGAGGAAAACACCTGACCTCACTCTTCATCTTGTATTTTTCTTTGCTGAATCTGGCACCCCCAGGTGAGGAGAAGAGTAGAGAGTCAATCTGGAGGGACAAATGGAAACTACTTCTCGTATATGAAGAAGGTACCTCAGTGTCCTACTTGCTCTTTATTAGCCATGTCTGTGGACCTCGGGGCAAAGCCATTCACCAAGAACCACAGATGATGTATTTATCCAATCACAGTAATGAATTAATTAAATCTGCTCTGAAAATTGCCCACACATTGGCTTATAATTCCAATTATATAGAAAAGAGACTACATAGAAGAAGAGTCAATAAAAATGAAAAAGTAAACTTTGGACGGAAAACCATCTGTTTTTGTGCCTGAACTGTGCAGGCACAAATGAGTGCATGTAAAACTGATGGACGTGGAATGGCTGTGGACTGGACCAAGGTCAGTCTCCTGGTTTTGATATTGCACTGTAGTTATGTAAGATGTCAGCATTGGAGTAACTGGGTGAAGGGTACCAGGATCTCTCTGTACTATTTTTGCAACTATCTGTGAATCTATAATTATCACCCCCACACAAAAAAATCTTTTAAAGGTTACGTACCGAGTTATTCCATTTATTTGATATATTTTTTAAAATAATTTATTTGATATATATTTTTAAAATAAATTTATTCATTTTAGGCTGTGTTGGGTCTTCGTTGCTGCTGTGCTTTCTCTAGTTGCAGCGAGCAGGGGCTACTCTTTGTTGTGGTGTGCGGTCTTCTCATTGTGGTGGCTTCTCTTGTTGCAGAGCATGGGCTCTAGGTGCGCGGGCTGCAGTAGATGCAGCACGTGGGCTCGCTAGTTGTGGTGCACGGGCTTCGTTGCTCTGCGGCATGTGGGATCTTCCTATACCAGGGCTCGAACCCACGTCCCCTGCATTGGCAGGCAGATTCTCAACCACTGAGCCACCAGGGAAGCCCCTATTTGATATTCTTGAAAGGACAAAAGTATAGCAACAGAGAACAGATCATTGGTTGCCAGGGGCAGGGGAAGGATGTGACTACAAAAGAGTAGCTCACAGAGATTTGTGGGGTGATGGGACACTTCCGTATCCTGATTGTGGTTGTGGTTAAGTGAATCTATACATGTGTTAAAGCTCATAGAACTGTATACCATGAAAATGTCAATTTTACTGTATATTAATTATTTTTAAAACTTGTCATTATCTTTTTAAAAATTTATTTATTTATTTATTTTTGGCTACATTGGGTCTTTGTTGCTGCACATGGGCTTTCTCTAGTTGTGGCGAGCGGGGGCTACTCTTCATTACAGTCTGTGGGCTTCTCGTTGCGGTGACTTCTCTTGTTGCAGAGCACAGGCTTTAGGCGCAAGGCTTCAGTAGTTGTGGCGCACGGGCTTAGTTGCTCTGTGGCATGTGGGATCTTCCCAGACCAGGGCTCAAACCTGTGTCCCCTGCATTAGCAGGCAGATTCTTAACCACTGCGCCACCAGGGAAGCCCAAACTTGTCATTATCTTAAATATTCTTTGAAAACTGTTGAAAGCTTTGGAGTCAGTCAGACTTTCATTTAAATTCTGGGCTAGGGAATTCCCTGGCAGTCCAGTGGTTAGCACTCTGCTCTCTCACTGCCAAGGGCCTGGGTTCCCTCCCTGGTCAGGGAACTAAGATCCTGCAAGCCATGAGACAGGGCCAAAAAAAAAAAAAAAAAAAAGTTAGGTCTCAGTTATCCTATCTATAAAATAGGAATAACAGTATCCATCTAATGATAATGTATGTAAAGGTCTTAGCACATTGCCTAGCACTGAGTAAATAGCATCACTTATTTTAATTATTTTTTTTTATTTTGAGAATTCAGTCTGTAAGGACATTCAGAATAAGGAAAAGGGCTTACTGGATGTCTCTAATGGAAAACTGCATTGTCTAGAGCATACCCTTTGCTTTGTCGGATTCTAGCCTTTTGCTGACTTTGAGCTATTTCATAACTCTGAATTTGTAGATATTTGGTAGCAATGCAAGATAATTTTTATCTAGTGTCATACAAATAAATTCTGTGGTGGAATTATGGCATGGTGGTTTAATCTGACTACTCCACATCCCTCAACTGCCCTGCTCCACATCCCCGTGAAAATTCCAGTTTTGTGTCCCTTTGTAAATTCATTTCAACATTTCTTTATTCCATAGAAAATTGTGGTTCTTTTGACTTCTCTTTTGAACCAGTTATAATGTAATTCCAGTTTCTTCATTGAATAATGAGTAAGTAAAATCTTTAACATGTGTTCATTTTACATCTGCATGAGAGTCATGATTTTACCTTTTGGGGGAAATCTACCCTTTAACAATTTTATAGCTGGAAAATGCTCAGAGGCAATGGGAAATTGTAATAAAAGCACTATGCACAGCATCTTAGATGCTAAGTCGTTTTGGCTATTTTGAATTATCTGGAATTTTAGTGTCTTTTAAATAAATAATCCTGATAATCAAATAAAGTTTTTGTTACCCTTGTTAATAGTGCTTTGAACAGAGTAAGTCCTTAATTAAGATTTGCTAAATGAATCAATTGAATTGTTATTTTATCTGAGATTTCTCCATCAGATGGAAAAACAGACTTTAACTTTTGTCTTCACGGGCTGAGGCAAAGATTCCCAATGCTCTTCATTACTTATTTATAGTTGTTTCAAATTTTATCAGTCTAGAGGGGCTAGATTGTAACGAATAGCTCCCAAACCTCAGTGGTTTAACATAAAAAAAGTTGGGGCTTCCCTGGTGGCGCAGTGGTTGGGAGTCCGCCTGACGATGCAGGAGACACGGGTTTGTGCCACAGTCTGGGAAGATCCCCCATGCCGCGGAGCGGCTAGGCCCGTGAGCCATGGCCGCTGAGCCTGCGCGTCCGGAGCCTGTGCTCCGCAACGGGAGAGGCCACAACAGTGAGAGACCCGCGTACCGCAAGAAAAAAAAAAGTTAATTTTTCACTGTTCATTGCAGTGAGGGAGGGTCTTTTAATCATTGCCACGCAAGGACCCAGGCTGTGGAGGATCTATGCTAACATCTACTACTACAACCCCTGCAGCAGCGGGATGGGGATCTGAGGCATCACGCGCGGGTTTTTAAAGTTTTCCCTGAGAAATGATACACGTCACCTCTCAAGTTCCTTTGGCCAAAGCAAATCGCGTGGTCTCACCTTAATTCTAAAGGGGCAGGGAATTACAGCCCCTACCATGTGCCAGGAGGAAAAAAATCCCAAAACAGCAGTAATGAATCCCACATCAGTACACTCAGAGATAAAAGGAACACAGAAGGATGGGGTGCCCAGCAAGAGACTTCTAATAATTTTTAATGTAAACTGTGGGGATGTTAGAAATTTACTCGACACCTTCCCCCTGCATGAAAACGTTCCCCTGCCACTGCCCCACAAGAAATCATTCTTTGCAATTTTTGTTGTTGTTGTTAGAGTTTACAGAAAAGGAAGAAAACTTTCCTTTTTATTACCACTGCCAGAAAATCACTGAAGTCCCTGGTAGAGGTGAAGAGAGCCTGGGGGCACTAATCTAAGAAAAGGAATAGTCTAAATGTCTCAGGGAAAACTGAATGCTTAGAGAGAATCAAAATGAAATTTCAAGTGAAAAAACAAAGGAGGAGTGAAAAAATAGACTTCTTATTGGATAAAAGTAGATTTTTTTTAATAGATCTTCATTGGAGAATAATTGCTTCACAATACTGTGTTCGTTTCTATTGTACAACAAAGTGAATCAGCCATATGTATACACGTGTCCCCATATCTCCTCCCTCTTGAGCCTCTCTCCCACCCTCCCCATCCCACCCCTCTAGGTCATCACAAAGCACCAAACCAATCTCCCTGTGCTGTGCTGCTGCTTCCCACCAGCCAGATCGATGGGTCTGAGAAAGTGTTTACCTGATTATCCACCATGGGGGTGGCTGGCTACAGAGCTCTGGTTGATTTTTGTGTACTCTTTGATGAAGAAAGAATAATTAGCCCTGGCACAATTTAAAAACAGGAAGAATGAAGGTTTTAAATCACTGTTTTATTGAAGGAAAAGCGTAGCCTGCACCAGAGGACTCAAAAAACCCAGGAAGTGAAGTGTAGCCAACGACTGGCTGGAGGCAAGGAGCGGGTCGGTTCTATACCTGGATCCAGACCAAGTCTGTTTCAAGTTTATTTGACTGAGAATTTCACTTTGAAAAGAGTACTTCACTGGGACCTTTGGGAGCTGTCAAACTCTGCCCCAGGGGAGAAGATTAACGGCTCTGTGGACCAGCAGGGAGAAGCCTAGTAAATCAGAGGCCCCTTGTCTGTGGGTCTGTGGTTTACAGGTGGCAACATAACAGGCTGTGCCTCTCCACGGGCGCCTCAGGGACTTCATAGTTTATGGGTCAGAACTTACCATGTGGATGGAAGGGAGCATCTGAATCTGTTCTCCAAACTGCTGATTGAAAAATGGGCTTGAATGAGCCTACAAAAGAAAAGTTTCCTTGAATTATCTATCTTCTGGAAGGATCCCCAGGAAGCTGGTAACAGTGGTGGCCTCTGAGGAGGGGACCAGCCCTTTTGTGTCTCACGCGGGGGCGGTCAAGCGTAGCGGTTAAGAGTGTGACCCTGGAAGCTTTGGTCTGTCCTTTAGTGGCTGTGTGGGTTTTCAACCTAAATGGTCTTGGCTGTAAAATGGGGATTATAATAAGGATTAAATGAGTTAATTATTCGGAAAGTGGAACAATGAACATAGTGCTATACACCTATTGGCTTTTCTTATCCCATGTATTTGCACATATATATACCTATTGAAAAAAATTTTTTTAATTTTATGTTTTTATTGAAGTATAGTTGATTTACAGTGTTGTGCCATGAAAAAATTTAATTTTATGTTTTTATAAAGCATTAGAAATATTTCTATAGTGCAAGTAATTGTCTCCTAATCTGCTCTCTGTGATTTTATTTTTATAAATGAAATTTTCTTACAGTTAGACACAACTCTAGTGCCCCTTCCTCCCTCTGTCTCCCTTCTTTGCATTTCTTTTCCATGATTCTGTCCTTCACACAGCTATGTGGTGACCTGGAAGTGTGAGGGGTCATTTCCATCAGTGGTCCCCAGAGCCCAGTTCTCTGGTGATCACCTGATTGCTCCCCAGAGAGCTTATCAATAGCAGAGGAAATGAAATAATATTTACTACCCCTCATGCAGTCCCCAAAGAGGGAATGATGCTCTCTTCCTCCATTTTATTTTGCAATTAGGAAAAGCAAGGGAATGCCTTCTAAAAGTGATGCGTAAGGGCATGGATGTTCAGCGAGAATTACCACCATCCAGTTTTTATTTTTTAAAAATTTCAAATATACAAAAAGGTAGAGAGAATGGTATAATGAACGCTTGTCATATCCAGCACCCAGGTTTAACAATGTTAACTCTGCCATATTTGCTCCTTTTTTCTCTTAGTTGTTTTAAACAAAATTATAGAGCATGACTTTTTCCCCTCTTTTGTAAATACAGCTTTATTGAGGTGTAAGTCACATGCCATACAATTCACCCATTTAAAGTGCACAATTCAGTGTTTTTTACTATATTCACAGATATGTGCAACCCATCACCACAATCAATTTAAGAACATTTTCATCATCGCAAAAGGAAATCTTGAATCCTTAAGCCATTAACCCCACTTCCTTCCACATGCCCAGCCCTAGGCAACCACTAATCTACCTTCCATCTTTTTAAATACATTTGCCTATTCTAGACATTATATGTAAGAGGAATCATACAATATGTAGCCTTTTATGACTGGCTTCTTTCATTTAGCATAATATTTTCAAGGTTCAACCATGTTGTGGCACTAGTCAATACTTTATGTCTGAATAATATCCCATCATATAGATATTCCATATTTTATTTATCCATTCATTAGTTGATAGACATTTAAGTTGTTCCCTTTTTTTTTTTTTTTTTTTTTGCCGTACGCGGGCCTCTCACTGTTGTGGCCTCTCCCATTGCGGAGCACAGGCTCCGGACGTGCAGGCTCAGCGGCCATGGCTCACGGGCCCAGCTGCTCCGCGGCATGTGGGATCCTCCCGGAGCGGGGCACGAACCCGCGTCCCCTGCATCGGCAGGCGGACTCCCAACCACTGCGCCACCAGGGAAGCCCCTAAGTTGTTCCCATTTTTGACTACTATAAGGCTGCTATGAACATCGGCCTACAAGTAACCTGATATTTTACCCCTAATTTTTTTATATTCATGTCTAAGAGATAAGGACATTTTCCCACATAGCCACAATGTCATCCAAATCAGCAATCCTCTAATAACCCAATCAAGATACAAATTTCTGGGGACTTCCCTGGCGGTCCAGTGGTTAAGACTCCATGCAATACAGGAGGCACAATTCAGGTTGGGGTTTCATCTTTCCCCAGGTGGTATCCAAGTTCCTGGGGGTTTATAGAGTGTGGATGTGTATAGACGGGTGGGTCTTGGGTGCCTGGACAGTCATCTCTCCATGACATCCACTGAAGCATTCCCATGGCCCTCTGTCCACTCAGTCCATGCAGATCAGCACTAGATCAGATTCCCCTCAGTCTGAATCTGTTTCCACATCAGGTCCAACTGCTCGCTGCTCAAAAATCAATACTCAAGAGGAAAATGTTGGTAGAGAGGAAAGATCCTTCTAATCAGAACACTGGCAATCTGGGGAGAGGGTGGACTCAGTGTCCCCCAAAAACCACCTCTGAAGATTCTGCTCAGCCGTGAAAGTTTTTCAGGGGAAAAAAGGAAGTACTCTCAGTTAATCATTGAGATAAGGGTTCAGAGTCGTCACCATCCCCCACTGTGTGCAGGCTGATGTGCAGGCTTGTCCACTCCTCGTGAGTTTTCTTTAGATGCTATCTTGTTCACACAGTTTGTTCTTGAGATTACTGAAGGGGAATCTAGGGATGAGATCTGGTCATCTGTTAATTATTTATTTTTCATTTCTACTTCTTTGATCTGCAGAAAGAACCAACAGGTTAGGCAAGGTATTGTGTGATCAAAAGATTTGAAAGGTGTGCTAGGGCCAGAGATGAGTAGATCATGGGGGTGCCTTGTTTAAGGTTAACGACAAGACAAAAGGGGCCTCCTGCAGAGAACTTTTTCCTGCAAAGAGCTATGTCCTGCCAACAGCTGCTTACCAAACAAGATCTCCTTAGGTCACCTGGCTTTTTGGTCCTTGTCTATGATATTCTTGAGCACACAGGAAACATTTTATGTCTCCAGTCCTCAGCTGTGGGATTAGGCAGTCCATGGGACCATTTTCCGTCTGATTGTCCAGACCCGCCCATGCTGTCTAGCGTGGTCTCCAGCCACAGGTAGCTGCTGAACATTTTCTTTTTTTAAATTGGAATCACACATTTCTATTTCATAGATTATTTTAAAGCAGAGCAAATATCAAAAGATACATTTGAGCCTGATGGTTCTTCTCTGAAAATCGTTACTATACATTTGCATTTCCTTAAGTACTGATTCCTTTTCTTTTTTTTAATTAAATTTTTTATTGGAGTATAGTTGATTTATAATGTTGTGTTAGTTTCTGCTGTACAGCAAAGTGAATCAGTTATACATATACATATATCCACTCTTTTTTAGATCCTTTTCCCATATAGGTCATTACAGAGTATTGAATAGAATTCCTTGTGCTATTCAGTAGGTTCTTATTAGTTATGTATTCTATATATAGCAGTGTGTATATGTCAATCCCAATCTCCCAATTTATCCCTCCTCCCCTGCCCCCCCCCCCCCCCCCCCCCCCGCTTATCCCCTGGTAACCACAAGTTTGTTTTTACATCTGTGACTCAACTTCTGTTTTGTAAATAGGTTCATTGTACCATTTCTTTAGATTCCACATATAAGTGATATCATATGATATTTGTCTTTCTCTGTCTGACACTTAATTGAAATATGGCTACTCCAAACTGGGGTGTGCTGTGACTATAAAATACACACTAGATTTCAAAAACTTAGTACAGAAAAATGCAAAACATCTCATTAATAATTTCTCTATCAATTACATGTTAAAATGATGATATTTGGATATGCTGGTATAAATAAAATATTTAACATTAATTTCACCCATTTCTTCTTACTCTCTTTAATGTGGCTACTTACTAGAACACTCAAAATTACACACATAGCTCAATATATTTGTGTCGGACAGTGTGCTGGTCTAGATTTTCCATGTGGCCATTTCCCCCCTACTATGCCACTTCCTCTTCTCTGCCACGAGGCATGGGGCTTCTGATGTTCTACCTACTCCACAAACTCTACTCAGGAATGGGGTTCAGCAGGGTGGGAGATAGCGCCCAGGCCCCTTTCTCAGGAACACTCGCCGGTATCTTACTTGTTTCCTTTTCCTCAACTTTCCTATCTCCTCCCAATTAGACCATATTTAGTCAGGGAGGAGGTAATACAGCTTTTCAGCCTGTCTTCCAAAACTGTTGTTTATACCCCACCTGAGTATTTGAAAGTCAAAAGCCAAGAATGCGACTCTGGTTCTACTGTGTTATTCTTACCTGGAGGCAGTCTGGGCATGAAACACTCTCACTACTGCCGGAATGGGGGAGTCATTACAGAGAAGCAGGAAATACTGGAAATTAAAACTGCATTAATTACTCTACCAAAGCATTACCCATCATTCTAGAAACACGTGTTGCACAGTGATTATGTCAAATGCCATGCTAGGATTTGGGAATACTGGGATGAAGGAGACCTAGGCCCTACTGTCAAAGAGGACAGGCCTAGTTGGTGATTTAAGTATATAATCCTTAGGTGCAGTGAAATTTTAGAGGCGCTACAGCTGAAGTATCTGTTCAGGACACAATGGGGCACAAGAAAAGGGCTGACTGGCCAATTCTGCTGCACGGTAAGGGCAGAGCACCCAGTAAATACAAGCCAAAGCACTGTGGGAATCAAACAGCTTGTTATGGACTCTTCAGGCCTCAGGAAAGTCACTTTCTGAGCCTTGGTTTCCTCATCTGAGAATAATATGGATGATTTTGACCATTTCCTCTCTCTTAACGCACTGTTGTAAAGGAGAAATATTCATTAAATAAATATACCAAAATCTTAGCATGGCTTGGCATTGGGTGGGGGGATTATGGGTGACAATTATTTTGTACTTAATATTCTGTATTACCCAACTTTATATAATAAACAAGTATTGGGCTTCGCTGGTGGCGCAGTGGTTGAGAGTCCGCCTGCCGATGCAGGGGACACGGGTTCGTGCCCCGGTCCGGGAAGATCCCACATGCCGCGGAGCGGCTGGGCCCGTGAGCCATGGCTGCTGAGCCTGCGCGTCCGGAGCCTGTGCTCTGCAGCGGGAGAGGCCACAACAGTGAGAGGCCCGCGTACCGCAAAAAAACAAAAAACAAGTATTACTTTTATAATCCGTTTAAAAAAGAACAATTTTATTTTAAATTTTGCCTTTGCTGCCAAACTTTTTGCACTAATGGTCTATACTGGCTCCCTGCACTTCCTCCCCTTCCACTGAATCCAACCATTGTAATCTGGCTTCCACCCCCTCATCAAAAGGTCTCCAGTGGCCTCCCACTTGCCAAGGCCAATGACCTCTTTTCAACCCTTGTCCAACTTGATTTCTCCACAGCATTAACACAGCTCCTTAACCTTTCTGAAAATCATTGTTTAAATTATAGAAAGAATGGACCTGTACTACAAAAAAGAAAACAAACTATCATCTACAGTGTCACCACCATACTATAACCAAGGCCACTTTGGTATATTTCCTGCTAGTCTTTTTACTTAAGTATTTTTTTACATCATTATGGCATGAATGTGAATCCATTTTTGAATTTACCACCTCTTTCTTGAAACTCTCCTTATTTCCACAAAACAACTGTTTCCTGGGTTTTCAATAATTTACTCATCTCTTAAACTTGTACACTAATGCACTACTTTGCATAAAATTTTCTAAAATGCTTGTTAAAGTGCAGGTCCCTGGACCCCACTCTACCCCCTCACAAATACTCTATTTCATTAGGATTGGTTTGGACCCAAGAGCCTATGTTTCTATTTGTAGTTTTTTAAGGAACCTCCATACTGTTCTCCATAGTGGCTGTATCAATTTACATTCCCACCAACAGTGGAAAAGGGTTCCATTTTCTCCACACCCTCTCCAGCATTTATTGTTTGTAGATATTTTGATGATGCCCATTCTGACCGGTGTGAAGTGATACCTCATTGTAGTTTTGATTTGCATTTCTCTAATAGTTAGTGATGTTGAGCATGTTCTCATGTGCCTCTTGGCCACCTGTATGTCTTCTTTGGAGAAATGTCTATTTAGGTCTTCTGCCCATTTTTTAATTGAGTTGTTTGGTTTTTTGATATTCAGCTCCCTGGGCTGTTTGTATATTTTGGAGATTAATCCTTTGTCCGCTGCTTCATTTGCGAATATTTTCTCCCCTTTTGAGGGTTGTCTTCTCATCTTGTTTATGGTTTTCTTTGCTGTGCAAAAGCTTTTAAGTTTCATTAAGTCCCATTTTTTATTTTTGGTTTTATTTTCATTACCCTAGGAGGTAGGTCAAAAAAGATCTTGCTGTGGTTTGTGTTAAAGAGTGTTTTTCCTATGTTTTCCTCTAAGAGTTTTATAGTGTCTGGTCTTACGTTTAAGTCTTTAATCCATTTGGAGTTTATTTTTGTGTATGGTGTTAGGGAGTGTTCTAATTTCATTCTTTTACATGTAGCTGTCCAGTTTTCCCAGCACCATTTATTGAAGAGGCTGTCTTTTCTCCCTTGTTTGTTCTTGCCTCCTTTGTCATAAATTAGGTGACCATATGTGTGTGGGTTTACCTCTGGGCTTTCTATCCTGTACCATTGATCTATATTTCTGTTGTTGTGCCAGTCTTGATTACTGTAGCTTTGTAGTATAGTCTGAAATCAGGGAGCCTGATTCCTCCAGCTCTGTTTTCCTTTTTCAAGATTGCTTTGGCTATTCGGGGTCTTTTATGTTTCCACACAAATTGTAAAATTTTCGATCTAATTCTGTGAAGAATGCCATTGATAGTTAAGACCCAGCAATCCCACTACTGGGCATATACCCTGAGAAAACCATAATTCAAAAGGACACATGTACCCCAATGTTCATTGCAGCACTATTTACAATAGCCAGGACATGGAAACAACCTAAATGTCCAATGATAGATGAATGGATAAAGAAGATGTGGTACATATATACAAAGGAATATTACTCAGCCATAAAAAGGAATGAAATTGGGTCATTTGTAAAGATGTGGATGGACCTAGAGTCTGTCATACAGAGTGAAGTTAGCCAGAAAGAGAAAAATGGTACAGATGAACCTATTTGTCGGAAAGGAATAGAGACACAGATGTAGAGAATGGACATGTGGACACAGTGGGGGAAGGGGAGAGTGGGACAAATTGGGAGATTAGGTTTGACATAAATACACTACCGTGTGTAAAATAGCTAGTGGGAACCTGCTGTATAGCACAGCGAGCTCAGCTTGGTGCTTTGTGACGACCTAGGTGGATGGGATGGGGCGGGGAGGGAGGTCCAAGAGGGAGGGGATATATGTATACATGTAGCTGATTCACTGCATTGTACAGCAGAAACTAACACAACATTGTAAAGCAATTATACTCCAATTAAAAAAACCCAAAAAACAAAAACCAAGAGCCAGTGTTTCCTGCTTTCTATAGCAAGTGATCCAGAGATCCTACTGAGAAACACTGCTGCAGACTCACCCCTCCACAGCAAACAGCTAACCAACCAACTGAAGACCAAAAGCAACTTTGGAAACGCAAACCAGTGCTTCCTAATCATCAGATTCTCTAGGGGTTGGGTTTGAGTATCTGTCTATTTTTTAAGCCCTTCTTGTGATTCTAATGAGCCACGGCCTTACCTACAGCTACGTTATTCTATTTGCATTTCCCAATCTCAAGTCTCATATCTTTGCCTGCACCGTTCCCTTGGCCTGGATTTCCATTCCTACTCACATTCATCCTTGAAGTCCAGCTCAAAAGTGGCCTCCTCTGAAAACCTCACAGAGGCTTCTTTTCTATCTCCTCTGTCTTTCTTTCCCACTCACAAATTAGAGTTAGTCCTTTAAATGTCTATGACTTTAGGCTGGGCAACAAGCTACTTGAGAGCAAGTATAGTGGATGTATTAGTTACCTACTCCTGAGTAACAAATTTCCTCAAAACTTACTGGTTTAAAACAACAGTAAACATTTATTATCTCACAGATCTCATAACATCTGCAGTTCAGGAATTCAGAAGCAGCTTAGCTGGGTAGTTCAGGCTTGATTCTCTCATGAAGTTGCAGTCAAGGTGTAGGCCAGGGCTGTAGTCGTCTGAAGGTTTGACTAGGGCTGGAAAATCCACTTTCCAGATGGCACACTTAAGTGGCTAGCAAGTTGGTACCAGCTATTGACAGAGGGCCTCTGTTACTCTTCATGTGGATCTCGTCATAAGGCTTCTTGGGCATCCTCACAACATGGTGGCTGGCTTCCTTCAGAGCAGGTATTCTAAGAGAGAGCAAGATAAAGTCTACAATGTCTTTTATGACCTAGCTGTGAAGGTCACACACCATCACTTCTGTAGGATTCTGTTGGTCACACATGATACAATGTAGAAGATTATGCAAGGATACAAAAATACCAGGAAGTGAGGATCATTTGGGGTCATCTTTGAGGCTGGCTACCACAGAGAATATCTATTATTTTTGTCTATCAGTCACCCTTTGCTCTGTGTGGGAAACACATTTCGTGTTATACAACCAGGTTGAACCTTCCTCATCTGAGGGGGAAGTATATAACCTAAGCCTGGCCAATTTGAATATTCCATTCCTCTGGTCAGAGTGGTCAGTTAAACAGGCATGTGATCAACTAGAGATAATCAGAATCTTTCTGAATTTTGATATGTGGATTCTGAGGGAGAGAGGATCTCTATTCTGCTATTTTGAGCTCTAAGAATGATCTTAGAAGATCATTCTTAAGAAGCTGGAACTTCTTAAGGCCATTTGTTCAGGTCATATTGGAGGAAGCTATCTTTAGTAAGAGAAAATGAGGTCAGCACACAAAGAGAGGCAAAGATGAGTGGAGATGAATAGAGAAAAAGGAGTCCTGATGAAATCATTTGAGCTCCCTTGATCCAGCCATGCCTGAATTTACACACAGACTTTTCAGTTACATGAGTCAATAAATTTCCTTTTTTGTTTAAGCTAGTTTAAGTTGGATTCCTATCACCTGCAACCAAAACAACTCCAACGGATCCGCAGGGTCTGTATCTTATTCCTCCTGAGTTTTCAGCATTGGGTTCCAAGTACTCAACTCAAGTTGGATGAATACATTAACTATTTATTATATTTTTACATAAAAGTAATCTGATACATGCAAACACTGGGAATTTTTTAAAAAATGAATTGGCAACTTACCAAGTAAGTAACAGTTATGAGAACACTAAAAATTCTAGAACCTTTAAAACTTTGGTGATGCGGCAGCCCACAGAGCCATTATGTTAGTCTGGTGCTCAGTTTCCTAGAGTTCTGTGTAATGTGGTTGAATGAGTGACTGACCAGCATCCTGAGAACATGCAGAGCAAGGCTGAGGAAAGGAGGACTGTGGGAGATGCACACCAGGTTGCCTCGGTGACAGGGAAATGGAAGAAGGCCCTGAATGCACCTCGCAACACTCGGGTAACACTTGGTAAAATTACGTAGTGGGAATTAGAATGAGTAAATCAGCCAAGGACATCCACAGGATGCTGGCTATGGGTGGTGGGTTTCTGGTCTCTCTAAGAACCACGCCCAGAGAGGAACTTGCAAAAGCAAGATGCAAGACCAGATTTATACCTGCAGGTAAAGAGTTCACCAAATGACTGTGCTAGTAATCAGATTATCCCAACTCTTGCCCTGGTTGAGGGAGTACAAGGAGCAGAGAAAAATATGGCTTCATGAAGGAACGTTTTGCTGTGACTTAGATGCGTGAGCGGTTGTTCTGGGATAGGGGGACAGAAAAGGAAGGGAGCCAAATATGGGAAAGAGAAGCAAATTGTCACCTGCCTGCCTTTCTTGTCAAAGTCTTCTAATACTCAGCAGCTTTGTTGCATCTAGAAAAACTGTTATACACATCATCAACCAAGTGACAGGTCTTTATTTTTAATTCATCACCGAAGCCCTGCTGCCCAAATGATGCTTGACAGGAAAATCTCTTGTTGGTAAGGGCCTTTTCTCAAGCCAAGGAAAACCTCAGAATTCCTTAGTTTCCCCCCAGGGCTCTTAAAGCAAGTCCAGTTTTCTTTAATTCTATAAACTCCTGTGGCTCCTGGTCACTAACCGACTGCTATTTTTCAGAAAGGAAACTAGTGTCTATAACAGTAAGAGCCTGGATTCAGACTGCCTGGGTTCAAACCACAGGTTCCCCACTCACTTTGTCTGTATCATCTAGGACAAGTCATACTGTGTGCCCCAGTTTCCTTGCCAGTAAAATGGGGTTAATAATGTGATAGTAGTATCTCTTTATAGAGTTATGACAAGTATTAAATGAATATATATATGGAGAGAGAGAGAGAGTTTAGAACAGTGCCTGACACGTAGTAAGCCGTTTTAAATTTTTTGATATTATTATTATTATATAGACAAAACCACATTTCTATGAAACTTCCTCAAATCTTTGTCATTGTACATAGACTTTTTTTTTTCCTATTGGTCCTCTTTTTTTTTTCATTAAATACGTCTCATGAGAACTGTTTGTGGATCAAGTGTTGTCAACTGGCTTAAGCCAGTTTGGTGGCACACAATTGTCGGTGTCCTGGTGGAACCTCTGACAATTTGTCCCCTTAGAGCCTGGAGTTCCATGAACTTGTAGCTCCTGACCAGACCCATCAGGAAAACTTGAACTGGACACCACAGTGTTGTAGAGTAGGATCCAGCCACGCATCTCATCGGATCAGGTGACAGAATCCTGCACTAAGTGGCAAGCACAGGACTAAACAAACACCCGGGCCTAGAGCACTGTTCTGGGCTCACCCAAAACTTATGCCCCATTCATTTAAGGGTAAGATGCCCGTGCAGTGCACATACCTCAATAACCATCCATGTCATCAATAAATTATTAAGTTATTTCCAACATCTCTTATTGCTAAAGAATAAATTCTCTAGTGTAGGTTCAGAAACAGATAGTCAAAGGAGCTGCAGTAGCCACTATTCCAAGTCCAGGATCCTGATTAGGGCCCTTCAGTGGTGACAAACCACCCCCTAGAGTGTATATTCCCCATTAGAGCACTTTAAAGTGTTCATTAACAACTCCTAGGGTTTAATAGAATATTTAAAACTATTCCTTTAAAGCACACACATAGGGACTTCCCTGGTGGCGCAGTGGTTAAGAATTCACCTGCCAATGTAGGGGACACAGGTTCAAGCCCTGGTCCGGGATGATCCCACATACCGCGGAGCAACTAAGCCCGGGCACCACCACTACTGAGCCTGCGCTCTAGAGCCCGCGAGCCACAAGTACTGAGCCCACACACCGCAACTACTGAAGCCCTTGCACTCTATGGCCCATGGGCTACAACTTCTGAGCCCGCATGCTGCAACTACTGAAGCCTGGGTGCCTAGAGCCCATGCACCGCAATGAAGGGGAGCCCCCACTCACCACAACTAGAGAAAGCCTGTGTGCAGCAACGAAGACCCAGCACAGCCAAAAGTAAATAAACAAAATTTTTAAAAAATGACATCAGCTGACAAAATGCTCTCTTTGCAAGGTACTTTCACAGCTCTTGACTTTATAATCTCCGAAAAATGTGTTTTCAGCTGCGTGGGTGGGTTAGAAGTGATTCTACATGTGACTCAGACACTAACGAGACCTCCTTAATTCCAGGATTATCAGTGGGAAACAGTTTTCAAACAAACAGATTTTTGATGAAGCAAGTGGAATTTCAGAACTTGAATATCAGTGTATTGACACGGAAGATCTTTGCAACTTTTGCTGTCTATAGAAAACAACTTTGGTTGACAGTACAAAAGCCATGCAGCCAAAACGGTAGGACAGAGTTCACTGACATGTTTATTTAGGGCACACCTCACCCCTTTGCTTTTGACATTGAACCAAAAGTAGGTCACAGTAAGCAAAATATTAAAAGAAAATATAGATATTTATTTTTAGTGTCCTTGATGGTACATAGGTTTGGCACTAGTTAACTGTACAGAGGGCAGCAGGAGGACACAGATCCTTTCTGCAGGTTAAGGGAGAGAAGGAAGAAGGAAGGAAAGATTAAGAAGGGCAATTGCCAAAGACAAGCTTTGTCTAGTTTGAAGTGGATGGTGTATCACTAAAAACCTGAACCAAAGTTTTTTGGTTTCGTTTCGTTTTTCGTTGTTATGTTGGTAGGGGAAATGAAGGAACCCTGTGATTTTTAATTTTTTTTATTTTTGGCCGCATTGGGTCTTCGTTGCTGCGCGCGGGCTTTCTCTAGCTGCAGTGAGCGGGGGCTATTCTTCGTTGCGGTGCTCGGGCTCTAGATGCGCGGGCTTCAGTAGTTGTGGCACGCAGGCTCAGTAGTTATGGCTCTCGGGCTCGGTTGCTCCGCGGCATGTGGGATCTTCCCGGACCAGGGCTCGAACCCGTATCCCCTGCATCGGCAGGCAGATTCCCAACCACTGTGCCACCAGGGAAGTCCAGAACCCTATGATTATTAAGGCGTAGCAATTCATTGGGGTGTAAACATGAAGCTGTTTAACTGCTCCCTGCCTCCTCTGGTAAAATCCCCCCTTTACTCTGGGCAGTGAACTCCCTTATCTTTATGATGTCTCTGTCTAATTCCATAACTTCCCAGTCTTATCTCTAATGCCCAGCCCTATTCATATTCAAACTTCAATCTCACAAACAAAGCAATACAAAACTTCAATGTCAATCTAGTGGGAGAGGGGATGGGAGATATGTCTGCTCTCACACCCCCGTCTTCTCCCCCTTTCCCAGACAGAAGCACCCTCAGTTCGGAGGGTGAAATGAGAATCTCCTCCCTTGGCTCCTTTGGACAGGGGGCAGTAGGTGCTACCACTGAGGTTGCCGCTGCTTCTCTAACGCCAACAAATTTTCTTCCCCCTCTAGAGCTGCCTGTGTTGGCTCTCCCTAAGTCCCATGTCCCGGCCCACAGTCTCCTGACAGAGGGTCTGGCTCAGGCTCAGCCTCTTCTCTCCCTCAGCCCAAGTGGTCCTCTTGTCTAACATTCTCTTGGATGTGAAACTGGCAAGATGGCTCAAGCTCAGCTACTTCGTCTACTCCACTTACAGGAAATCCTATCCTTGCAGTACAAATGGTGGAAATGTAGTCTGGAGCCTCTTTAAGAGTGAATTAGAAAAAAAAAAAAAAGTGAATTAGAACACTTCGTAGGAGGCAAGGGGAACAATAGAAAACAATCTGTCATTAACTCAAAAGGAAGGCACCGTTCCTGGAAGTAATGCAATTCCAAGCTGAGGCGTGGAGCCGATTAATTAAGCTACCAGTTCATCTCCTAACTCCAAACATTAATGCCCAATACACAGATAAAGAATGCATCAGGTGCTTTAATTGGTAAGACAGATACTACGTTTGATTTTAGCTCATAGACAGAGAAGAGATAACAGTTCTACTTAAGGCACACCCGTTCCCTTTCACACTTGTGGTGGAAGCTGATACCTTCAGAGCCCCCCACTCCTCTCCAGTGCACCAAATCTTACCCTGATATTGCTCTAACCTGATATAATGCTCCCGAAGAAACATCTTCCTCACTGAAAATCAGTTTTGAAGTCTTGTTCCTGAGACCTTCTCCAAACACCTCCCTTATTTACTCACTCACTAAACTTAATTGATCAACTCCATCTTCTCAGCTCCCATATTTTCTGTACACCTTGGGGAGTCAAGGGACAACTCTGGGACTCAAGTTGATAGACTGGGTTTTTTTTAACTTTTTATTATGAAAATTTCTAAGCATTAACAAAAGTAGAAAGAATAGTATGATAAACTGTCATGTTCTCAACACCCAGCTCAACAATTATCAACTCATGACTAAGCTATACCCTAACCTACCTTCCCTTTCCCCTGGACCATGTGTCTAAAATAAAAGAACTATTTTTGTTGTGTTAAACATAACTGCAGGGGTTTCCCTGGTGGTCCAGTGGTTAAGAATCCGCCTTCCAATGCAGAGGACGCGGGTTCAATCCCTGGTCAGGGAACTAGGATCCCACATGCCACGGGGCAACTAAGCCCACATGCTGCAACTACTGAGCCCGGGTGCTCTGGAGCCCATGCGCTGTAACTAGAGAGAAGCCCGTGCGCCACAACTAGAGAGAAGCCCGCGCACCACAACAAAGAGCCTGCACGCCGCAACGAAAGATCCCACGTGCCACAACTAAGACCCGACGCAGCCAAAAATAAATAAATAAATAAAGGTCTAAATCTTAAAACTTAAAAAACTGCAGTACCGTCAACATACCTGTAAAATAAATAGCAATTCTTAATTATCATTAAATATCTAGTCCATATTCAAATTTCTACTGTGGTCTCATAAATTGGAATCCTAACCAGGTTTATCTTTTGTATTTGATTAAAACATTTATTGCATGAATCAGATTATACTAGTTTATGCTGTGGTAGCAAACAGCTCCAAAATCACAGTAGCTTATGACAACTTGGGTTTCTTTCCTGCTCACGTGAATTTCCACTGTGAGTCAGCTCTGCATCCTCTTCACTCTTGGCCATGGGCTGAAGAAACAGTCCCTATTTGGGATACACCCACTTCCAGGCAGATGGAAATGATGAATGGTTGAAACACAATGACTTTTAAAACTTCTGCTCAGAAGCAGCAACCATCACATCTGCTCACATTTCATTGGTCAAAGAGTGTCACATGGCCAAAGCCAATGTCAGAGGGGAGAAGGGAAGAATAAGTCTCCCACAGGAGAGGACAGCAAATACTGGGAGTAATACAATCTATCATACCTTGTAAGTCCCTTTTAATTTATGGGTTCCCTTTCTCATCTTTTTTTTTTTTTTCCAATTTACTAGCTGAAGGAGTTGGGTCATTTATGCTGTAGAATTTCCTATATTCTGGATTTTTGCTATTTGCATCCCTGTGCACATTTATTCACCATGTTGCTTTGTCACCTCTACTTCTTCTAAACCTGTGTTTAAATATGGAGGCATTATCAGATGCAGGTTCAAATTTTGGCCGAGTATATTTTCTAGGTGATCATGTGTATTATGTTAATTATCTCTTGCATAACAAATCATCCCAAAATTTGGCGGCTTAAAACAACAATAATCATGTATTATCTCATCGTTTCTGTGGATCAGGGATTCAGAGAGGGCACAGGGGGATAGCTTGTCTCCACTTTATGATTTCTGGGGTCTAGCTGGAAAATTCAAAGGCTGGAGGACTAAAATCATCTGAAGGCTTGACTGAGGCAGAAGTTTGTTCAAGGTGGCTCCCTCACTTGGTTAGCAAGTTGGCGTTGGTAAATTGGTCTTTTCTCTGTGGGCCTGTCCACAGGGCCGCTTGAGCATCGTCACACATGGTGGCTGACTTCCCCCAGAGTGATTGATCCAAAAGACCGAACACTGAAGCAGCATTGCCTTCTATGACCTAGCTTATGAACTGATACACTGACACTTCCATTGGTCACAAAACCAGCCCATATTCATTGTGGAACGTCTACACAAAAGCATGAATACCAAGAGAGAAGGTTCACTGGGGGCCATCTTGGAGGCTGGCTGCTATACATATCAAGTGGTTTTTGATGTGAAAATAATAATTAGGAACAATCTATATCATGTTATGTGAGACAGTGGTTTCTAGCATTTGGGATGTCATGATCCAGTAAGATTTCAGGCGGGAAATAGGGCCTAAATGGAACCATTAGATCTTTATTTTACCACGTAAAGCCATTTAGAAAGAGTAATCTGTTAATTCTACCATTATCATTTTTATCACTTTTTTTTTAAAAGGTCTTTTTCATACAGAAGTACATTATCTCAGAATGAAAAATGATCATTTTAGATGCGAAGCATAGAGAACTCTCCTAAACTGCTTGTGGCAATGTACATTGGGAATCCACTTGGAAAACATTCTATAGTCCAGTTGAGAATTCCCATACTCTATCACCCAACAATTCCACTCCTAGCTATACAACCTAAAGAAATGTATACATACACACCCGTAATCATGTATAAGAATGTTTACAGCAGCATGTGGAACCTAGCAAAATGGTACAGATGAACTGGTTTGCAGGGCAGAAATTGAGACACAGATGTAGAGAACAAACGTATGGACACCAAGGGGGGAAAGCAGCGGGGGGCGGTGGTGGTGGTGTGATGAACTGGGAGATTGGGATTGACATGTATACACTGATGTGTATAAAATTGATGACTAATAAGAAACTGCTGTGTAAAAAAAATTAAATTAAATTAAAAAATTAAAAAAAAAAGAATGTTTACAGCAACATGTTAATAATAGTCCTGAATTGGAAACAAACCAAATGCCCATCAACAGTAGCATAGATATACAAATTGATGTATATCCACACTGTGTGATTCCATTTATATAAATTCCCCAAACAAGCCATACTGAAGTATAATGTTTGGGATGCAAGCTTAAATTTTTTTTCAAAAAGAAAAAGACCAAGAGTATGATTATTATAAAGGTCAAGTCATGGTTACGTTTTGGGGGAGGGAGGGTTTTCTGATTTTGAAGAGACACAGGTGGAGAGGGCTGGGGTGTTGGCAATGTTTTATTTATTGACCTGAGTGATAGTTACACAGATATTTCTTTGATAACTCATTAAGTGGAACATTTAATGTTTTTTTCTGTCTATGTCTATATTTTACCATAAAAAGAGAGTTTTAAGAAGGAAAATAATAGTCTTTTTAATTAAAAATTTTAACTTTAGGGGAAACTTAAAAACAAAAAAAAGACCGTCTGTTCTTTCTCGACTCCATCCTCCTCCTCCCACCCCTTTTTCCATACGGGGTGTCGGCGGGATCTCTGCTAGTTCCAGCACTGACAGCTTCACACGAGACACTTTCACATGTCCCTGACTCGGTGGCGCAGGAATGGATGTGGTCACACACACACACACACACACACACACACACACACACACACACGTGAAGCTTCCCTCCCGGTGCTTCAGGAAGAGGAAGTACCTTCTCTTCCCTGGTTGGTGAGAAGAGGGAATAGCCTCTCCTCAAGGACTCTGCAGCCCCCCACACCTCCTGCCCAAAGTCCCCCACTTGTTCCCAGGCGGTCTGGGCAGGAATGACAGCAGACTTGATGGCTCTTCTGACGGGCACCGTCAGCTCGCCCTGCCCGCAGCCCCAGTGCCTGGTAGTGCCCCAGACTAAGGCTGAGTGGTGCTTCATGCTCTGGTGGGCCTGAATAGATCATTTTAGTACTGGGCACTGTACAGCATCTTGTTACACCACTGTTGATGGAGCATCTAGTATATGCCACGGCTTTTGCTAGTTGTTTCATTTCACGCAGTGCATTACAATTTACAATATTTTATTTCATGCTCATAACAATCCTATGTAACAGGTGGAAGGCATCTAATTATTTCTGCTTTTCTCATGGGTCATTGAGTCTCTAAGGTTTGAGTGTCTTAGGTAAAATCACTCTAAAGGGCTAGTCATACCTCTGAATACTTACCATACCCACAGCCTCATGGTAGAAAAGTAGCCCTGGGTGGTTCTTCAGACAGGGTTTGTTTAATGGTATCTCCTGACCCATCTCCCACCCCCAGTCTGCAGCCGATTCTGCCAGAAGTGGTTGCTTGATTCAAGGACAGCCAAGCTGTAGGGCCGAGATATATGGGATGGCCTGGAGAAACAGATCTGCCCAAACAGGAATAATGGAATGGTGATTAGGTAGATAATTAGATTATCTCAGAAACATTTCATGAGAAATACAAATTAGGTGTTGGAAAAGCTAAAAGACACCAGAGATGAGAAAATTCTGCACAGATACCACAGGCAGTAGGAATAATCAGTAAACAGAGAGGATGAGTAAGAGTAATGTAACTGTGCATAGAAAGGAAACTTTTGAAGGGCAATTTGATAGTACCTATCAAAATAGTAAAAGCAGAAATGTTTTGATACAGCAATTCCATTTATAAGAATGTATCATGCAGAAATACTTAAATAAGCAGGCAAGGTTTTACGTACCAGGATGTGTACTGCAATATTATTCATAGTAACAAAAAAACTGTAGACAACCCAAATGTACATCTTTGGGGAAATGATTAAATAAATTATGTTATTAGTATCTAATGAAATGCTATGCAGCTATTAAAAAGAATGAGCTATGTGTTACAAGGAGAAATGATATCCTTAACGTATTATGTAATGAATAAAAATTTTTAAAATAATATTCATAGCATTTTCTAAACAACTATAAATATATGTAAAACATGTATATGTAATAGATATACATTCATATGTACCTCATATATGTATTTGTATGTGCATAGAAAAATGTCTAAAACGTTATATAACAATATATTAACAGTGATTATCCTTTAAAGAATAGGAGCACTATGGTAGTTCTAAAGTATGTCTACAAGTACTTCAGTACTCCTGTCTCCAAAAGTGAGGACCAATTTCCCTCCCCTTGAGTGTGGCTTGGATTTGGTGTGTGTCTGTGTGTGATTCCCGAGATTAGGTCATACAAGACTTTCAGCCTCCTCCTTGCCATCTTTTGGATCACTCACCCTGGGCATAACTAGCTTCCACCTTGTGAAAACACCCAGCAACCCTGTGGTAAGGTCCACGTGGTAAAGAACTGAGGCCTCCTGCCAACAACCAGCACTAACTTGCCAGGTGTGTGGGTGGATCCTACCTTGTTAGCAGATCTTGCAACCCCAGTCAAGCCTTCAGATGACTGCAATCCTGCTGGCTCCATGATTGCAATTTGTGAAAGACTCTGAGCTGAGAACCACCCAGCTAAGCCACTTTAGATTACTGACCCACAGAAGCTGTGTGAGATAATAAATATTTATTGTTTTAGGCCATTACATTTTGGGGATAATTTTTTTTTTTGGGGGGGTATAATTTTTTATGCAGCAACAGACAGCTAAAATGAGTATGAAGAGGAGAAGGGTAACGGAGAACAAGTTACTGTAAAAATTTTACTCTAAAATTTTTTTTATATTCCTCTTCATTGTTTATATTTTTATAATTAGCATTTATGTTTTTTTTTTTTTTTTTGTGGTACGCGGGCCTCTCACTGCTGTGGCCTCTCCCATTGCGGAGCACAGGCTCCGGACGCACAGGCCCAGCGGCCACGGCTCACGGGTCCAGCCGCTCTGCGGCATGCGGGATCTTCTCGGACCAGGCCACGAACACGCGTCCCCTGCATCGGCAGGCGGACTCTTAACCACTGCGCCACCAGGGAAGCCCTGCATTTATGATTTTTAAATTAAAAAACTTTAAGTTGAAAAGGGCAACCTTTATGGAAAAGTACTAGCTCACATTGGCTAGACCTAGAAAGAATAATACATATTTCAAAAAGCATGTAAGAAACTCAATGACTAGTACTGGTGACTGCACATATAAACAAGCCAAAAATATAAAAATATCTCCTCTCAGTGATATAAAACATAAAACTTTGCCAGTCATCGATCATTATGTTTTTCTAACTAAATATTATCCAGTCATCCCTGAAAGGAGAAAACCACAGAAGGGCATTTCTCTCTGTTGTACAAATATTTATGTTTGTGTTAACAAAGGACAAAGGACCCCTTTCTGATTTTTTTCTTAAAGAACCAGTACTTAAATTGGCAGCTTTGATTAATGGTAATGCCACTAGTTAAGACACCGTTAAAGAAGTTAAGTAAGTATTTAACATCTGCTTCTTTCTCATCAACTCCACAGCCTTCCTCTGGGTTGTACCCATTAGAACTTCAGTTTTTATCTTCTGTTCACATCATTTTTTATCTCTGCAGTCCTTGGACAAACCCAGAAAATCAGTCTAGCCAGGTTGCAAAGTAAGAAGTTCCTAAAAAAATACCATTGACTTAACAACTTCCCCTGTTCATAGTTACATTTAATTATTTTTGAGCTAATGGCACCAGGGAACTGATGTCTGCATCCTGGAGCAAACATTCTCATCATTTCTTCCTCTCCATTTAAAAACATTCCTTAGCCATTACAAAAGTTAAGGGCCCCAGAGTTTTTTATGTGAGTATTGTATGTGCTGTTATATGGATTTTATCCTTGTACCAGATTTTTTAAAAAGTAAATATTAATCTTGCCTGTTATATAAACTAAACATCTGTAATTTTCCATATGTAATGATACCATCAAGGGAGGAAGGAGCGTAAGAGAAGAAGGGGAAAAGTCATCAGAAAGAGAATGTTAGGCTAAAACAAAGGAATCTAGCTAGACCTAGACCGTCTGCCTCTGGAAAGTTAAACTGTTCAACTTGAATTACATCATCAAAGTTGGGGTGTTCAGGGCCATTCCAGTCATGGCCATTTCGGTTAACCACCCACGTACTATAAAAACTGCTCTCAACCTGTTCTTATTCATTTTTAGTATCCAGGCTTAATTAGTGTTCAGACAGGAACTTGACACCTATTTGAGACATTTAAAATATGTTAGTAAAATAATTGTCCCAACATCCTCCCCTAGTCCCCTTTGCTAACACAACCAAAACATCCACTGTAACATTCCCCAAAGACAGTCCAGATCTATACTGTTATGACTATGAAAAGCAGGTCTTTCGTATACTGACTGTTTTATGGTCTCATTTGGATTGTGGTGGGCAAATAAGAGTGAGATAAAGTCCAAATAAACTGGCTTTCAAATTCCCATGTTTGTGTGGATTTATTTGGTCCTTTGATGTCTTTTCTGTTTCTCTGTTGGAATGTTTCAAATATGAACTTAAGTCACCCATAGAAAAGGCTGCTAATGTAAATGGACGTGTGTTTAGAATGGGCTGTCATCTTAACCTTCCCAGAGATGCAAAACCCATAAAACACAAGGGGTCAATTGGAATTACCTCTTCTGTTTCTTCTTTTAAATATGAGAGTTTGCAGAGTTCAGGTTGCCCTTTCCTTCTTGTCTGTCTGTTTATTCAGGTGACTTAAATTTTGGCTGTTATAAGGCGGAGTTGACCCTCAACTCTAGGACATTCCTCTTAAAATTGAGTTTTGACTTCCATGCCTTACTGATTATTTTAAGAGTATGATTCTGAGTCTTTGATACTCTATCTTCATAGTGATTTCCATTAAAAAAAATAGTAATATAGGAGTGTGTAATCTGCAGTATTTGATCTCTTACTGTAAATGCACTTTTCAAATAAAAAAAACATTTGTCATAAAAGTGTTATAAAAGTAATACTAAAGAAAAATTAAGAGGTGGGGGCGGGGTGGGGATCATCTGTAATCTATAACACACACAAGTGTTGCTAAAATAGACCTAATTAGGGCTTCCCTGGTGGCGCAGTGGTTCAGGGTCCGCCTGCCAATGCAGGGGACACGGGTTCGTGCCGTGGTCTGGGAAGATCCCACATGCCGCGGAGCAGCCGCGTGAGCTATGGCTGCTGGGCCTGTGCGTCCGGAGCCTGTGCTCCACAACAGGAGAGGCCACAACAGTGAGAGGCCCGCGTACCGCAAAAAAAAAAAAAAAAAATAGACCTAATCAGAGGTGAGCTGGGGCATTGACCCGTGCAAGCACTCCAGGTTGCTATATTGAAGCTGGTGAGAACTGGCTGCCCAGCAGCTCTAGAACCAATGGTGTTGTAAAAGTGTAAGGACTGCCTTTTACATGTAATATAACATCACAAGCATTTTTAGGTACAGTCTTCACAACAGGAGGAATTATATGGCTTCAAGTTTAGAGGGGTTTTTTTAGTGTGTACTTAGAGAAATCAAAATCTAGCTATATCATATCCACATCTTCAACTTTTGTTGAATACTGAAGGTCTTACCATTAACAATGGAGTAGAAATGAGTCACAGTGAAAAAAACATTTTAAAAGCTTAAAGGATCATTCTCTCCTTACTGAAAATTACATCCCTCGTAGAAGCAGTTCTATGGTACACAACCGTGATTTGCCTGAGACTTCTAGATAGAATCCATATCGCAGGCATGCTTGAGTACATACTTCAAGTCAAAATGTGAATCCCTGTCAGCATTCGTATATTCAGAGCAATAATATTGATATATACATAATGCTTTTAATGAACTTCCCAAAACTGTAAATAATCTTATGGATTAAGGTTGAGAATTATGGAACAGCCAAGAGAGCTCCTTAAAAAAATGGGCCTTCAGGGCTTCCCTGGTGGCGCAGTGGTTGAGAGTCCGCCTGCCAATGCAGGGGACACGGGTTCGTGCCCCGGTCCGGGAAGATCCCACATGCCGCGGAGCGGCTGGGCCCGTGAGCCATGGCCGCTGAGCCTGCGCGTCCGGAGCCTGTGCTCCGCAACGGGAGAGGCCACAGCAGTGAAAGGCCAGTGTACCGCAAGAAAAAAAAAAAAATAGGGCTTCACCCTGGGTAATGCGAGGCATTCTGAAGGGATCCCTTGAAGGTTTTTGAGGAAAAGAAATAGCATGATGCTGCCTCTCAATTTGATGGCACTGATTCACTTGGCATCCTTAGTATCTCCTTTTCCACAATCTCGTTTTAGTCATTTTTTGTTTCTGTTCTGGTGGGTTCAATTTCAGATCCTTGGTTAGGTTACTTTGTTTGGTCCCCTCGTGGTACTAATGAGGCCACAGAAATATGGACCATTTGGCTTTGTGGAGAAAAGTATTTCTTAACAATAAACCCTACCCTTCTCTCCATTCCCTACCCCCCTATTCCACTCGAACCCTCAAGGTTGTGAGGTTGTGAGCAGCTGAACATGTTATACTAGGAGACTTGGGGAAATAATAGAAAAAGCTCAGATTCTGGAATCAGATGAAACAAATCAAATCCACATATTTGATGGGACTCTTGGACAAATGACTTGACCTGTGTAAGCCTCAGATTTCTCATCTGAAAATTAAAGTTAATATCAAAATTTGTTTTGAGAATTAGATAACACAAGTGCTGTGACACACAGCTGGTATATAACAGGCATTCAGTGATGCTGGTTCTCTAATGTCAGTGAAATTTGCCAACTCTTATTGGTGCTTCCCTTTTCAGTACATGGTAGGATTGCCCTTCAAGGTCCACTTTTGGTTGCCTGGGGCCATGGGACTGGTTCTAGCTATTGAGTTGTGAGCAAAAGTGATACATATTTGAAACTGCCAATACAAGGTTTTTTCCTTTGATGTGATGACTGGCAACATTCAAGGTGGTGGTTTCTCTCAGCTTGGGTTCAATGACTGTAATGAGAAGAGTGTCCTGCTGACTCATGAAGACTGAAGAGAATGAACAAGGAACAAATTTTGATATCTTCAGCCACTGAGATTTTAATATTGTGACTGTAGCATAACCCAACCTATCCTGTTGCTTTCCTCTACTTGAACAAGAAAGTATAAAAATGGAGAAAAGAGGACTGCAATATAATTAGTGGATTGAGGAGACATCGGATAGTTTCTTTGATTTCACCCTGGTCAACATGGTGAAGTTATATTTCCAGACAGAAACTAGAAATAGCTTTTCTGATGTTGGGAGTGACTCCATATTTCAGTCCAAGTAGAGGAGCTTGATGAAGCAGAGATATGAGGGCAAGCTATTTATGGTGTCATATACTAACCCTTCAGAAAGTCTTGACAAATCTCCTAGAGCTTTTAAGTAAATTTCAGATTTACTCTTGGATGAATCAACAACATTCTCTTCTCCCTACCCCCACCACCTGTCTTACTTAGAAAGCATTAAAATGTTCTTGAGTTGCAAAGAAACTAATCTACTATATTCATAAATGAAAATAAAGCAAGCATCTCTTGGAAATGAACATTTCTTTCCACCAAACAAAATAAATGTTCATCAAAATATTTCAATGTCCTGGAAAAGAAGAAGTAAAACTGTCACTGTTTGCAGATGACATGATACTATACATAAATAATCATAAAGATGCCACCAGAAAACTACTAGAGCTAATCAATGAATTTGGTAAAGTTGCAGGATATAAAATTAATGCACAGAAATCTCTTGCATTCCTATACACTAATGATGAAAAATCTGAAAGAGAAATTAAGGAAACACTCCCATTTACCATTGCAACAAAAAGAATAAAATACCTAGGAATAAACCTACCCAGGGAGACAAAAGACCTGTATGTAGAAAACTATAAAATACTGATGAAAGAAATTAAAGATGATACAAACAGATGGAGAGATATATACCATGTTCTTGGATTGGAAGAATCAATATTGTGAAAATGACTATACTACCAAAAGCAATCTACAGATTCAATGCAATCCCTATCAAATTACCAATGGCATTTTTTTTTTTACAGAACTAGAACAAAAAATCTTAAAATTTGTTTGGAGACACAAAAGACCCTGAATAGCCAAAGCGGTCTTCAGGGAAAAAAACGGAGCTGGAGGAATCAGACTCCGTGACTTCAGACTATACTAAAAAGCTACAGTAATCAAGAAAACATGGTACTGGCACAAAAACAGAAATATAGATCAATGGAACAGGATAGAAAGCCCAGAGATACACCCACATACCTATGGTCAACTAATCTATGACAAAGGAGGCAAGGATATACAATGGAGAAAAGACAGCCTCTTAAATAAGTGGTGCTGGGAAAACTAGACAGCTACATGTAAAAGAATGAAATTAGAACACTCCCTAACACCATACACAAAAATAAACTCAAAATGGATTAGAGACCTAAATGTAAGACCGGACACTATAAAAGTCTTAGAGGAAAACATAGGAAGGACACTCTTTAACATGAATCACAGCAAGATCTTTTTTGATCCACCTCCTAGAGTAATGGAAATAAAAACACAAATAAATAAATGGGACCTAATGAAACTTAAAAGCTTTTGCAAAGCAAAGGAAACTACAAACAAGACAAAAGACGACCCTCAGAATGGGAGAAAATACTTGCAAACAAATCAATGGACAAAGGATTAATTGCCAAAATATATAAACAGCTCATTCAGCTCAATATTAACAAAAACAAACAACCCAATCCAAAAATGGGCAGAAGACCTAAACAGACATTTCTCCAAAGAAGACATACAGATGGCCAAGCAGCACATGAAAAACTGCTCAACATCACTAATTATTAGAGAAATGCAAATCAAAACTACAATGAGGTATCACCTCACACCAGTTAGCATGGGCATCATCAGAAAATCTACAAACAACAAATGCTAGAGAGGGTGTGGAGAAAAGGGAACCCTCTTGCACTGTTGGTGGGAATGTAAATTGATACAGCCACTATGGAGAACAGTATGGAGGTTCCTTAAAGCACTAAAAATAGAATTACCATATGACCCAGCAATCCCACTACTGGGCATATACCCAGAGAAAACTGTAATTCAAAAAGACACATGCACCCCATTGTTCATTGCAGCACTATTTACAATAGCCAGGTCATGGAAGTAACCTAAATGCCCATTGACAGATGAATGGATAAAGAAGATGTGGTACCTATATACAGTGGAATATTACTCAGCCATAAAAAGGAACGAAATTGGATCATTTGTAGAGATGTGGATGAACCTAGAGACCGTCATACAGAGTGAAGTAAGTCAGAAAGAGAAAAACAAATATTGTATATTAATGCATATATGTGGAACCTAGAAAAATGGTACAGATAAACTGGTTTGCAGGGCAATAATTGAGACACAGATATAGAGAACAAACATATAGACACCAAGGGGGGAAAGTGGCGGGAGCGGGGTGGTGGTGGTGGGATGAATTGGGAGATTGGGATTGACATATATACACTAATATGTATAAAATGGATAACTAATAAGAACCTGCTGTATAAAAAAATAAGTAAAATTAAATTAAAAAAAGGACTTCCCTGGTGGCACAGTGGTTAAGAATCTGCCTGCCAATGCAGGCGGACACGAGTTCAAGCCCTGGTCCGCGAAGATCCCACATGCCATGGAGCAGCTAAGCCTGTGCGCCACAACTACTGAGTCTGCACTCTAGAGCCCACGAGCCAAAACGACTGAGCCCGTGTGCTGCAACTACTGAAGCCCGCATGGCTAGAGCCCTTGCTCCGCAACAAGAGAAGCCACCGCAATGAGAAGCCTGCGCAATGCAAGGAAGAGCAGCTCCCACTCGCTGCAACTAGAGAAAGCCCTTGCACAGCAACAAAGACCCAACTCAGCCAAAAATAAATAAAGAAATAAATTTGTTAAAAAAAAAAAAAGAAAGATTAACCAAGAGGGAAAAAAATTTTTTTTCAATGTCCTATTCCCTTCCCCCTCATAAATTTTCTAGATTTATCAGTAAAATCATCTCCTCAGACGACTAGCTGAATATAACCTAGCAGCAATTTAAAAAACAACAGTACAATGTCAAATTCTATTTTAACAAATGTTATTACAGCCAGTGTCTCTGAATAATGAGAATGTTTTACTAGTCATAGTTGACAAGGGATAACTTTATGCACTATTTACCATAACTAAATTCCAGAGCAATAACTGTGAAACTCTCTTAGTGCTCATTGCCATGACAGGTGACTTATAATCATGACGCTTTACAGAAAAATGAAAAGTAACCTGTATTAAGGTATTACTATTGGCAGGCAGTATGCTGAGTGCTTAGGTCAGGATAGCACTCAGCTGCATATAACAGAAACCTGACCCCAATGGTTAGCCAAATGAAGTTCATTTTTCTCATCTAACAAGAAGTTAGGAAGTAGGTAGCCCACTCCTGGTACAGCAGCTTGAGAAAATCATAGAGAACTCAGGTTCCTCCTAGCTTCCTGATCTACCATTCTTAGCACGTAGCTTTTGTTCTCTTAGTTCCAAGATGGCAGCTTTTCCTCCAGGTATCCCCATTCTATACAGAAAGAAAAAGGAAGGACAAAGAGCAAAATACACATGCCAACTGGCTCTGTCCCTTTTTTTTTTTAATCAGAAACTGTCTTTTTCTTGGAAGCCCCTCTCTGTAGAACAGAATCAGATGGTCACCATAGCTGTAAGAGAGTCTGTGGACAGAGTATTTTTAGCTGGGCACATTGCCACCTCAAACAAAACTGTGTTTCTGTTAATAAAAAAGAAAAGTAGAATGGATCTTGGGTAGAAAACTAGCAGTATCCTCCATTAGGCCTTAAGGGCATTGTCCCTGATCTTTGCAGCAAAACTATGAAGCAGCTACTGCTATTTCCTGTTATTTCTCCCATTTTATACATTAGGAAACCGAGGCGTGGAGGCTGAGATAACTTACCTAGGGTCACACAGATGGTAGGTGGAGAAACTGGAACAGGAATCTAGACACCGTTTGGAAGATGATTCTCAAGTCATCACAAAAGGCAAAAATGACAAGCTAATCGAGTTGGGCGCTTGTTTCTCCTGGAAGGCCTCTAACTGCTTAATCAACCACACAGAGAGCCAACCCAGGGGATGGCCAAGGTCTCTTGGGCAATCTGCCAGCAGGTCCCTGCAGGAGGCAGTTATGCTGTCATACTTTCCCTGTTGTAACCACATACTCTCAGACTCCCAGTTGTCACGAGGCAGCTGTGACAAGCATCTGTATGAGCCTGTTAATGAGGCAGAGTTCATGAGTGCAAAGTACTTGGCATATCAAGGTTCTGAGAAGCAACATGGGCTAGGGGAGGGGTGAATCAAAGGTGTGGCCTTTCTGCCCTCTGGGTTTAGGGAGTTTTGTTTCAGGCAGGGTATAAGGCACTTCAGTCTGTGCAGAGGATGGGGCAGCGGCAGGGGAGAACAGACCATTTTGAAGCAATGAATATTTACAAAAATCCGAATAGTCATTAACAGGCTAATGGGCTTTTTGTTTGTTTGTTTTGGTTTTTGTTGTTTTGTTTTTTACCCACCCTGTTATCTTTATTCATTGCTTTAGTTAACTTTAGCAGTTCCTAGCCTGTAGTAAAATACGTGAAGTATAGCAACAAGAAGAAAGGCTCAGCTCAGGGCAGGAGACCAGAGGCACTGGGAGAGAGCCAGTCTTCTCAGGTTGTAAAATAAAATCTCTAGACCAATTGGACACTGGCCTCGGGCCATGGCAGTGACTCATGCCAGAGTTGTAAAAAGTGCTATGGTGGGAATTGTTAGCCAGGTTGTATTGTGTGTGTGTGTGTGTGTGTGTTGTTGGTTTTTTCTTCAAAGCAGCTTAACATGAAACACATAATTTTCATTTGGTTTGGAATCTAAATATACAATTAAAGACTCGCTTACTTTTCTTTTTAAATTAAGAACTTAAGCAACTTTATAGAAGAAAAGAAGCCTAAGAAGCATTAAGCTCTAAACTAGTTACATTACTTCATCTCCCCTGATCTTTGTTTATATGCTTTTGTACATTTTTACACAATTGCAATTATTATAATACATATACAGTTCTAAAAGTTCTACTTTTTTTCCTTAAATTAACTTCATGTGAACATTTTCATACTTATTTGAAATACATGGGTTCTTTTTTTTTAAGCTTTAGAGTATTTTATTACATCCATTTACCACAGTTTGCTTAATCATCTCCCTACTGTTGAGTATATGGGCTGTTTTCGTGGTTTTGCTGTTATAAATGTGCCACTTTCAACATCTTGGTACAAATTTTTTATTTCTTTTTTGCCTTTAAGTTATTTCTTTCAGTCATGTTCCCCTAAGTGGCACTGTTTAGTCAATGAGTATGAAGAGTTTCTTATTTCTAGCTGTGTTCTGACTCACAGTGTTATCAGCAATGTAGAAATACACTTGCTTTTCCAGATCACTGGATCTGCTATTTACTTGCTGTCTCTGAGCTCTATATCAGCCCTCCTATAATCTGCTTTGAAATGTTGGGGCTAAGAGCCTGGAAACTGCATTTCCCAGGCCTCATTTCTAGCTGGCTTCCTGTTAAGTTCTGCCAGTAGAAGGTGTCAGCAGAGAATTAGAAGGCATTAGAGGAAAAGAGGGGAGAAGTCATAAGTCTCTTTCTTTCTGTTTCTGGCAGTATCTCTAGAAGTGACTTCATCTCTGGCTGCCCTGTCCCTGGTGTTCCCAGCATCCCGTTTAGCGCTCCCAGTGACGCAGTGAGAAGTGCAGTCCTGTGCTATTATAGTGCTGCCCCCTCCTCTTCGTTTTCCCACTTGCTTTCTGTCTTTCTGTCCTACTGATCTCAGGGTTACCTACCTCTTCCTTTTTGACATTTCAGCTCTCCCAGCAATATAGTTTCCTATATGAAATGCCCTCTCTTTGAAATACCTAGCTTGGTTTCTATTTTCCTGACTAGACCCTGACTTATAAGCTGAGTTTTATAATTCAAATATATATTTTATTAAGGTAGTGTGTGTACGATGGCTTCCCAAAGCCTTCAAAAATATTTATTTATTTATTTGGCTGCTCTGGGTCTTAGTCGTGGCACGCAGCATCTTCGTTGCAATATGCGGGAAGTTGCGGCATGTGGGATCTTTAGCTGCAGCATGCAGGATCTAGTTCCCTGACCAGGGATTGAACCCGGGGCCCCCGCATTGGGTGTGCGGAGTCTTAACTGCTGGACCATCAGGGAAGTCCCCTTTTTTTGCATTTTAAAAAATTACTAATGGAAATGGATTTCACCCATTTGTCATTAACCTAATTGCTCTGCATGTCTTTAACTACAATGATACAAATTCTAGATGACTACATATATGTGCATTAATTTAATAAAATAAATTACTTGTATTAAGCAGAAAAAATAAAAATAAGCATTTTATTAGCAACTATAATTGATTTGAAAATTTAAATCTAGTCTTAGGATCTTTATACAATTTGGTTAGCTTATTTTTCTGTTTTAACAAATATTGTAGTAGATTGAGGGGCGGCCCTCCAAAAAGATATGTCCAGGTCCAAATGCCTGGAACTTGTGAATGTCACCTTATTGGGAAAAAGGGTCTCTGTGGATATGATTAAATTAAGGATATTGGGGTTAGATCATCCTGGATTATGTAGGTGGGGGCCCTAAATCCAATGGCAAGAGTTCCTATGAAAGAAAGGCTGAGAGAGATTTGAGACAGAAGAGGAGAAGACCCAGACACAGAGAAGAAGGCCATGCAGAGGTGAGGGCAGAGGCTGAAGTTATGCAGCCACAGCCGAGAAATGCTTGGGGCCATCAGAAGCTGGAAGAGGGCTTCCCTGGTGGCGCAGTGGTTGAGAGTCCGCCTGCCGATGCAGGGGACACGGGTTCGTGCCCCGGTCCGGGAAGATCCCACGTGCCACGGAGCGGCTGGGCCCGTGAGCCATGGCCGCTGAGCCTGTGCATCTGGAGCCTGTGCTCCGCAGCGGGAGAGGCCACAACAGTGAGAGGCCCGCGTACCGCAAAAAAAAAAAAAAAAAAAAAAAGCTGGAAGAGGTAAGTAAGCATTCTTTCCCAGAGCTTTTGGAGGGAGCAGAGAGCACTGTCCTGCTGACACCTTGACTTTAAACTTCTGGCCTCCAGAACTGTGAGAAAGTAAATTTCTGTTGTTTGAAGCCCCCAGGTTTGTGGTAATTCGTGGCAGCAGCCACAGGACACGAATGCAAATATTATACAATTTCAGTATTTATTGTTAACTATATTTATTCCATTTGTAGTATTCAAAGAATTTATACATTAAAAGGGAAAAAGGTTGCATAAATTTTGCCATTAGATAATTGGGTTTCAGATGCTTCTTTACTTGTATCCATCCCTTATTTAGTATTTGTTCCCATCTTTTTTTTTTTTTTTTTTTTTTTGCGGTACGTGGGCCTCTCACTGCTGTGGCCTCTCCTGTTGCAGAGCACAGGCTCCGGACGCGCAGGCTCAGCGGCCATGGCCCACGGGCCCAGCCGCTCTGCGGCATGTGGGATCCTCCCGGACCGGGGCACGAACCTGTGTCCCCTGCATTGGCAGGCAGACTCTCAACCACTGTGCCACCAGGGAAGCCCTCCCACCTTTTTTAGGTGAGATTTATTTCAAGTTGTTCTTGTTCTTTTCTTTTCTGTTCCATTTTGCTGATGACTCTCATAAAACTTATAATTAGGCCTCTGTGTCATTTGTGTTCAAGGAAAAAACAAACCTATTAGCTTCTTCTTGAGCCAAGACTCTTACAATTAAGTTATCTTTGCCTCTGTTTTTTCTTTCCAATACTTCTGTTTTCATTTTCAATCCATTATCCTTTTCTCTTCCCTTTGTTTTTTTTTCTTGTTATAGCTGTAATTCCCAGCTTTTTCTTTTAAACTGTGGTTAAAAACAACCATATAACTTGTTTTTGAATCACCAAAGCTCCCCTTGATTATTTCCCCCCACATAGTGCATAATCTGGAGGATTTTTGCCTGTAATCCGTATTTGCCAATTGTGGTAGATATTTTTTTGTTTGCTTCTCCCTAATCTGATATTCTTTGGGGAACTTACCCTTTCCTGGCATTGCCCACATGCTTCGAGGCGAACTAACCACCTCCTCTTCTAACACCAGAGATATCACACCAGAGATAGGCCACGACTGACTCAGGCCAATCAGTACATCCCTGCCCCTGTCCACGGTCACTGATTTAGAAGCGGACACTAGACCTCAGACGGTCCAATAAAGGTGACTTTCAGGACTCTTGCGTATAATGTTGGGACAAGAATGTGTGTTCTCTCCTACTAGATGCAAAGAGGGAAACACAGCTCAGTTGCAGTTGCCAGCCACGTTCCACTGCCAAGGGGAATTGGCTTGAAGATGAAGGATGGAGGTCACATGGTACATAGCTGAGCAGAGGGTGGAAAGAAAATCAATCTCTGATGACCTTGTTGAGTTGATGGATCATCCAGTTCTGAAGCTTACTCTACCTGTGGCCTTGCCACTTAACTGAGCCAATAACACACTATTATTGGTTAAGCCCTTTTAAGCTTAATTTTCTCTGATGGCCTTAACTGGTATATCAAGAATAGTTAGTCACTTTTATTAAGACATGTAAAATTTGAATTTTTGATCAATAGCTATAATACCTGTTACTATTTATTGAATATCTACTTTGTGCCATTACATTGAAAAGTGAATACAGTCATTGTCATTAAAGTATAATTCGTATGTCAGCTGCAGAGGGAGGGGAGAATGGCACAGAAGGACACACAGAAGCACACGTGACTGTAAACAACCTTCAGTTTAGTAATAGACGTTCTATCATTTTTATAATGTCCTTTAGCCTCTCCGTTGAAGGGAACTTCTCAGGGCAGTGGGGAGGGGTGGTTAGTCGTACACATTGCTTTGCACCTTTTGCTATCTTGCAGTTTCCTCTTACCTCCTCTCCTCAGAAGCAAACACAGATTCCTCTCCTTGTCACACTCAGAGCTGTCTAGCCCTTGTCTGTAATGCCTTGCCTCTCAACTTACACTGAGGTCCAAAGTTCTTACCTCCTGACCCAATAAATGTTTTCCCAGTGAATACCTTCTAAAGGTGAATTCTGATGCCAGTTATTAAGAAAACAGTTTCACCTTGGGTTACAAAGAGGTTAAATCACTTTGCCAAGAAGGGGGAACTAGGCTGTGAATGCAGGTCTGCCTGTCTCTGAAGCCCAAGGCCTTTTTATTACACCATGGCCACTCTCAACAAGAGCCATAAAGGTTGCTGTGTGACTTCTGAGTCTGGGTTAGAAAAGGCCACGCACCTTCCACAGATGCTCTTGGGAACTTGTGCTGCGAGCCCTCAGCTACCATGTAAGAGGTCTGGCTATGCTGGGGCCACCATGTGGAGAAACCACGTGGAGACAGATAGAGAGATGCCTAAGGAGCCCCAGCTCTTCTGGGTCTTCTTAGTCCAGGCTCCAGACCCCACCAGCGCCACATTCTGACCGCAACCTGAGTGAGAACTGCCTAGCTGAGCCCAGGCAAACCCTAGATTGCTATTATACAAAGACACTGAGTTTGGGATGGTTTAGTACACAGCAATAGATAACTGGGAAAAAATGCACAACTTATATTCATTCAATAACGCAACATATTCCTTGTCCTTATGGAGCTCACATTCTAGTTGGGAAAAGCTGTCAGATTCACTATGACCAGACTTTAAACAACTCTGCCATTTGGTCATCAGCATTATTTATTGTACAGATCACTCTTCTCAAGGGCCTCTGGATGTTATGTTTTAATCAACATGTTGAGACTGTCTTTGCTTTTGATACGTTTGTCATTCTGAGTGATGATACACAGGACCTTTTGTTTAATGACAGTTTTTTTCTATTATTATTTTGGTTTTCATCTTCCTATTATTTTTTTTGCCGTCTGATTTTTTAAAATTAAACTTTTTGTCTTGGGATCACTTTTTCCAACACATGCAATTGTAAGAACTCATATAGAGCTTTCCTGTCCCCTTTACCCAGTTTATCCCCAATAGTAATATCTTGCAAAACTATAGAACAGTACCACAAGGATATTGACATCGACATGGTCAAGAAACAGCAACATTTCCATCACTCCAAGGATCTCTTCTGTTGTCCTTTTATAGCCACTCTGCTCTCCCTCCACCTTGCACCAACACTGACTCCTCGCAACCAATAATCTGTCCTCCATTTCTATAATTTTGTCATTTCAAGAATGTTATATAAGTGGATCATACAGTATGTAACCTTTTAGAATTGGCTTTTTTTCATTCAGCATAATCCCCTGCAGATTCATCCAAGTTGTGTGCACCAATAGTTCATTCCATTTTATTGCTGAGTAAGTATTCCATGGCATGCATGAACCAGTTTGTTTGACGATCTGTCTGTTGCCGGATCTCTGGGTTGTTTCTACTTTTTGGCTATTACAAAGAAAGTTGCTATGAACATTTGTGTATAGGTTTTCGTGTGAACACAAGTCTTCATTTCACTGGGATAAATGTCCAGGAGTGTAATTGCTGGGACATATAGTAGTTGCATATTTAGGGTTTTTTTGGTTGTTGTTTGTTTGTTTTTAAAAGTAACTGCTCAATCATTTCCCAGAGTGGCTGTATTATTTTATATTTCCACCAGCGATGTATGAGTGATCCAGTTTCTCCAAATGCCACCTTATTTTGAATAAGTTAAATATAGATTCCCAGATAAATATTAGGACAGTTTTTTTTTTTGTTTTTTTTTTTTAAATTGCAAGTACCAATTCTTTGTTAACAAAATTTAGGCCTCTAACATTCTGGTTGGCTCTTGGGGACAGAGTGAGGGTGTGGAGAATTAGAAAGAAGATGAAGAGCCTAAGAGGACATCATCTAATTTTAACCCCCAGTGATTGCTGTCTTCTTTTGGGTTCCTGATGTCTTGTTTTAACCTGATTCTATTGTAATTGTATCAGTAATCTCTTTCCCTTCAGGTGGTCTTTTCAAAGGCACAGAAAACCTTGAAGAGTGAGAGGCAATAGATTAGCTGTGAAAGCTAGAAGAGCTTTGAATTCACTGAGAGGTAACAGGGCTTTAGCTACAGCTCACTAGGTAGTCAAATCAATCTTTACTAAGTAGCTGGTTTTTAGAACAAATGCTCTAGGTAAGGGGTGACTTCTCTAATGAAGCCCAGTGATAATTACATCATGCCCTATTTTCTCTTAGGCAGACGTGATTCCCGTTAAAGCGATTGAAACATTTAGACATGACACACACAAAAGATCTAGAGTGCAAAAGTGTAGATTTAAACATTTCTGCCCCAACTTTAAAGATTTTTAATAGACTGTTTTAGATAGAACTTCTAATTATTGTATTACATACCAAGACTAGTTTAAAAGATAGTTTTCTAAATGGAGGAATCTTGCTGTATGAACATTTTGGCTTGGAAGTTGTCTCTGTCTATCCTACATTGCCCTTTAGTAGAGAAACCTCTCTCTGTTCTAGGAAATTGATTATCATCATCATCAATAGAATCAATATTCCTCATCCATTTCTGCGTTAGGATTTTTGATCATCAAAGGGGAAACAGCAAACTGATTTTTAAACAAAACTGTACTTTCCGGTTAGTCTAGACTCTCCATATTTATGCCTCCTGTTCACTGCCCTTTAAACCAAATCTTGTGGTAGGTGCTAGTGTCTGATTTATATTTCTTCAAACAAATATGCAACTGCAAAGGAGTTTTGACTAGTGCTTGGTGTTACAAAAAATGTTTATATGGGTTCAAGCTCATAATCTCCTTAGTGTATCAGTACTATTTCACAGAATTGAAAGGATGATTATTAGTTATTAATAATGTAAATAAGATGGTAGTGGCACTTGGAAAGAATCTCAGCAAGAATTTTTAAAGAAGAAACATTTCCTTTTAATCAGTATATTGTGTAGTTAAGAATTTCCATATGTTGATTTGCATAAAGTGAGGTCCACCTGTATTGTATATATACTACAATTTTTCTTCCTTATCACTAACACAGAAGAATAATGAAAATGGCCCCTGACTACTACTGTTTGAGACAAGAACTGCCAATTTACCCCCAGATGAGCCTCTGAGGGCTTGATTGGAGTTATTATCTACTTCTGAATCATTGTTAAGGCACTCTTCCTCTCACATTTGGCAAACGAGGGCGCTCTGGGCTGCCCTGATCAAGTCTCTAGGTTGTTATTCCAAACAAAGTGGTCCCAGGTAATGGGGAGGGAAAACATAGCTTATTGTTTATTAAATAAAAATTAGCTTTTGTAGAGCATTTTCTAATTTATTAAGTGCTTTTCACCTTATTTCATTTAATCTTCCCACCAAATCTGTGAGGCAGAGATTCCATGCTACCCTCCTTATTTCATAGTTGAGGGATCGGAGGCTCAAAAAAACTAAGTGAATTGCCAGGAATCACAAACAATAACCGCCAAAGTCAGAACTGGAGTCTAGATATTATGACTGTAATGTCCGGAATTTCATATAACTTGCTGAGAAGAAGGAAGGCACCCCTCACAAGGTGGGGAATAGTAAAATGCATTTGTTATGCTCAAACTTAACAGCACATTTCTCCTTTCTTTTTAAGCCATCTTAACCAGACTCAACAACATTTATTGGAAGGATTATTACCTGATTGCATTACCTTACCCTTCCTGAACACAGGAAATTTCTCTTTCCTCAACAGACCATTTCACCATCAGAATATTGGACTAAATCTATATTTTAAATGTTAGTCAGAGGCATGCCATCTTAAACCAGATTCTCCCACGATTTTAGTTACTCCTATATTCCAATAAGGAAATGTGAACCCCTGAATCTATCTCCCTACTTTCTTCCCTCAGTGGATTCCTTATCAGTTTAAATAATTCACGGCCTAGCCACTATTGGATGAGCTTCTGCAATATTGGCAGGCCATGTGCTAGACCTGCAGAGGGGTTTGTATGTCCAGTTAGACATAATTTAACTGCCTGAATAACTGTGTACAAGTATGGCTTTTGATATCCCTGGATGGATGTCTGCCATTAGCCCACATCTGACCATGCATTGGTGTATGTGTGTGACCTTGGATTGTCACACACACAGGAACTGTGTAAGGGTATGTAATTCCTTTGTTTTTCCCAACTGATTTCTAAATATAACCCAACTTATTTCATTATTCCCCAGGTTTTAAAAAATTAGTTTCCTCTCCAAAACTTTAAAAGGGAAAGGAGGAATGAATGGATCAAAGCAGAATGAATTCTGTAAACATTAAAAAACACTCCAAAGTAGGCAAAGTGTTTGTGGGCTGAATTATTTTGAGTCTGGATTGCCTACCTTGCCTTCATTTTTTTAAAGTCCTGTCTCAGTTTTTGCATTTAATTACTATACTGTTTTATTTTTTTAACATCTTTATTGGAGTATAATTGCTTTACAATGGTGTGTTAGTTTCTGCTTTATAACAAAGTGAATCAGAGATAGATATATATATATATATATATCTCCCCGTATCTCGTCCCTCTTGCGTCTCCCTCCCACCCTCCCTATCCCACCCCTCTAGGTGGTCACAAAGCACTGAGCTGATCTCCCTGTGCTATGCGGCTGCTTCCCACTAGCTATCTATTTACATTTGGTAGTGTATATGTAAGTCCATGCCACTCTCTCACTTCGTCCCAACTTACCCTTCCTCCTCCCCGTGTCCTCAAGTCCATTCTCTACGGTCTGCATCTTTATTCCTGTCCTGCTCCTAGGATCTTCAGAACCATTTTTTTTTCCTTTAGATTCCATGCATATGTGTTAGCACATGGTATTTGTTTTTCTCTTTCTGACTTACTTCACTCTGTATGACAGACTCTAGGTCCATCCACCTCACTACAAATAACTCAATTTCGTTTCTTTTTATGGCTGAGTAATATTCCATTGTATATATGTGCCACATCTTCCTTATCCATTCATGGACACTTAGGTTGCTTCCACGTCCTGGCTATTATAAATACAGCTGCAGTGAATATTGTGGCACATGACTCTGAATTATGGTTTTCTCAGGGTTTATGCCCAGTAGTGGGATTGCTGGGTCGTGTGGTAGTTCTATTTTTCGTTTTTAAAGGAGCCTCCATACTGTTCTCCATAGTGGCTGTATCGATTTACATTCCCACCAACAGTGCAGGAGGGTTCCCTTTTCTCCACACCCTGTCCAGCATTTGTTGTTTGTAGATTTTCTGATGATGCCCATTCTAATGGGTGTGAGGTGATACCTCATTGTAGTTTTGATTTGCATTTCTCCAATGACTAGTGATGTTGAGCATTCTTTCATGTGTTTGTTGGCAGTCTGTACTATACTGTTTTAAACATTTCACTTCTCACTATGTCTTCTATACTACACATACCATAATAAACACTGGCTATGATCCTAACTTAGTCTTGCTTTAAAATAGAAGTACTTAAGAATCTGAGCAAGGGAAAATAGCGTACTAACACTCACAAGGCACATTCTTTTCTCACGCCTTCCTCAGCCTATTGCCCTGGGTAATAAATTGTAGGGTAAAATAACCAGTTTATTTGCTGTTTCCTTTCACTCTGCTGAGAAAAGCTACACTGCTGGCAAACTGACAGAAAATTTAAAAATAGAATCCAGTATATTGTATGTATGCTTGGTGAACGTGTTCAACATATAACATTCATGTGATCTATATTTCTTTTAATTTTTTTTGACTGGAATTAACAGAAATGTAATGAGTGAGCTTTTTAAATTGGATAGGGTAAGCAGAAATACTGTAAGAAAAGCAAGAGGTGATTCTTGCCCTCCCCTCCCCCTAAAACTCAAGCCCTCACCTAACAACTAACCAAAAACATCTTTTATTTTTTTAAGGGAAAAGCAGATTTTTAAAAATCATTAAAATTCATTTTTTGAACCTGTGTTCCACTAATACTACACTTACTTAGTTGCTTACAAAATGTTCATAAATTTTTCTTGCAGACTTGGTCTTAATGGATCTCCCTTTCTTTTCCTCACCCATGAATTTTTATTACTCTGTGTTTTTGGCCTTGTTTTCTATAAAATGTACCCTTTTCACTCACAGCTTAACACAGCTTTGATGTTCTTAGTATGACATACTGTATGTAATGTTAACTGTTTAAAGTGGAGATCAGATTGTGCATAATAACATAGTTAATTATAACTACCTAATAACATAGGTAGTTTGGATTATATAAACACTACAGGAAGAAGGGGAGACAGGGCCCTTCTGCGTACAAATTTCAGATTGCTAGCTGTATGCCTGTTTAGAATGTTAAACACTCCTAACTAGGCAGTGATGAAGTTACTTCTTTAATGACTGTGACTTCTGAAGCTATAAAGACAAAAAATTTTCAACTAGAAATAATTTAAAGATGATGCTGGTAATTAGCATATTTACTTTATGTGATTTGCTACTTAGGGAGCTTTGAGGATAGAGGGAAAAAAATGAATTTCATTGTCTTCAAAACCCAATTTAACAGAGCAATTTCATCAAAAACTTGGGGAATATAACTTAGAAGAGCCAAAGGCAGAAAAATGTGATACAAATTGTAAATTTCATCCATTTATACATTTCACCTATTATAATGAAGTCAAAGTGGGAGGCAGGGAACTGTACCAGTCTATTTCCCTAGGATTGTTTCTTTTATATCTTAATATTTAAGATTAGTTAGACTAGCATGGAGTTTTTTTTTTTTTTTTCTTTAATTTGTGTCATCCTTTTATTACTGAGGTTGCTGTCCTGCTTTTTCATCTGTTGTTGAAAGACTGGTAACTTTTGTGCATTTCAAGAGAAATTAAAACAGATTACCATATTTTTCAGCAATGGGACATTTCAGAGTGAAGAAATAAGTCAACTGCTCTTCTGATTTAGTCAGTTTATATTTTATTTAAATATTCATATCCTGCTTTGTTTCAGGAAGACTTCAAGCCTGCTGATACATTTACTGTTCAAATATCAGCACAGTAATAATCAGGCCTTTGAAACTGTGGGTGAAAAAGCCAGCAAGTTTCAGTCATCTTTTATTTATGTAAAGAGATTGTGTGGCATTTTACTTCCTGTCCCTTTTCACGGGAACTTGAAATATGGACGCTCCTCTCACCGGGTATCTTTATATTGGGAAGCTCTGCGTGAGGTTGAAGTTTTTATGTGGGGACTCGTTTAAAACACAGTTGTCTTTAAAGGCGGATTTGCCACAGCAAGGTTAGGGGTTGCCAATAAATCCATTTATAGCAACTTCTGTATTCCCTGCTCTAGACACACCATTGGGGTGCCCCGTGCATGATTCCCACAGGCCACACAAGACAGCAACAGTCCTAGTTGATCCCTCCGTGAACAAGCCTGGTCTAAAAGCCTTCGGGTGTGGAGTAGGCTGCGCCCCCCAGCCTGAATTGCCTGCCTGGGAATCCAGGATTCCTGAATCCATAGGCCCTACCCTGGCTTTTGCTCTGCTGGGGGATAACAAAACATTTTGGGAACTCGGGAATTTAATTTACTGCTACCGACCGAAACAATAATAGCATCTTTGTGTTTCTCCTACCTCCATACCTCCCTCCTCCCGCCGATATAAGCATGACGTTTGCCCTCCAAGTTTGTAGCACAGACAACACAGGGCCAGCCCCAAGCGGCTGGAGGAGGCTGTTGGGACCCGGCCCCGGGGACGCTCGAGGCAATCACCGGTCCCCAAACCTCCCTAATTCGCGTTCGGGAAAGAAAAAGACACAGCAGGCGAGGTGCCCTTTACACCTTACATCTGCCTTAGCTCATTCTTGCCCAAGAAAGTGAGTGAGTGTGTATGTAGTTAAGTGAGGCAGAGAAAATTCAAGAAAGCCACACAAGTCACCCTAAAACATCCACCAAAACTTCATCTTGGTTAATTGCTCCCATATGTCCTTCTCGGCTCTTTTCAAAATGCAGCAAGGAGGGGAGGCCAGGCCACTTCACTGATTTTTTTAGAGGTTGAAAAAAAGATGGACTATCGCCCATCTTGGGTCCAATCCTGCAGGGAACCAAGCGCAGCCTCGGGGGACTAGCCCCCAAGGGGGAAGCTGGGCACCCCGCAGAAAGTTCACGCGCCGGGCCCCAGTGGTTCTCGGGAGCCGCCGCAAGCCTGGGCGGGGAGGGGCGCGGGAGGCGCGGCCCGGGCGGGCGCGCGAGAGGAAGGTGCCTCCGGGAACACGCGCAAGGGCGGGGATTCGCGCTGCCAATGAGGCCCCGGTGTGGGCCGTGCGAGGCGGAGGGACGGGCCGGAGCGCAGCCTGAGCTGTGGCAGCTGCGGGAGCAGCGGCCGCTTTGGGAGCTGGCGGAGAGGCAGCCGCGGAGCGCAGAGCTGGCCGCGCCCCGAGGCCCGGCCCTAGCGGTGGGGAACCGCACCGAGGGGCTGGAAACTTTCCCGGTAGGTAACTCCCGCCGCCCTGGCGCCGCCGCCGGCCTCCGCGCGTCCCGGGCAGCGCCAGCTGCTGCGGTGCAGAGGGGAGCGGGGGTCTCGGGAGGAGGAGAGGGTGATGGGAGAGTGGAAAGGCATGTGGGAAAGTTTCTGGAGGCTCCCTGCCCCCCCTTCGCTGGGCACACCCGGGAGCTTTCCGGGGATAGGCACGAACTTGTTGGGCGCCTCGGGCCTCGGTCCTGGCGGCTCTGGAGAATCGGTACCTTCCCTTCGCCTCAGCTCCGCGCCTGACCGAGCCGGCCCCGGGCGGAGCTGGGGTTCGGGGGCGCCGGGAACGCGCGACTGCACGCTCGAGTTTCTGGACCACCTCCGCCCGGCGCGTCTCCGCGCCCCCTTTCCCGCCTCCTCTGTTGCCTTCGGGCTTGGCAAGGGCCTGGGCTGCGCCTGGTACCTGGGGTTGGGGGAGGCGAGGAAGAAGCGCACCTGGCACCGCGGGGTCCGGGACGCCCCCGGAGGTGAGCGTGGGTCGCGAAGTTGACGGGTGAACTTAAGCCTCGGAGGGAGTCATATTGCCCCACTCTGGGCTGAAAGTATTGCTTCGCTTCCAAGAACACTGCGATGAGTATATCCACGTTCTTTTTTTGGGGGTGGGGGGGAGCTAGGATTAGATCTTTAGGGAGAGTGAGAATTGTTTCAAGATTGTGTATCCCCCCCCGTTCTTGGAGACTGAAGAGTGCTCACTTCTTTGGGGGGACTTATGTCAGGGCGCACGTTTTTCCTGCCGGACTTTGGGGTGCGGGCGCGCAGCGCTGTGGGTGTGACGGGCTCCCCGCTTTGGCGCGGCAGCTTTCCGGAACGGCTGGCGAGGAAGGAAGCCCCAAGGCATTGTGTGCCGAGTTTGCAGACAGAAATGTCTCTGGACCGGCGTTCTCAAAACTTACTTCACTTATTGTGTAAGGCTCCGGGAGGAAATGCGGCGGTGGCCAGGTAGAAATACGGCGCCGCGGCCAGGGCTTCGGAGGACGCCGGGCTCGGCGACAGTCTACCCCTCCCAACCCCCTCCAGTCCACTGTTGGCAGCCCCAGATCCCCGTGTCTTGAGGGGTGGGACTCGTCTCTGTAGCGCTGTTCCCTGCTTGAGTCAACTCCGGGAGGTTAGGAGGGCACCTTCATCTTGAACTTGACCCTAGGAGCATCGCCGTCTTGGGCAGGTTACAAGGTAAAAGGAAGCTGAATCTTCCCGTGGGATGGGCCTCGAGCTCTGGCATGGAAAGGAAGTGACTGGTTAAAAATCTTTGAGGAATGGCCTTAGGACTGCTGAGGTCATTAACTCCAAATGCCACACCATCAGACTGCAGAAGTTAATGTGTTTGGAGGGGGATGGGGATAGGAGAGGAAAGGAGAAACCTGGTGAGTTGGTACAGAGAGTTGGTATTTCTGCGTAGTGGAAATGAAGGGAGTCTGCATCTCTGCTTTCACCAGATCCGCTACTCTCTCTCTCTCCCTCCCTCCCTCCCTCCCTCCCTCCCTCCCTCCCTCCCTCTCTCTCTCCCTCTCTCTCTCTCTCTCTCTCTCTCCCTCTCCCTCTCCCTCTCCCTCTCCCTCCCTCCTTCCCTCCCTCCCTCCCCCTTTTTTTTTCTTTCCTTCCTGGGTCATCGTTATTCCTGCCAGCCTGGCACTCCTGGGATGGGGGAGGGGAAGGAGAAGAAAGCAGTTGGGAAGCTTCCCTGGCCAGCTTGGAGGTATTTAAGATCTGCTACTAGGAAGATTCCAGGATTTTAACAGCTGCTTTTTGATTGCTGGGAATGAAAGAATTTATGAGCCACCGAGAGATGTTCATTATAGTGGTAGTCTGACTGTTTTACTCATCTAAGCTACTGAAGATCTCACAAGGGACCTTCCCTTGGAGTATGCCAGTTTTTGCAAAATTTGTGTCAGCCAGAATGCTTGGTGAGTGTCAGTCAGAACTCATCGTAAATATATCCTGGAGGTATTAAGATGAAAAGTATGTGGGAGTGAAGGAAATATGGTATCTGACATCCTTCAGGACTTCCTCTTAGGGTTGCTCCTGTTACCTGCCAAGTGAATTCGGTCCAGGCTTCCGGATTGTTGTGATTTGACAATAAGAGATGGGAAATAGTGTCATCGATTTTAGTGGAGGCAGGAAAGTCCAGAAATAAATTTAAGGTCACTTTTCATGACCCTGTCTTTCAGCTGTGATACCACAAACTTAACTTTTACTGGGACTTGGGAGCCATGGTTTTCCTGCTTTTTTGGTTTAACCACCAGAATGTCTAAATTATCATAATTTATGTCCATCGTGGAACTAAAACATAACTGATTCATAGTCAGCCTTTTTCTGCTTCCCATAACAGCCTGTAGAAAAGCACATTTCGTCTCTTTAACCACACACAATTTATTTGGTGCCATGGTGGGTTTTTGATAGTGGGTGATTGAGGGCACAAATCTAAAGACAGTGGAATTTTCTCGATTAAATTTTTCATTTTTAGGCAGCACCCCCCTCTGAGTTGCTGATTAATTCTTTGTCTCCCAGGAACATTAAAATCAGTATCCCTGGGCTGCTAGAACTGTAATCCATATTATAATGATGTCTGCCAGCATAGCTGGAGGTTCATGTTATGTCGATGTTTCCATTAGACATTTCTAACCCAATTGTAAAGATTTTTGTCTGGGTTGGGTTACAAGTAGGCTGTGAGTCTCATAGTCAGGGAGATGGTTTTATTTTTTTATTTTGGTACGTGGGCCTCTCACTGTTGGGGCCTCTCCCGTTGCAGAGCACAGGCTCCAGACGCGCAGGCTCAGCAGCCATGGCTCACGGGCCCAGCCGCTCCGCGGCATGTGGGATCTTCAGGGACCGGGGCACGAACCTGCGTCCCCTGCATCGGCAGGCGGACTCTCAACCACTGCGCCACCAGGGAAGCCCATGGCTTTTTTTTTATCTTTCTGATGAAAAGTTTGTTTAACTTGTAAGTTACAGGAGTAAAGTTTACAAAAGCAAAGTAAAGCAGAAGAAATATATGTATTGCTGGGGAGAGATTTGTTTTAGTTCCTAGGGTAGCTTTGTTTTGAACCATCCTTTAAAATGCATATTTCAATGGTGGAAAAACTAGAACCTCTTCCCAACCTCCCACCAGTTTACAAATGTTGTCTATTTACTAGGCTCTTAAGACTTTCTGGGCCTTAGTTTTCTCATTGTTATCATCCCTGTAATGGGATTACCTTTCAACCACAAAGTTCTGTGACTATCCAGTAGTTTGAGAAATGTAGGCATTCTGGAGCCAGTACTGTAATATTAGAATAGTACTTTGGGGTTTGTAAAGGGCTTTACTTACATATTTTATCCTTAAACCCTCAGTTAAGTAAACTGAGGCGGGACAAGTTAGATCAGTTTGCTTGATATCATCTATAAATGGTGGAGGTGAACTTGAACCTAGGTCTTCTGATTCTCCCTATTCCCACCCCCATATCTCTCTTTATTCACGGAGTCACAAGTAAGTTGGCTAAAACTTGACAAACAGACTAATGTTAATATGTGGCATTTCATTTATGGGTCATTTGGGTTTCAGAACCCCAGGGTTAACATCTATGCTTTGATGTCAGAGATTAAAAACAGTTCAGTAATAATGGTAATAAAACTTTCTTCCCAAGAGAGTTTCAGAAATTCACATACCTCAAACTAACCATTTGTTTATTTTCAACTTCTTTTTTATTAAGGAGGCTTCAGGGTCTAGTGCGATTTATAATCCAGACTAGTAACCCAGACAGCATTCTTAAGGAAATCACTTCTCAAATCTGTACATCTTTTTTAAAATAAGCAATGAACATATCATTTGCCTTTCTTCTTGATATCTCTCAGCTGAATTACAAAGCCTGGATAAATGTCCCATTTTTGGTGACATCCTTCTTGGGCTCTTTCTACTGATGTCTGGGTAAGTCTGATTCTGCAGCACTTCCTGTGCTAAATAAATTCTTCCCTTATGCCATTGGCTTAACGGTAAAGAAGTAGTAGGCTGCAGGTGACCCATTTTCACTGTGACTCTAAATGTTTGTACTGTGTCCTGCTTGCCTATTTAAGAGCGGTGAGTGCAACTTGACACTCATCTGGAAGCTGGTATGGATTTTCTTTAAAAGGTTCTAAAATAAAATTAGGTGCTAAGCTATAGGCTCTTTTATGTCTGAGCAACCTGTTCATCTTCAGCTCTTTAAACTTATTCTCAGAAGACCATCTTTTTAAAATATTAAGCAATGGGGTTTAAACCTCAGGAAGAGGATGCATCAATGAGTTCTGATTGGCTGACTATAAAATAAAAAGGCTGCCATTTTCAGGTGTGCGTGGAGAGACAGTGTTATGAAGCAGTATTTGCTGATGAAGTTGGGAGACTTGGTTATCAGTGTAACAGAAGGGGACGAGAGCAGCAAAGCAGAAGAATGGCTTCTGGTTTTTTATTATGAGGAGAATGGATTTTGAAGGTTAGGGGAGGACTTTTGATAAAGAAGGCTATCGGGAGACGTTATCTTGTGCAGTGTCGAAGGGGTTCTGGTTTGGGTTGGCTGTGTTACTGATGAGAGATACCCTTCTAGGGTAGATGTTGTCTCTAGGGGCTCCTGCAGGTGTGTGTGATCAAGGAGAATATTCTGGAAAGAAGAGTCCTATAGGTAGCAATGTCAAGGACAAGAAAAGTGTTGCAGAGGGATGGCATAGTCCCTGAATTTTAGCACAGATTTTGCCGCTACCATGAGGGAATTTATTAGTAAAAATCTTCCAGTCACAACTATATAGATGTGAACCCAGGATGTTCAGCCGTACAGCCCAGAACCACGGTGACTCACCACCCACCACCCTGTCTGCCACGCCCAGAACAGAGGCTTATCACCTCTGTGAGTTGGGGTCGGAGTTGGGGAAGTCTCTAAGAAACACTTGGCTGTGACCTTTTCATGCATATATGCTCATGCAAAAATGGGATCTTCTATTACATGTGCTTTTGAAGAAATATGTAAAAGATTCGACACACAAGGGTGCATGTAATGTATCTGCACAGTTTAGAGTACAGTATATACTTATGGGATGTGTTTTTTCTCCTGTCATATCTGTACATTCTTCTTTGGCACTGTTTTAATGGCTGTTTAGTAAATCCATTACATACATTACTATAATTTATTTTAACCAGCCCATTTTGACATTTAGGTGTTTTGGAAAGAAATATCTCTCAGGCTATCAGAGCCCTTTGGCTCAGATATGATTTACTCATCATTAAATCACAGGGCCCAATAAAAAATAAATTAAAAAATCATAGGGCCCAGCACACAGGGGTACCTGGCTGCTGGTACCTTCAAAACCTCTCATCATCAAGAAACTGACTCTTTGTTCTCAGTTCCAATTTGAGAAAACCCTGGCGAGAACCCAGATTGGCCTGATGCCAGCCAAAGGAGAGTTACGGTTGGCAGTCCCCATTAGACCCACAAGATGGGACTGTGGGGAGACAAAGTATCCTACAAAGAAGGGGGTTATTATTAATGGTAGAGAGAGAGAGCTGGGTAAACAAAAAGAGCTCGCTGTCTAACGCAAGATATGTTTCCAAAAGTGGTGTTGATGGTCATAACAACATACCAATATGCCAAATAATGTGAACATTTTTAATGCTCCTGTGATATATACCCTATAGTCTTGAGATTAGTAGACTTTTCCACACTCTGTGGGGATTTGAATTGCTTCGTGCACAGGCACTTGTGTAACAGGGTATTGAATTACTGCAAAAAACTCGGAAGTTGGTCATTATTCCTATGTAACCCATTATACTCCCCTCTGTCTGCCATGCTTTATACTAAATTACTTGGGATTAGTAACATCAATTCTTAATGTTTATTGAGTGCTTGCTGACTCTGAACTAGATGATTGAACTTTAAAAATTCTGTGGAAATGAAACAGCATTGTTCTTTCTTCACCCACTGTCCTACATATGTAGAGTGCTGGGGCGCAGGGATAGTTTCTTGCCCATACCACAGCATTCCCCATCCTGGTCCTCCCTTCCTTCTTGTGGCTTAAACCAACAACCCTTTATTTGCTTGGGATTCAGAAATTGGAGCTGGGTTCAGCAGGGCGGCTTTTCTGCCTGGGTCTAGGCTCACTCATGCTCTGTGGTTACATGATTCATAGCAGGGGCCCATTGCTGTAAGAATTTACCACATTGCTTGATAACATAATGCTGCTTTTGATTAGTTTTCCATTGCCCATGTGTTGCAGGGTAAGTTGGGTGTACCTCCGGTTCCAGGGAGTGCATCTTGATTAAGCCAAGTTAACCTTAGTAATACCATCCATACCTGTGACTGGTTAATGATTAAGTGTTTGACCAACTATTGGGTCCCACCATATTGAGAACCTAAGATTGTCAGTACAATAAAACAGGTTGACACTCTGAAAATCACAGAGTACAAAGACGGAAGGAGCCTAAGACCACAGGGACTTTTTTTAGCTGCAGAATTAACCAACCCTAAAACCACTGTGACTCAGAACTTCTTATGTGGGAAAATTTTTTTTTATTATTGTTTGAGGCAGTGATCTCCAAAGTGGAGTGTGCCAGACCATCCAATATGGGAAGAAAGAAAATATTAAAAGTTTATCTAGAAAAAAAAATAAGCTTTACTAATATTTAATAGATGAGTTGACACTGGTTGTTATATCTGAAAATCTTCTTGTCACTTAGGTTATAGAAGGTCGCCTGAGGGAAGAGGAGGCATTTTACAACCTGGTGGAACTGACAGTGGTACCCTTATTCTTATTCTTGTCTTTGGTGAACTCTATCCATGTAAATGGATTTATGGGTTACATCATCTAGTTTGTTTTTTTTGTTTTCGTTTTTGCGGTACATGGGCCTCTCACTGTTGGGGCCTCTCCCGTTGCGGAGCACAGGCTCCAGGCGCACAGGCTCAGCGGCCATGGCTCACGGACCCAGCCGCTCCACGGCATGTGGGATCTTCCCGGACCGGGGCACGAACCTGTGTCCCCTGCATCGGCAGGAGGACTCTCAACCACTGCGCCACCAGGGAAGCCCTATCATCTAGTTTTAAGTAGACTGACTACAACAAAATAGGCAAGTGGTTTAAAAAGATTCTTGCAAAGAAAGTTGAATGGTAATGATGTAAATCTACAGGAATAAGAACATGTAGACGTGTTCTTAGGAAATGCCTTTTAAATCAGATTTAATGAGTTGGCACCAAAATTGTGCATGGATGTGTATTAATAAATGCAAATAAACCTAAGAGTACTGTTTGGATCGTTCTCATCCTTTAAAGAGTTGTTGATGGATGTTTTATAATGTATATACCACATTAGTATACACATGTAATTCGTAACTAGTGTTTTAATTATGTATAAATTATTGGGGTACATGTTTAATGTTTTTACTGTTAGGGCGGCATGATCAAAAGGTTTTGAAACCCCAGTGTAAGTCACTTATTGTCCCTTATTGTCACGTAGTTTTTGTTACTCGCAACTGAAAACACCATAGCTAATGCAAGGACAGATAAGAGCCCTGGCTGTTCCCCTTTTATTCATAGGTTTCAAGATTCTCTGTGGTCTGATTCGTAACTTTCTTTACTACACCCACTTGTCCTCCATGTGTCTCTGCCACTGAGACTGTAACTGTCCTACTTCGTTTCAATTTTGCCTCTGAGGAGGCTGTCCTCTCCTTCCCCCCACCACTGAACTTGTCGTTGTCCTTCAAGGCCTAGCTTAAGTAAATATTGCTTTCTCATTCACATTTTTCTGATTTCTCCCTTCTGCCTCTAAATGGTTCCTGCCATTTAATCCCCCCAGCACATTGCTTGTACGTTGATTGTAATGTTTCTCTCTTTTTGTCTTTTATTAAAAAGTCGTTTGCCTGCTTGCTTTGCCTATGGGCTGTAGGCCTCTTGATGGTTGGGTCCTGGCTTGCCTTAGTCATTTTTAAAAATTGCTTGTTTCCCCTTCTGGGAGAAAGGCAGGCAGACACCCCGCAGTTGTTAAACACTGCTCTATGCTGTTTACCGTGGGGAGGGTCTCTCTCCCCCAGCCCTTGACAGCCTTAGGAGGTAGAGAGCGCCATGTACGTGTGAGGGATCTGAGAGCAAGGAGCGTGCGTGGCCAAGACAGGAAGATCCAGGATCCAAACCAGGGTCACTTTATTCCAAAGCAGTTTTGTCTGCCCGCATATGTGTTGCCTGCAGTTCCACGTTGTCCTTCTTTTATGTGGGAACACTGGCATGGGTGAAAATGGAAAGCTCCGTGGGATGATGCTACAAAGATGTTACTGGACCATCCTAGGCAGGTGTAGTGAGTTCAGAGGAGAGTCTACTCTCCTTGTGGGATAATAGGAAAGGCCTGGAGGATGATATGTGTGAAGATCTAAATGCCTATGGACAGTTAGCTGCCTGCAAGTACCCCCAAGCAAAATCATGTGTGATAGTCCCTGTGGTAGGGTCTGGCCTGAGCATCCCCACTGAGAGACAGGAGGTGAGGGACACTACACTGCTCAGCTGAATCAAATTACTTATGCCGACATTCTCTCCATGGTAAGGATAATTGAGGGTTGAGAGGTTGTCAGCTTTCAACTTGAGCCATGTTAGATATATGTTATGATGGAAAACAGGCGTCTCTCCAGGGTTTTGAGGGTCAGATGACGGAATGTATATGAAAGGGTTTTGAATGTTGTAAATGACTTCCTAGATACCAGGGAGACATCAAATTTGATTCTTTCCTCGTAGTAGTGACTTCTAGCTTAGATTTCTTTGTTAGCCATTTTTGTTACTTTTAAGTGAATTTCCAAAGGATTTTTTAAAAGTACTGGGGAATAGGACACAGTTTTTCTCAAATGAACTACAGATATCTCAAAGCTTGCTATAAAACTTTTAGCCGTGGAGTAAGTAGAATTTGTGGTAAGGTGAATTTGTCTTGGGATTTAGTTGTTCAAGTACCCATAGGATCCGTTTATAAGAATGGGACCACTTCTGGTGCATAAAGATGGAAATCTGGGGGTCTCTGAGGTAAGTTATTAGGAACCCTTAAGTACCACCTGAAGGACTGTGAAAGAGTTTTGATCTGAGGTTATGTTTTGTTCTGTTTTGTGTTTTTTTCCTGTGAAGCCAGTTACTGATTTTGAGGAGTCTCTGGAGAGGGTTTGGGGAGGGACCCTTTGAAATATCTCAAGATACTTTTGAGAGTGAAAACTAGGTGTGGTTTGAAACTTAAGAATTCGAAATCTATTCCATTGTAGATTTCCAAGAAAGTGGATGTGAATACGTGAAATTTAAGTCCATTTGAGGGAGATTTTCCAGTGGCAATTTCATATTACAGAAAGAGTATGACATAAATTAAAGCATGTTAACTTAAAGAGTAAGTATAATAATTTATCGACTCAAAAGACAGAAGAGGTGAGCGGCTCCTAAGTTGCAGATAGATGCAGTTGTGAATATTTGATTATTCAGGATTCTTGAAGCTTGCACGTGACTTAAGAGAACCTTGCCTCAGGGTGGTTTAGCTAGATAAGGCAGCAGTTCCCAAAGTGGGTTCCATGGAAATGGACTCTCAGGAAATTAATAGACATTATGCAGGGAAGCAAGGTTTTATGTTCAAATAAGCAGGAAGATCTGGGGTAACAAAAGTAAAACAGTTGTTTTTGTTTTCAACTGCAGGACTTTTGAGCATCCTTATTTCTAATGTTCATTCTCTATCTCCTTGAAGGGAAACAGAGGAGTTAGTATTTCCCAAGTGCATTGAATTGTAGAAGCTTTTTTTGCAGAGCATCTTTTAGCGAAGACAATGTTGGGTTAATTTGCCAAAATATTTTAAAGCAAATCCCAGGCATCATATAATTTCAGCTGACAAATTTTAGTATGCATTTCTAACTAAAGACTTAAGGACAAAAATCACCACCTCATTATCACTTTTAATAAAAACAGTAATTTCTTACTGTTATCTAATTGTTCTCCAAATGTCATTTGTCACCATTTATGTTTTGTGGAACCAGGATTCAGTCAAGGGTTACATATTGCACTGTGGGTTGTTGCTTTTGTCCCTGTAGTTTTTTAAATATAGAAAAATACCACCTCCTCCCTCCCTCTGCTGACTTTCAGCAGAGAACTTGTAGGATGTACCATATCTGAATTTGTTTCCTTGTGTTGGTGTTTACCTTGTTTGTCATCTGTATTTTCTGTAAACTAGAGGCTTTCCTTTAATCTAAAGGCACGTTTAGATTCAGGTTAAATATTTTTCGCAAGAATAGGTCCTAGACTGTGCTTTTTTCTCCTTATGATTTGGGAGCAGGCAATTTAATTTAGCAATTCATAAGTTGCTTTCTTTAAAATATAAAGAAGTAATGGGGGCTTCCCTGGTGACGCAGTGGATAAGAATCCGCCTGCCAATGCAGGGAACACGGGTTCACGCCCTGGTCTGGGAAGATCCCACATGCCACGGAGCAACTAAGCCTGTGCGCCACAACTACTGAGCCTGTGCTCTAGAGCCCATGAGCCACAACTACTGAGCCCATGAGCACAACTACTGAAGCCCGTGCGCCTAGAGCCCCTACTCCGCAACAAGAGAAGCCACAACAATGAGGGGCCGTAGCACTGCAACGAAGAGTAGCCCCCATTCGCCACAACCAGAGAAAGCCCATGTGCAGCAACGAAGGCCCAAAGCGGCCAAAAATAAATAAAATAAAATAAATTTATATAAAAAAAAAGAAGTAATGGCTTAGAGTTTGTTTGGAAATTTATTAATATATCGTGGGGGAGGGGTGCAAGTTCAATTTATTCCAGTTGTGGTTGGAAACACCATGGTATTCTGAATAGTTGACCTGGTTGAATGGGTATAAGTTTTCAGTATATCTTAAGACTATAAATCCTGTGACTCTTGGGTAAAATGGCTTGAGTGTTAAACATTTCTGGTGGTAGAATTTTATTCAGAATGACAAGTTACCTGAGTTATAATGGTAAAACACTGTTCTATAAAGATTTATTTCTAAATACATTAATTTAGGAATATGCATTAATTCTACCTCTATTCGATAAATTTTAACAAAATATTTTTCTGATAAATGCTTATGCTGATTTGAAGTACAGCCATAAATCTAAATACACCCTCAGGGTGATAATTTTATATGTACATTGTGTTGGAAACCCAGACATGTAAATAAAAGTTCGTATCATAACTGACTTTGCTAACTTAATTTGATATTTAAGTTTTTTCCCTTGATATCTTTCCAAGTGCTTGTTGTATGTCTGGGAAAAATCAAACTTAAAGGCGTTTTGTATGTCTTAATGAAGAATAGCATGGTATATATAGAGTAGCTTTGATGGACGGAAGCTATCATTGGCAGTTCCCAGCATATTCTTATGTTTACTGCTTAGTGGGCAGGGATACTATTTTATACATTACAACTTGCCTGTTGTGAATAATAAGGTGCCTTGGACAGAGCAGTGCTTTGTACCTATAGTAGTACACTAAAAATATACACATATACACTGCTTTTTTCTCCTCCTTTTTAAAAAATACAAATATATAGGAGATAGTGAAAAAAGCATGATCTTTGAAGCCAGATGAACCATGGGTAGTTTACTGGATCTCTGTCGCTTTGTCTGTAAAATGGAATAGTAATTCCTGTTTTATAGGGTTCGTGCCAAGACTGAAGGTGAGAACCTACACAAAATATTTCAGCTGGCCAAAAAGTTCGTTCGGGTTTCCTGTAACATCTGACATACATAGCTATACATAGCAGCGTGCTTGGCTCATAGGTGCCCAAAACAGGTCCTTTTCTCCCTTCTCCTCTTAACCCTATTTTTATTTTTAAAAATTTTATTCATTTATTTATTTATGGCTGCATTGGGTCTTTGTCTCTGTGCGCGGGCTTTCTCTAGTTGCGGCGAGCGGGGGCTCTTCTCTGTTGCGGTGCGTAGGCTTCTCATTGCGGTGGCTTCTCTCGTTGCCGAGCACGGGCTTAGCTGGTCCGCGGCATGTGGGATCTTCCCGGACCAGGACTTGAATCCGTGTCCCCTGCATTGGCAGGCGGATTCTTAACCACTGCGCCACCAGGGAAGCTCCTTAACCCAATTTTTAAATTCAGCTTTCTGGATCAGTAATTGAATGGAAGTTTCTGTTTGTTCTGAGAGTTTAAAAAATTGCTAACTTTAAGGTACTTGTTACAGAAGTCCAGATAAGAGCTTGATTTCAAGATAACCTTTATGCATAATTTCTCAGTTGCTTATATTAAAATAGTGAGACGTTTATATGAAATGTTTTGAACAAACAAGTGGGACATTTTTAGATGGTAATATATAGAGGAGAAGGAACCAGAGAATAAAATGGGTATTTTATTACTGCCATGAGGATATTGCTAACAAACCTTCTGGTTTTAATGAAAGTCAGTATTTAAAAAGTCCATTTATTTACTAAGCCTGTGAGAACATGAGATGCTCGCACACTTATGTAGAGTTTTGCTGGAGTGCGGTTTAGAATGAGAAACTTTATTTTATTTAGATGGAGTAAGTCTGTAGTGCCGCACTCAAGTCCTACGTGTGGTTTATTTATGAACAGGGCCACCGCCAACGTGGAGCGCAGCCTTCCCTTCAGAGGAGAGGCATCGGTGCTTCCCTGAAGGGCCCCGAATCCTCACGAGGGGGGAGGACTCTCTTTGCTGGCTTGTGCCCTATTAAAGACTCATGGAAGGGAGAATTAATATGATTATTTCTGATGTTCGAGGCCTGAGTTAGCGGGAGGAAGAATATGAAAGTCAGTTGAATACCTTTTAACGTGGATTTAGGGTGCATTAGCTCTTATAACATTCGCAAAAACTTTTCAGAGTGCTGTTGTTGTTATCATTTTGCAGACAAGGAAGCGGGCTACATTTGAACAGCCTACGTTTTGAACGGCAGAAGTCAAGGAACAGCTTGGAGGTTGCTTAAATAGGCATTTATGGGTGAAGCGAGATACGTTTTCTTCGATCAGGTGTTTCTAAGTCTTGGGGCATTTGGCTTTGTTAATGGCTTGTGGAAGAAGAGGTCTCACGAAGACAAGGGCGCACGCTGCTCCCTGCCCTGGTAGTACCTGTTCTGTGAGAATGACCTTGATTCCCTGAGGCCACTCAAGTTCAGCTGCACTGGAGCTTTTTTTTTTTCACTGGAGCTTTTTTACACTTCTTTTTTCCTGCCGTGAAGTAACAGTTTGTTTATCCCTTCCTTTCTGTAATGTTTTGTTTAAGCAAGAAGGACTCCTTAAATTGTCCAGCTCCACGTACGAAAGTCAAGCCAAGAGGAATCAAAGAGCGTGATTGCCCCTCCCGTCGTGGAAACAGTGATGAGATACCATTTTTAGAGGGATAGTGATTGAGTTCTAAGCTGATGGGATTTATAAGCATTTGACCTTGACAGGGCTTTTTTTTTTTTTTTTGCTTTCTTCATTAAGAGCAGTCTTAGCTAGCTCAGAGAATATAATATCCTTAGGAGTTTTAGAAGTAAAAAGTTACCATGAAGGTGTTAACTGTTTGACAAATTGGAAACTGTTTGCACTTGTCAAAGGGTGGCGGAAGTCTTGCATTAATTTTTCCAACAAATATTTCTTGAGGGCTGTCATTGTGCCTTTCTAAGTTTGAAGCCCAGCTCTGTGTCAGTCTGAGGAGACAAGTGCATGCAGAGTACAAATGTTAGAGAGACACGTGCGCAGCGGGAGCCAGGAGGAGGAAGGGGAGGAGGAGTTGGGGCTGGGGAAGGCTTCAGGGCGGAGGTGGAGGATGCCTAGCCCTTTGCCAGGTGGGGAAGAGAGTGAGGGGCTTTCTATGAAGGGAGCCTGCTGAGCAGAGGCTGGGAGGCATGAAAATACAAGTCATGTTTGGGGTGTTGTTACTAGAACAGATGGCGCCTGGCATTTGGGTACAGTGGCAGGGAGGGGAGAGCCAGATTGCAAAAGGCCTTGCTTGCCAGGCAAAGAAGTACGGACTTGATCCTATGCAGCCAGTGATAGCTGTCAAAGGTTCTAAAGCAGGGAGATGATGAAATCAGAGCCGCGTGTTGGAGAAAAGCTTGGGTGGCAGCAGTGTGGAGGAGAGGCTGGCGTGGGGACAGATGGGTGGCAGGGCTCTCTGTTATGAGGCTTTTGAAGTAGGTCAGGTGAAAGATGATGTTCGGGGCCTGAGTTAACGGGAGGAAGAATGTGAAAGTCAGTTGAATACCTTTTAACGTGGATTTAGGGTGCGTTAGCTCGTAGAACATTCGCAGAAACTTTTCAGAGCGCTGTTGTCGTCATCCTCGTTTTGCAGACAAGGAAACGGGCTCAGCGAAGATTTGAACTCAGGTTGCTGGTCCTCTGTCACCATGCTTTTAGAACAGGGATGAGAACACAGAACGTGTGCATGGAGAGGTGATTTTGCAGTGGAGTGGAAGCTGCTTCCAGAACAGAAAAGGAATATTTGGCAGCTGACTGAAGGTAGAGAGCAAGGCTGCTTCCAGGCTGGGCAGCAGGCTGGGGACGATGAATGATACCGGGAGCCGAGAACTCTCTCAGGACGGGAGGGGCAGGTTCAGGGCCCCTCTGGGATACCCAGCTGGAAATGCCCAGTGGGCAGTAGGAAATTTGGTTCCTGAAGCAGCATCCCCGCCTCCCTGTAGAAACTCCTTCACGTCCTCTGGGTGGGCTTGGAGTAGAACTTCTGTGGGTGGAGATAGGTAACAGCTTCTACTCCTGTAACCCCTAGTTCCAAGCAGTATTGTGCTGCACATAGGAAGCACCTGGGGCACTTACGCCGAATGCACATTTCCAGGCCTGCCCACAGGTGGTATTTCAGTGGGTCTGGCGTGGGGTTTGGCAACTACATTTGTATCAAGACCTTGGGATGAGTGGGGAAGGGTGCAACAGGATCATACTTTTGAGAATGTTTGGCTGTGAATGGTCTAGGCTCTCTTTTAATTTTACTTCTATCACAGAGCTTTTGAGAGCTCTTTAAACAGCATGACGCTGATCTCTGGTGAAAAGCAACACCTAGGAGAATTGCTTGTTTTTAGGAACTTATGTACATTCATATTTAATTCTGCTAAGGATGCTTTTTAGTTATTTGGATTAATACTCAAAAGTAGCAAGCCCTCAAAATTAGGTTTGTTTTTGCTTATTTATTTATTTATTTATTTTTGCGGTACGCGGGCCTCTCACGGTTGTGGCCTCTCCAGTTGCGGAGCACAGGCTCCGGACTCGCAGGCCCAGCGGCCATGGCTCACAGGCGCAGCTGCTCCGCGGCATGTGGGATCTTCCCGGACCGGGACACAAACCTGCGTCCCCTGCATCGGCAGGCGGACTCCCAACCACTGCGCCACCAGGGAAGCCCTGTTTTTGCCTTTTAAGTGGACCTTTGGCAAGAAATTTCTAGTGAAATTAGTTTCTGAGTATTTTTCTTGCTTATGAAAAATAGGTTGGAGGAGGGAACCTGGGATGTAGAGAGTGAGGAATAATAGCATGGGGTTCTTGGTTTGCCTGGGTGTGGCTTAGGTTGTCACAGATGAAAAAGTCACTGAATGGGGATCTGAGGTACAGCATGGTGACTATAATTAACAGTACTATATTATAGATTTGAAAGTTGTCAAGAAAGTAGATCTTAAATGTTATCACCACACACAGACGCAAGTGGTAATTATGTGAGGGGATGGACGTATGAACTAACCTTAATGTGGTAATCATTTTGCAATACTATATATGTGTGTCTAATCATCATGTTGTATGCCTTAAACTTACATACATATCAATGATATCTCAATAAAGCTGGAAAAAAAAAGTCACTGAAAGGGACTGAACTCTTTGAAATCTGGGTTTTAAACCCAATCAACCCGCCGGTTATTACACTATTTGCTTATTATTAGTCCTGACTCCAGCCTGGATCCCTCTCCCCTTCTTCTCTGTCAGTTGGGTCTTTTCTTTTTTTCCTATTGAGATAGAATTGACATGTAACATTATCTTAGTTTGAGGTGTGCAACAGAATGATCCAGCATTTGTAGATGCTGTGAAATGATCACCCCAGTAAGTCTAGTTAACATCCATCACCACACATAGCTACAGTTTTTTTTTCCCTTGTAAGGAGAACTTTTAAGATCTATTCTCTTGACAACTTTCAAATATACAATACAGTATCATTAACTATAGTCACCATGCTGTACATTATATCCCCAGGACTTATTTCATAACTACAAGTTTTAGCTATTGGCCACCTTCACTGACTTCCCCCCCTTCCTTCCCCCCAGAGCCCCTCCACCCCCTACCCCTGTCTTATCTTTTTTTGGTACATGAGACTTTGAAGCCAGACAGACTGGGTTCAAGTCCCAGCTCAGCCCCTTAACATCAGTGTGACCCTGGGCGGATTACCTAGCCTTCCTGAGCTTGTTTTCTGTGACTTTGGAATGCTGGTACTTTTGAAGGTTGTTTTGGGAGTTGAGTGACATGGGTCCAAACAGCTGGACCCAAACCCAGCCATACTCCCTAACCATGGGAGGGAGGTTGAGGGGTGGAGATGTGCTTCAGTCAGCACACCACAAGTGCCTACTCACTACACTGGGCAGTATATTCAGGGCTGACTGCCCGGTGCGTTTCCTTACAGCCCTTACCTACCTTATTGCACCTTTCCTCCAGAGTCAGGAGGCGTTCTTGTTTGGGTGTGGCTGATGATACGCCAGAAAGGGGTTTTTTTGGTTTTTGTTTTCAGCCTGTGTGTCTTTTTTGCTGGTGTCTGGTTACCCTTGGGATAAGTTTTGCTTCTTTGTCTCCCCTAGTGAACAAGGTTTGGGTTCATTGACTGCTGCTGATTGGTTCGTACTTCTCCTGTGTGGGAGGGAGGAGCTGCCTCCTCTGGTTTTCCCACCTTTGCTAAATGCCATTTACTACTTCCTGTGTTAATTAGGGGGCTTCTCAGTTGCCTTTCCTTAGTCCCCATCCTGGTGGAGGGCATGGGGAGGGGGCCCACTTGCTCTCTGGTTGATTTCTTCCGTCACTGGATAGATGCCAGTGAGCCCTTAACTTTGTGCCAGTTCTGTGGTAAGTGCTTATTCTTAAATTACCTACTTTCATTTTTTTAAAGACCTTAAGAGGAAGTAGGTATTCTTACTCTGCCCAGTTTGGAGGGTCCATATCTGGCCCCAGGTCTCATAGCAGGATAACAGGACCCTGGTACCTACTCCTGCAGTGCTGCCCTTCTCTCCCACCTCTTGTCCATGATAGGTGTAGCTATCTGTTGGTAGCTACCAGTCAACTTTTTTTTTTTCTTTTTAAAAAAAATTTATTTATTTATTTATCTATGGCTGTGTTGGGTCTTCGTTTCTGTGCATGGGCTTTCTCTAGTTGTGGCAAGCGGGGGCCACTCTTCATCATGGTGCGCAGACTTCTCACTATCGCGGCCTCTGTTGTTGCGGAGCACAGGCTCCAGACGCGCAGGCTCAGTTAATTGTGGCTCACGGGCCCAGTTGCTCCGCAGCATGTGGGATCTTCCCAGACCAGGGCTCGAACCCATGTCCCCTGCATTGGCAGGTGGATTCTGAACCACTGCGCCACCAAGGAAGCCCAGAACCAGTCAACCTTTAAATCCTTTAGGAGTGCTGGTTCAAAGGTCAGTTTTAGTAAGTGGTCTGGAGATTTAGATGGTGCAGTGTTGGGAAGTGGGGAGAAATTTGGGACAAACCAACAGTGCTCACAGGGAGAGCAAGCTGGTGGAATTAAGTGGGGATATTGCAGCTGCTTAAGTCTGCTTGTTCTCATTTTGAATGGCTCCTGAAAGACTCAGCCTGGGTGTGCTAAGTGCATATTTGTGGATGCTATAGACAAGACTTGCTTGTTCATAACCCTTTTGTTTTTTTGCCATTTTAGTCCTACATTATAGATTGCTTTTGGCTGATTTCTTTTGGAGGGGGGAACCACAGTGCCCTTAGATTATCCACAGTGTTAATTAACATGTCCTACCCTTAGGGACTGCTCATTTGACCTCTTCGCTTAACTTCCAGCATCCAAACATGTAGAAGAAGAGCATAATGGAGAGATCAGTGATTCTGGAGTAAAGTAGACTTTGTTTCAAATTTCAGCTCTCCATTAATGCCCTTGGACAAGTTTCTCAACTTCAGGGCCCTCAGTTTCTTCATCTGTAAAATGGGGATCATTGTACCCAGTGAGAAATAATGTTCGTACAGTACATCTTGGTAGGGCTTGGTACCTACCAAGCCCTCTTACCAAGGTAAGAGGTGTTCAGAAGTTTCCTTATTCATTTCAGCTTGATTCAATGGGTATTAAATACAATTAGTGTTCTAGACTTTGTACTAAACTCCAGCAGTTACAGAGATCAGTAAGAGGTGGTTTCTGTCCTGGGGAGCTTAAATTCTAGTGGTCAGGGCTGATGCATACACATTCATCATGAGGCGGTTAGGTGCCAAGACCCAGGCTACGGCAGGAACCGAGCACAGGAGCATTTCCTCTGCCTTGAGGGCTGGGAAATCCTTTCCTTCCTGAAGGAGGTTATGCCCAAGCCCTGACTTAAAGGACTGAGTAAGAATTAACCAAGCAAAGGAATGTGGGATGCGTTGCAGCCAGAGCAACAGCATAAGCAATGGATGGACGGAGTATCTGGGAGAAGTGTATGCAGCCTGGGTTTGGCTGGAAGCAGGAAGTACAGGGAAAGGAGCCCCGAGAGCCTGGTGTCTGTGAAGGTGCTGGCAGGCCTGGTATGCTGGCTGAAGAGCTTAGAAGACATAAAATTTGCTAGGATGGAGAATCCAATGTAAGGGAAAAGAATTATGTAAATAGTGGTTGATAGTTTTGTCAGACATTTTCATAGTGTAGAGTCTGATAAATTCTGGTGTGTCCATGCAATAAAGTGATCTGCAGATGTTAAAAGACTGAGGTAGGTTTATTTGTGCTCTTAAGGAAAAACTTACAAGAATATTACTAAATGAAAAAAAAATGCATTGGGCATCTTTGGAAGTGTATATGTATTAATAAGTGACTACTTACGGCAGCTGCCTGTGGGAGGGAGCTGGGGGGCTGGGATAGACGACAGTCTTGCATTTTACGGCAGACCCTTTTGTACTGTTTGGCCATTTTCCCACATGCACCCATTTCTTTATAAAAAAGAAAATACTGTAAAGAAATGACTGATGCTGTACATTATCAGGTGAGCTGGAAACCAAGTGGCAGAGTGTAAAAATAACTTGTGTTAGTGCACTGTAGTGCCATTATGCGGAATGCTAGATTATTTCATGCTCTGACAATAATACCATTCATGGGGGGTTTTAGAGCTTCCCACTTTCACATACATTATTTCAGTCAGAATTAATCACTTCCATCTGTGCTCTCCTAGCAATTAAAATATTTTAAGAATTATAAATGTTAAATGATGTAAAATTATAAATGTTAAATGTAAAGGTTGGGAAAGGGGAGAAAAGAATATTATTTGTTTAATACGACATCCATGACTTTATTCCCTTGCTTTCTTTGCATATGCCTTTGTAAAAAATATAATTGTAACTAAAATATACATTTACTTAGAGGCTTTTCTGTTCAGTGTGATTTCATGCGTTTCCCAGGTGTTGGGTCATTGTTCTCCTTGCCTTTTTGGATGGCTGCTATTTCGTGGTACACTGTGACTCATTCACCCGTGGCCCCTTGAATCACTCACGCTCCTGTGTGCTCTCCTAGCTGTGCTGGTTTTCTGGGTTGATGTTCTTCTTTCCTATACCCTTGGAGCTGGGATGGCCTCTTGTCACCAGTGCAGGGCACAGGGAAAGTGCTATTTTTGAAGGAATAGAGGTTCCTTTTGGGCTTTGCAGCAGCATTTTGAGATAGAGATGAAAGATATGGGTAGTTTACAGCCAAGGAAAGAGACTCGGTAAGCAGTCTTCCCAGAGTCACACAGCAGCTACCTGTAAGTGGCTGCATTCAACCTTGAATTCAGTTCTCCTAACACCAGCCCAGCAGTCTTTCTACTGGTCATGAAATCAGAATTTTCAGCAGGTCTTGCTGGGGGAAGAGATGGTTGGATTCCATTGAGAGTAAGTGAGTGAACAGATTTTTGACCTTTCCAAGAAATTTAATTGCTCTACTGTGTGTTCTGGTGACGGGTGAACTGGGTTCACACCCCAGTAGCATCTTTTTTTTTTTTTTTTTTTTGAGGTTCGCGGGCCTCTCACTGTTGTGGCCTCTCCCGTTGCGGAGCACAGGCTCCGGACGCGCAGGCTCAGCAGCCGTGGCTCACGGGCCCAGCCGGTCTGCGGCATGTGGGATCTTCCCGGACCGGGGCATGAACCCGCGTCCCTCGCATCGGCAGGCGGACTCTCAACCACTGCACCACCAGGGAAGCCCCCCAGTAGCATTTTTGACAGTGTATGGCCTTGGGCAGGTTACTTAACATATCCGGGCATTAGTTTCCCATCAGTTAGACTGCTGGATGGGGGAACCTCCCTCCACAGGGTTATCCAAATACACATAAGCCTTTTAAGATGGTACCTGGCACAGGGTAGGAGCTCACTAAATGCTAATAGAACTTTTTTTCCTGTTGGTTTGATGAAAAAGAATAATACCAGTGTTGGTAAGGGTGATGGGGAAAAGAGTACTGTCATACAGTGTTGGTAGAATAAATGGGGACATCTCTTCTGGAGGGTAACCTGTCAGTGTGCTAATTTAAAGCATGACAACTCTTTGACCCAGAAATTCCAGCACCGGAAATTTATACTAAGGAAATAATTGTACAAACACATAAAGTTATATAGATTTTCATTGCAGTATTGCTTAATAGCAAAAAAAAATTGGGAAAACCAAATGTTTACCTCAAAAGGAGCTTGGTGAAAACTTGGTCACCCATACAATGGAATAACGAGCCCTTTTATACATGGTGAGGGGGAGCTGAGTGGAGTGGTGTGGAAAGATGTCTTCTGTCTACTGTTAAGTTGAAAAATAGGCCACAGAATAGTATGTATGCTGTAACCACATTTATGCTTCTTTTTTTCCTTTCAAAGTATGTATTATGTAACTGTTTGACACATTTAAGGGTCTACTATGTACAGGTTCTAAGCTGGGCCCCTTTAAATGTGTTTGTGTACATAGAAAACAAGTGTGGAAGATCTTTGGATGGTAGGGTTGACAGTTTTCCTTAGTTAAAAAATTACACCGTATTTTTCATTATTTGTTACTGTTACAATCTGTATTAAAAAAGAAATCTTCAAAAAAATAAGAACATCAGCATTTCCTTTCTCTCCACCTCCAAATTTCAACCCTTAAGCTTTCTTGTTAATTAAAAAAATTAATTACTAAAGTTTTATTCTGGTTTGCCTAAAGAGAAGACATTGTCTTTTGTCCTGAAATCTCTTTTACTCTGTAACTAACAGCATTTGAGGCTTCCTGTGTGAATGAATATGCTAAGGTTTGGCAGTGATACTCCAAACATCTTCAGTGTGTATTTGACAGTGTCACTCCAAAGCATTTAAAGAGAGCTTAAGAAATTAAATCATTTTAATATGGAAAACGTTTCAGGTGGTTTGGGCAAAGTAACTCTCGTATACCTGACATACTTGGTTTTAACCTTCTAGGGGGATTTCTATCTCAGGACAACAGAGGTTAAACTATCAATGGGTCCTAACCTTTTATATTTCATGGTTTATAGATCACAGGATAGAACTTTTGTTTTGCAATTAATGGTAGAAGGAGAACCTCTTTTTGTGGGGAGGCGAGAGTAAGTGGAAGGGGAGGAGAAGGGATATAGAGAGGAAGAGGGTAATATATTTTAGAATACAAACTAGATTAGTCCTCATTGAGAATGAAAAAGATCAGTCTTGATGTTCACGTCTCAATTTGAGGTCTTCATATTGCAAAAAAGTTGAGTTTTTAATATTTTAGACATGCCATTATTTAAAAAACTTTACAACTTGTAATCAAGTTGATTTATTTGTGGGCTTTGTAATATTGATATTATTTTGCTAAATCATAAGTGGTTAACTTTATTGCATTGGGGCTTAAAATATGCTTTAGATTTTTAAATTGAATTCTTGGCATCATATATGAATTATATTGTGAAAGAACTATTTTGAGAGAAAACTGACCAGATATCTCTTTTTTGTAAACGAGTGATACTGAAGGTATGTTTAAGTCTGCTTCTGAGGTTTGTTGAAACACGTGACACCACTCCAAGTGAAAGATGACGGGCTTGGAGCTGGATGGAGCTGAGCGTGAATTGGAGTTTTGCCATTTCCAAACTGAGTGGCCATTTACAAGACTAATCCTTGCCTTGCTGGTTGTGAAGACTAAGAGATAACTTGTGTAAAACATCTGCTGCCTTGTCTAGTTAAATGTTAACCAAATACTTGTTTCTCCTGAGCTCTTAGAGTTGAGATGCAGATTCTCTGGGTGTGTGGCCCTGCATTTGTAGAAGGTTGTCCTATAGCTCTTTCTGTGTTTACACCTGTGTGTGATCTGGTCCTGGAGGTGGCTGGCAGGTGGGCACAGTGTTGTGCCTTGGAAAGTTATAACAAGCTGAAAGTTAGTCATTGTCGCCATTGACCCTTTCAGTGTAATGCATGGTTACTATGTGTTTATTTGTGTTGTTCTATTTTAAAAAGCCCTTTTGGGCTTCCTGGTGGCACAGTGGTTAAGAATCTGCCTGCCAATGCAGGGGACACGGGTTCGAGCCTTGGTCTGGGAAGATCCCACGTGCCGCGGAGCAACTAAGCCCATGTGCCACAACTACTGAGCCTGCGCTCAGAGCCCGTGCGCCACGACTACTGAGCCCGCGTGCCACAACTACTGAAGCCCACACACCTAGAGCCCGTGCTCCGCAACAAGAGAAGCCACCGCAATGAAAAGCCCACGCACTGCAACGCACTGCAACGAAGAGTAACCCCTGCTCGCCGCAACTAGAGAAAGCCCGCGTGCAGCAACGAAGACCCAACGTAGCCAGAAATAAATAAAAGCACTTTTTATAGGGATAGAGTGTAAATTCCACTTTAAAAATGTTAATCTTTGAAAACCCAGAGCTAGGCCCCTGTTATCAGCCACTTGAGTGTTATCCAATCTGCTATAGGCTAACCAGATCCCGTTAGGTAATCCTGCCTCACTCCCTGCAAGCCCTTTGCCAAGAGGGCCGGACACTTTAACCGGAAGCTCCCACTGTGGCTGTCATTTCTTAAGGTTTTTTTCTTGGGTTTTTGTGGAATGGGATGAGAAAACTTCCAGGTGGGTGGGTAGATTTGTTAATACCTGTCCCCATTCACACTGCCTCCTTCCTTCCCCCATTTAGATCTTTCCTGTCCTTGAAGGCTCTGTCCAAGCCCCACATTTCTCAGGATGCTTCCCAGACAGCTCTCCAGTCCACTCTTGTACTTCTGTCTGTAGTGGATGTATTAGCACAGGCACCACTGTCCTCACCTTCTTTATGTTAGTCTCAGATTATAGGTGACCTGAGGGCATCCATCAACTGTGCATTTTGCTCCCTTTTCTTTGGTCCTTACCTGATGTGGAACTCCAGTAGATAACTCCTGATTTTGTTTCTTCCTCTTTGTCTGGTCCAATGCCTTATGTCTTGGAAGAACCCTCTGTAAAGTTTCCCATGTAGCAAACAATCTTCTGTCCTTTAATTTTAATTAAAAAAGAAGACAGAAAGGAACTTAAAAAAATAATTTTTTGGTATGTCCTTCCTTCAGTGTTTTTTCTTTGCACAGACGTACATGTGTATGATAGATGTGTTAAACGATATGCTGTCCTTTTTATTACATAGTTTGCCATTTTTAGATACACACACATAAGGTACATATTATCTCATATTAGTATATATTTAACAAGTGATTTCTAATGATTGCATGTAATTCATATTCCAGCCTATAGGTATAATATAATTTTATATTTTATAATGTAGTATAATTTAAAACTATTTACTTATTATTGAATTTTAAATAACACTGCAATGAACATTCTTCCTCTACAGTTTTATTCCCTAGCAATTAAACTGTTACAGTCAATTTAGCATAGTAGTTTTAAAAAATAAATTCATAGAATCTGTTCATTTTATTAGTATCTGAGTAATCACTGTGGTTCAGGATCATTATAGGTGTTGTGGGATACACTCAGATATAAGTACTAAAGTACTAAGGATAAAATAAAATACGTATACCAATAGAAAGTGATGTCAAGTATTTAAGTAGACTATTTATTTAGATTGGCACTAAGGAACTTATGCAGACAACCTGTGTCCATCAGTGGATGACGGATTTTAAAAATGTGATATATATACACAATAGAATAATATTCAGCCTTAAAAAACGAAGGAAGTTCTGCTATTTGCGAGAACACAGGCAAACCTGGAGGGCATTATGCTAAGTGAAATAAGGTAGATAGAGAAAAACACTGCATGGTGTCATTGATATGTGGAATCATTAAGAAAAGGAAAAGAAAAAAGGTTGAGCTTGTAGAATGAGACTAGAAAAGTGGTTGGTGGGGACGAGGGAAATAGAGTTTGGTAGAAGGGTACAAATTTTCAGTTATAAGATGAATAAGGTCTGAGGATCCAATGGCGACTATAGTTGACAACACTGTATTGTATAATTGAAATTTGCTAAGAGCAGAACTTACATGTTCTCACCAAAAAAAAAGTAAATATGTGAGATGATAGGTGTGTTAATTAACTTGGGTCGGGGGGAATCCTTTCACAATGTATATGTACATCAAAACATGACCTTGTGCACTGTAACTATCTTACATAATTTTGTCAATTATGCCTCAGTAAAGCAGGAAAAGAAAAAGAACCTTATGTAAGAAATGTATACAAATTAAAAACAAAAACCTGGAGGGTGTGTGGGCGTGTGTCCCAGGGTGAATGCAGACTTTGGCAAAAGAATCTCCCTGTATTACAATTGTATGGCATAACCTCACTGAAGGGGGCAAGGACAAAAAGGCATGAACCTAAGTAACTTTGGAAAATGGTGTTTTGACTAGACACTGTAAGGCTAAAGACAAAACAAACAGTACATCAACAGTGTACTCTAGTTGGTGAGGTTGTTTCTCATGGGAGCACGGGTTAACAATTCTGAAATGTGTTCAGGGGTCAAACAAATAAATAAATGGATAGTGGAAGGTGGAGCTAGATTTCCCACCATTGGAGAGAGAATTTACAGATAAGCAAGGGCAGAAGGCTGCCGGGAACCATGCAGTACTGGGTTAGAGTTGGAGACATCACTGTGAACTCAGTATGAACGTATGTTTAGCTTCATATAGATAGGTGAGTGTGCATACGTGGGTTAGTATACAAACGTGTATTTTCTAGATCTGTTCACTGAGAGGGCTTGGAAACAATGACACCCCAGCAGCCACAGTGTACCCAGGTCTTGGTTTCTAAATACCATCCTTCAATAAAAGTAATCAGGACTTCTTGGAGAAATGGATAATTATAGGTCTAGAGCATCTTGTATTACCAGAAAATAAGGAAATGCTCAAAAAGCCAAGGCTGGGGCATGCCAAAGGACATAGGAGCCAGCCTCAAAGAGCTCCTCATAGCCAAAGCTGGAACAACTTGAGCAACAAAATAAATAGAGCGGTACTGCATTGTAACACAAAGATTAAAGTGAATATACATAAGCTATGTAGGGAAAAGAGGTGTCCTCCTTATAGAAGAATTCCAAATGGTTTATGTAGATACTTACCCCTTCCGGAGCGGGGGCTTCATTTCCCCCAGCTCTTGAGTGTGGGCTGAAATTTAGTGACTTGCTTCTAAGGAATAGATTATAGAAAGAATGAAAAGGGAAATTTACAGTGGAGAAAACTCATAGACACTACCTTAACCAAATAATCAAGGTTGATATCACCAGTGGTCAGGCTGAGAGCATGCGCCCTTAATATGATGTGATGAGAAAGACAACTTACCTCCATGGTTCCCACTTCAGAACCCATCACCCCAGTCTAACTCTGAGAAAAAACATCAGACAAATCCAAACTGAGGGATATAATACACAGTACCTGCCCAGTATTCTCCAAAACCATCAAGGTTATGAAAAACAAGGGAAGACTGAGAAAGTGTGACCGACCAGAGGAGACTAGGGAGATAGGATGAGTAATTTGCAAAGTGGGATCCTGGGATGGATCCTGGAATGGAAAGAGGACATTAGTGGGAAAGTTGGGAAACACAAACACTGAATTCCAAGTCTGGAATTCCAAGTCTGGAATTCAGTTAATTTTTTAGAAAGGCACTAAAAACATTTCCCTCCAACATTTCATTAAGAAAATACTCACATGCCAAAGAGAAGTTGAAAGAAATGTATAGTGAACGTACCCACCACCTAGATTCTACAATTAGGATTTTGTGGCCTTTGCTTTATTACATACCTACCTATCGACCCACCTTATTCTTACAGATATTTCAGAGTAAGCTGTAACGATCAGTACGTGTAACCCCCTCTTCCACAACAACAACAAAACCCAAAACCTGTTTAAGATGTAATTTCTGCCAAGGTTATGGTCTGTCGCCTACCAGGCACTCACAGTTAACATTATGTCTGTGATTGTGCTCTGTGGAGAACAGAGGCGGATGAAAAGTTGGGAGGTTGCAGGTTACGTATGCACTGTCAGAGGTGATCATGGATGTGTGTGATTTGGGGACCATGCTTGACTGAAGTAGACCTGTGCTAGCGGGCACTGGGGTGTTGGGGGGCAGTCTGTGAGCATCCAGGAATAGCAGCTGGTTTCGTGCCACGTGTTTTCAATACCTCAAATGGTGTTAACCAACGTGGGAAGCTTTCAGGGGCTGGAAGGAATGGCATGTCTGGACTGGGACTGTTGTATAATGCCTGAGCATTTATGTGGGGAGAGCGCAAGGCCCCCCTCCCCATGCCATTCTCCCCTCCCCTCTGGCCCCTGGGAAAATAAATAGAGCGGGAAGAGAGAGGCTTTCGCTCTGGATGGGGGTAGGAGGGCTGATCAGCTCATCAATCAGGAGAGTGTGTAATTATGCGGAAAGGACAGAAATCACTCCCTGAAAACCACAGACTTGGGGACTTGCCCAGAAGAGAACCTTACAGCTGCTAACAGTAACCCTATTCAGCTTGGGTGCATAATGATTTTAAAACTAATCAGGAGCCAAGGCCAGAGCTGGGGACAAACACAAATATTTTGTTGACAGAGCAAACGTCTAGATTTTGTCGGATAGGAAGTTGCTGAGGAAGGCCAGAGTGATGTAATGGTGTGCACCAAGCTTTCATCCTGAAACAGATGGGCCCCTGAGGTACCATCTGCAGTGCCCGGGGGCCGTTTGAAATCACTTCCTATAAATTAAATCGTCGTTAAGTTAGTATCAAGAAATTAGTATGGAAGCCATACCTGAAGTGAAACTAGACAAAGGAAGGAAATTTCCACTGGAGCCACTTGCTTCCTCTTCCTTCCTTGCCCTACAATAGACCCAAGACTTCTTATTTTGGTCAACTCTCTTGTTTAGTACTTGAATCTCGTTGCCTCCCCCAAATAGCCGTCCAAAGTAAACTTCCCTTTCCCTTCTTAAGCACGGACAACTGTACTTATCCCTACCTAAGCCAGTGTCAGCTGGATACTTTTCATACACTGTCTTGCTATTTTAGGTTTTCTGTTTCGGTTGAGGAGGAAGTAGTGTTTTGTTTCTGGTTCTTTCTTTTATCAAAGGAATATTTGTTCTGGGCAGGCAGGGGGAAGGGACGCTTCTTAGTCTAGATCAGAGGAAGAAAATATATGGCATCATAGGTAAGTGATCACAAATCTTAATTGGTGCTGTTTCTAATAAAACATTTAATAAAACACTTCAGAGCAGAAAGCAGGATCTGTTGCCCTTATCCTTTGATTTATTCAGCAGTTATTGCTACCCCTATGTGCCAGGCACTGAGAATGTGCAATGGACCATGTACCTCTGTCTCAGGGAGAGACACAGTCAGAAGAAATGGCAATGTGAAGTTTGTTGAGGTGTGTGTGGAATATTACAGGAGTCGGAGGAGTCTGGGGAGACTTCTTGGAGGAGGTGATTTCTGAGCAGCATCTTAAGGGAGTAGCGAGGTGCGGTGGCGGTTGGGTGGAGGGGACACAAGCTGAGGTGTGGAAGGTAAACAGTGGGGAACAAAGTAGGTAAGTGTGAGGTAGGTGGAGCGCAGGAGGGTGTTTGTAGCAGAGGCCGGTGGAAAGGTTGATTGGGAATTAGAGTGAAGAGGAGAGGCCAGGGGAGGCGCATGTGGATACATTGGTGGGTAAAGAACAGGGGCAGGAAATTGGGGTGTTAGCATAGCAAGCCTGCTTTTTTGGGTTTCTGGGTGAAGTGGGAGGAAAGCTAGAGCAGGGTTGAGAAGAATGGTGATCAAAGTTTGAGATAGTTGCTTGGGGAATGGGAGGGGCCTTTTTAGGATACCGGGGGCCTTTTTGGGTAGAGATATTCAAGTGTAGTGGCGTGTCTCCATGCGAGGGGCCACTTCTCTTTGGGGACTTTTAGGCCTAGGGCATAGGTGTGGAGAAGCTGAGTAGTGGTGTGGATTCCCATTGATGTGGCCAGAGAAGAGGGGTGCAGAGCATTGAGGCTGCTGGCGAGGGGGCTGGGTCAGAAGATCACCCTCAATGCAGAAAGAGGCACACCGAGGGACATTGGAGAGCAAGTACCCTGGGGATGAGGGGGTGTGAGAGCTGGAGGGACAGAAGGTTGTGGTCACCGGCAAGAGCAATGAATTGTGCCCTCTGACTCTGAGTTGTGGCCCTGGGAATGACGTAGACTCTAGTCCACTAGAGTCCCAGGATCAGAGGCTCAAGTGCAGTGATGGTGATAGTAACTGCTGTCACGTCCTAATGCTGTGTGCTAGGCACTGCTCGAAGTGCTGTGAACTGTTAATTCAACAACTTCATGATGAAGTATTATTATTCCCATTAATAGGTGAGGCAACTAAGCCCAGAGAGGTTAAGGTGTGACTCAGTGTCACACAGTTGATAATTGATGGATTCCAATCCAGGTTGTACAAGTACCTCCCCCACCCCCGACCCAGCTGCTCTCATTCATTCCTTTGGGAGCTGACTGTTGGCTGAAGAGATGATTGTGAACTGAGCCCCTCCCCTTTTGCCTGGTGAAGAGGAGAAGTTACCAAAAATAGGTAGGTGACAGCTGAGAATTGGGGTGGAGGGTGGTATGACTGTGAGTGGTGAGAGCCTCAAAGGAGGATGAATTTTTTTACATGGGATTGGAAGAGAAGCCCTCCACCAGCACCTCCCAGTAGAGAGGGGCCCTGTCCAAGGCGGGGAAAGGGGGATGGGGAGTGAGTGTTTAATGGATACAGAGTTGTAGTTTGGGAAGCTGAGAAAGTTCTGGAGATGGATGGTGGTGAAGGTTGCACAACAATGTGAATGTACTTAGTGCCACTGAAGTGTACACTTAAAAATGGCTAAAATGGTAAAGTTCATGTTGTGTTTATTTTACCACCATGAAAAATAAAAGGGTGCCGGGGGGAGAAAATGATCATCGCTACCATTTATGATTTTCCTGGTACAAAACGGGCACTTATTTCATATTTGAAAGTGTGCGGGGATTTTGCTAAATGCTTTATGTGTATTTTTCATTTAATCCTCACTTTCCGAGATAGGTAAACCCTGCTGTACTGATGATGAATCTCAGGTTTGAAGACATTAAACATCTCCCATCCAGAAAACGGCAGAGGCTGGGCACTGCCAGATCCGCTGACTCTCAAACCCTTGCCAGTAATCCCTAGGGAATTTAACAATGGAAAGAAGGTTCCAGAGACTGGGTGGAGAGGGAGAGGGAAGGGGTTGTAGGTAGAGGGAGGACTGGAATAGGGAAAATGCTGGATGAGGAAAGGAGGGTGGGGGATGGGAGAGAGGACCGTGGGGTTGAGAGGTCGGATGCAGGGATGCGAGGACTTGCATGTCCAGATCAGGCATGAGCTGTGATGGAACTGATGGGAAGTCCAGGTAACTCTGACCTGGTCTCAGGAGGGGTTTGGGGGCTACAGAGAAGCATAAGGGCCCAGTGTCGGGGGAGGTACCTGCCATCTATAGACAGAGTCTTTTTTTTTTTTTTTTGCGGTACGCGGGCCTCTGTTGTGGCCTCTCCCGTTGCGGAGCACAGGCTCCGGACGTGCAGGCTCAGCGGCCATGGCTCACGGGCCCAGCCGCTCCGCAGCATGTGGGATCTTCCCGGACCGGGGCACGAACCCGTGTCCCCTGCATCGGCAGGTGGACTGTCAACCACTGCGCCACCAGGGAAGCCCCTATAGACAGTCTTGTAGGCAGCAGGCTCTTCCTGCGGTGGGAGGAGCTGGAGATATGGACAGTACAGAGTTGGGGCTCAGCCCATACCCCTGTTCTCATCCCCTCCCTCCCTCCCTCCCTCCCCCTTCCTTCCTTCCCTCCTCCCTCCTCTCCCTCCCTCCCCCTCCTCTCCCTCCCTCCCCCTCCTCTCCCTCCCTCCCCCCTCCTCTCCCTCCCTCCCCATCCCCTCCCTCCCCCTCCTCTCCCTCCCTCCCTCCCTCCCCCTCCTCTCCCTCCCTCCCCCTCCTCTCCCTCCCTCCCTCCCTCCCCCTCTCCTCCCTCCCTCCCTTCCTCCCCTCCTTCCTTCCTTCCTTCCTTCCTTCCTATTGCCTGTTGAGTCTAAGTCTGCAACCTGATGTTGAATTTCAGTGCATGAATTTGGGGAGGAGGAGGCTGCGGGGGTGAGGAGGATTGGCTGTGTTTCTGATGCTGACAGAGCAAATACCAAGGGTGAGGTCAAATCATGGCCAACTACCTGGCCAACCAGCAAACTGCAAAGATTGTGCTGCAGATTTTTTAACGGAATGGGGTGAAACATATATATTAAGAAATAGATTTTACCTGGCTCTTCAGGAAGTTTTTGAGGTTGTAACCTAAACACCTAAGGCGCATCCTGTCTTCAGTGGTGGCCGGTGGCATTTGTGACCTTCACCCCGCCCCCGCCCCGGGTGGAGATGCGGGGCCTGACTCAGATATTTGGATTTAGCCAGGTGTTTGTGAAGTGATCTAAGCTGTTTATAAGGGAAGTGCTCTCCTGAGAGTTCCTGTTATCATTTTACTTCATGTGTTTACTTTGGATTCAGAAGAATTCATTTATTCTCCTGCTGGTGGTTTTAGATTCTGTGCTGAAAGACAGGCTGCTTTCTGTGCATGGCGACCGTGGCTAGCATGGCCTGTGATTATATAATAATTTTGAATAAGTAAAGAGATGCTCTCATGGCAGGTCTTGTAAGGGCAGTCTGGAAGCTGACATCATGAGGGATTAAGTTGCACTGCAGTGAAAATTTGCAGCTGTCAGAGGTGCAGCAGCACATCAGCTATAACCTCCAGGTGTAAATAGACCTTCATCAGCATCATTGAAAAGTCCTGGGAAGACCCAAAGCACAGCGGCATGCTGTCCATCAAAAATCATTTGCAGAATCTTGTTCCTGATGGTGATATGTTTTATCCCCAGTAGCTGGCTGGATCTATAGCACTTTACAACAGTTCTTTTCAAGGAAAGGTAGAGTTTATATGCTTGCTGGTACCAAATTCTGATGAATTATTTTACTTTTCTGCCCTTTTTCTCTTGCTAAGAAACATTTGGGGGCTAGGTAAAATAAGGCAAATGGGAATTTATTTTAACATGAAAGTAGGACTAAGATAATGATAACTAAGGTGATCCTTAGTTTTGAGAAATAATGATGACTGACAGGAGGCACAGTTATCTTCTGGGCCAGGTGCCATCCGGATATTACCTAATCGGCTTCTTGAGAACATGATCTTGTCTTTTGTTCACAGACATATCCCCCAGCCCAGAACAGTGTCTGGCACAGAGTAGGCACTGCAGTGAGTGAACTCAATGCAGATAAGGATTCTGCATCACAGGGTAGTTAAGTTGCTTGCCCAGGGCCACACCATTAATAACTGGGATTCCTTGACAATAGGTAGATGAAGTAAGTGAAAGGCACAGAGACTAATGATTAGTCTTCAGAACTCTTTCACTGGAAATATTATTTACTATGGTTTTAGAGGTGTCTTGAGTTTTCCGAAAGAAAATTTCTCCATCTATTAAAATATACTATTTTTAATAATTAACTTTATTAAAAATAAATATGACATAATTTTTTTTTTTTTTTTTTTGTGGTACACGGGCCTCTCACCATTGTGGCCTCTCCCGTTGTGGAGCACAGGCTCCGGATGCGCAGGCTCAGTGGCCATGGCTCACGGGCCCAGCCGCTCCGCGGCATGTGGGATCGTCCCGGACCGGGGCATGAACCCGTGTCCCCTGCATCGGCAGGCGGACTCTCAACCACTGCGCCACCAGGGAAGCCCGACATAATTTTATAATTATAATATTATGAGGATTAAATGAGAAAGAAGTTAGAACAGTGCCTGTACTTTGTAAAGCGCCATATGTGTGAAAATTTGCCTTGGGTGTCATTTATCTTTTAAAGGGTGTTTGATCATTTATTTGGTTTTAATTTTGAAGTAAAGATAAAATTTTTCTTTAACTATGGAGACTGTCTTTAAGAGTACACCTGAATGAGAAAATATAATTCAGAGATATAATAGGAAAGCCAAGAGTGAGGTCTGATTTTAGTAATGAGAATATTGTTACCATCTAAATACTACATGAGGGGCTTCCCTGGTGGCACAGTGGTTAATCCGCCTGCCAATGCAGGGGACACCGGTTCTAGCCCTGGTCAGGGAAGATCCCACATGCTGCGGAGCAACTAAGTTCCTGTGCCACAACTACTGAAGCCCATGCTCTGCAACGAGAGAAGCCACCACAGTGAGAAGCCCGCGCACCACAATGAAGAGTAGCCCCCTCTCGCTGCAACTAGAGAAAGACTGAGTGCAGCAACAAAGACCCAATGCAGCCAAAAATAAATAAATTTAAAAAAATAAATACTACATGAATACACAATATTTTCTTAGCCAAAAAACTAGAATACAGCATTTTAGTAGGAATTGTCCTTAGAGCACCAAGAAGTGTATTATAAGAAAGTGTGGGCTTCCCTGGTGGCGCAGTGGTTGAGAGTCTGCCTGCCAATGCAGGGGACACGGGTTCGAGCCCTGGTCTGGGAGGATCCCACATGCTGCGGAGCGGCTAGCCCCGTGAGCCACAATTTCTGAGCCTACGCATCTGGAGCCTGTGCTCCGCAACAAGAGAGGCCACAACAGTGAGAGGCCCGCGCACCGCGATGAGGAGTGGCCCCCACTTGCTGCAACTAGAGAAAAGCCCTCGCACAGAAACGAAGAGCTGACACAGCCATAAATAAATAAATAAATAAATAAAATTAAAAAAAAAAAGGCAAAATTCCTTTAAAAAAAAAAATGAAGGTGTTACTCTTTAGCCCAATAGCCTAAACATTGGTTTTTTTTTTTTGGCTGCGTTGGGTCTTTGTTTTTGCATGCGGGCTTTCTCTAGTTGCGGCGAGCAGGGGTTACTTTTTGTTATGGTGCGCGGGCTTCTCATTGTGGTGGCTTCTCTTGTTGCAGAGCATGGGCTCTAGGTGCACGGGCTTGGTAGTTGTGGGCCACGGGCTCTAGAGCACAGGCACAGTAGTTGTGGCGCACGGACTTAGTTGCTCCTCGGCATGTGGGATCTTCCTGGACCAGGGCTCAAACCCGTGTCCCCTGCATTGGCAGGCGGATTCTTAACCACTGCGCCACCAGGGAAGCCCAGCCTAAACATTTTTGACATAGCAATTCTATCAGTAAAACACTTTCTGCTCGTACCTGCAACATTTGTATATTTATGAATTATAATATTATTAAATCCACAAAAATAGAAATAAAAGAATGAGACAAGTAAACATGATTAGGCATTCTAATACCTTTTTTCTATATCCAAGAGATCACCTTGCACCCTCTACTTTTGGTCTGGTTTAGAAAGACCGAAAGTCATCTAGAAGAGAAAGCACATAGCAGTTTTTGAAAGAGGGCTTGCTAGATTTTTGGAGTGGTAGGTGGATGAGATAGTGACAGAGAGGTACACTGTCAGGCAGATTGCGTGTAGGATGTTTTGGGGGGTAAACCAGAAAGCTATCCTTGGCCATCTGCTAGAAAATGTTGGTGAGGTGATCACAGACCAAACTCCTAAGGATTAAAGTACCCCCATTAGATTGGTCACATCACTTCCCCATAATGGATTATGCTGGGCACGCTGGACTAGAGGAAAAAATGTAGTTCATACACAAGGTTTGCAACATTGCTTTTAAATGTGAAGGGTGTTTCAGCTCTTTGAAGGAAAGAGACTTGAATGGAGTGGTAAGGAAGGCAAGTTAATCATTTAGAAGTGAGAAAGTGGAAATAATGTTACTGAATGCAAGTTCCTGTGCCCCAGGCACAGTGAGGCCAAACAAACCAAAACATCAGAGTTTGGAGCAGAGAAAGGTTTACTGCGGGGCTGAGCAAGGAGCACAGGTGGCTCACACTCCAAAACCCCGAACTCCTAGATGGTTGTTTTTTTTTTTTTTGTGGTACGCGGGCCTCTCACTGCTGTGGTCTCTCCCGTTGCGGAGCACAGGCTCCGGACGCGCAGGCTCAGCGGCCATGGCTCACGGGCCCAGCTGCTCCGTGGCACGTGGGATCTTCCTGGACCGGGGCATGAACCTGTGTCCCCTGCATCAGCAGGCGGACTCTCAACCACTGCGCCACCAGGAAAGCCCTCCTAGATGGTTTTTGAGGAAAAGTTTTTATAGGCAAAGTTTGGGGTGAGGGTTGCACTGTTGTTTCTTGACCCCTCCTCCTTTGTTTCTGCATCTCCCCTCCCTTCCCTGATTAGCAGCTGTTTAAATCTGCCCCTTGGAACTCAGGGAAGGTCAAGGAGGCCGAATGAAGCCTATTTCCTGCCAACAAGAAACTGGGAACATGGAAAGCGTTTGTACCAGGGAGGGCCCCACAGGGTCCTGCTCCATTTCAGTAAGATGAAATCATTGGATTTGACCTTGGCGGGAGGGATGGGTGGATAGAGAGGTAGTGAGGAGGTGGCTGAGCACCACGAAGCCCCCAGGAGAGACCTGTGTGGAGGCTGCTTTAGTCTTTGGAAGGGCAGGAGCAGAGCATAGAGTAGGGCCCTTTTTGTCGTTATTGTGGAATATTTCAGGTAAATTAGTCTTAGTTTCCTCACAAATTAACACTTTCTAAGATTGTCAAATACTTTACCTGTTTCTGGACTTAAAAGATCGTGTGAAGGGAGAGTAACAAGTTAACAAACTGTTGTTTGCTTACCTGGAGGAGGGTGCTGTAGTATCCCTCCAACGTAGAGCTCATCAGCCTGGCACCGCAGACCAACAGGTGGTGATGAATATGAATTTAATAGGTTGATGGTTGGGGTAGACTGGTCATCTGTGATTTTCTGTTGATCTCTGGGACTGGGTTTAACTACTGTGATAAACTGGGCATTTTAGACAGATTTAGAATTCAAAATTACTGTTTTTTGAAGAACTACAAGCAGACTGGAGAAGTACCTGATGGGTTGCCCAAAGCTTCATTTTCATTTGAGAATGTGCAAAACTGTACTTAGTACTGAATGGAAAGTGGAATTTGATAGCTTTTCAACAGTGATGCAATTTATTGATTACTCACAAGTAAAATACTTGAGTGCTATTCGAGTATTTTCAGAAGCATTTCACAACAAGAGAGAGAAAAAGGCCTCTTCTGGAAATAGGTGGGCCAGATGTTAAAGAACCAGAGGCAAAAGCAAATATGGGCCCTTGGTGGGTACATTCCATTCGCTTAGGAACTTCCTTGAAAGATGGGGTAGATAGAGGGACCTAGTCTTTGGCAGCATTCAGCTCTGGAGAAGTTTTCTTAAATGGTAGTTATAATATCATTCAGAAAACACGGTAAATATTCCTGTCCTTAATTTTATATTAAAAAAGGCTTAGTCACTCTCATAAATTATTGGTTGATGTGTTTGTGGCTTAGATGGAGAATTTGAGAAACTGTGATAATAGGCAAATACTTTGACAGAAATAGATTCAGAAACTGATAAAATAAGGATTTTGGGTTGCTGGGAGCCATTGAGAAAAGTGACCTCACTCAAAGAGGGAATCAAGGAAGAGTTAGGCTGATTCCAGAAACATGACTCATTAGGGGAATGCAGCCGTGCGTGCCCTTCCCTGCTCTTTCATTGAAAAGGCGTGGGAGCGTCAGGTGGTGGGCCTGGCCTAAGGGCAGGTATGCCCATAAGCCCTGTGAGTCTTCTTCTCCATCCTTTGTACAGTAAGGGAAGATCCAGTACTAACACTTGGCTCTGGTGTACAGATTGTAATCCACCAAATCCTACTTCAAGAGTGTGGGAAGGGCATAACATTCAGAAATAAGTGTTTAGAGAAATGAATGAAAAGCTTTAGATTTTTTTCTCTGAGTGACCTTTGGGTCGCAATTTCCTCATCTAAAAGTAAAAGAAAAGTTTATTGGAATAATCTCCTAAAGCCCCTTCTGATTCTCAGTGAGTGTGTCCGTTTTGAAGAGATGAGCCCGGGAGATGACATTTATTTAACACTACCTACTGTGTACATTCCAGGTGCCTTATGTACAAGTTCCTTTAATCCTCGTTATTTCGTTCATTCTATAAATTATACCCACAAGGTAGGGATATCACTATTCCCGTTTTATAAATGAGTGTGAGTAATATGGATAAGTTCACTCAGCTACCTCTAATCACTGGCTGAGCTGGAATACAGTGAGAAATGGTCATAATAATAGTAACAGTGATTCGTTGTCAGTTTTGAATGAAATGGAAAAAAGTCAGTGTTTTGGGTTTTAGAGTTGTTCTATTGTCTCACAGGTCACTAGAAGTAAAATACACTTTTTAAAGAGAGTAAGATCTCAAAGTCTATCCCTTAAACAGGAAAACTCATTCTTTATATTGTTGGGATTGAGGGAGGGGCGCTGAATGACACCCCACTTTTATCCTGTCAATCTGATGGAAGTAATATTGGAGAATGTGTCTTAAATGTATGTCAACAGTAGGCTTCCTAACCTGAGCCCCACAGTAGTCAGGCTTGTCTGGCTGCTTATGTGCTGCTGGACCATCAGGGTTTCCCCACGCGGAGGCCTGTCCCCATAGAGCCAGGATGTTTAAGAAGACTCAGATGTGTGCCTCCAGAGAGTAGCTTGGCATCCAGGAAGAAGATGGGAGGGGCTGTGTCACCATCCCCAGTTTCTGTTCCCAGACTTCAAGGATGAGGTATTTCATTGGCTTTCTAAGAAGAGGTGAGTGTAGGGCCAGGATGGTAAGCTAGAAAGAAGCCTGCTCTCCACCTAAAAGGAGCCAGGAATGAGGCACACACCCCGCTTCCCTGAGCCCCACCCCCCAGTAATGAACGTTGGTCTGTTTCCCAAGGCCAGCAACATTCTGGATAAGTTTTTTTCTACTTGAGATACTGGCTTTTGTGAAAGTGAAATTGGATTTAAAAACAAAACAAAAACCCCCAGACCATATTGTTGCTGAGGCCAGTGCCGCTGCTGTTTCCATTTTAGTAGATGTCAGAGTGAAACATTCTGCCTTATATTATTCACTCGATGTTCTAAGAAAGTCACTGTAACTGCTTGTGCTAATAGTAATGTCTTTCAGAAGCTGAATTCAAACACGTGCCTTTGGAACTTTAAAATACCTTGGTACTTCTCGGCTTTTTTTTTTTTCTTTTTTGGAGATGGTGAATAGCTCGAAAACTTAAGATAAACAAAAACTGCCCCTTTCCATATGGCTGTTGAAATCCCTGCCGTTCCAGAGACCCAGTGTTAAAAGTTGCTCTCTCCCCTCCCATGCTATTTTTTCCTAAGAGGAATGGAAGATGTTCAGACTGAAAATTTTTGTGGGCAAAACTGGCTTGTCATTTTCTAAAGTAACATTTTTATTCAACAAGTAAAACAAATTTGCCCAACTAAATTATTCATAGGAATTACAAAACTTGTCATTTAGAGTGGATGTTGGGATATTCAGGTCATTTAGAAGGCTGTGGTTAAAAATAAAATGACCTAAATATATAGCTCTACTTTTTTTTTTTTTTTTTAAGGGAAGTTTAAGCTTTTAATTTTTTTTTGACATTGGTCCTAATTCTGTTTCTGTTGGGAATGTAACTAGCTACTCGTTCAGTGTTCTAAATAAAGACAATTCCTTCTTGTTGGTTGTTTCTCATAGTATAATATGTGGCTGTTTTTTAGTCAAGTTGTGTAAGTTCTGGATCCTTTTTGATGCATGAGGATGTACATGTGAGTGACAGAGAAACTGGAGAAGTGGCAAGCAAATGACTCCTCCAAGAAAACTTGAAGAGAGTTCGTTCACTGTTCTGATCACTCCTTTTGTACTTGAGAAGAAGGAGCATTTGAAATGTGAACTTGTCCCATTCTGCTTTGGGGCAGTAACTGGAGCATAAAATGTTGAAAATCAATTATGTATTTAGGGAGGTAAAACAGGCTGACATATTGAAGGCATATTATGTTCTGTTTGGTGGACAAAAGCAGGGCAGTTACATCATATTCCTGCAGTAAAATTGTGTCCCAAGGGGGTGAGACACAGAGGATAACACATCTTTATGTATCCAGACTTCACAGAATATGAGAGTATTTACGCTGTATTTGCCATTTGTCCTGGGAAAAAATCCTGTCTTAAAACTGACTCTGCTTTTTTGGTGGTGAGCTGATGAGTATAGAATTTGCTTTTTAAAAAATACATTCTTGGCCCTGATTTATAGTGGTGTGGTCAGTTTGCAACGCATTGTACATTCCTATGCCAATTAGGAGAGGGTAGGAAGAGTTTTAGATTTCTTCTGTAACCACTGTGCCTTATAGTGCTGACTGCTACATAGCCGTTTGTAGATTTACAAGATATTTGCATGGGTGTTGTCTTATGTTCACTTGATCAAGGAAAGGTCCCTGAGGACTGGGTTGTGTTGAATCTGAGACCGTATGTGTTGGTAAATAGTTGTATTAGTTGGCTAAGGCTGCCGTAACAAAGTCCCACAAACTAGGTGGCTTAAACAACAGAACTTTATTGTCTCAGAGTTCTGGAGGTTGGAAGTCCAAGATCAAGGTGGTGGCTCGGTGCATGTGACCCCCTAGAGGTGCGGGATAGGGAGGGTGAGAGGGAGATGCAAGAGGGAGGAGATATGGGGATATATGTATATGTATAGCTGATTCACTTTGTTATAAAGCAGAAACTAACACACCATCGTAAAGCACTTATACTCCAATAAAGATGTTTAAAAAAAAAAAAAGATCAAGGTGTTGGCAGGGTTGGTTCCTTCTGAAACCTGAGAGGGAAGGATGTGTATTAGGCTCCCCTCCTTGGCTTATAACTGTCTTCACGTCATCTTCTCTCTCTATACATCGTCTGTCTCTGTTTCCAAATTTCCCCTTTTTATAAGGACACTAGTCATATTGGATTAGGGCCCCCCTTAGGTTCTCCTTTAACTTGATTATTTCTGTATAAAGACCCTGTCTTCAAATACAGTCACATTCACTTAACTGAGAGTTGTCTTCAACAAGAATTTTGGGGGGGACACAATTCAGCCCATAACAGCAGCAGATCTGGGGTCATAACTCTCTTTCTGTCTCCTAATTCAACAACTCTCCCAGCCCTGTTTAATAAAGATTTGTTATTTGGCGTATATGCAGCTTGGACAGAGAAGGCCACATTTTCTACTCACAAAAATACCAACTCCTCTGCTCGCAGTTTCCTGCTATGCTGGCTAGTAAATTGAAGCCATTTCTTACATGGAGACAGTTTTGTTTGAGGCTGTTTTTTAGTGAGTTTTTAAAACATTTATCTTCTCTGCCTTTGATCCCTGGAGTATAAAAATACTTGTCATTTGATGCACACGTTGGCTTTAAAGAGATATAAAGTGTGCACTTTGCCTATGATCTTTTCCCTTTTTGTCTTTCTGGAATACTTTTTTTGGTCTTAGCAGGGGAAAATGATCATCAGAGTTTGAGGGTTTATATATAGGACATACAGTCACCTGGGTAGTTGGTCTCTTAACTCTCAGGCAGCAGTGGAAATCATGGTACCAGGTAGTTCTCCCATCCCAAGTTTGGGTTGGTACTCAAAATGTAATATTTAAAAGATAAAATATATTCTGTCACTTTGATTATTCAGTAATATTTAGAGGGATCTTTCCTGCCAAACAACATTGCTGCCAAAAAGGCGTCAGTTTAGTTAAGAAATTTCGAAGTGCAGTGCAATTTCTTCTTAGAAGGAGCTAAGTACAGTTTGTCTGACCCAAGATTGTAAACTCGTGGGGGGTGGCCCTGTAAAGGTTAGGAAATGAATATTTGCAGTGGTTCTGAGTTGGAAGACTGCAGATGTATACTGGATATAATGTGTGTGTGTGTGTGTGTGTGTGTGTGTGTGTGTGTGGTGTTTCTCAGGTTAAATGCAGTTTTCAGAGTTTTAAATTTACTTATATTTTATGTACTTTTTTTAAAAAATGAAGGACCGATGGCACAGAAAGCAGCCACATATAGAAATTAAAAAATAGGACCCTGACTGGAATAGTTTGGGACATTCTCTTGTGCTTGTTGATTTGCAGCCTGGCAAGACTCTTGTGTGTGCACGTTTTGAATGCTATTGTAGAATAGGCATGGAGATTAAAACGTCTTGTCACTGTTACCCGGCATCCCACAGTTCAAAGGCAGCCAGTTACATAGTACTTGGCAGGAAGCTGCCCATTTTGTATATTTTTGAGAGAAAAGAGAGAATGAGGTGTCCGTGCGGAGCATTTTATAATGAAGGAAGAACAGCCCGACTGCTGTAGACAGGTATTAAAAGGCTATCCCACTGGCCTCATAACTGTATCTGCTACAGAGTCATCCCCATGAGGCCTCCAGATTGAGAAGAAAGCCCACGGTTGTGCTGCACAGCTGTTAAAATAGTTAATACAGTTCTTCCTAAACCATTATGGGAAATGCAGTAGTTGGCTTTTGAGAACATGAACTTGTAGTGTATTGGGGGTCTTTGGGATCATTAACAAATTGATTCTAGCAAAGAGCAGCAGACGAGATTATGTCGGCTCTGTCATTCATTGTTTAAAAATTGTCTTAAAGTATACATAACAAAAGTTACATTTTAACCATTTTTAAGTGTATAGTTCAGTGGCGTTAAGTACATTCCAACTGTTGCACAGTCATCACCCATCCATCCCCGGTACTTTTTCATCTTCCCCAAGAGAAACTCCATACCCGTTAGACACTAACTGCCCATCCTCCACTCCCTCCTGCCCCTCCAACATCTATTCTACTTTCTGTCTCTGTGCCTTTGCCTCTTCTAAGTATCTCATGTGTGTGAAATCATAATATTTGTCCTTTGTGAGTAGCGGGTCTCATGATGCTTAAGCTGTATCTGAACAGCTTTCACCATATGCCATTTTCTTTTTGATCATAAAATAATTTACTAGGTAACCTTAGACTATTAAAGCTCTAGGACAGAAGTTTGAAACTGACATGCCTTCAGGGGCCAGAGAGTAGTAACATCTAATATTTATAGAGCAGTTGCTGTGTATGAGGCGCTTTGCAGGTAACGACACATTTCCCCTCACACCAGCCTTATGAGGTAAATACTATTAATACCCAGGTTTGCAGATGGGAAGCTAAGAGATGAATTACTTGCCTAAGATAATGACATGGCTGGTATGTGGCAGAGTGGAGGTGCCAGCTCAGTTGTCTCTGCTCCAGAGCTCTTGAGCTCTCCTTGATTATAGGCAGGTGGAGGGAGCAAAGGCAGATGGGATCCTGAGCTAGCGAGGGAGTGAGCTGAGGGGGAAGGCTGAGCCTCAGCTCCAGTGGTGGGGTTAATTAAGGGAGTAGTGGAGGTCGAGGGGCTGCACGGCTGCCTGCCGTGGGGTGTCGCAGAGTAGGAATGCGGGCTCAATACTGCTGGCACTCCCAAACTTCCAAGAGAAGCTAGACCATTATTTAGAGATGACCTCTGGATTTCTGAGTGTTTGCGACCTAACTCAAGTGGAAACTACAACAAAGCGTGTGGGCCAGACAGAATATCTGTGGCACACTAGTGTGAGACCTTTTTTTCCGGAAGCCTTGTACTTATCCAGACCCTTCAACAGTTTGTACCCCTAGGACACTCATCGCTTGCCATTGTTTGGACCCAGAGGCAGGGTCTCGCTGATCTTTGCTTCCCCAGCTGCAACGTTTTCAGTTAATGTGTGCTGAGCCAGTGAGTCTCGACAGCGCTCATGATTTCCACCTGCGTGCTGCCAAGAGTTCACTGAAAGTCTAATTCAAAACAAAACAAAGCGGTTGATTTTGAGAGGCTCATATCCTCTCCTGTGGAGCTTCATAATTTATTGTTTCATTGGGACTCCTTTGATTTAATGATGCTGATTAAAATAGGACTTTAAAGTGTGTGATTGTTTTCCTTTAGAAAATCCCACCAAAGATACTCAAGTATACGCTGTGTACAACACATACAAACCTGAACCGCCTTATTTTATTCACAGCCGCCAGCGTTTGTGACATGCGTACGGCGTGCTTGCCCCTGTGTTAAGGATTTTACGTGCCTTATTTTGTTAAATTCGGAGTTAATTAATCAAGAGTTTGTGGACTTAGATTGAGTTTTAGTATCGGAAGGGCTTGAACACGTCTAATTCAATTTGCTGACTTTGCATACGAAGCTGGTCAGGGCGAGCAAATTTAAGAGACTGGTTCAAGGTCATCCATCTCTTGTATGGTATAGCCAGAACCCTTTGGACATACACACCTGTTGAGTGGTATAGACATAACCCTCTCGGATGTACATATCTGTTGTGTGGTGTAGCCAGTGTCGCCCCCCTGCCCGAAATACTGTCCAAGAGTCTTTTTCTAGACACCATAGTGCTTCTACTTTTCTCTCTCTACCAACTGTGGGAAACACAGGGCTTATTAAGTTAAAGTGTAATAACTTGTTACCACTCATATAAACAGCTTCTGAACTATGGATTATTACCAGGGGATTTGAAGTTGTTTGCTAGTACAGGTGTGGTTTTAGAACTTCTGTTGTGCCTTTGTGAAATGTCTGTAGTCTGGAGTTACATGAAGCTAAGAAAAGAGACTCAAGTCCTTACCTCATTAGCCCAGGACCCCAAACTAAAAGAGCTGACCGTCTTACACATAATACCGTAATTGACAATGTAAGGCGAATGGTTAACTTAAAACAGATTATTTACAAATGAATGATGCATAATCATCATATTCATCTAATATTTGACCCTTTGCAACTACTTTGGTAGTTGCCAGTGGTTTTTGAATCCATGTTTTAAGCCAGAGGGCAGGGTTTGGGCCCTTCTTGCATTCAACTGAAACTAATTAAGGCTTTTCTTTTTAAAAGTTATTTTCCCATTGAAAAAAGCAATCTACATTCTGGTACAAATTTCTTTAAAAGTACAGAAAAGTAATTTTACCATTCAGAAATTTACTTCAGACATTAAAATAAAATAGTAAGTTTTATTTAAATTAAACAGAATATAACTGAAATTAAAACTGAAGGACTTGCTGAACTTAAGATGAATCTTTTTCAAATTTAATGTCCCCCACACACACCTGAAGAAGATTGCTCTAAAGTTAAAAAAAATATGAAAAATACTGGCAAGCTAGCACAAGAATGCAGATTACTGTGACTTCAAATTTCCTGTCTTTTCTACTTTACCATATTGTCCACATATTAGAAAAGGATAAACAATATAGAGTGGCATATAATTAAGGGCTAGAGTGTGAGATATAGGCCATAAGTCAAAGTTTAAGGGCTGGAGAGGGGACTTGGAAAGTCCTATTTAAAAAATTAGGGACTTCCCTGGCAGTCCAGTGGTTAAGACTTCACCTTCCAATGGAGAGGATGCAGGTTCAATCCCTGGTTGGGGAGCTAAGATCCCACATGCCTCAGGGCCAAAAAACCTAAAACATAAAACAGAAACAACATTGTAACAAACTCAATAAAGACTTAAAAAAAAAAAAGGTCCACATCAAAAAAATCTTAAAAAAAAATAAGAGAACTAAAGACAGCTAAAAATTTTTCCTAGAGAGATCAATATCTTTTTCATCATTTCAAAATTGTACAAGAAAAATGTTCTGCTACTTAAAAATAGGTTGGAGAGAGTTCCCTGGTGGTCTAGTGGCTAGGATTTGGTGCTTTCACTGCCCTGACCTTGGGCTCAATCCCTGGTGGGGGAACTGAGATGATTTGAAAGCCCTGGATGTACATTATTTGGTTGCTCAGACAGCCTTTTGAGGTGTTCGTACTTTGATCATTGAAGTCTGATCATTTTAACTCAGGCTGACCCTGATAGAGGGCTGTGCCTTATAACTTTTTATATTGTACTTACTTGTCAATAGCAAGGCCTTTTCCAGGATTCAAAAAACACTCAAATTTGGAGGGCTAGATTATAAATGGTTTAGGGTACTCTGACCACTTCCTTTGGTTTTGCTTTGATTTTTAGCCCTCTGGGTTTAGTTCACGAGCTGGAAGCATGGAGTTTGTTCTACATAATGCTACCTTTGCAGCCTTTGAAAGCGATTTCCTAGCATGCCTTCTAAGCTTGGACCAGCCCAGTGTTTGCACCCAGATGCCAGGCTCGTTGCAATCTTCATGGGCTCAGCTTGACCTTCAGGGGTCGGCCTAAGTTGCCCTCTACTTTGAGGCTTTCCTCAACTACTTCAGCCTTCTTTGGTTCCCTGTCCCCTCCCCTTTTCTGTTATGCAGTTTAGCCCATAATTATATGCTAATCTATGTTGTTTATGCTTCTCTTGCAAGCAGGCCATATGAAGCAGTAGAAGGGATGGGAGCTTTGAAACCAGCATAATCTGAATTCCTGAGCCTGTTTCCTCATTTTCAAAAAGTTGTGGTTTAAAAAAAAACAAAACACTTAAAACTTAAATTTGCAGTGTATGATCCAGTATTGTTAACTATAAGTACAGTGTTGTATAGCAGATCGGTATAAATTTTTCATCTTACATCACTGACACTTTATATTCATAGAACAGCAACACCCCATTTACCCCCCACTCCCCACTCCAGCCTCTAGCAACCACCATTCTACCTTCTGCTTCTATGAGTCTGACTGCTTTAGATTCCTCATATGAATTGGAATCTTTGCAGTGTTTGTGCTCCTGAGATTGGTTTATTTCATCGAGCAAGCATAATGTCCCCAAGTTGCATCCGTGTTGTAGCATATGACAGGATTTTCTTTTTTTGAGGCTAAATAATATTCCATTGTACAGATGTGCCACATTTTCTTTGTCCATCCATCTGTTGATGGACATTTAGGGTGCTTCCAGTCTTAGCTATTGTGAATAAAGCCACAGGGAACATGAGAGTGCAGAGAGCTCTTCGAGATCCTGATTTCAGTTCTTTTGGATAAATACCCAGAAGTTGGATTGCTGGATCATATGCCTCATTTTTTTTTTTTTTTTTAGGGTTTGTAATACAGAATTTGTGCACCATGTAATGCCTGGCACACAGAGTGGGTCCTCTCCTGTCTGGAGTCCTTGAGCAACCTCTTCTGTTCATGTATATTCACTGGGCTTTATTATAGTACTTTATCATAGTACTTCTTGCTTTACTAATGCCTTACTGTTTTTGACCATGTGTTCAATAACTTTGATAATTATTTTGGAGAGAAGTCATTATCCACATCTACCCCCTCAGCCCCTGCCAAAAACAAAACAAAACAAAACAAAAACCCAACAACAAAGAAACCCAAATTTTTATTCACTGGTCACTCACAGCAGCTGTGTCATTGAGGAAACATTGACATTGCTTTTGGTTTTTAAATGACTGTGTGTTATTCCTTCCCAGGACTGAAAAAATTGCAAGTTGGAATTTTCAGGATTGTTAACAAGATCAAAAAGCAAAGATATAATGCCAAGGGGGGAAAAGTCTTTCTACAAAATAGTGGTAGGAAGCAGAAAATGCTAGAATTCTGTAGAAAATGATAGGTGTTGCAAAAATAAGCTTTGACCAGAAAATGAAGGTTGCTGTTTTTATGTTATTTTGAAATGGAAGACAGTTTAGCCATCTAGAGTTTTTAATGTCTGATTTTTTTTTAAGGCTGTGGATAAAAATGTACATATAAATTTAGCTTTGTTAATAACATTTTAGAAGACGACTTGATTTCTTGCAGAGAATTATCTAGTTATTTTCATATTCTGTATTTCATATTCAGTAGCCATAGATGTTAGCTTTGAGGTGGTTTATGAGAAGTCCTCTGATTCCCCTCCACCCAGGGAAGACACAGTTGCCGCCATTTCTCTGATTTTCCTCGGGTTTCATCTTAGAACTAGTGAACAAGGGGGCCGTGGCTTCAGTACCCACAGGCAGCATGGGGGTGTTGAATTCTCAGGGAACAGATATATCCTATTTGCTTTTGCTTTGTTGATGTCTCATTGCTGAGGTTTTAATTTCTGATAGGTTAAGATTCAGATCCTGTGACTTATTTGTGTTCTGGCCAGAGGACCCTCGGCTTTTTGTGATATGAGTCATTTCCTTGTGAGGCCCACTTTGGGCCAGGAACCCTCCACCCGGAGGTGGGGACAGCAGTGCTGGCACCTGCAGCTGGAAGTCCTGTGCGCCGGGAGGAAAGAACGGGAGTCTGCAGCGCTGGTGGCCTGGCAGGGAGCGGCGCAGGGCGGCAGAGTAGCCTGACGGAGCACCTGTGTCCCCTGACCAGCTGCAGACCAGTGGGTTCAGGGTGCACCTCCGGTCCCCTGGAGGATTTTCAAGAGGCAGGCAGCGCCTCGGAGCCCAAGGACTTCCAGGTTATCCAGCGAGGGGCCCGGGCTCAGTTATCAGAACCGAGCGAGAGGGTCACCCAGGCCTGTGGAATGCAGGAGAGAGAAGCCCAGTCATTAGACACAATAAGGTCAGGGCTGGTTAAGAAGCAAGAACAACTTGGCTTGAGCTGTTTAAATCTTTTATTCTAGAAATTCCCGCTGGCTCACGCCAGGGAGGGGAGGGTGCGGGCAAGGGTCAAGAGGCTTCAGCTGTGGGGAAGGAAGGATGGGCTGTGGAAGCTGGAAACAGCAGGCCAGGCCTAGAAGGCCTGGACAGCCCAGACCTGATGAGATAAGCTTTCGGTACTGGGTGAGTCGTTGTAGCTTGTTTGTAAATGGACGGGTCTCAGAGTGTAAGTAGCATATTCAACAGTGAGCTTGAAACAAAACTGAGAGTTACTTTTGTGAATCTGGACATAGATTGAGTTTTTAACTCGATTTAGGTAAAAAAAATTTGTTGAACCAAGTATAAATCACAACCTTATGATTATAGAACTACCAGTTAAATTCATTACTCTCTTTACTAAACCTAAAGCAAATCGGTACTTGAATGCTATTACGTATCGAGACATAAATATGAAGTTACCCAATAATCAGTTCTGAGTTAGATGAATGATTGAAGCCGTTTGAGGTTAGATTTCCTTTAGATCAAGGATAAACTCACCCTAACCTTTGCGGTTCAGACAGGCACATGCAGTTTGTTGCAGAATTTACGCCTGGGCTCTCTCTGTCCTGTACAGATTAGACTGCAAAGTAAATCGAGGCTTGCCCCATTGATCACAGAATTCTAACATTTAAACCTGTATTTTTAAAAAAACTGTCAGAAAGCAGGAAAACCAATACCTTTAAAGACTATAGAAATGCTTGGGCTGTTTTAAAACAGCTCATTTAGATACCTCCTTCCTTAAGATCATCTGGCTGTAGGGCTTCCAGACTGTCAGTAGGCATCAGCTGTGAGATGCAGAGATGGGGGGCATGGTGTCCATGCAAAAGGTGCAATCCCTCTGCTCAAGGAAGTTTATGATCTGGTGAGCAGCTTCACTCACAAGTACCACAAGAAAAGGTAGATGGGAAGTGATGAGAGCACGTGGCAAGTGTAAGAGTAGCCAGAAGGAAGGCTCCCAATCAGGATGGCAACACCTAGGGGTGTGTGCCTTTGAAAGTCTGTTCTGATGGTCACTGGTATTGGAGATCACATAGGGACAGTGCATTGCAGTTGGATACAGTGCCCATTCCTTTGTTTTGTTTTGTTTTGTTTTGTTTTTTGGCCTTATCCTGCGGCTTGTGGGATCTTAGCTCCCCGACCAGGGATCAAACCCTGGCCATGGCAGTGAAAGGGCAGTGAAAGCGCTGAGTCCTAACCACTGGACCACCAGGGAATTCTCAGTGCCCATTCGTATTTTTGAGAACACTTGGTTCTTAGGGACTGAGGTTGCCTCTGTGGGCATCTCCTGAATGTAGTTACTGGAGATCCACTGAAAAGAAAATAACCTTCTCTTAGTGCCTGGGGTGATCTCTCAGAGCCACTAATGGTGCTATTTTGAAATGCTTTGTTTAGGTGTTCTTGGACAGTTTTGGGGATTGAAAGGCTATTTAAACTATAACTGCCTGTAATCTGCTGTTTGGGATTTTATACATTGTCTCCTGTCAGGCATAATTTCTCAGGATTTTCATTGTGCCTTGATCTAGCAATCGCCCTCCATCTTCTTAATTTATGGTGACTGGGAAAAACACATATTTCCCTCCTGTTAGAGTTGTATCTAGAAGAGGAGTAAACTAGCTCTCAGGGAGGGCCTGGGAAGGAGGTGTTGGAGAAAAATGGGAAGAAGCTGGGAAGTTCTCTTCTGAATTGTGTGTGAATTTAGTTACTGATTTTGGCAGCTTCGGAGACTAAATAGATCTTCTTGGTTTCTAGGTGTTTGCTGGAGAGTTGAGGTTGCTGGCTTATGACTTTCACCCCGCCCCCACTCTTTCCCCACTAGTATGTAAATCTTTTCTCCCACCTTTGCCTGAATCAATTTTGTTATGGAAAGGAGAGAATGAAAGTTTTCCCAGGGAGAATGAGAAGGTTGAAAGAAGGAAAACCCAGGGCTGACGCAAGAGCTTGGTCTGTTAGTCAACCACTGCTCTTGGAACCTAAGAGGTACTGGGCCCTGTGGAAGATACAGAGGGATGATGTGGGCCCTGCCTTCAAGAAGCTTGAGGTTTAGTTGGGAGAGAGAACTAGCAGACCTGAAACCCTCGATTGAAATTGGTAGAGAAGTTTTGCATCAGGTGTGCGTTCAGAGAAGCGTGACTTGAGTTGGGAGCTTTGAGCCAGCAGTGGTATTGAGTAAATGGCCATGCAGTGTACCTTGGAGAGACCAGTTACCCTGGGAGACCACGGAGGAGGGTGAGTTAATGAAAGCCCAGTTAGGAAGTGGCAGAGGTTATGGACAGATTTAGCAGCACCTCTGATAAACCTATTTCAAAGGAGGAGTTGTTGAGGGTTTATGACGGGTTCACAGGCCATTGTGTCTGTGTGGTTGATTAAAATGCAGACTCTTGGGCTGTACTCCAGATATTATGATTCCCTTCGTATGCAGCCTGGGGCATCCAGGAATGGCCCAGGTCCTTCTGGTACAGATGACCTGCAGGATATACTTTGGGCAACACTGGTAATGGATGGATAATGTAAAACTGATTAATTCCTCCATGAGAGACTGAAATTGGGAAGGAGGCATCCCAGCTGGACAGCCTGATTTTTGTCCCTCTGTTACAGGACAGGTAGAGAGCAGGTAGCCCTACGAACTAAGGAACAAGGAAGTGAGAATAGAATTAGCTCTCCTCAGCTGGAGACGGTGTTCCCTGCAGTCCTCACCCTTCCCCCAGGTAGCCAGCATCTCTTATCCACGCACTGTCACATCTGAGAGAACATCATGATGCTAATTGAGATCAAGTTTCGATTCAGCTCTCATAGGAGCCTAGGAAAGCTTTGTTCTCTGGGCATTGTAACTCGAGGCAGTTACCCTGTAATGAGGGTGTGCTCTGTCAGATTCAGTGAGCAAGAAAATATGGGTTATCAGTTAAAAAAAAACAAGCAAACCTGTCAGTACTGTTACTGGAAGAACCAGGAGAAATCATAGTGGTAAATCCAGGTCTTCACATCTGAAAACCATATTATAATCACTTCTCACATAGCAAACCCTTGACATAGGGATGGTCTTTACCGATGAGCTGTGAATCGCTTCCTCTCACCAACTCCATGACAGTGCCTTTCCAGGGCTTACTTGGGGAATGACCCGGTCTGTCCCCACCCCGTCCTCTCTCTGGGGAGTGTGCCCCCCCAGGCCCTACCTCACACCCACTCCAGCAATCATCCCCTGCAAGGTGTTATTCACTCCAGCTTCCTCCAGCCCTCTCCCCGTCCATTTGTGTTTCTCCTCCCATTCCCTTCTTTTAGGCATAAATATGTCCTGCTCCCTACCTGCCGCAACAGAAGAAAACACCCTGAGGATAGGTCAGGGGCAGTGGTTCCAGGTCCTGGCTATGCGTTAGAATCAGCTGGTCAGCTTTAAAAAGTAACATTTGGGTCCCCAGAGATTCTGTTTTCATTCTTCTGGGCATCAGAATTGTTAAAGCTCCCCAGGAGATGCTGGTGGGTGGTGAGGATTGAAACCACCTCCGTGTACTTGATAGGTTTAATGGTACTAGCACTACACCTGTATTAAGGAAAATGGAAGCCACAAGATTTGAAATGGAAATAAGTATTTTTATATAATGCCTGTTGCTGCTCGAGTCCCAGACGGATGCGGAGTCCCCAGAGTTTTCCTCCTTCCTATTTTTTGCCTTTATTTAAGTTTGCTTTCTATTAAGCACCAGCATTCAAAATGAAACAAAACAAAGAGCTTCCTTTTACTGGCTTCAGGATTTCTGTGGGATTGTTCTCCACTGCGATGCATGAGCTCTCAGAGCGGGGTGTGACCCAGTGAAAGCTGTGGGCTTCATCACTGGTCACCCTCTCTGGGCCTCACCCAGTAAAAGTTCCATTTTTTTCCTCATCTAACATTGATTTTAAAGGACAATTGAAAACTCGAGGCCTAGTTTCTCTTCTGAGTCTGGTGGATGAGTGATCTAACTGTAGTTATAAGTAACTTCTCAAACACCACTCAGAGTTCCTCTGGTCTCGTTGACCTCCGTTTTTCCTTTCTGTAATTACTGAATATGGCCCTTAAAACCCATGTAGGACTGAATACAGAATCTAGACTCTGTGATCTCATCACCACAAAAACAGACTGTAGGGACAGTCCTTTTTGCAGGAAGTCACCTCCCCTTGGGACTTCTGTGACTCAGTAATTTACAGAGCTGTCTTTGTCATCTTAAACTCAGAAAGGACTGCCCCACCCACCCCGCCCTTACAGAGGTAGTAACAAATGGGTTGCTGTAGGTGAAGAGGCCAGAGAGAAAGCACGTGTGTGCATCACCTGTTAGAGATGTAGTTGTAAGAGTGCACGCAGGTCCGTGCGTGCTCTGGGCCGAGGGTCTGCATGACAGCAGGCATGTCGTGGGCTGTGATGGCTATTCTTTTAGATTTGTCTGTTGGCTGTGGTTGGGACAGAAGAGGCGACTGCCTTTTCTGCTGAGGTGTGTTATGTGGAAGGAGGTTGGCTGAAATCCTTGCGGCAGCTGCGAGATGGATTCCTTCCCTGGCTGCGAGTCTCGGTGAAGAGGCAGGTGATCCCTTTTATGCGTGAATAATAGGAGGATGCCTCAGATATTTGAGCTGCTGTGCACCAGGTGGTGCTGTCCTGCAGTGAATGCTTAAATACTACCAGTGAGGTCAGCAACCCCGGGAGGGAGAAACCTGGAGCGCTCAGAAGGCTTGGCAGAGTTTATGGGCTGTCGCCGAACATGAGGTGAGATTTGACAGAGGGTGACCACCTGGACTGTGTAGGTTTCTCCTCTGCGTTCTCCTTGAATGAGACCTCAGCTGTCCTGAAGTGGGGGGGGAGACTGGACCTGTGTCCTGCCTCGGTCCCTGGTTTCCTCCCAGAGAAAAGCTCCCGTGCTCCGTTTTTATCTTTGAAGTCGTAGTGGGTAAGGGGGGCATGTCTTGTAGAGCCCATCAAACAGACTTACAAGGGAGAAAAGGCCTCCACCCGTACTTTGCATGCACAAACCTATTACACTCCGGTGCCTTGCCAAGGTGGTTTTGTTGGCTCCAACGTGACTACACATGATCCGTCCTCTTTGGCAGTGAAGCCCGGCAGCGTTGCTGCAAGGGGATTGACTTGAGCCAGAGCCCGGTTGTCGGTGTGTTTGAGCATAGATAGCACCCTTGAAAAAGAACGTCTTCCAGTACCAGAGTAGTAGTAAAAAAGAATATTTCCCAAGGAAATGGACTCCGAGTCAGTCATGGAGAACCTCTTGTTGGAATCCTTTAATGCACAAACATGCATTGACATCTGCCTCTACTTTTGATTACAGCAGGAGGGTGATGTAGGGGACGGCAGGGAAGACCAGCCCTTGAGAAACGGGGAGGAGGGGAGGTCAAGGCAGCAGGAAGCAAATGCTAGAATGCAGGTACCCTGCATTCTACCACTCTCAAGGTGCTTTGACTGCAGAGGAAGGACTGGCGAGGTTCCATGGGGGTGGGTGGGGTGGGGTGGGGTGGGCAGGCAGGTGATACTTGAGCTGTGCCTGGAGGATGACTCATCTCCAGAGTGGGGGGAGGGGTTTCAGGATGAGGGACTGGGGAGAGTAAAGGTGTGAGATTGGACAGTGTGTTCGGAAATGATGAGTCGTATAGAGAGCTGGGACCTGCTAAGAGTGAGGTAGGAAATACGGGAAGAAAATGTTCTGGAGAACTTGAGCGCCCTGAGTGCTTTAGAGAGGTTCTTGGCTCGATATCTCAAACCTTTGAAACATTTGTGCTTTGGGCTGCAAACCCATTAGCATCACTTAAAGAGAAAACCTGAGATAGAGAGGGTAGTCCGGACACTGCAGTACCTTGCTCAAGACAAGGGGCTTTCAGTCAGTGTCCCTGGTCACTTGGACAGAGGGTATCGGGAGAAGGAATGAGTTTTCTTGGATTTGCCAGCCCATCACCCTGTTTTTTCCCCTGTTAAGAGTATGTAGATGCTGACAGCTGTTTCCTCTCCATCACTGCTTTGTCTGGAGTCCTGGTTGTAGCTGTGGCTTTTTTGTTTTTTTGCGTCACGCGGGCCTCTCACCGCCGCAGCCCCTCCCATCGCGGAGCACACGCTTCGGACGCGCAGGCTCAGCAGCCATGGCTCACGGGCCCAGCCGCTCCGCGGCACGGGGGATCCTCCTGGAGCAGGGCACGAACGCGCGTCCGCCGCATCAGCAGGCGGACTCTCAACCACTGCGCCACCAGGGAAGCCCGGTTGTAGCTAGTTTTATAAGCTCTGTGCTTCTTGCGTCGGAGGACGGGTATGCTGACCGGTTTTCTTTTTTGCAGTTCTCTTCCCAGCTTTCTGTGGTCACAGAGGAACTTTCTGGGTGCCCCCCGAGTAAGACAGCGTCTCTCTGTTGCCAGCAAGTAGAGTCTGGGGTGAAGCGAGGTGAGTGAGACCCAGGGAGAATTCGTGCTCTGACAGACCAAGTTTCCCAAGATATGTTACTTTCTGAACAATTTTGAGGTCTTTGAAAGTGAACTGGGATTTTTTTTTTTTTTTTTTTTTTTTTTTTTTGCGGTACGCGGGCCTCTCACTGTTGTGGCCTCTCCCGCTGCGGAGCACAGGCTCCGGACGCGCAGGCTCAGCGGCCATGGCTCACGGGCCCAGCCGCTCCGCGGCATGTGGGGTCTTCCCAGACCGGGGCACGAACCCATGTCCCCTGCATCGGCAGGCGGACTCTCAACCACTGCGCCACCAGGGAAGCCCTGAACTGGGATTTTGTTCAAAGAAATTTAAGAATAATTTTTTAAAAATTCGTGACTTAATTACGATGTTAAAGCAGTCATTATTAATAATAGGGATGCATTGATTCATTCTTTTAAAACTTTGCTGACTTTTTTTGGTGCCCGTTTCAGGGTTTTTTGGTCTCTATGGTGCCTAGCACAGTGCTTTTGCATTAAAAACATCTAATATATGTTGTGTGACTGGCTTAATATCTTAGTTTGTAAACAAAGAAGTAGAACTGATAAACATTTTCAGACTTTTAATAATGTCAGACTGGCTGTCAGTTTTTTTTTGCTGTTTTTTAAATCGAGATGTAGTTGGCATGTAACACTATTAGTTTCAGGTGTACAACATAACTAGTCAATAGATGAATATATTGTGATGTCTGTTCTTTATCATGTCATTTTCTTGTTCCCCAATCCCCATGAAAAACTTATCAAGTTTAATTACAAACCTCCCTTTAGTTACTGAGACAAATAAGGGAATGTTTTCACCTGCCTTACCCAGCTGCTCTTCCCAGGTTGTTTTTTTTTTTTTTGCGGTACGCAGGCCTCTCACTGCTGTGGCCTCTCCCATTGCGGAGCACAGGCACCGGATGCTCAGGCTCAGAGGCCATGGCTCACGGGTCTAGCCGCTCCGCGGCATGTGGGATCTTCCTGGACCGGGGCATGAACCTGTGTCTGCTGCATCGGCAGGCAGACTCTCAACCACTGTGCCACCAGGGAAGCCCCCCCAGGTTGGCTTTTTAGGGCCACAGCAGTTACAATGGCTTGGGTTCCATCTCCCATCTGCTCTACATACTGTCTTTTTTTTTTTTTTTTTTAACAAATTTATTTATTTTTGGCTGTGTTGGGTCTTCGTTGCTGCACGTGGGCTTTCTCTTGTTGCGGTGCACATGCTCTAGGTGCATGGGCTTCAGTAGTTGTGGCACGCAGACCCAGTAGTTGTGGCTCATGGGCTCTAGAGCGCAGGCTCAGTAGTTGTGGCACGTGGGCATAGTTGCTCTGTAGCATGTGGGATCTTCCCGGACCAGGGCTCCAACCCGTTTCCCCTGAAATGGCAGGCAGATTCTTAACCACTGTGCCACCAGGGAAGCCCCTCTACATACTGTCTTGTTAACCTCTTCTGAGTGTGTCCTTCCCTTCCTGGGCCTTAGGAACTTTAAGCAAGTTGCTAAACTTCTCCTGTACTATGGTTTTCCTGTACTGCAGTCTTACATGTAAATTGTGAAACAGAAATACCTACTACAAGGGGTTTGGTGAGGCCGGAGGCTCCTGATGGTTAAGAGTTTGTTCTGTTTCTCCTTTTTTGTTTGTATTCTCTATCTGCAGCGTGGAGCATATAGTAGGACTCAAATATTCCCTCTTTCCTTTAAGGAGAGAGAGAATTGGCTGAGAACGGAGTCTCTAATCCCATCCTAAGTGTGCACAGCTTGGAGGACTGTTGTTATCCATGCTCAGGTGCTTACGGTTGAGGCTGTGGAGTAGGGATCCCCAGGAGGTCCAGGATGGAGCGGTTGACTAGGGACATTGGAGGCTCTGCCCTGGATCTCTTTTCTGTGGGTGCTGGAAATGCTCCTCCGTAGGAGATGGGGTCAAGGTTAAAGCTGCTTCCAAACCTCTGAGTGTTCTTGAGACATGCATGTGACGTGCAGGTGCGCTCTGCCATCTGTCCAGCATGGCTTACTCCTGGGATTTCATGTTCTGTGCTCACCCCTCCTGCCGTGCCTGGCTCGTCCATGAAGAACATAGTGGCCAGTTGTCCCCCACCTCAACTTTGTGGGAATCCTGCCAGGAGGTAAAAGCGTCTCAACAGGCGCATGGCAGGGGAGTGCACATCATAATCTCCTGTGAGGTTTCAAAGATTAGGGCACCAGGGCTCACCCTAGGTCTGCTGAACTAGAATTTGGGGGATGGGGTGGGCGTCCCTGCTATCTGTGTGTGTGTGTTTTAAGAAGCTCCTCAAGAGGTGATGGTGTGTAACTTCTTGAAAGATATTTGTATGTGGAGTAGACTTAAAACAAAAACCTCTTTCTGAGCCTGAGCAGATGTTTGGGGGCATTATTTTTGAACTCTGCTAACTAGTGTGACCAGTTTATACTGCCAAGGCGAGCAGTCCCTTGTAGTGCCATAATTTGCATCATAGAACCATTTTATAACTTTTATTTAAAATTGCATAGGACAACACTTTCTATGGCTGTAAGTATACAAGGAATGAGGAAAATGACACTGAAGAACAACTTACTAAATTTAACGAGAGCTTAGGCTTATTTAGAAATCCAGGTGGGAATCTGCTTAAATGGAATTTTTACCACTGTATGCAGGGATTTGCATATTGAAACCAAAGCCTTTCCGACTTGTGGTAACACATTTCTCAAAATAATGTTGAAATAGCAATTTATATGCACTGTGCTAAGAGAGTTATTGGACAGGAAATTTAGTAAGTTAGACATTTTTTCCTCCTCCAGTTTTTGGGTGGTAGAGAATTTAAGCTAATTTTTCTTTTCTCTTTCCCTGGGGACCAGCTTCAAGGAAATAGGAGCTTAATAGCAAAGATCATGTTAAATGGCTCTTGTGGGTTTTAACTGTGTCTCTTTTGCAAATTTCCCTTTCTCTGGGGAAAAAAACCTTTGCAATCTGTTGTTGTTGGTTTTAATAATTTGATGGGTTTGGAGAACGGTGGGTGTCTATTTGGAAATCAAAGAACCGTACCATTTAGGGAGAGACCTTACAGATGATCTGCTGTCTGGTTTCCATCACCTCAACTTTATAGAAACTGCTCCTAAGGTCACACATGGCCTCTAATAGGACTTGTGACGTGACTTTTCTGTAGCACTTGATATATTGATCACTCCTCATTTGAAACTTTCTCCTTTGGGTTCCTTTGCATTTTTCCTACTTTTCTCCTTTCGTTTCTTCCTAGGCCCTACTCTTCCTGCTGTTAATGTTCATGTTCCCTGGGCTTGCATCCTTGGTGGTTTGCTTTTAGTCTGCTCAGCCTCTTTGGGGAGCTTCAATATTCCTGTGGCTTTAGCCACCACCCACATGTTAATCACCCCCAAGTCTTTCTCTGAGTTTACCCTTGTCTTAAACAATCTTTTGGACATTTCTACTTGGATGACTCATACGTACTTTTAACTTGAGCTATCCAAACTGAACTCATTTTCCTCCTAATTATTGCCTGCTTTCCACTCTCCACCCCCCAAAGTTCCCTCACCCCCATGCTTCTGTCTGCTTTTCCCACTTTGGTCATTGGCACTGTTCAAGCCAGAAATGTGTGACTCATCCTTCACCCTCCCTCACTCAGTCAGCTCCATATCGTAATTGGCGATTACGTTCTTTTTTTTTTTTTTTTCCCCCAGTACGCGGGCCTCTCACTGCGTGGCCTCTTCCGTTGCGGAGCACAGGCTCCGGACGCGCAGGCTCAGCGGCCATGGCTCACGGGCCCAGCCGTTCCGCGGCATGTGGGATCCTCCCGGACCGGGGCATAAAAACCCGTGTCCCCTGCATCAGCAGGCGGACTCTCAACCACTGCGCCACCAGGGAAGCCCAAGTTCTATCATTTTAATATCCCAAATAAAGGAAAAGGCCATTCCAGTGACATTTAATTGGGCTTTAAAAGTTGTAGTTGGGCTGTATAAGCAGATGTAATAACGTGGGACCATTTATGTCATATACATTTCTTGGTAGGCAGAGTCCTAGGTACTTGTCATGTTGTTTCTAATTCTTACAGTTATTCTGTAGTATGTCATCTCTGTTACAAAGGAGGATTCTAAGGTTTAGAAAGTTTAAGTTACAGGCTCAGGATCACAGGGTAGGTAAAGCATGGTAGGTTAGGATTTGGGGATTTTAACCCTATGGATTGGTCTGCCTGCCTCCAAAGCCTTTACTGTCATGTCACTCTGTCTTGTTACGTTCCCATGATGCCACAGATTTAGATTTCTAGTGAGTAGGTTGACTGTGTTGAAGGCAGGAACTGGGTCTTACTCAGATTTCTGTGTGTGTGTGTGTGTGTGTGCATTTTTTTTTTTTTTAACATAGTATGTGGTAAACACAAGACTCTTAAATGGCAAAACCATGGTCTGTGTCTTCTGTGGCTTCATCTGGGTTCAATCCCTTGTTTTCCTATTAGCTGTGCACTAGCTGGGTAGCCTGAGATAAGGATGGTAGGGTCATGCTGCTTACCCTTGCAGGGTTTTTATGGGAAAGTGCTTTAAAATTCAGGGACAATTTTGAGAAATTCTGTTTAGTTGTGGAAGTTGATACAGTTGGCCAGCCCAGATGAGCTTTTTTTTTTTTTTTTTTTTTTTTTTGCGGTACACGGGCCTCTCACTGTTGTGGCCTCTCCCGTTGCGGAGCACAGGCTCCGGACGCGCAGGCTCAGCGGCCACGGCTCACGGGCGCAGCCGCTCCGTGGCATGTGGGATTTTCCCGGACCAGGGAGCGAACCCGCGTCCCCTGCATCGGCAGGCAGACTCTCAACCACTGCGCCACCAGGGAAGCCCCAGATGAGCCTCTTTTTTTGGTTTTAAATAACAGCATGTGAAAATATAAAGTCTTCTGGACCTCTGATCGTGCTGATTGAATCATTCGTGTGCTTGCAGTAATAAAGGCAGAAAAGTCCCTTCCAAGTAAAAACCTTGTTAATGAGAATAGTATATATAGATCTGATTTTTGCTCTTAGTTCTGAATATAACTTTTGGAACAGATGAGGATATGCTCTCTGAAACCAGATAGTACGTCTTTAGGTCTAGGCAAGTGAATTAAAGCAGAGTCTACTGAAGTTTTTTCTTCTGTTTGATTGATCTTAGGAGGATGGACTTCAAGATGTGCTGTACCAAAGCAATCCCTAAATCCTGGCACAGACGGTTCTGCATTTTGTTTCCTCATAGCTCTCTCCTCTTGCCCTGTCCTGAGAAGGAAATGCTGTTTGTTTTCCGTCATAGTTCTCCCTTTTCCATCATAGTTTGGTAACAAGGTCCTCTGAGGAGAGGGTTCTCTTTAGTGAAGGTTTAATGGTTTCTAAATTCCACAGTGACAAATCGGTTTTATATATCCTGTCTTTAGGCCCCATGCTGTGCAATAGAGGCTGGTCTTGTACATCATTTAATTTCGGGATCCAAGGCTTAGGGTGCCAAAAGTGAGGGTCTAGTGTTCTTCAAGAGAAGAAATGGAGTGCCGTGTTAAGAGGGAAGGTGTGGCCTGGGCAGGCTACGAAGTTTCTCTGACTGTCACTTTCTTTATCCCCTCCTTTCATCAGAGAGGACAATTATAGTCCCTGCCTCCTCCTTGCTGTGAGGACCAAACCAGACACTTCACAGTGGAAAACGTAATGGTGCCTGCTACTGGGTGCGTCTGTGTCCCCACCTCTGCTGTTGTTTTTATGGTGGTTTGTCGGATTCGTGGAGTAAAGGTCTTCTTCTGTTTGTTACAGATTTACAGTGTTGATAAGAGATAATTGTAAGAAGTCATAACATAAGTCTGAATTGGAAATGAATGGCTTTGTGGTTTTCAGTGAGTTATCAGTACCTTGAAATATGGGCTTTATTAGGTTTGTGAGAAGGAATAAGGGAATTGGCTTGGGAAGTTGGACTACATAAGGACAAGGGCCAGGTATTTATTATTTTATATCCAGCTCTGTTGCAGACTCGCATATTTTTCTGTACCAGAAAGATGTTTCAGTGAGACTGTGACAACTTAGTACATCTGTGCAACATCTTCATTTTGTCTAGAACAGCTTCACATCTACTGTCTCTAATTCAGTCATTCAAGAAACATGTGTTCCACTGGGTTCTAATTGGGCTGCTTTTCCTTTAAGAAGGCATTGGGACCACACACATATTTAGGAAATAACTTTGTAACTGTGTTCATGTACTGTGTATAAGGAACCTTTCCAGTTTGGAGACTGTAGTTTCTGCAACTCAGCCCCTCAACCCCAACTTGAAAGGAGAGTGATCTCTGTGTATATGTATGTGCAAGTGTGGTTTCTGTGCCACTTCACAATACCGATTTTGTTCCTTAGGTCTGAGATATGTTTCATACTTGTGTGTATGTGTCGAGAGGTGGTGACAGAATTCATGATCAAAGGTTTCACTGCAGAGTTAAAGGGCCTTCATTGAACCTGTCAGTGTGTTTTAGAGAGAAAAAAAAATCTGATGTTCATACCTGGCATGTCACCTAACTTCAAGTGTAAAGCTTGAACTTCACAGGTTTGATTAAAGTTTTATCTGACTTTAAAAATGACGTTTGTAATCTCCATGCATAGGAATTCTGTAATTCAGAACTTAGTCGATGTGTTTTTTGCTGTTGGGTTGGGGTTGAATGCCTCCAGTTTAGATCAGAGCTACCATCCCAGCCCTTCTGGAAACCGCACAAGGCTTTCATCTTTCTGGGAAGTGTGGCTGGTGCCACAGCTGAAACAGTGAGCCAGATTTAGGTAAGTTTATTAGTCTAGCAAAAGTATTACACTTTTGCAGCTGTTGTTGTAGGTTCCTAATCATGGAAACAAAAACCGTCTCAGTCACCCAGGATCCATGAGAAATTGGCAATGGCCCAGCGTAAGTCCATGTATTTTGGACCCTGAATTATATTTATCTTCATAGGGCATCCCCTGTGAAGGCATGCAGCTGGGGAATGGCCTGGCTGTATGAAGCAGAGAGGGCAGAAGAGGCCAAGCCTTGGGTACCAGTCTTACTAGGAAGCCTGATCCAGTTAACTGGAAGACTATACTTGCTAGACCTTAAATACCTTTTAAAAGGGTAAGAAGAGCATCCATGAAAACAATAAAAGTGATGTAAAACACACTTGTCCCCAATATTCACCCTGGCTTTCCTGGTTTTGAATATTGTCTCACGCTGTAAATTTCTACAGCGCGCGCTCTCGCGCTAGTTCTCTCTCTCGCTCGTGCGCGCTCTCTCTCTCTCTCTCTCTCTCTCTCTCTCTCTCAGCGCCAGGCTGGCTATTGTGAGTTAGTAATTTGGTGGTGATGGACTTCCTTGTTAAATAGAACTTTTACAGACTACTCTGAAAACTAATCATGGAACTTGGCATTTAAATGTTAAGAGTGGTGCATATGTGGAATACCCAATCCTGCTAATGTGTGCCAATTAGTAAGTTACCATCTAATTTCCTGAATTTCAGTTGTTCCATGAGTGGTGTAAAACTGAGCTACTGTTTCTATAGAAACTCCTGGGCTATTAGCAGAACTTTTGGCAAGTCTGAGTAATTGTTCTGTTGGGTCTGACTCTGATTCTCTGGGTCAGGGTCCCTAACCCTTAGGGTCATTGGATGCACTTCAGAGGATCTGTGAATGTGGGTGAGTGGGTGAAGAAAAAAAGTACATCTTTATTTTCACTATCCTCTAGCCAAAATGTGTTTTTTCCCCTCCAATCATGAAAGGGGCCCATAAACCATGTACTGTCAGCACCTGTGGCTTTGCCACTTAGAAATTACACACTTTTGTATCACATTGTGGGAGATAGTTTAAGCTATCAGTTATGCCTACCACTGCTCAGAAAACTACAGTAGCTCTTAGACCTGCTCTTGTGTCGTGTTATTTATGCATTAAGAAGCACACATTACTATTATCACAGATTGCTTTCTAAATATTTTGATGTCGTTTCAATATAATTGATTTTCTTTGTAATCGCATTTTCTATGTCAGAATCGCTCGGGAACATTCTGATTGAAGGGTCTAGATTGCTGAAGCGGCCCCGTGGCACTTAAAAGGTCACGTGCTCCTGCCTTGGATGACACCCTTGTATTATCTTTCCTATCTTCCTTGGAGACTGGATTTGTTAACATTTAAAAAACAAAACAAAACAGAACTCTACATGTTTGGCTTTTATTTCCTAGCATGAGTTGTCTTTGACTTTTATCGTCTAGAGCTCTGGTATTCCCCCATTTTGGGGCTGTTGGAATGGATTAAAAAATGTAGCCAATCACCTGTTCCCATGTGATCTTTCTCATGGGCCCCGGTGGCAGTCGCACTTGGAGATTGCCCTGCAGCCAAATGTGTATGGCCCAGAATGGTTTCCCTTACAAATCTCAGATAAGAGCACCGTGATCCATGTGTTGAGATATTTACTTTAGCTGTGGGAAGAGATGATCCTGTGTGACTTGTATGAATTTGATTCAGCTCTCCACTGCATTAGCACCGCAGGCATTCCCCAATTTATTTTAGAACTTGATGTCCAAGGTTAAGACCCTATTACATTTATTGGACTGTGTAAAACAGCCCAGAGAAGGAAAGCTTGGGTACCAGGCCATTCCTTGCCCCAGCCCATCACCTTTTAATAAGCTTCATACAATTCATTCTAGTGAGAAATGGGCAGTTTTTTTTGTTGCTGTGTTGTTGAGCTCCCCTCTTGAATAAGGTAGTTCCGAATTTCCGGGTAAGTGTTAGGAATAGGGGAAGCATTGCCCATGTGACACAGAGGTCTCTGCCCCCGAATAATCTTCCTCATTGGCAGTATGGCCCGTCTCCGTGTTCTCCCCCTGTAAGCTCATGAACTGAAGAGTGTGCTCTTTTTGTTGCATGTATTTTGTTGTGTGATGTCTCCAGATCATACACATTGACAGCACTGTAGTTTGAAGTAACTGATAAGATGGACGCCTAGCAGAACTTGAGGGAGTGGACAGGAGGTGTCTTTCAATAGAGGTAGATTCTCTTTTTCAAGATAGATTGAGGCATGGGATGCCTCTCTGGGGGTGGGGGGTTTGTGTTTGTGTGTGTGTGTGTCCACGCGTGTATGTGTGGCCAAAGATGATTTTTCTCCCCCTGTTTGGCGGTTTTGTCTGTTTCACCACCTCACCAGGCCCCTGGGAGCTCGTCTCTCATTTTTATCCAAAAAAGTAGGCATAGATTAGGGACTTCATGGTCAGGCTCTGGAGCGAAACTGCTTGGATGGGCCCCCATGAGCTACATGACCCTGGGCAAGTCCCAGCCTCTCTGTGCCTTCACAGAATGGAGACATTAATAGTACCTTCCCCAGAGGGCGGTTGTGAGGATTAAATGACTGTGTGTGTGTGTGTGTGTGTGTGTGTGTGTGTACATACATATATGTGTGTGTGTATATATATATAAAAGTAAAGTGCTTAGAGCAGGGCCTGGAATATAATTAGTGTTAAATACATGTTGCTGGCTGAACATCAGAATCACCTGGGGGAGTTTAAAAAAAAAAGTACATGGGTATTGCAAACTCCCAACTTAATGAAATCGGCCTGGGGAGGTTAAAACCTTGTTCAGAGCATCATAGCAAGTCACTGACAGAAGTGGAGGAGGGATTTTGACGTCTTGTGTTCTGGGGCTTTAAGAGAAAGATCCGTCTGTCAGCTCCGTAAGCAAGAAATCTTTGTGTAATGAGTAGCTGCCTTTCACGGGGCATCTTTGAAGTTGTCTGACCTTTTTCACTTTGAGGCCAGTTGCAGTGCAATTTAAAAAATTTAATTTCTTTAGATTTATGATACCAGGTTTCATTCAGCTGGCACTGATGATTGAGTACCTTTACACTTTTTGAAAAATGGACTTTCTGACATGTCTTCAAGGTCTCTTCTCCTTTCATACCAAAGGCGTATCATCAACCCATGCCGTAGACTCCTCAGAGGAGTTCCTTTTTCATCTGTGGTGATGGTTTATCAGCTACTGTGATGACAGTGGCCCTAGGAACAAGAAATAAATCTTCCCCCTTACAGTGATAGCACCTACAGGTGGAAGAGACTTGGTATTGTCCTGTCAAACGGTAAAGGGAGCGGTGTTCCTGTTAGATGAGCCCGTGAAAGGTGAAATAACTTGCCCAAGGTCATTTTGTTAATGTAATGCCTCCTACCTTTACTCAGGGACCTGTGATTGTCACACATCAAGAAGGTGGTCAGGTTCATAGCTCTGTTGTGTGATACAAGTGGAAAACTTAACGGGAAGGAGAAGGGAAAAGAAAAGAGGATGTCATCGGGGTGGTTGTTAGGGAGCTAACCGCCATATGAGGGTTGGGACTGGGGTCTCCAGTTGCTATAAACCTTCTACAGGGGAGCATCCTGTGATCCTGGTCACATCCCGCACGGAGCTCTCTGAGACAGGATGGGACCACATGCAAAGTCTGTGGTTCATGTTCAAACCCTAGGTGGTTCTGTATGGGCTTTTGGCCTCATGGCCGCTGTGGTTTAGCTTGGCTTTCTCCCAGCTCTCCTCGGCTGGAGCCATAACAACGGTACTTTCACCCTCATGCAAAAGCCACTGTGTCCTTTGGACTTGTATTCTGTGCTCTCCTGGTCACCTCCCTGTCCCACCTTCCCTCAGTTCATTGAGGACTTTGGAGGCAGCAGCTCAGAGCCTGAGCTTTCAAGGCAGACCTGGGTTCAAGTCCCAGCTTCACCTTTACAAATTGTGTAACCTTGGGACAGTTGTTAATCCCTCTGAGCCTTTGCTTCCTTATTAATAAAAAGGAATCAGTAAAACTGTCCCATAGATTTTTTTTTAAGGATAAAATGAGATTACATATGAAGGTAAAGCTCTTCCACTTACCTGATACACAGTAAACACGTAGTAAATAAGAGCTGTTAGGGTGGTTGATATCCCTAATCCTGTCTCTGTTACGGCAGGAAGCATCTGAACGGCCCTTCCCCAGACCAAGAATCAAGCGCTTTGACTTGTTTGCTTCCAACCTTCACTTGAGGACATTCCACTTCAGCAAACCATGCTGTTGGCCATCATGTGGGCTTTAACATTGTCTGGAATTGTTCCACATCCAAAGATTTAAAATTAAGAAGCCCAGACAGCCTTTTTCAGCTTCCTCATTGACTTAGTCTGACTGTATTTGCTCTTTGATCTCTTTGAGACACCATCCCTGTTCTCTCTGCTGGTCCTTCCTCTCAGGCCTCCACTTGCTTCCCGTCCAGCCTTGATTCCATGGCACGCCACTCTGAGTACTCTTGTACGAGCACCCTTACCAATCTTGCTGCACCTGTGCTGCAAACACCCGATTACTGATCAAGCCTCTTGTTCTCCAGGTGGTTCTTTCTTGGGGCTGAGCATCAGAGGATGGAGTTGCCCACTTTCATCGTTTGGTGCTGTGTCTTGCTCTGCAGCCTTGGCTGGGCAATCAAAACCGTTCAGCTGTCCTTCTCATCTTGTGCTTGCCTTTCTTTCCCCTACAAGGGCTATTCTGAACCTTCTCTGCTCCTCTCATACCTTAGTTTTACTTTATAGAGAAAATGGAGGCATGGAATTGGAGCTTCCTGCCCATGTTTGTCGACAGTGTTGTCTTCCTCCTCCATCATATTTATACTTTGTGCTCCTCTTTGGTCGGCACAGAGTTGATACTCAGGAATGTGTGTAGAATGAAAAACCTGCAATTGCTAGCCCAGTGCTTATTCCTTAATTGGGAAATTGGGTTGTAACCCTGTCTCTGCCACTTGCTGGCTCAGGAGAGTCAGGACAAGTTCCTCCAATGCTCAGGGCCTTGCATTTTATTTTATTTTTATTTTAAATTGATTGATTGCTGTATTGGGTCTTTGTTGCTGCGTGCAGGGTTTAGTTGCGGCGAGCGGGGGCTACTCTGTTGTGGTGCACGGGCTTCTCATTGCAGTGGCTTCTCTTGTGGTGGAGCATAGGCTCTAGGTGCGCGGGCTTCGGTGGTTGTGGCTCGTGGGCTCGGTAGTTGTGGCTCGCGGGCTCTAGAGCGCAGGCTCAGTAGTTGTGGTGCACGGGCTTCGTTGCTCTGCGGCATGTGAGATCTTCCCGGACCAGCGCTCAAACCCGTGTCCCCTGCATTGGCAGGCGGATTCTTAACCACTGCGCCACCAGGGAAGTCCCATGGGCCTTGCATGAGGATGCTATATTTACCTAAATTTATTAGGCTGGCAGTGTGTTTTGAGGTACAGTTATTTCCTTTGAGAATTATAGCTGGAAAAATTATGTTCCTCCCCGATGTATCCATTGATACTGAAGTGAGAAAGCATACTGTGCTTGCTGGTGAAGCAGAGCAAGGTCTGGCCATCCAGAGTCCCGCAGACTAGTGGAGGAAGCAGGTGGGTGAGCAATTAAAATAAGACCCAGAAGGCTTCTAAGAGGAAGCTTTTGAGGTGGGTTTTGAAGTGGGCTTGGGAAGTGTCTTTGCTTTCTCTAATGGATTAAGTATCTATGACTGTCTAGATGGTGGTGGTGATGGTAATAATGTCACAGTTATTTTGTCCTCTAGTTAGGTAGTGTCTTGCTGTTAGGTTGAGAGGTGGGTGCTTGGCTGGGGAACGTCCGGGTGAAGACAGCTTCTGGATGAGCAGGGGCTTTCTGCAAGACTGGTGCTCAATGTTGCTCCAGAGCCATTGGCCTGGGAGGCACGATTATTGCCAGGAACGCTGCCCTTGGTTATTTCCCTGTCTGAGCCCTTCCTGGTTTGAGGCAGAATGTATTGCTTTCAGGTTTTCTGTTATTAAACTTATCCCTTCTGTATGCATATTCGAAACGCCAAAATATAACCTGCCTGCAGCTGGTGCTTCTGAAGGCCTGGTAACAGAACAGGTCCTGCTATGGAGATGTGCTGTTCATCGTGTATAAGTCAGATAACTTGGGCCATAAACTTGGAAATTAGTACTTGGTATCAGAAGAATTCTTACATTATTAGTCCAAATCCCTTGTGGGAGAGAATTGATTTTGATTTCCCCTCCGTAACAACCTTGCTATTCTTTCATTTAGGGAGATTTATTTAGTGTTTGTTGCATGTAAGGTACTTTTTTTGGTGCCATGGGGGATTTGTAGAGTTCAACATTTTTTACTGTGATTTTGATTGATAACCATCTGTAAGTACAAAGTGGCATGTGGAATTAAAGATACCTTTTGACTATCATGGCCTGGGAAGGCTCTATGGATGAGATAGTGTTCAAAGTTGAATGGAACAAATCCCTTCACAATCTAGAAAAATGGCTCTTGTAGCCAGAAACAGGTAGCTTCTTCATATTTTCTTCCGAAAGTGAAATTTCTTTTTTGCCAAGTGTTATCAAAATGAAAACGTCTTTAAACAAACTTGTATATAGTAATTTTTTAGCAGCTTGAAATACTGGCTTAGGAGAGTTAGATATTTAAGGACACTTCTCTCAAAACAACTTGTATATCTTTCTACAGAGTCTTTTAAATATGGGTTGAAAATGATTTCAATCTAATAGGGAATTTCCACTTAATCTTGTGCATCAGAACTTAAACATTTGAGTTCAAACCTCATGCCCAGAACTCTTTTACATTCATTATTACTTGTGACTGTAAATTTACTTTGCTTTTAATGACTTAGGCAAAAAGACGTCAGGTTTGAGTATAAGACAAACCTAACTCTAAAGAAAAGAACAGCAGAATTAGAGGCACAATTTGTAGAATGGCTTTGAAGAAAGAGGACCAAATGGTTGGGTCGATGGGTCTTAGGGGGTAAATCACAGCCGAATGATGTCCTGTTTCCCAGCTCTGCATGTTAAGCAATACCAAGGGCCGCTTTTTTACTTACCATCACAATTGCTTTCTGGTTTCTTGGTCAATAACCCCTTCTCCTCCCCACCAGCTTTCCTGGACGAGGCGTCTGAATCCTAGAGAAGTTTGGTAACATGTTCCCAGTCACAATGCCAGGACCAGGTCTCCTAATTCCTAGGCTCCTTCTACTACCCGGGGTGGGGGTGGGGGGGGAAATGGGAGAGAGACCTCCTAGAATTTCAAGTATTCATCAAGAGTTGGTTTTTCCCCAGCCTCCTGGGATCTTTAAAAGAGTGTCAAGATATGGCTCTTGCTTTCAGGAAGCTTCTAGAAGGCAGTTTTCCGTGAATTTCCAGCAGCAGCCATTGCCGCCTCTAGGAGGGCTTTGTTTCCTTTTGTGGTCTCTGTCCTGCTTTGTTTTCTCTTACTTCCTCTCTACTATATTATTTATTCTGTAGGCTGCTTTAGACAGCACCTCCCCACCCATCACCACCACCCATTTCCTTTCTTTTGATAAACACTAAAGGTTGCCAATGCAAAGGAAAGTTCTAAAGGCAGTACTACAGAAGACATGGCTATCGTGTAGGTGAGTCTTAGTCTTATTAGGTTGAGACGTTTTTGAGCCCCTAAAACTGAGGATGTTTTTGATGTATCTCTTCTCTTAAATTAAAAAAAAAAAATTCTTAATGATCCTGTGCATCTTACTTTCCAGTGTTTCGCTGTAGCAGTAGCAGTGTTTCACTTGCTACTCTGTCTTTATTTATTTTGTCAAAAGAAAGGAGGCACCTTCTGAGACTGCTTTGCTTTGAGGTCAGATGGATGGTTTGATGCAAGAAGCTCCTTTTAGTGGAGTGAGCACAGAGCGTGTGTTTAGGTGTCCAGGATAACTGGATAATAAGGGTTTATTATCTTGAGATTTTAAGGCTGACTCAGGTGTGGACATGAAGGGACATTATGAAATGCAGCATTTTCCTCCCAAGTATCTCTTGGATTTAACTGTTTTCTTGCATTCCTTGCAAATGAGAATATATAGGAATATTCTTTGTAATTTATAAACTGCTATGAATGTTGGTTAATTGCTTGATTTGGAGGAGATGGCTCATCTGTGTTCATTGCAGCCTAGTTAAATCTATCAACAAATACTGAGAACAGAGTGTGTGGGAAGGCTGTGTTCTGGCTTCTGTTTGCATCTATTAAAGAATAAACATAGTCCCTGCCCTCAGCTCACGGAGTCGATTTGAAATTTCATAAATAGGTGTTATGGCACTCCAGAAGAGGAAAGTTTTAAGGCTGGTGTTATTCTATGATTTCAGACAAGGTGGTCATGGTTATGATACTGCCATTGGGATTGCAAACGGAAATAGATTTTTCTCTTAGTTTTCAATCATCTCACTGTTTAATCTAGGATAACTTTTGTTATATACCTTTGTAATCACTGCAGAATGCTTTAACACATAACATGGAGACATTGTGCCTATCTCCAAAGAGTTTATGTGTTAAAGGAGAAATCTAAGAAGTAAAAGTAAGCTCAATAGTTGGTTTAACTTCTGTGGGTTTTGAAAAGAAGAATCTATGGCATCTGTGGCATTTGGGAAACTTAGATGTCGAATGATAGTAGAAAAATAAGGAAATTTAGGTGACTTCAGATGATTGACCTAAAGGTAATGTCATATACTCATTTTACTTTCTTTGAAATGAACATTATAGGAAATTTTCTCCCATTAGATCATTTCAGTTGTAATCTAGAGGCTGGTCTTTTCTCTCTTCCTCAAAAATATATAAAGAAACGAGAGCTGAAGTTCTCTACTTTTTCAAAGGTTTATTTTTATTTATTTTTTATTTTTAAATAGGACTTATTCATTCTTTTTTTTTTTAATTAATTAATTTAGTTTTGGCTCCATTGGGTCTTCCTTGCTGCATGCGGTCTTTCTCTAGTAGCGGCGAGCAGGGGCTACTCTTCGTTGCGGTGCGCGGGCTTCTCATTGCGGTGGCTTCTCTTATTGCGGAGCACGGGCTCTAGGCGCGGGCTTCAGTAGTTTCAGCGTGCGGGCTCAGTAGTTTCAGCGTGCGGGCTCAGTAGTTGTGGCGCACAGGCTTAGTTGCTCCATGGCAAGTGGGATCTTCCTGGACCAGGGCTCGAACCCGGGTCCCCTGCATTGGCAGGCGGATTCCTAACCACTATACCACCAGGGAAGTGCCATCAAAGATTTATTTTTAAATCCTTAAATCCAGCCATGTATTTATACTACTTGTGTGATAGAGGCTAAAGTTTTATGGGGCAGAAATTGAGGGATTCTATTTGGCCAGTATTTATTTGAGTTACACCTGTGCCTTTTGATCTATAGTATTTAAAGTGAAAAAGGACAGCCTTTCTTGTTTTATCCTATTATGCTTGTCCATAAGAACTTCCTTACATGTATGGTCCTCTAGTAGGAACCTGATAGCTTCTGGCAGTTTCTTTCTGTGTGTCTGGAAGGCTGGTTTGCATCGTTTCTATGTGGTTCACTTCTGTAGCAGGGCAGTGTTCACCCTTTTTAGGGGAAAATTGTCAGGAGTTGAAGTTGCTACAGGAAGGGAAGTGATGCAGAAGGTGTCATTCAGGGAGAGCCCGCTGGCTGCCCTCATAAGACTGCTTCATGGTGGCATTTGCATTCAAGAATTTACCACTGTCTTCCTTTTGGTACTCAAACTGGAATCAGAAACTTAATATTCCTTATGTCTTGAATAGATGATACTCGGCAAAGTGATTCCCTTGAACAAAGCTCATGAGAGCTTTTGTTTAAAGCCAGAACACTGGTTTATTAATTTATTCCCAGAAGCATGTCTGTCAACAAGCTAGACAATTGTGTTGGGTGGACTAGACCAGCACACTCTCCCCCACTGTTGTTAGGTTAAAAAGCCAAATTAAGAGGCACTGCTCATTGAGAACAGGATCAGAAGAAGGGGAAGTAGTTATGATGCCAGTGTTTAATAGCACTGGGTCCGATAGCCTGATGGGTTTATTTCCAGAACTGGATGTGGGAGTATGTATTTATAAGTTCACAGGTACTGTCAGGTGTGCAGATAATCTTCTCTGGACTATACTGCCACTGTTGGCCCCTCCAGCCTATTACTATAGTTGCTTTTTCTGACCACCTCGCTTCAGATGGGCATAGTCTTTAAAGGGTCTGTTGATGAGTGTCACGTTCCAGTTACATTTTTCAGGCCATGACCGATTGGGACTTTGCACAGCTCTACTCTGATCTGTATTAATTTCAGAATTTAACCCACGGGGAGCGGTCTTTTTTTTTCCTTTCTAGCTTGTGTGTGTATGGGGGTTCCTTAATTTTTGCACCCAGATATATAATCAGTTAAAGTTTCTCCATGTGCAGTTTGAATATCTTTTAGAGTATAAATTTAAGCTCTTTCCCTTGAGTTATTATTTAGGGAGGAAAACTAGAACTGGGAGAAGAACTTACAGCGAATATCTGATAGCCTCTTCACTTGAGATCACTGATGGGGAAGATTTCACTATCCTGAAAACAGCTGAGCTCTGAAAAATAGACATCTAAGGCGTCTGGGATGAGATGCCCAAGTCCGTGTCTGCCAGTCCTTGCCCTGTGGGCTGTGTATTCCAAGTGGCATTGTAGATCTGTTGTGGGTTGGTGGTGACAAAGGTCATTAATCAGGGGCAGCTTCACTGCTGTGGTGGGGCCTGAGCTGTTCAGTGATCCAGGGAAACACGGGGAAAAGTTCCCTAAGGACCTTGGCCAAGCTTTGCTGGCCTGGCTCCATTGATATTTTTCTCTTATTTCTTCTTATTTCTTTAGTATGTAGTTTTTGCTAAATGACAAACCCTGAAGGGTTGGTTGATTTTTTTTTTTTTTTTAATTTGGAGAAGAAAATGTCTGTGCTTACCAGGCATCTATTTATTTTTTAACTCTTCCTACCGTTTTTTATGCCACAACATTTTGCATTGTTTCCTTCAAGCATGGCTGTCAGGAGAAATTTGTGTTTCCACAGCTCTCCTATGGAAGCACACTGTGGCCCACTTCCAGATTCAGTGTTTGCCCTTTATGTGAAACCCAAGTCTTTTCACAGGGGTCCATTCAAGTAGCATTTTTAAAAAGAATTAGGCTCTAAGCCATGCTCCTTTTGTGTGTAAAGACTTGTTTGTAAGATGATTTAACCCTAATAGGCTTCACTATGGCTTTTTCCAAATTATGCTTAAGATATTTACTTCCTAGTATCTTTCAGGTTGGTTGGTTTGTTGTTAATTTGTTTGATTGCTGTTTCCCAAAGCTTTCATTGCTCTAAGCAGAGAGGCCAGCACTGGGGAAGAAGGACCCTTACTGGGAGTCCGCAGATTTGGATTCTGGCCCTGCTGTTAATTAGCTTCGTGACCCTGGGGCAAGTCAGCCTCCCAGGGTCTCTGTTTCTTCATCAGGAAAACAAAGGGCTTGGAAAAATAAATACAGGCCTGGACCCAATGATAAGAAAGGTCACCCTGGGTGCTTATGTTGTGCATGGCAGCACTTTGGGACCCTTCCTCCCTCTCAGTGGGCTCCACAAAACCTCGGCTCAACTCTGGGGTCGAGCACTTGTGTGGGGCGTTGTACAGAGACCACTGGAAGCGTTGATGCTAACAAGGCAGGTTTTCTACAGAGGAGTCATCCCCTCTTTGTTTTCTTCAGCAGTAAGCTACTTGCCTTCTTCTACCTGCTTCTCCTTAGTGCGTTAACAAGGGTGTGATGGTAACACAACCCACTCAGATTTGTTACTGTTTTTGCTTTGTCTAGCCATCTCATCTGAGTTAGTGGAGGGAAGAGAGAGCTGGAGGAGACTGACTTAACTGATGAAATAATGGCCCTTTTGTCTGTCTCTTTGCTGGAGGGGTGGTTTTATGTTTCACCTTAGGCCTGGGCCATTGTGTTGTTTTTATGTGCTCAGTACAACCCTGCTTAAAAATACAGCTCATTATTTAAAGGATTCAGCCGTGGGCCTGTTCTTCTTACCTCCCCCCACCCCTGCCCCAAAGTCATAACAATATGTGGTAAAAACCCATTGCAGTGTGTGCTGTTTGATCAGACACCCCAGACATCAGTGTTGAAATGTGTTCCCACTGTATTTATTTTGCAAATGTTTTTAAGGTATGTTTCATTCTGATTAACCTTCCACAATGTTTTCCTTATGGTTAAATAATCAGTAGCACCTGTAAAACATGCCTTTAACCATGTAGCTTTCCTTCTTAACCATTATCTTTTTGATTCTGTCTTAATGTTTTCTTTTGATGAATGGGGGTTGGGAGACCCACATTCCTATGCCAGATATCTTACAGTAATGTGTCCAGATTTAGCCTCATAACCTTAATTAGATGTGGAATGCTGAGAATGCGCTGTTGTTGTGTTTTTTTTAACTTATAACAAGACGGTGAACTTCTGATCACTTCATTAAACATTATAAAACACTCCTTGTCTCTTAGCATTTAGTTCCCCATGTTAGTTTATTCATAGAAAATTAATGTAAAAGTCAAGGTACCTTTATATTATCCTAAGTGATCTGTTTGTTTGAAGACAAGTTACTGTTTGTGTCAATATGCAAGTTACGTTCCAATTTATAATACTGAATTCCTCTTCCCTCTTCTCCTTTTCTCTTTAGAAGCGAAGGAGTGTTGAAAATGTTAAAGGCTGTGCTGAAGAAAAGCCGAGAGGGAGGAAAGGGAAGCAAGAAGGAAACAGGTATGTGTCCAGGATTGAGTTGAGCTGAGCAAGCATGGTGGGCGTGAGCCAGCAAGGCCCCACTTAATCCAGGCAGGGCAGATGTTACTGCCTTGGGAATGGGTCGGAGAAGTGATATGGCTTAGAAGAAACAGCAACCTGGAGGCCATGAGAAACTAAATACATTCGTGAGCTTTCTCCTGGGAAGTGCCTTTGAAGATTGAGTTTGGGTTCTGAACCAAATCCTTTCCCAGAAGATGTGTAAGGGTCATAATTTTAACAGGTCATTCAGATCCCGAGGCAGAGTTATAGACATTGAGGGAGAGCAGGTGTGTCCAGGAATTTGATTTCTAGAAAGCACTTTCTCTTTTCCCACGCATGCTTGCATTTTATATGTTTGACCAACTGCTGGCTGACTGGTCCTCATCTTTTGAGTATCAGATTTTCCCCCTAACAGGTGTAGCCACACTCAATGCCAGGCTGCTAAGTTTTCATTATGATGAGAGCTACTTAATTAGGCTTGGATTTCATTCCTGTTGGGAGAGTTCTGGTGCATATGTGGTCATTGTGACTCTGCACTGCATTCCGTGTGATAAGCTACTGTAAGGTTATTTTGGGGACCACTCACCAGAAAAACTACATGTTATCTACCTGTCTTGCACAATAAAAATCTGTTAGCACGGATCGGTTTCCCTGAAATGTGCCGTTTCACTCAAACTCATGTTAATCCAGAGTCAGAGAATGGCTTGTTCCTGAGTTATTGTATATTGAATAACACTTCAGTTTTAATTTCTATTAAGGTATAAATAAGTAGGCTGAATTATAGTTAACTCTTTAATTCAAAAGATCTTGTAATGCCTTGTGGTAATATTGTTATATATGTTGTTTCTGTAAAAGAATAAGTGGACTTGTAGACTTTTTGGTTATGTGGAACCTTGACACATTTTCTATTATTAATTTCCCTTTAACCAAACCTGCAAAAGGCAAACTTAACCTTAAAAGTGAGACTTTGTTGTAAAGTTGCTGATAAGATTCCATTAAAAGCCTCTCATTAATGCCTGGCTAAGCAGATGCAAAGAAAAGAAGAAACCAGTTTTTGATGATCGAAACAGGAGACCATAGGTTAGCTCTTAACCTTAGAAAATCAACTCCTAGCTTTGAATAATTAATTAGAATTGTTACTACGGGGAATTTTCAGTGCACATAATTTCTATCCAGGGGACCCTTCACCCTCTGCTGGGTTAAGGCCAAAACATCCTTCTCTTTAGTTCTCGAAAAGCTGTCTTAAAAACAACAACAAAAAATTTTTCCCCAGTTTTGGCTCAACTGACACTCATCCTAGGAACTATGTTTGCTTCTTTACATGCCTTTGTAATTTCCAGGATAAAGTTAGATCCTAAAGCTGTCTGTTGGACTGGAGCTGCCAACCAGTGGGTTATTTTTCTCAGGGACAGGGTCTCCAAGCCAAAACTCTCTGCTTAGTAATGGAGTCTTTCACAACAGGCTTACCATCCTCTTTGATCCGTGCCAGACTCATGTGAAATTACAGTATGTTAATGATTTTCGGCACCCTGCCTTTCAGATGGGCCAGACAGTGAACACTGTTTGCGTTTGAAACTTTTCCAGTTGTAGAGCGTATTATTTGGGGTTTATTTCCCCCTTTGGTCTTTAAGAGCAACTATTGTGTTTTCTGAATCATTTCTTCATAATAATTCCCACACTTTGGCTTTTCACTAATGCAAACCAACTTGAAAAAGCAATGGGAACATTTCTCATAAAACATCTGTATGGTGTATGCCTTTTTTCTCTTAACTAGAACCTGGTTGTATTCCACTGGGGAACAAAGCAGATGGAATTTTAAATCTTGACGAAGTTATGTCACAAGATGATTGGGGAAAATACTTGGAATTTGACCATTCATGTGTTGAGCTCTGTGCCAGCTCTCATTATATAAGTAAATCACAGCTAAGTTTCTCTGTAAATTAAAGCTGGCTAATCTACTGAGACCGCTGTGAAACTTGGGTAATAATATCTGCTGCAATATGGAAAAATTTTGCTCTACTGTTTCCAATTAAACCAATCTTTGTTGTAAAGACAAAGGAAAATTCATTTTTATGTACTTGAACTCACAGTCACAGAAATTTAGAAAATATTTGTCTAAAATTTTGAGTTCAGATTTTCATATCCTTTGTAGATTGTTTTTACGGACAATCTTGAGCTACACTTTTATGTTGAACCTGTTTTGAGAATTTGGAAAATCACTGAGTTAAACTTAGTATTCTTCAAAAGAAAACAAATATTTTTCATAAGTATTGAAGTTTTTATATGCTCAGCGCCTGTCCCTAAAAGAAAATGTCACTTTATTGGTAAAATTTTAGCAGGTATTGAAATTTAAGTTATATGTATATAAGGATATTTCAAGTATTATGTACAGTGAGATATCAAATTATTGAAAGTTACTGAAGTCATTGAGTCAGCTCTAAAAATAGCAAAATTACTTTTTGATGATTTTTTTTATACCTAGGAAATGCTTATAGCTGAGCAAAAAGTATTTTCTGGAGGCTGCAGAATCACACTGGAGAATGCAACATTAAAAACTTTAAAATTTTTTTGGAAACTACATTTACCTTGTTTCCACTAGTCCATCAGTGCAAATGAGTGCTCTTGACCTTGAGTCAGGCCTAAGGGAGCAAAAATCAATATTAAACCATAATGTGGGGAAGGCAAGACGAGGGCATCTATTTTTTCTTTCCCTGCTGTTATGTTAGGACCTTGATCTAAAACAAGCGGATGAGGTGTTATCTTTATTTTGAAGCTCTCTAGAGAGGTCTACAACCTTCTACCACGTGTGTAAATGACCTTTACTATCAGCAAACTTTCATGTCACTATCATTAAAGTTCCTTAATTTAAAAGTAATTATTGAACTCTTTTTTTTTTTTTTTTTTTTTGTCTTGTCCGGTACGCGGGCCTCTCACTGCCGTGGCCTCTCCTGTTGCGGAGCACAGGCTCCGGACGCGCAGGCCCAGCGGCCATGGCTCACGGGCCCAGCTGCTCCGCGGCATGTGGGATCCTCCCGGACCGGGGCATGAACCCACGTCCCCTGCATTGGCAGGCGGACCCCTCAACCACTGCGCCACCAGGGAGGCCCTACTGAACTCTTAAGATTTCAGAGTATTGATGTCAAACCTGGACCTAGTAAGAGTTTAGAGTGGATATAAGAGCAGCATAGGAAATTAGCAGCACTGTTTAGAAAATGAAAAGGAAAAAAGTCTCATTTTATAATAGAAACAGAAACTTTAAATATCAACCTAAGAAGAAAGGTACAAGCCTTATATTGAAGAAAATAATAAAACTTTGTTGAAGGACTTACGGGAAGACTGAATAAATGGAAGGAAATAACTGTATTTCTGAATGGGCAAATTTATTATTTTAAACTGACTAGCTCTTACAAAATTATCTATACATGCCATTTAATCTCTAATGAAATCCCAACTATTTTCTTTTTTTTTTTTTTTTTTGAAGATGTTGGGGGTAGGAGTTTATTAATTTATTTTTGCTGTGTTGTGTCTTAGTTTCTGTGCGAGGGCTTTCTATAGTTGTGGCAAGCAGGGGCCACTCTTCATCGCGGTGCGCGGGCCTCTCACTGTCGTGGCCTCTCGTTGCGGAGCACAGGCTCCAGATGCGCAGGCTCAGTTGCTGTGGCTCACGGGCCTAGTTGCTCCGCGGCATGTGGGATCCTCCCAGACCAGGGCTCGAACCCTTGTCCTCTGCATTAGCAGGCAGATTCTCAACTAGTGCACCACCAGGGAAGCCCCAACTATTTTCTTTTTAAAGACGTAATTTTTTTTAGAGCCAGTTTTAGGTTCACAGCAAAATTGAGAGGAGGGTGCAGAGATTTTCTGTATACCCCATGCCTCCACTCATTCCTAGCGTCCCCATTATCAATGTTCTCCTATCAAGGAGGTATATTTGTTACAACTGATGAACCTACATTGACACATCATCACCCGCAGACCATAGTTTACATTAGGGGTCACTCTTGGTGTGGGACATCCTGTGGGTTTGCCCAAGTATATAATGACATGTATTCACCATCATAGTATCATACCGAGTACTTTCACTGCCCTAAAAATCCTGTTTTGTTTTGCTTTTGACATAGTTGATTTTAAAATTCATCTGGAAGTGAAAATGCTTAAGAATAACCAAGGAGAAATTGAAAGTGTGGGGCAGGTACATCAAAAGGGCTGAGCCTGGTTCCCATGCCTGGATTCTGGCTGTAGGAGAGGCTGAGCAAGTGTGTATTTGGACTTCTTAGCTTCTCTAGGGCAAGGTGGACTTCATCTCCCACCAAGATGTGCGTTAGGGAGGATTCTCAGTTGTAGACATTTGCAGGCCCTCTCCACTTCAAAAGCTAACCAACACAGATATCTAGTATAGCTTATTATAATAGGTACTGCTTCCACAGAGCAAGTACATGTCTTGGCTAGTTTTTTGGACTTTTTTTCCTACTGGTCTCCAAGAAATGAAACCTAATTTTATCTAACATCTACGATGTAATCAAATCTCACTGTTGATAGTGGTTTTGTTTTTTTCCTTTTAACCCTGGAAATAGTGACACCAATCTGGAAGCATTAGATGGGCAAGGCCTCTTACCCTCCTAGAAAGGGCTAGTCCCTCTCTCTCTCTCTCTCTGTGTCCCTTTTGCCTCTGCCAATCTTGAAGCCATAGTCTCTTGCCCTGTCCAGCTCTCCTACTTGCCCGCTATTGGTGTGGAAGTATTGGGTTGGCCAAAAAGTACCTTTGGTTTTCAAGTAAAAATAAGACACATTTTTCATTTTCACCGAGAACTTTATTGAACAACGTATTCACCCTTTTGTTCCACAGGCAACTTCATAATTCCATCTTCCCCAAATTTTTTATCTTTTTGAGCAAAGAACTGTTCCAGGTGCCTTTTACAGTCTTCCAGGGAATTGAAATTTTTTCTATTAAGAGAATTTTGTAAAGACCTAAATAAATGGAAATCCGAAGGTGTAATGTTTGGTGAATACAGCGGGTGAATCAAAACTTCCCAGCCAAGCTGTAACTGTTTTTGGCTGGTCAGCAAAGAAACATTCGGTCTTGCGGTATCCTGATGGAAGATAATGATTTTTCTGTTTACTAATCCTGGACTCTCTTCGTCAAGTGCTGCTTCCAGTTGGTCTGACCGGGAGCAGTACTTGTTGGAATTAGTTGTTTGATTTTCTGGAAGGAGTTCATAATAAAGGACTCCCTTCCAATCCGACCATATACATATCACCTTCTTTAGCCTTTCGTGTGGTTGGTGGTGGTTTATTTTGCTTGCCCCAGTCCACCTTATTGTATAGTATCCAGTTTTCATCGCCCTCACAATTTGTTGTAAAAACTGAATGTTTTCATCACGTTTAAGTAGAGAATCCCATGCGGAAATATGGTCAAGAAGGTTTTTTTCGCTTAACTTATGTGGAACCCAAACATCAAAGCGATGAACATAACCAAGCTGGTGCAAATGATTTTCAACGCTTGATTTGGATATTTTGAGTATGTCGGCTGTCTCCTGCGTGGTATATAACTTTGATTGTTCTAAGTGTCTTGATTTGCTCACCTGGTCTACCTGACCGTGGAGCATCGTCCAGTGAGAAATCTCCAGCACGAAACTTCACAAACCACTTTTGACGTGTTCGATCAGTCACAGCATCTTCTCCATACACTGCACAAATCTTTCTTTGCGTTTCAGTTGTGTTTTTACCTTTCTTGAAATAATAAAGCATAATATGCCAAAAATGTTCCTTTTTTCTTCCATCTTCAATATTAAAATGGCTACACAGAAATTCACCAATTATAATGTCTTTTTTTTTAAATGCATGCTGATATGACAGATGTCACATACAATCTAACAGAATTGTTTCGAATGAAGTTAAAGACAACTAAGTGCTGCCAGAGTCATCTTACAGAAAAAACAAACAAACCTTTGACCAACCCAGTAGCTCCAAGTTGAGGCAGAAGAGCAAAGTTTGGTGAACTCTTACTTGTGGTATTGTCTCAGTTAAAATATAGACTGATTAAGGTTGCTAAATATGCCAAAATAATTGTTTATTAGGCTTTTCCTTTCAGTTTAATTATTGGTGTTCTTTTTTCAGCAGGGGGGCTTAGTTTGAAGCAATTTATTTAAAAATTTTGACCTTCACCGTTTCATCATTAAAACCCAGCTAGTTGGCTCAATACACTTGTAATTAATGGTGTTAATTAAGGCATTGGATAGTCCCTAAGCTTGAATGTGTCCTGAATCTGTTAGCTTTGCATCTAATCCTTCACTTTGAATTTGTAGTAAAAGGAAGCTGTTTGCCTCTAAAGTTTAAAAGCCATTGATGTGATTGTTAAATGTGGTATTTTAAGCCATTCCAGGCTGCAGTCTGGCTTTCAGTGGTACCTTCTAAAAATGCCTCAATACAAACGATGCTTTGTTTTATCCGGAAAATCTGAAGCTGCTTTTGATTATTCTCTGCTGCGTTGCCCATTTTTTGTGGCTGTGGACTGTTATTGAGGAATTTAGTGCAAGGACTGTCTTGCTGAGCTACGGATATTTGGTATCTTGTTGGTAACTGACTCAAAAAATGTTTCCGAAGCAACCAAATAAGCAGAAATAGTTCAGTCTAAAGGTATTGTATTTCTATTTACCAGAGCATTTAAATAAATTCTGCAAAATCCTGTAGGACAGGATTTGAACATAGAATGGAACAGGCTGGTTACTAGTAGGAGTGGGAATGCTGTTCCCTCTGGTTCCATTGGTCCCTTCATCAGTTTTTCTCTGTCACCCCTCACACCTCAGAGTCTCGAAAAAGCACAGACTTTGGAATCTGAAGATGCAAATTCAAATCCTAGCTTGTTCACTTCCCTGTGTACTTGGATAAATTTCTTAACCTATTTAAGCTACCCTACAGGGATGTTGTTAGGGTTAAATAAGATAACCTGTCTACAGAAGTGCCTTGCTTGACATATGGCTTCTGCTAGATGTTCAGTTTCTTTCTCGAGAAAACTGTTTGGTACTTTAAAGAACAAACAAAATCCTTCTAAAACATCTTGTTCCTTCCCTGTTGATCTCAGGCAAGAGAATGATGTTCTAGAAGCTTCTATCCATGATGTCCTCTCTCTAAATACCGATTCTGCCATTGACTTTGGATACTAAAGGCTCTTCTGCCATCTTTAGCCTTTTCCTCATGATAAAACCGAAGCAGCTCTGAGTCATCTGTCTGTTGTATGGTGATTATACTTTGATTTATAACTTGTTTTACCTTTAACCTATATCATGTCACTTGCATTTTATCCTTTTTTCTTGGTGAAGTTAAACTGAGAGGCTTTTCCCCTTACTAAAGAAATTTCGAGAGTTAGCAAGCAGCCTTAAGAATAGATTTCTAAGAACAGTTTATAAAGTTGCTGAGATGTTTCATTTCAACATATCCTTATTAGTAAAGGTCTTTATATGTGGAAGGCTCCATTGCCCATCCTCTTTATAGCTTCCCCATACATTTTAGGGATATATAAAGTATGAAAGAGAAGGATGGGCACAAATACCGAGCATTTATCATGTGTGTCAGGCACTATACATAATGGACCACGGCTGGTCCATCTGAGCTGTTTCCTATGAGAGGCGTAATTAGAGAAAAGTCTGGACTGAGAAGGTGAAATCAAGACTTATCCTGGATCTTCCCCTTTTTATGGCCAATACAACCTCTAGCAAGTCACAGCCTATCTGAATCATCATAAAGGATGTAGCAAAATTCTCAGACGACAATATTTATTTACTTGGGTCCCTTTTTGTATGTATATGTGTAAATGCAACAAGAAAGCTAATACAGAAATATAATAATTCAGAGTCCATTTTTATGTCAAACCTAATTTCATTTCACAGATTTTTGTTCATGCAAGCTGCTTTACTGTTAAAAAACAAAAAACAACCAATGGTCTTAGTTTCTATAGACCAGGTCTTCAGAGAGTCTTGTCATGTATAGCTTAATTCTCATTAAAAGCTCCATATTTGAATTTTCATGTGACCTATTTGCATAAGTTTTATACGTATTCTACAGAAATGTAGAAAACTGGATTTGATGTAATCTGTTGGCAAACATAGTTCCTGAGAGGGGAGATAGGCTACCAAAAATTTTGACCTAGGTTGACTTCTTTTCTCCATGCAGGATGGTCTAAACTAAATGATTCTTCTTTTAGGGATTGAGGGCTTTGACCTTATACTTGTCCTGCTGTCGACAGATGGCCATCAGGGGTAACCCGTTGGGTAGCCCTAGCCTTGGTATACAGCATCAAATTGAGAAACCCTTATTCATATTGGAAATCATGGAGTTGGAATGTAGGATCTGTGTCTGTCTCTCACTCCCCCTCTCCCTTTGGTGGCAGGCTGGTTATAACACATCAGGCATCAGCGGTGCCAATATAGAATCAGAGATTCTTGTCCTGTGTTCTGGTGACCACAGCACTGTCATGGGGGTCAGGGTGAAATAAGACTTTAGAGCTGATTTTTAATTCTTCATTCTCAAAAGTTTGTGTGAGAGTTGTCCATTTTTAAGGGACTTTGGGAGCATCATACTGCTACATTGGGTACATGATGACATTCTTTGTGCCCTGAGACTGTTCCAGAGCCCAGAGTACTCAGTACTAATGATGTCTCTGATACAAGACATACACATAGGGGCCTATAATGGTTTGGGCACTTGTCTGGATTTTATATAGAGCATGGAACTGGCTGGTAGCAGAGGAGAAGAGGATGCAAACTCTGGGTTGAGGATGGAAGAGAGCCACCTGTGCACTGCTACCTTCCTGATGATCTTACGTTTGGTTCTCAAACAATTTATATGTTAATGTCTCGTATCTTTGCGAGGGCTTGTTTGCCTCCCACCTTACCAACCCACCCCAAGAAAGTTTTCTACATAACTTTAGAGTTATGTAGAAAACTTCCTTCCAGGTACCAGATGTTAAAAATATTTTGACTTCTGATGGCACATTTTCTTGTTGTCTTAGTTTGGGCAGCCATAACACAATGCCAGAGATTGAGTGGCTTAGACAACAGAAGTTTATTTTCTCACAGTTCTGGAGGCTAGAATTCTGAGCTCAAGGCACCAGCATGATCAGGTTCTGGTTGAAGGTTCTCTTTCTGGCTTGCAGATGGCTGCCTTATACTTGAATCCTCACATGGCAAGAGAGACGGCAAGCACTCCAGTGCCCCTTGTTATAAGGATGCAAATCCCATCGTGAAGGCCCCATCCTCGTGCCCTCATTTAAACCTAAGTATCTCTAAAAGGCCTCTTCTCCAAATACCATCATGTTGGGGCTTAGGGCTTCAACATATGAATTTGAGGGAACACAGTTCAGCCCACAGCACTTGTCTTTATTGTTCTGATTATAAATGTTACACAGTACTTCATTGGTTATAAAACACACCATTATTTTGGGTACTGCTAAGGAAGAAAGAACTGCTGTCAATTAAATTGACATACTTTATTACTTAAAATGTTATACTTTACTGAAGATTTCCTTTCTTTAGAAAGTTATTTTTACATATCTCAATCTTTTTCATAAAATGGGAGGAAAATGAAATAAGTTGGTTAAGGTATTTCAAATTTATGTTCAGAACCTGATTCTTCTAAATAATTTTTTTCACCTAGTTGTCAATACTCATTTTTCTTCATATGACATCATCTTCTCTACCATTATAGAGCATTGATGTTGCAGCATTTTTCTGAGCCCTTCACTGTTTTCTCCAGGACTTTTCTTACAAGCTGCAGATCATGCATTCTGCAAGTTTGATGCCATTCTTTCATGATCTCAGAAGGAGGTTTTAATGGAAGGCTTTCAGATAAAATTCAGGGCTCTTATTCCTTCCACGTGGACTTTAAGTGATCTGTTGACTGAAACCTGGAGGAGGTTATCATTGTCTAGTCACTCTACCAGATGTAATAACATAGGTTTGCATGGTCAGTGCTTGCCACGTTGCAACCATTCCTTGGCTGGTAGCAATTTTAAGGTGCCACCAACTGTTATATCCATTTTGGTTTTGGAAAAGTTAAAGTCAGAATAAATATGGGCCTTTGATCAATGCCCAGTATAATATGTGCTCATTGTAGAAAATTTGTAAAATACTGATAAAGAATATCCTGGGGTTTTTTCTTAATTCTTATCTTTTGCTTTATCCTTTTTAATGTCATTACTCTGAAAAATGCCTAAGACTCTATTGTACCCATATACCATGATTTTGTTTGGGTGAATTTTGGTTACATATTTTTCTCATTCATTAAAGAAAAAACCCTCTGGAAAATATGTATCTTTGTATAAATCTCTGATTATTTTAGCGGAATGTTTCTAGATAAGGAATTAATAGTGAAGGAGAGGAACTTTTCAGAAGCTCGTGGTACTTCTTGACAAATTGTTTTCCAGAAGGATTGTGTTGGTTGCCACCTGTGTAAGCAGTGTGTGAGTGTGCCTGCTTGCATGGCTCTTTCTAGTATTGGGTATTTGTGGATTTTAATAATCTTTGTCAAGTTTGTAGGTTAAAACATGTATTTTTTTTTTTAATTTATTATTATTTTTCTTTAGCGGTACACGGGCCTCTCACTGCTGTGGCCTCTCCCGTTGTGGAGCACAGGCTCCAGACGCGCAGGCTCAGCGGCCATGGCTCACGCGCCCAGCCGCTCCATGGCATGTGGGATCTTCCCGGACCGGGGCACGAACCCGTGTCCCCTGCATCGGCAGGCGGACTCTCAACCACTGCGCCACCAGGGAAACCCCTGTATTTGTTTTTAATTAGCATTTCTTTGAGATCGGAAGACCTCTTTAAATATTTAGTGCCCATTTATAGTTCCTCTTCAATAATTGTCTTTTTATGTCCTTGTACATTTTTTCTGTTGGGAATGTGAGAGACTCTTTAGTTTGATTCTTCCCTTTTCCAAGTGTGGCCCTGGTGTGTAGTAGTGGGGTTTCCTTATAAAGTTACTGGTAGGGGAATTTTCCTTGAAGTTGCTGAAAATCCCATTGCCTGTCTTCAGTGGGTAGCAGTGTCTCCTGCATTATTAAAAATTTCATGTTTGTGCTGAGGCTAGATATTTGCTAGTCTGATTGACTTATATTTAAGAAATTTATTTTATAGAGAAACCAAAATAAAGACATAAAACCAACACAAATGAGTCATTAGGTTTTCCACAGTACCTAATAACATTCTACCTCTGTACATACACAGTTAAAAAAGTCTAAGCGCTTCCTGCTCCCTGGATGTGCTGGGAGCCCTCATCCTGTGAGTTTCTGATAGCGGGCAGGGATCGTTCCAGACAGAAAAGCATCTCCTTAATAAATTGCTGTAGTCTTAAGTGTAAAAAACATTGTCCATGGCTTATATTCTTAGATTATTAGGTACATGGATGTTGTTTTTTTTCAAACTAAGCTAAAGTAATGAAATAAAGGGTTTTAGATCTAGAAGGACTTTAAGAAATTGAGTTCAGTGTCTTCAGTTTTTGAGAACTATTTGGAAAACATTGAGCAACTGCCCAAGGCCTTATAGCTCGTTAAAACAAAGATGTGGGCTCAAGGTATAGCTTTTGACTCCAGACTAGTTCAGTTTCTACTATGTCTCTGGCTAGTTCCCTTATTTTTATCTCTAGCACTGAGTAAATATAAAGGAAAATACATCCCTGAGATAGAAGACGGTGAATTACTTTATAATTTCTCTCTCCAGGGCTACTTGTTTTGATTTTTTTTCCTTCTCTAGAAGTATTTTCCCCCCTCCCTAGAAAGTTTATTTCAGAAATTCTTACATGGCCTTAATCTAGATTCAGTAGCACTGTAATATCTCTTTCTTTTTCTGTATCTTAAAGCCCATTTCTGCTTGATGTCCTTGAGACTTATAAATCCATCCTTTTTTTTGTAAAGTCACTCAAACACCGTAAATGTAATAATTAAATATACAATCATTAAAAAAAGCTATACAATGGTATTAAAAGTACAGATACCCCCCATTTCTTCTCTGCTTCCATTTTTGCTCCCCAAAGGAAATTAATGTTAATGGTTTATTTGATCTTTCTAGATATTTTCAGTGCATATATGTGTGTATGCATGCATAATGTACATGTATAGATCCTTAAGAAAACCGATAGACTTTACAGTGTGTTTTATTTTGTAAGTTACCATGTTGACTGAATACATTTTTAGACATATTTTCATATCAGCACATACTAATATATAGGCTTTTAAAAAGTTTCTCAGTGTTACATTAGACAGATATTCTGTAACTTGTTTTATTATTCCCTTTGTTGGTTTTATCTTTTTCGTTGTCGTTACAATCAATACTAGAGTAAATATCCTTGTGCCTAACTCCCTGTCCTTTCATAAGGATAGTTGTAAGAAAAATTGTTGGTTAATAAGTTTATTCATTTATAATTTTCCTAAATTTTGTCAAATTGCCCTTCATAAAGGTGCCAATAAATTTACAGTTGCACCTTCAATATGTGAGAATGCTTGTTTATTCACATGCTTATCAGCATAGGTTATAATCAAACTATCAATATTTCATCTTGTCCAGTATAATAGGCAAAAGTGGTATCTCATTGTTTTAATTTTGCAATTCTTTAGAGTGAATCCAAAGGCATTTTTATATGTTTATGGGCCATTTGAAGCCACACTGCCTGGATTGGTATCCTGGCTCCATAGTTTAGTAACTGTGTGAACTTGAGCAAATTACATAACCTTTCTGTGCCTCGTGGGTCACTTATGATGATTATATGAGTTAATATTTATAAAGTACTTAAATCCATGCTTGGCAGATAGTATATAAGTATTTGACAAAAATAAAATTTACATTTCTTTCTTTGTCCTGCCTGTTCATTTACCTAATTTTCTGTTGGTTTCAATAGGTGTTTTAATATTTTAAGTGGTTAACCATTGATTGTTTACTAGCTAGAGTTCTAAGCAAGTGAAACATGTCATGTTTAGTTTTGAATTATAAAACCTAAGAAGATTCATCTAACTCAGACTTCATTTTTTATAGGATTAAGGGAAGGATTTTGTTTTAATTCTGTAAGTTCAGTGTTGAAAAGTGACTGAGGTTGTAAGTCATTATTTCAGGGAGGTCGGCTTTCTTTCCCTGCTTTGTGTGAGAGTTTTGATGCTGCTAATCTGATTAAACCTCCTTACATCCTTAGCTCTAAGATTCTGAAGATTAAGAGATTCTGGGGTTTTCCCCCCTCTATCCATTAAATTGTTACCATGGTTATTGGGCTCCCCAAACAGTACCTCAAATTCCTTCTGATTTATGGAAGCGGCATCTTAAAGATGAATAAGCACTCTGCTGGTTTGGCTTCAGGAAACTTAGGTAAGAGTTCCAGTTTGAATGTACCTACTAGTTCTCTTTGAAAAAGTTGTTTCATTTTTCTGAACCTCAGTTTTCTTGCCTATAAAATGAAGGTAGCAGGGACTTCCCTGGTGGGCGCAGTGGTTAAGAATCCACTTGTCAATGCAGGGAACACAGGTTTGAACCCTGGTCCAGGAAGATCCCACATGCCGTGGAGCAACTAAGCCCATGCGCCACAACTACTGAGCCTGCCCTCTAGAGCCCGTGAGCCACAGCTACTGAGCCCGTGTGCCTAGAGCCTGTGCTCCACAACAAGAGAAGCCACTGCAATGAGAAGCCTGCGCACTGCAACGAAAAGTAGCCCCTGCTCACCGCAACTAGAGAAAGCCCGCGTGCAGCAACGAAGACCCAAATGCAGCCAAAATATAAATTAATTAATTAATTAAAAAAAATGAAGGTAACAGTCTCTATCTGTGTCATAGAGTAATTAAGAGGGTCAAATGAAAGGAAGATTTGTTTTTTTTAAAACTTCAGGCATGATAATGTTGATGATGAAGGGAATTTGTTTTGTTTTTTGTTCACATAGTATCTGTTTTGGGGAAATAAAATATACAGATATTTGAATTTGCATGGAGAGTTTTTGATACTCGAATGTTGTGAGGGGCAGGTGAGATATTTTTCTTCAAGGTATTGAAGAAACTAGGAAGTGAACTGCAGTTCATCAGGAAGTGAATCCCCTGGGGTAAAACGTGGCAGTACTAATAAAAGTTGCTCTTTGAGTGTTTACTGTGTATCAGATAGTGTGCTGCATGCTTATAAACAGTAGCTTATTAGTGGAGGTTAAGGAACTAGCTTAAGACTAAACAGCTGCTAAGTGGCAGAGCCAGGATTTGAATCCAGTTTGTCTTTCTGTCTCCAAAACCTTATGATCAGGACAGTATAGCAGCCAGGTTGCATGGGTTCAATTCCCAGGTCAAGTTGATTAACCTCATTGTTTCCATTTTTACGCCTGTAAAATGGGGATGATGACAGCATCTCCCTCTGAGGGTTGTTGGTTGTCCTGAGGATTCAGTGAGTTAAAGTGCTTGGAACAGTGCCTGGACCATTGGAAGCATTTCATAAATGTTTGCTCTCATTATAATTGATGGTAATTTCTATACCCTTCTGGCTTCTTTGTTTCTGCCCCTTGACCCTCTCCTTTTGGCTTTAGGCCAAAATGGCGGCATCTCAGATATTTTTGTCTCCTTGGTTCCCTTGTCTGTGTGGCATACATGGCCCGGGCCATTCCATCTGGTGCAGGAGGAGAGAGTGTGGTAGGCCTGCCCCTAGTGGAGTGCTGTGGGGCAGTTGCTGCAACCGTCTGGGGTGGCATGTGTTTGCTGGGAGGGAGGAGGGGGAGGAATGTGAGGCCAGACTGCAAGGATCCACCACCAGCATTCTGCGAAGAGAAGCTGTGTGCACTCAAAGGGGGTGTACCTGTGAGACTCAGTACTCACCTCGGCTTTACAAGAGCAGGCTCTAGTGCAGCGATTACTAAACCTGGCTAGTTCATCCAAGGCACTTGTGACTCAAATTCCTACCAGATCTACTGCATTACTCACCGTGGTGGGACTCAGGCTTCTGTAATTTTTTTTTTTTTTTTTTTTAATGGTTTTTGAGTGGTTAGCCAGGTTCGGGAGCCACTGGCATGCCATTTGTTCCTGTGTCTGTGCAGGACCAGCTCCAGCCAACCTTGGCAGGGGTATGTGTATATGACTTGGAAAACTCCTAGGAAAAGGAGCTCCCCCACTGTCTAGTAGACTCTCTTCTTGGCAGCCCTATAAAGATGAATTTGAAATACAGGTATACGAGCAGATGAGTGAAAGGATTCTATTACAGAAATAACAAGGGGCAGGATTTGATCAGAGTAATTTGTCAGTATATTTTATTTGGTTCTTGTGTTTATGCAGATGCCTCATCAACACTTGCTTATTCTCACACTTGCAAGTTAGATACACAAAAACAAATAGCCATTGAATGTAATTTTGATGTTTAATTGTTTTTTAATTGAAGTATAGTTGATTTACAATGTAATTTCTGCTGTACAGCAAAGTGACTCAGTTGCACATATATGTATATTTTTTAAGATTTATCATTTATTTATTTTTGGCTGTGTCAAGTCTTGGTTGAGGCATGTGGGATCTTTGTTGAGGCATGCAGGATCTTTCATTGCGGTGCGCGGGCTTCTCTCCTTTAGTTATGGAGTGTGGGTTTTCTCTTCTCTAGTTGTGGTGCATGGGCTCTTTAGTTGTGGCGCACAGGCTCCAGGGCGTTTGGGCTCTGTAGTTTGCAGTACGTGGGCTCTAGTTGAGGCACACGAGCTCAGTAGTTGTGGTGTGCGGGTTTAGTTGCTCTGCGGCATCTTAGTTCTCTGACCAGGGATCGAACCCACGTCCCCTGCACTGTAAGGTGGATTTTTTACCACTGGACCACCAGGGAAAGTCCCTATACATTCATTTTTATATTCTTTTCCATTATGGTTTATCCCAGGACAGATATATATATGTTATTTATTTGTTTGTTTATCTAGTCATTTATTTACAGTGTTGTTAATTTGTCATGCAGCCTTATAGAAATTGTTAGAGGGCTGTTTTTCCCAGTGATACTCAGAATGAATTAAGTAATGCACATTCCATTTTATATTTGAGAAATCATGATTAGAGTGGAATGTTAATATGGTTAGCTGGAGTGAGACAATATTGACATTGTTGCTAAGATATTTTACCAGACATGTCATTGAGGCTGCTGCTTCAGAAACTGAGCAATGCTGTTTTCTTTTTTTCCTCCCTCCCTCCCTCCTTTCTTTCTTTTTATTTTATTTATTTAACTATTTATTTATTTATTTTTGGCTGCATTGGGTCCTCGTTGTGCGCGGGCTTTCTCTAGTTGTGGTGAGTGGGGGCTGCTCTTCTTTGTGGTGTGCGGGCTTCTCATTGCAGTGGCTTCTCTTGTTGCGGAGCACGGGCTCTAGGCGTGTGGGCTTCAGTAGTTGTGGCACGTGGGCTCAGTAGTTGTGGCACGTGGGCTCAGTAGTTGTGGCTCATGGGCTTAGTTGCTCCGCGGCATGTGGGATCTTCCCAGAGCAGGGCTCGAACCCGTGTCCCCTGCATTGGCAGGCGGATTCTTAACCACTGCGCCACCAGGGAAGCCCCCTTCCTTCTTTCTTTTGTGATGGTGGTGATGGTGGTGGTAATGATGGAGCAGGAATATAACAAATAAAATGACAGAGTCAAAGAGTGAAAAGTCATCTCATTCTCTCCCCTACTCCCTGCTCCCCAGTACAGGTCTGAAAGGGATCTTGGTAAAAAGCCACATGTACACAATTGATTCATTCTGCTGCTTTCTAGAATGTATACTGAGTTGGTTGTATTGTATTTTTAATCTGTTTGTGGGGGAGAAACTTTAAATGCTGCTTAGAAACTTTGAGGCATTTTCCCACAAATGTTTATAGGTCCCATTTTCCTTGTAAGGAGTTGAAGCGGGATAAATGGCACTGCTCCGTGTACTCTCCCTTTCTCTTGTAACGAGGCCTGTTGGCAGACAGTTTTGCTGACGGGACTGCCAGAGTTTGGATTTGAGTAGTTAGTGAGGGGTGGTGTGCTGGTTATGGTATTGTTCTAAAAGTCTTTTTCCCTCCACTTATTTTTCCACCCCCAAAATGTCAGCATGTCCAGTATGACAGAATGTTCCTGATGATTATTATTCAGAGAAACATGACTTGCTAAATTATCTGTAGATGATAGTCAGAATTCCTTAAGCACCAACAGCACTCCATGTTCGTTATGCACCTTGGTCAGGGGATCCACACGGTGTGGGAAGGCAGACCAGGGTAATGCCGTGATTGGGAATTCTGACTGTGGTCTCAAGTCTGCCTGGGTTCAAATCTGGATCTACCGCTTACAGGCAACTTACTTAGCTTCCCTTAGCCTTAGTTTCCTCGGCTGTAACTAGGGGGCAGTGACAGCATTTACTTGCAATGGAATACGTTGAAAAAATTAGCTAATGGATATAAAGTGCTTAGGGGGTCTCTTATATCAAGTAAGGTCTTAATAATGGTTAGCTTAATCACCCTCATTATTAGGGCAGATACATTCAATGAGCATACACATATCGTTAAAACAGAAAACTCATAATCAATCCTGATGTGTTACCTGAGTACGTACTTAATGTGGAGCTCGAGGGTAAGCGAGCTCTGGTAGTTATGGTGGCGCTAGGTGTGTAATTGAGGGTGGAGGATGGCTTTAGGAGTTGGATATCCAGTGTGTCATTACAGTCCCCAGGGCTGCCTTATGGCACAGTTCTGGGGCACTGTCACATAGAATGTGGGGATGGTGGTCCTTCCCTCATCATTCCTCAGTCACACCCATCCCCTCCCAAGGAAGTTCTGTGTAAAAAGTGGAGTTTTCTATGTTTTTATAAATAAGAGGGTATATTCAGGTTGCCGGTTTTTAGTTTAATGCTAAGAGAAGGATTAAGTTTTTGGAGATTGGAAGTTAAAAGCAGAGGAAAGTGTAGACAGAGCTAGGGCAGTGAGGTTCCTTTTGACTACTTTGAAGTATACAGTTGAACCTTGAACAACATGGCAGGGAGGTGTGGTGACCCTCCCTGCAGTTGAAAATCTGCATATAACTTATAGTCAGCCCTCTGTATACGTGGTTCCTCCATCTCTGCAGTTCCACCTCCGTGCATTCAACCAACCACAGGTTGTGTAGTACGGTAGTTTTTACTATTAAAAAAAAATCTGTGTATAAGTGGACCCACGCAGTTCCAACCCATGTCGTTCAGGGGTCAACTGTACAGGGTAGGGAACTGGATCTTGGACCACACAGTGGGTGTCACAGGAAGCCGGTCCGTAGCTTCACTGTGGGAATAATCAACAAGGAAGAACATCCCCGATCAGTAAGACCTGGGAGATAGATGACTGTGGACAGTTTGGGCTAGATGGATGAGGGCAAATCAGCCAGGTGGATTAAGTAAAACCAGTGGGCATAGTTAGAAGAGCCTGGATAAAGGAAAAGTGAGCCCTCCTTCCTGAAGAAAGGAACTCATGAGAGCAGGAACTTGACAGGTATCCAGTGGGGGGGCTTGCTGGGAAACCTCTGGAAGTAAAAGGAGATAGATAAAAATTTATGTGTTACATAAATGTTTAATGGAAAAGTGTGTTTTGTCTTATAAAACATTCTCGTTATGAAAATGTCAGAACATACGTCAACCTTAAAATGTAAAAGGAAGGGAAAAATCCATTGATAGTTCCCACCCTCTTAGGAATAACCATATCAACGTTTTATTGAATTTCCTTCTAGTTTTTGGTGGTGCATATTATTTTCCCATTGTCATCATATGGCATATACAAAATTGTGCACATTAGGGCTACCCTGGTGGCGCAGTGGTTGAGAGTCCGCCTGCCGATGCGGGGTACGCGGGTTCGTGCCCCGGTCCGGGAAGATCCCACATGCTGCGGAGCGGCTGGGCCCGTGAGCCATGGCTGTGAGCCTGCGCGTCCGGAGCCTGTGCTCCGCAACAGGAGAGACCATAACAGTGAGAGGCCTGCGCACTGCAAAAAAAAAAAAAAAAAAAAAAAAAAAAAAAAAAAAAAAATTGTGCACACTAGCTTAAATGTTTATCCTGCATGTTTGAAAAATGATCCCGTGGTAAACTTAAATGCCTCTTTTTTTGTTAATTTCAGTTCCTTGGCAATGAAAATGGTCATTGTGGTGTTGTGTGCTACTCTTCTTCTTTGGGGTGCGTTATTGGCGAGGAGCAGTAAAGAGAGCTTTCCTTGCCCAGTGTCACAATCATGTAGAAAATGTTAGCCATTGTTAGCAAGTTCTGGCACAGGGCGCTATTGTTTGAAGAGGTCACCAGATAAAGAGGTTCTTTCTGGGGACTTCCCTGGTGGCGCAGTGGTTAGGAATCCGCCTGCCAATGCAGCGGACACGAGTTTGAGCTCTGTTCCGGGAAGATCCCACATGCCGCAGAGCAACTAAGCCCGTGTGCCACAACTGCTGAGCCCACGTGCTGCAACTACTGAAGTTTGCGCGCCTAGAGCCCGTACTCCGCAACAAGAGAAACCACCGCAATGAGAAGCCCGCACACCGCAACAAAGACCCAACACAGCCAAAGATAAATAAATTTATAAAAAAAAATTCTGCACCATGGGGTGAAGGATATGGTTTGAAAAACTCATTTCCTGAGTGAGAAGGGAGTAGAAGCAGAAGAGGGACAGTTGAGTGAAGTGTTGAAGGCTGGGCATGAGTTATAGTTTATTGCTTTTTCCCCCCACTCATAATGTCCCTACTGTTGAGTAGTTAATTTTGATTCTTAAGTAACTTTTTCCTCAAAAAGGATAAATGGGCTGGGCGTTTTCTGAGCCTTTGAGTACCTGAGAATGTTTTTTGGTTGGTGTTGCACTTGATAGAAAACTTGGTTTGGCTTTATGAGGTTTGGTCATGCTCTTTGCTCCCTCAGGTTTCAAAGATACTGCTTTTTGGCTTTCGGCTCTTGATGTTGGAGAAGAGAAGTGTTGTGAGTGGAATTGTGTCCCTCCAAAAAGAAAAAGTTGAAGTCCTCACCCTTGATACCTGTGAAAGTGACCTTATTTGGAAGTAGGGTCTTTGTAGACGTAATCAAATGAAAATAAGGTCATAATAGATTAGGGTGGGCTCTGCTGTAGGGACTGGTGTCCTTAGAAGAGACCCAGACACAGGGAAGTATGACATGTGATTATGGAGGTAGAGCTTGGAGTGATGTGTCTACAAGCCAAGGAACATTGAGGATTGTAGGCAACACCAGGAACTAAGAGAAAGGCATGGACCATATTCTCCCCTAGAGTTTTCAAAGAGAGCATGACCCACCTGACATGTGGATTTTGGACTTACAGCCTCCAGAAATGTGAGAATAAATTTCTGTTGTTTAAATAACCCAGTTTGTGGTACTTTGTTACAGCAGCCCTAAGAACTAATTGAAGAAGTTTGAGGGCAGTTGGGTTCTAGGTTCTGGTTCCTTTGAAAGTCTCTGCAGTTTTGTTTCCTCTTAATTATTTTTATAAAACTATATACTTACCTGGATGCTTGTGATACTTTTTTTTTTTAAACTATCAACTTAAAGTTTTGCCAGGATACGTCTAGGTATGGGTCTCCCTCTAGGGAAACAGCCTAGAGCACTGTGAGTTCTTTTTTTTTCTTTTTTTTCCCATTGGCCTTAGCAATATATATTTTTTTGAAGTATAGTTGATTTACAGTGTTGTGCTAATTTCTGCTGTATAGCAAAGTGACTCATTTATACACATATATACATTATTATTTTTTTAATTTATTATTTTTTTTGCGGTACGCGGGCCTCTCACCGTTGTGGCCTCTCCCATTGCGGAGCACAGGCTCCGGACGCGCAGGATCAGCGGCCATGGCTCACGGGCCCAGCTGCTCCGCGGCATGTGGGATCTTCCCGGACCGGGGCACGAACCTGTGTCCCCTGCATCGGCAGGCGGACTCTCAACCACTGCACCACCAGGGAAGCCCTATACATTCTCTTTTATATTCTTTTCCATTATGGTTTATCCCAGGAGATGGGATATAGTTCCCTGCACTGTACAGTAGGACCCTGTTGTTTATCCATCCTAAATGTAATAGTTTTCATCTACTAACCCCAAACTCCCAGTCCATCCCTCTCCCTCCCTCCACCCCCTTGGCAACCACAAGTCTGTTCTCTATGTCTGTGAGTCTGGTTCTGTTTTGTAGATATGTTCCTTTGTGCCATATTTTAGATTCCACATATAAGTCATATCATATGGAATTGTCTTTCTCTTTCTGACTTCACTTAGTATGATCATTTCTAGTTGCATCCATGTTGCTGCAAATGGCATTATTTCTTTTTTATGGCTGAGTGGTATTCCATTGTATGTATTCTTTATCCTTTCATCTGTCGACGGACATTTAGGTTGTTTCCATGTCTTGGCTATTGTGAATAGTGCTGCTGTGAGCATTGGGGTGCGTGTATCTTTTTGAATTATGGTTTTCTCTGGGTATATGCCCAGGAGTGGGATTGCTGGATCATATGGTAGTTCTATTTTTAGTTTTCTGAGGAACCTCCATAGTGGCTGTACCAACTTGCATTCCCATCAGCAGTGTAGGGGAGTTCCCTTTTCTCCACACACTCTTTAGCATTTGTTATTTGTAGACTTTAATGATGGCCATTCTGAGGCGGGTCCTTTTTTAATTTGCAAACCTCAATTCAGAAAAGATTGTTTTTTTTTTCTTTGAGTTTTAAAAATTATTTTGTGCTTGTTTCTCCTCAGAAATACCTTTGTTTTCCATATCTGTAATCTTTTCTTCATGAAAATGTTTGCCCCTTCCCCCTGCATCCTGGGGACACCTCCTCAAGCTTGTTCTTTATCAGTGAGTGGACTTTCTGTAGTGTTAGTTCTACTCTTTATGCCTGAAATGTGGATAATAATCGGCTATTGCTTTTGAAATGTCCTTGCTTTTCTTCCTCTTTAATACTAGTCTATACTAATCAAAAAAGAAATGCCGTATGAAGGGTATAGAGGCCATGTCCCCCTATATTCTATTGAGGGTGACAAGCAGTTCACTGAATTTTTATCTCAGCCTTCTTTGTTTGAATCTTCAAAAAGATAGCCCCTTTCCTTTTGCTAATAAGCTACATTCTGCTCAGTCTCCCACCATTTATTATTTTGAGGGAGGTGTTTAGGGAGTTGGCTTTTCATGGAAAGAGAAAAGATCTCATCAGCTCTGTTTTATCTACTGGAGTCAGTTGGTTTCTGCTGGTGGCTGTAGGGGGAGATACTGGAGCCAACACTGGGGCAGGGGATGGATGTCTCCCCATCCTGTGGGCTGAAGCCTGGTTAGGCCACCAATTGTTGCAATGAAAACAAAGCATGCTCCATTGTCATCCTTAAAATTACTAGGAATTCTTTGCTTTTCTGGCACCCCCTTATCTTTTGGAGTAGACTTTGCACTTGTGAGTTGTTGTCTTTTACTTTGTAGTTACAGGTATTTTATCAGGGTGTTGGGAGGGCTTGTTAGCCAGATACAATAGTTTAAAACAGAAACGGGAATTCGTGCGCCCGTACCCTGCCTCTCCCCACCACTGGCTGCTTCCCTCTTCCTCCTACCGCTGTATTCCTAGGTCCCATCCTGCCTTATTCCTTTCCCTTTTAGCCTCTCCTTATTCCCCTACCCCCCATCTAACAGGTCCCCATGCCTACCCCTCCCTCATCTTGCCCTCTCCCTGGCAGACCTGGTGTTTCCCTAGGGCCCTGCATTATCCTGTGTGAGCTGCTTCCACGAGTGCGCCCACACTCCACCCACAGCAGCAGAGATGACCAGGACATGAAAGAGCCAGGGTGCAGGGTGTGAGGAGAGAGGAAGATTGTGCTGCTCAGTGGGAGCGGGAATGCTTGGGGCTGCCGAGAGTCCCACCTCTTTCAGAGCAGGGCCCTGGGGCTCTTCTTACTCACCTGTCCTGTGTCCACCTCCGTCAACCAGAAACAAGCTCACCTCCGACCAGTCAGCACGCACACCGTCACTTTGAACAGTCTTTGTGGAAGGGAGCTTCATCTCGCCCACTTGCCAAGTTAGGCCATAGGGTGTGGCCCAGTTAGACTTAAGATCTTCATATCCACACCTGGCTCAATCCTAGGAAACGTAGATTTAAAATATTTATAGGAAACGTATGCACATAGCAAAAAATGTAAACCATTTAAAAGTGTATATACTTCCCATCCGTGTTCCCAGTTGGTGAGTTCCTGTTCCCAGAGGCAACCACTGCTCCTGGATCCTGTGTGTTCTTCTTAGAGACCTTCCATGCATGTACGAGTGTGTATATTTACATTATTTATATACACATAAAAAAACATACAGCGTGTGCACACGTGTATATAAACACAGGTGTGTATATATACATACACTCAAGGAATGCATGTTGTGCATAAGGGGAACATTTATTTAATCATCTACATGATTATTCCCTCAAGTTTCTTTTCCTTTTCATCTCCCTCCCACCCCTCCCTCCCTACCCCTTATCTTGTAATAGGAACACAAAACGTTTCAGATCTTTTTGACCACTTTCTTGTGGTCTCACAATCTTTGGCGGTTCTCGTTCCTGGCTGTACGTGAGAATCACCTAGTGAGGTTTCACTCACGACTGGTGCCCAGGCTGCACCCCAGAGCACTCGCGACAGCCTTCCCGGGAAGGGCTCGGGCTCCCTTCTGTGGCAGGGCTGGGAACTCCTGCTCCAGTCCTGTGCAGCGGGCCTGGCAGATCTCAGAGTCCAAGTGTGGAGTGTTTGACAGGACCCATGGACTTGGGGAATGAGTTTATCCCAACAAGGAGATGTAGGATAATGAATTCCACGCAGATTTAAGATGAACCCTGAACCCGGGTTGCTTTTGGCCACAGTTGCCCCACGGCTACCTTCATCACCTGGCTGTGTAGAGTGTCAGGATTCTGTCCTGTGTGGTGGGAATGGCATTCAGCACATCCACCCCAGGCAGAGAGAGCAGGACCGGAGGCTGCGAGAGTTAATGAGTTTACAGTATAAAGTGAAAGAAGAGGAAACTATTTAGGGTGCTTGATGACCGAACATCTATCTCGGATCTACTTTGCCTGTATGGTGACAGCATAAGGTGTGACTGAAAGAAAATTAATGAACACTGGGCCTGGGTGCCTCCCAAATGGAGTGCTGTGGAGCTAATTAAGCAGCCAGCATGAAAAGTGAAAATAGGTGAGGGAACAGGTTTCTTCTCACAGTGGCCGGGTACTGTGTGCATGTAGACCTACCTAGACTATTTCTGATCTTCCCTGTTAGGTATACAAAACGATATAATGTGGAAAGGCATCTCTCAGTAGCCTTTCCTTAGGGGAGCAGTGCCGAGAGAATGGACTCTGGATCGCACTGCCTGGGGTCAGACCTGACTCTGCCATTTGCCGGAGTCCTTGGGCGAGATACTTGATGCTTTCCGTGCCTCAGTTTCCTCACTGAAGGAGGGACATAATACTAGCATCTACCTTCATGAGTTGGCTGCAATGATACCAAGTGCCTGAAACCCTGTCCTAACACATAGTATATCTAAAAAAGCATTTATTATGTTAAAGTGCACCCTCCGGGGCTTGGGAGTGGGAGTGTTTCTGAGGTCATATACATATTCTTAAAGCTCAGAATCTCTTGCATGGCAACATGCCTTAAAGGGAAAACTTTGACAATTAGAGAGGAAATGCCAGTCTGTTTACTCATCTGTTTTGGAATAAAGTACATTTGGTTCTGTAACCCTTGAGTATTAAGAATAAAACTGAGGATAGTCGTTACTGAGCTCTGTTTAGAACCCACTTGGAGTTTTGAAGACAAAAGGGTAAACTTGTCCTATTGACCAGATTTTTCTGTACTCTGGAGTTAGCTGCTTTGTTGCCTCTCAGCAGTATTGTTTGAGAATTAGTCATGACTGTGTGAATAATGTTTTGGAAAATTGCTTTCTTGGATACATTAATCTTTCTTTTTGAAAATGCACATTAACAATCAGCTCTGGCTGGGTAGTTGGGGAGATCCTATAAGATGTAAAGCGGTTTAAAGTGCTTTCAGTTGCAGAGAGAAACTTCTGAGGGTTTCAAAAATGATACTGGATCTTGCGGGAGGAAATTTTTTCCAATTTTCTAGGTTTCTGTAAATATATATGAGTTATATGGTCATAAAGCCTTATGATGGAAAATATGTTTAAGAAACATGAGAGCACTCCCAGGCAGGGACTGCACAAAAGAAGCCCTAACACATTTAATGCCCTAGTTAAACGTATTGCACAAGTCCCGTTTTCTGGAACTGGATAAACAGAACATCTTTTCTCTTTCTATTCTAAGCTTCCATTCCCCCCTCCTCCATCTAGCCTCTTCAATGGCACAATAAATGGAAATCTTACTTCCTGCATCTGCAGACCTATTTACCTGAATGTCTAAGCTCACCCTTGCCTTTCTCAGATCTACTCTTTCTGAAATGCAGTTTTACTTTCATCTCCCTGGCTTCGTTGCCCTCATTTTTTTTTTTTAAGCCTTCCTTAATCCTGCACTCCATGCACTTTAATCTGTAATGTTGGACATTGCCACTCTGCATAGCCGCCTTTAAACACTCATCATCTCCCAGGTTCGCATTTTCTGCCATTATGAGTTTAAATCCCTTTTCACAGCCTGTAATAGTGGAAAAAATTAAAAAAGAACTGTCATCACAAGCTATTTCTGCCAATTTAAAAAGCCTTATTGGATGGCTTTATCCCCTTTGATAATTCTGTTATCTTTGCAAACTATGACTTGGATTTAGTTTTTGCACGTGTGAGTAAGTATATATGTATGTGTATTTACTTTTATTTATTACATATATCCGTATGTGTATTTATATTTATTACAAACAGGAAGAACCTTATACCCTCATGCCCTTTCTGGTCTTTTATTTTTGAAACTCAGAGTTGGTGATTTTAAAATAAGAAAAGGTATGTGTGTGTGTGTATGTTATGTATATGAATGACAGAGACTGTGTGACCTACAAAACCTAAACTTTTATAGCAAAAATGTGCTGACCCCTTTATAGAATTAACTCATTCAATAACATGTCTATTTTGGGACTTCCCTGGTGGTCCAGTAGCTAAGACTCCGTGCTCCCAGTGCAGGGGGCCTGGGTTCAATCCCGGGTCAGGGAGCTCTATCCCACATGCCGCAACTAAGAGTTCACATGCCACAACTAAAGATCCTGTGTGCTGCAACTAAAGATCGCATGCAGCAATGAAGATCCCACGTGCTGCAACTAAGACCCGGCACAGCCAAATAATGTTTTTAACAAAATAAAAACATGTCTATTTTGAGTACCTCCTTTTTTTTTTTTTTTTTTTTTCCAAAGTTAAGTTCTTAAATGTGTAGAGTAGTGAGTATGTTAGAGCATGAGCCAGCCACTTGGGGGGATTTTGGAAGTTCTAGCTGTGACCCTCCTCCTCACGGATAACCCCCATGCCCTGGCTTCTTGTCTGAGAACCTGTGTGATTGGACTAGGTGCTCTCTGAGAGTGAAAGCACGTTGGGGTAGATGTGAGTGTCCATGATGAATCAGTGGGAAACACCTGCCAGAGGAACTGGAGGAGGTAGTTGATAATATGGTTTTCCTACCCTGGAAGGGATGCGTCGTTCTACCTGGCCTGGGCATTTCTGCTGCAGCAACAGGAAGGGGGACTGAGGTGTATTTCCCATCACTTAATTGAGGTGGGGAATAAAATAGGTCACAGTCAACAGAAAAACATGTATTCAAAGCTAAAAGAAATGTGCTGGCCACACTGGTTGTTGCAGTGAGATGTTTTTAATTCCTCTTAAACCTCTTTAAGCATCTGTTGAGGAATGTTAAATCAACTGGAGAATTTCTGGTGTCATGTTGCCTAGAACCAATATTGTTTAGTCCTATAGATGCCCCAGGAGACTTTCACTTTCTGGCACTGGCGTCGGCATCCTTGTGATGCTCTTGGACTGCCTTTGACCTGAACCCCTTGCCTGATGCAGTTAAAGCACCAGACTCCGGAGTGCTGTCTCCAGCTTCTAAGCCGCTGGATCACCCACTTCTTTGCGCCATCTGCTCATACATAAAACTCCTTTCCCTGTTTTGTGCCTTTCTGATAAAAGGAAGTTGGGTGTTAGGGATCTGAAAAATAAAGCAACAGAACAGCATGTTTGGGACTGATATTATGGTGAGATGTCAAAGTAAACTTGAAATAGAGATCCTTCCTCCCCAAACCCCATCTCTAAGTCCTGTTTTATTGCAGACCACATAAAATCAAAGTGCTGGAGCACAGCTGCTCCGAAAGCTGAAGGTCTTCATGGTTATGGCTTTCTTTGGAAACTCATCCCCACCAGACTTGCAGTTAATGAAAATATTTGCTTTGCTTGATATAAACAAAGTTTATGGGCAGCATTTGTAATTAGGAAACTCTTTAATTCTCTTTTACCCCTCAGTCCCCAATTTCTCTTGTGTCACTGAAGAATTCCAAGTATTTAAGAAAATAAACCCTCTCTCAGTAATGAGCTCATTGTTTTATTTCTAATGTTGTCATAAAAGATGCATTTCTCCCTCATTTTGTGTCCTCATCCAGATTAAGTGACCTGAAATCTGAGGTTTGTTTGTTTTCGGTCAGAGATACTCGTGTGTGAGTAGGAAAAGACAGTGCCTTGTCACAGCGCCTGCTCCCATCAGGCCATCCCATAGCTATTTGGGTACCCAGGTTGGTGATTTAGGCAGTGTAAGGGCAGCCACAGGGCAGGGTAGCTTTCTTCAAGCCACATGGAAAACCAGTGTCGCCTCTTCAAGGCCCCCCACATTCTGTGTGTGTAACTCCCTGGGGCTGTGGGCTGTAGCCTCAATGCTTTCCAAGTTCTCATCTGTCTCCTAGGGTTTCTTGTGACACATCCAGGGATTAGATGACCAGGCACCATTCTTATAGGTACAGCACCTGCTTGCATTCCTAAGATGAGACGGAGGTGGTGGTGGGGACTGGTCATGAGAACCTGATATTGGACCAGAGAAAACAACTGTCCCTTCAACTGTCCCAAGTCTCAGCATGGTGGACCTTCAGCCCCAGTGGGAGTTGGCATTGTGGTGCACCCCCTGTTCTGCCTTAAGATCTGTTTCCTTGCCAGACTGTTGAAGGGGAAGCAGCTAGGAAGCTTCACGCCCTGGCTTAAGACGCCAAGGAGGAGGTTTTTGAAAGATTTCAGGCTTGTCCGTGGTGGCGCTAAGAGATTAGCTCCTGGGTCCTGGGCATTGGTGGTGATGGTATCTTATAGTGCAGGCTCGGGAAGCAGGGTGGGCAAGGGTTGTAAGAGGACCAGAGTGGGAGACACTGCAGTTCACTTGGACTTAGGAAGTAAGGATCTCCATTAACTCCTTCCTTCCTGCTTCCCTCCCTCATGGGCAGAAAGTCAATTTATTTGTCTTGGGTGTTGACATAATGTCCTTGTTTTTGAAAATTCGAGTGAGAGTTTCCTGGTAATTCTCGCTGTTTCTTCAAATGTCAGTCATTTGGATCTTTAGTTTCCCAAGTTTATTAAAACCCCTTCAAGCATAGCTGGCCCAGCTGAGACTGAAATTACCTTTCTGATGGTGCCAACTTATGCCTTGCGGAACCTGTGGCTTTTCTGTTCACAGCTCTGCTTGTTTTGAGTTGCCTTTGAAAGCCATGCATGAGCCTGTTTGCCTGTTTTAAATGCCCCCCTGGTCTGTGGAGGGGGTACCTCTCTACTTCACTGTGCCTCCTAACATGAAAAACAAGTACAGTGATGCCATTGGGAACTTGACACTTGGGGTTGCATCCTTTTTGAGTATTGTACACAAAGATCTGCAAAAATTGAGTTCCCACTTGGCTAGACAAACGGTTTAAGTTCAGATCCAGGCCTCGATTTTTCAGAGTCAGGAAGGCGTGGTAAACTTTCATCAGTTGGATAACTTTCATCAGAGAGAAAAGTTTGCTTGTGGAAAACTTTCTATACTTTTCCAGTTCTGCTGTATATAATTCAGCGCTTAAAGATGCTTTTTTAATCATCAGGAAAATGATTTACCTCTTCTTCTTGCAGCATCTCAGTTGCTTCTTTGTATATACCTGGGGGTAAGGAGGAAAGCATGTCATCTCAGTACTTGAGGACTGGCTGTATTTTTTCAGAGGTGCTGGTCCTAGCCGATGTAGTCCCTTCCTTGTGTCCTCTCTACACTGCAATTGCCTCCTCTGTATTTTTTTTTTAAAATACGTCTACCACCCTAGAATGTTTAATTTCCCCCCCTTTTTTTTTGCTGCACCACGTAGCTCGCAGGATCTTAGTTCCCCAACCAGGGATTGAACTGATGCCCTCGACAGGGAGAGAGCAGAGTCCTAACCACTGGACTGCCAGGGAGTTCCCTAGAATGTTTAATTTCGTTACAGTAAGCTTGTTTGTCCTTAAGTTCATTTAGGGGTTGAATACTGAGGAGAACCTGCTTCATCAGTGAGCCACGGTTCCAGTCTCATGACTAAGGGTTTGGGCTGCTTGAGTTGTAGGACGGTGGAGTCTGTGCCATGTGGAGTATGAAGTGAATGGGATGCAAGAAGAATCTTAAAAAAAAAAAAAAAAAATTCCACACACACATATGGCATATGGGAATTCTAAGAATGTAGTTCTTAGGAATTAAACTCGCATCTAGCTATCACGGATGGCCTAACCTAAGGTTTTCTCTCTCTACTCCAGGAGGTGACTTTGGTCTGGAGATTTCCCCTCCAGTCCTGCCCCCTGGCCATGGTGGTGAGTTTTCTGTGAGCAGCCTTCCAGTGGCAGAGGACGCCTACAGGGTGAGCTTGGCCAAAGGTGTCTCCATGTCTCTGCCTTCGTCACCTCTGCTGCCTCGACAGTCTCACTCTGTGCCATCAAGATCAACCAAAAAGTCCCCAGGTAAGCGAGCAACAAAACAGCCCCCAAGCTGCATGTACTGGAATTAGGCAGAACTAGTGCTTATAAGAAATCTTCTGGGAGAAGGTTTTTTCTTTGTTACGGTAACTTCTCGAAGAAGGGAATCTTCAAAAAAAAAAAAAAAAGATGATTTGAATAGATTGATTTCTTTAGTTCAACCTATATATAAACTATTTTGATTGCCCAGGCTATAGTTTTACGAAGATTCATGTTATCAAGATTAACCATCAGTTTTGTTTTCTTGTTCACAGATTAGGGCAACGCTGTAATCTAAATTCATTGTGGTGTGTTTAAAGGTTATGGATTTTGGCAAGTGTAATCCGACCACAGTCTGTTTATTACCACCCAGCGCTATATACTGATGTGTTTCCTTGATTACATCATCCAGCATTTGAGCAGCTATAAAATTTAGTTGTTGGTGAAAATTCAGACTTGTAAAGGGGTGGAACGAGGGACTCACGGAGTCCTTGTTTGAGGTATTTGGCTTCCCTTATTATTACCTACTTTTTGCACTTAACTTTACCAATAAAAACGCAAACATTATTTCACTTTAATCAGATGTGAGGAAGGCCTTTCCAAAATAATGATACACGGAATCATAAAAGTTCTTTGATCTTCTTTTAGGTTTTCTGAGTATTTGTTTACTGAGGGCAAGATAAATTGGGGCCTTACTGATCATATGCCACTGTAAGAATTGGTCACATTTACACACAAACATGTTTGGAATTGATCTAAGATCTGCTCTGGGACTGTGAAATTGGTATCTGTTTTTCTAATCTCCTGAATGAGTGTGTTACTTGAGATGTTATAGGCATTATTTCTGAATCATTTAGTGGATATTTGCAGTTTATGTGGGGTAAAATTAAGAGCGCAGACCTTAAGCTCTGAATGTTAGAAATGGTGCTGTGAATTGGTGAGTGTCCAAAATCTTTTATTCTAGAACTTTCTTACTTTGGACAACATTGTTTACAATCCAGTCATTAGCTGGAACTTGGAGACCTCTTTGGTATGAAGTGATTTCCTGTGCCAAGGAATCTGACCTGTTTATCAGTATTTGGGGAAATTCCTGGAATGTCCTTTCTTCTCTTTGCCCTCCCCCTACTGCTATATCTCTTTGTCAGATTTCTTCTCTTCTTTCAAATTCCAGTTCCCACACTGCCTCTTTTGCCGGTTACCCCACTGGAATTACTCCTTTTTACAAATTGTGCACAGCATTTTACTGTTATTCTTACTAGCTTCATCATTTGTCCTTTTTTCTTGAATTAGTGTGTATGTGCTTCCTATGTCTGATGGTTGAGGATGGGCATGATGTCTTCTCCAAGTATACCTCATCTATATAAAACAGATAATAGAGGTTTCCCTCCTATAGTCTGTGCTACTGCAGATGAATTGATGCTTCTTGGGCCCTAGGATTGGCCAACACCTGAGAGACTCTGGGGAATACTGCATTTCAGATATAGTTTTATTAATAAAAAAATCAGTGTTAGTTTTAGTGGGACTTCAATCTTTAAATTTTTTTTTCCAGCTTTACTGAAATATAATCAACCCATGGCATTGTAAGTTTAAGGTATACAGTGTAGTGATTTTATATATATATATATATATATATATATATATATATATATAAAATATATTACAGACTAATTACCACAATAAGGTTAGCTAACATATTCATCACTTCACAGTTACTATTTACTTATTTATTTTGTGGCATTTTAGGGGGACATCAGGTAGCAATGAGTGGCATGGCAAGCCTGGGCAGAGTGGCAAGCCAGAAGAGTCTCATTTAGGCTGCAGGCACACCTGCAGAGAAATCCCTGACAAGGCCTCGTCTCCTCTGTCCTGACCAAATTAGATATCTTTGGTTTTAGAGAAAATATCCCAAAGTTTGTTTTTCTCCATGGGAATAAATTTATTTCTGCTAAGGTCTTTGCAGGGCCTTATGAATAGAAGGGAGTAGTTAGCTCTGCAACATTCAACGTTTTAGTGGGTTGAAGGAAATATTCTCCATATTAGATGCTTTTGGTCCAAATGATAATTAAATACACTAAGCAGATTCCTCTTTGGTGGGGCAGTGTTCGTGGATTGCCCAAATTTGTACATCAAATTAGTGTCTCACAGTGTTAATTTGGTTTCATTATCTTGGTAATTTTAATTCGAAAAGGAAAGTTAAAGGCAGAGGTGCTTGCTTAAAAATGGCAGTGACTCAGGATGCATCAGACAGTAAACAATGTTTTTTCCAGTGTCGAACACACACAGATTTCTGTTTAAACCATGTTGTTGGAAAAGTATCTAGAGTCCTAATGTTCTACCTGCCTATAAAAATAGTTGACATACTGTTGTGAACATGCACTGGATTTTAAAATAGCCATCTATTTAAAAAGCTAGCACTGTTGTTGCTAATGATACAGTAAATATGGTGTGTGCGCAGAGCCCATAGTTAGAGACCCGCCCCCGCCTACCCCACCCCCTCTGTTTTCCCTCCCCATCTGGCTTTGCTTCAGGAGCACATCATCTTTCAGCCCCAGCTCTGAAAGATGCTGACTTCTGTTCTCATTTGTAAGATTAGATGCCTTTTTCTTTTGTTTAAGGCAAAAACAAAATGAAAAAAAACTGCACCAAGAACCAAACCTGTTTTACTTGTTTGGGTAGAAAGTCTTCACTAATTGACGCTAATCAAGAAACTGTTGGCCCGAAACTGTTATTCTAGCAAAGGTCAAATACTATAAACTCCTGTCACAGGCACTCAGCACAGCCTGCATTAATAATGAAAGTTTGTATGCTAGTATACTTGGTGATTGGCTCCTGGGCCATGGGAACTCAGGACCAGAGAAAATGTCGTTAATGTCGCAGTAATGTGACCCTGCATTTCACATGACTTGAGTTTCTTACGTTCTACTTACATTGCTAGTTATTATTTTTATTTACTCTCCTTCCACCTTGCTCCACCTTATTGATATGTTTTTCACTGCTAGTCGGAAGATTCAGTTTCCTGAGTACTGTTTCACATTTTTTGTTTTTTTCTAAATGAAACATAAATTTTCTGTTAATGAAAACAAGGATCAGTATCCATTAAGTAGTGCTGTGGCTGGTGCAAGCCTTTTTGGGTTAAGAATTCATTAATATTTGTAATGCATTCTTTGGTCTCCGAGAAAAGAGCAAGCCCATTTCCTGTGGATTGTTTATTAGTAATATAATTTGTTACTTTATATTTGGATTACATTTCCCAGATCACTCTGGGCCCATTATGGATCAAAAGGAGGCACAGAGCAACCATTTAAAACACTGAATGGAGTAAAACAGCAGATGGTGAAAAGTGGGTGATACTGCTTTTCTCATCCTCGCATATGGGGAGGCTGGGTAGTGCTGGTTATAGTCATCCCCCCTTATTTGTGGTTTCTCTTTGGTTTCAGTTACTCGTGGTCAGTATCCAAAAATATTAAATGGAAAATTCCAGAAGTAAACAATTCATAAGTTTTTTTTTTTTTTTTTTTTTTGGCTGTGTCGGGTCTTTAGTTGGGGCACGTGGGATCTTCGTTGAGGCACGTGGGATCTTTTGTTGCGGTGTGCGGGCTTGTCTCTAGTTGTGGCCTACCCAGCCTGGCGGGCACCAGGGCGCGTGGGCTCTGTAGTTGGTGGCACGCGGGCTCTCTAGTTGAGGTGCACGAGCTCAGTAGTCGTGGCGCGCAGGCTTAGTTGCCCTGTGGCATGTGGGATCTTAGTTCCCCGACCAGGGATCAAACCCGCATCCCCTGCGTTTGAAGGCGGATTCTTTACCACTGGACCACCAGGGAAGTCCCAACAGTTCATAAGTTTTAAATTGTATGCCGTTCTGAGTAACTCACATGATGAAGTCTCGCTCTGTCCTGCCCAGAATGTGAATCGTCCCTCTGTCCAGTGTGCCCTGCCCATTAGTCTCTGCATAGCCCCCTCAGTCATCAGATCCACTGTTGTGATATCGAGGTGCTTGGGTTCAAGTAACCCTTATTTTACTTAATAAAGGACCTGAAGTGCAAGAGTAATGATGCTGGCAGTTCGGTTATGCAAAGAGAACGGTTTGTAAAGTGCTTTCCTGTAAGTGAAAAGGTTCTTGACTTAATAAGGAAAAAAAAATCATATGCTGAGGTAGCTAAGATCTATGGTAAGAACTAATTTTCTATTCGTGAAATTGTGAAGAAGGAAAAAAATGTGTGCTAGTTTTGCTCTCGCACCTCAGACTGTAAAAGTTATGGCCACGGTATGTGATAAGAGCTTTAGTTAAGATAGAAAATGTGTTAAATTTGTACAGTAAGGTACTTTGAGAGAGGGGCCCCATTCTATTTTATTGTTAGTCACTGCCGTTAATCTCTTACTTTGCCTAACTTATAAATTAAATTTTATCATAGGTATATATGCATAGGAAAAAACCCTATAGTATACGTGGGGCTCAGTACTGTCAGCAGTTTCAGGCATCCACTGGGGGTCTTGGAACGTATGAGGGGAGCTGCTGTATTTGCATCTCTGCCGTCTCCAGTCCCAGTTCTGTGTCAGTTGACAGAGCTGATGCAGCAGTTTTGAAAACCCCCCTGGCTGTCTGTTTCTTTAAGGGAAAAACCTCAAAGCTGACAGGCTGTAAAGTGGAAATCATTCTGCCCTTTGATTCTTGGACCATGAATTAATGTCCACCAAGGCCCTCCTTCCCTCACCCTGCTGGAGTGTTTCTTGTAGAAAATTTGGAAATCCCAGTGTAGAGACAGAACTATGCTTAGTGTTTTGATTTTCTAGTTTTTTTTTTTTTCAATCGATTCTTCCTAAACCCAGGACCACACGCACTTTGCCATTTTTCACTGAATATTATATCATGAGCACGTTCCAGTCTGCTTGAAGAATTTTGACATTCGATGTCCATTGTTTCAATATTCCGTAATTGATTTTTAACTAATTTCTGGCTGTTAGATATTTACATTATTTTTCAGTTTAAAAAAATTGTAGCGTGAGCCAAGGTATTTTGTTTTTGCTATTAAATGCCTATGAATTTTTAATTTTATAAATGTATTTTATTTATTTTATTTTTGGCTGTGTTGGGTCTTCGTTGCTGCGCGCGGGCTTTTCTCTGGTTGTGGTGAGTGGGGTCTACTCTTTGTTGCGGTGTGCGGGCTTCTCATTGCGGTGGCTTCTCTTTTTGCGGAGCACGGGCTCTAGGTGCGCAGGCTTCAGTAGTTGTGGCACGTGGGCTCAGTAGTTGTGACGCATGGGCTTAGTTGCTCCACGACATGTGGGATCTTCCCGGACCAGGGCTTGAACCCATGTCCCCTGCACTGACAGGCAGATTCTTAACCAATGCACCACCAGGGAAGCCTGAATTTTTAGTTTTAGATGTGATAAAATACACATAATAAAATTTCCTATCTTAACCATTTTTAAATGTATAGTTTAGTCATGTTACATACACTTACATTGTTGTGCACCCAGTCTACAGAACTCCCCATGTGAATATTTTTGTTCAGTAACTTTTACATACGTCTGATCTCTCAAGAGTAGCAGGTTCTGGGAAGTGGAAGTATTGCACTAAATGGACTACATGTTTTTTTTTTTTTTTTTTTTTTTGGTACGCGGGCCTCTACTGTTGTGGCCTCTCCCGCTGTGGAGCACAGGCTCCGGACGCGCAGGCTCCGCGGCATGTGGGATCTTCCCAGACCGGGGCACGAACCCGTGTCCCCTGCATTGGCAGGCCAACTCTCAACCACCGTGCCACCAGGGAAGCCCGATGGACTACATTTTTAAAGATTTAAAGATTCTTGGTACATACTGCCCAGTCACTTTACAAAAAGCTGCATTGATTACACACTCCCGCCAGCGTTCTTCGAGTGCCTCCTTTTGAAGTCAGCATCGTCAGGGGACAGTCTTGAGTGGATGGGCTAGTAGGGTGCTTCGTCAGGCCTCGTTGTGGACCACTGAGAATCAGCAAGAAGAGGCTGAGAGTAGTCGTTCTGTAACCCTCCTCTTTTGAACTTCCCTTCTGTCTGCGCTTCTCAATTTCCAGTTTTTCTTTCTTTCCACGGTACTATGGCCAGGGAATTATCACAGCTGAGTCAGATCAAGTTCATAGTCAGAACCACACTCAGCTGGCTTCCAGTTTTAGCTACTGCCGCAGTCTCTGTTCTGTGTGCGGACCTTGGAGGATCACAGACAGGTTGGGGTTGGCAAGGCCTCTAGGGCACAACCAGTCAGGCCTCTTTGCAGATACGGAAGCATCATTACGGAACTTGCCCCAGTGTGCAAGTTAAGGTAGAGGCTGCCCTAAGTCCAGCCCCCTGCCCTGCCCTAGCACGTTCTCCTATGCCAGTGCCAGTCTGCATTGTTCTGTCTGCACATTGCTGACACATGAGCTGTAGGTGACATGGCACTGTGTTCTGGTTGCATGCCCGGGGGGAGGCTATAGGCTGGAGGTTGTACACACAAGCATCTGTGAGGCTTCTTCCTAGGGAGGTGGAAGAGAGCACGGGGAACACACAGTCTCAGCACAGGTCTGCTGGAAGAACCAGCTAGTTCTCAGTCCTGCTGTCACCTCTGAGTAGTCAGGTCACAATCAGGGCTCTGACCTTCAGCAAGGACGGTTCCTCCTGCTGTGGTGAACTGGACAGCTCTCTTTGTTTCCTCCTGCAAACTTGTTATATGACCGCCTACTCCAAGGAGCCGGGCGGCCCTGCCTGTACCTTACCGCTCCATGCAGCCGTGACCAGGACACACATACTTTGTTGTTCTGTGCTCACACACAGACCTGTGTGCATTCGGTTTGCTCCACTGTGAACTTAAGGACCTTTGAGTGCCGTTAATTCTCCTGCCTGTGGATCCTGGTTCACCCATACACGATTTGGCTGTACCATGCGATCATACCCAGGAATTTTAAAGAAGACTGCTTTAAAATTTAAAGCAGCCCTTTGGAAAAGGGTCCTACCTTCAGAGATGCTGATTTAGTGCATGTGAGGTATGGCCTGGGCGTTGGGATTTAAAAAAAAAATCTTCCCAGGTGATTCTAATATGTAGCAAAGTTTGAGAACTTTGGTAAAGAATATGTGATTAGATGATAAAATTCCTTTTCAATGAAGGTAGATATAGATATTTGTTATCTTTATTTTTTAAATTTTAGAATATTTGTGGAGGAAAATTCATTACAAAAATGTACAGAACAAGGTACAGTAAATCTTGGTCCCTTCCACCCCCGTGCCCCTAAAAAGACAACCATTTCTGACAGTTGGTTGAATTTCTGGGTTTTTTTCTTTACTTATTTTATTCAGTGGCTGCGTTGGGTCTTTGTTGCTGTGCGTAGGCTTTCTCTACTTGCAGCGAGTGAGGGCTACTCTTTGTTGCGGTGTGTGGGCTTCTCATTGCAGTGGCTTCTCTTTGTTGCAGAGCACAGGCTCTAGGCATGTGGGCTGCGGTAGTAGTGGCATGTGGGCTCAGTAGTTGTGCCTCACGGGCTCTAGAGCGCAGGCTCAGCAGTTGTGGCACACGGACCTAGCTGCTCCGTGGCATGTGGGATCCTCCCAGACCAGGGCTTGAACCCTTGTCCCCTGCACTGGCAGGCGGACTCTTAACCACTGCGCCACCACGGAAGTCCGGTTGAATTTCTTTCCTGCCTTGTTTCTGTAGTGAATAAATGATAGTATTTGCCCACTCCCCCTAGCATCGTACATGTAAGACGATCCCAGTTTCCCACTAAATAAAGAACATTCTTACATATTAATATTTAAAAGCCTCTTTATATTTTCATTGGATAGGCTTTAACTCTAGGATTACTAGTTGAAAAGTGTTTTGATTAATGTTGTGAATGGATTATTATATACTTATAGGTCATTTGTACTTTTTTCTTTGGGGAATTCTTGTGGTATTTGTCTTCTGTTCTACTGGGGCAATATAGAGTTCTTACTGAATTACCACAGCTTTTTTGTTGTTTGTTTTAAGGCCATCAGTCATGTATGTTATTCAAAAATTTTCCCAGTTCATGATTTTCCATTAGGTTTATAGTGTTTTATGACTCACAAAAGTTTTTTGTTCTTTCAATTCAAATTTACATATTTTTCTATTATCATTTATCCCTTTGCATTTTTTTAAAAAACAGCTTTATTGGGATATTTTGCATATCATATAATTCATCCATTTAAAGTTTACAGTTCAGTGTGTTTAGCATTTTCACGGGGTTGTGCATCCATTGCCACAATCTAATTTTAGAACATTTTTATGTCCCTTTAAAAAAACAATCCATTTGCATTAGCAGTTACTCCACATTCCTCCCTCCCTCCAGCCCCCTACCGCACAGCCCTAAGCAGACACTAATCTATGTTTTTTTCCTTTACGGATTTGCCTGTTTGGGGCATTTCGTATAAATAGAATCATATGATATGTGGTCTTTTGTGACTGGCTTCTTTCATGTATGTATTATATACGCACGTTTTTTAATCCATTCTTCAGTTTATGGACGTTTGAGTTGTGTCCACTTTTTGGCTATTATGCATAACGCTGCTATGAACATTTGTGTATGCATTTTTGTGTGATTGTAGCTTTTCATTTTTTTCTGGGGTACGTACCAAGGAGTGGAATTGCTGGATTAATATGATAACTCTATGTTCAACCTTTTGAAGTACTGCCAAATTATTTTCCACCATGACTGCACTCTTCTGGATTTCCAGCTGTGGAGCATGAGGTTTCCAGTTTCTCCACATCCTTGCCAACTCTTGTTATTATCAATCTTTTTGATTATAGCCATTGTAGTACATGTGAACTGGTATCTCATTGTAATTGTAAGAATTCTTTGTATGTTCTAGATACAAGTTATGCAATATGCAAAATTTTCTTCCATTCTGTGCTCTTGATACTATTGTCATAAGTGTTAGAGTTTCAATTTTTTTTTTTTTTTTTTTTTTGCGGTACGTGGGCCTCTCACCATCGTGGCCTCTCCCGTTGCGGAGAACAGGCTCCAGACGCACAGGCTCAGCGGCCATGGCTCACGGGCCCAGCCGCTCAGCGGCATGTGGGATCCTCCCGGACCGGGGCACGAACCCGTGTCCCTCCCCTGCATCGGCAGGCGGACTCTCAACCACTGCGCCACCAGGGAAGCCCCAAAGTTTCAAATTTTGATGTCCAGTTTATTAACATTTTGCCACTGTCTTTTTGATGTCGTATCCAAGAAACTGTTGCCTAGTCCAAGGTCACAAAGATTTATGCCTATGTGTCCTCCTAAGAGTTTTATAGTTTTAACTCTTACATTTAGGTCTGGATCCTTTTTAACTCCATTTTTTGTGAACGGTGTGTGGTAGGGGTCATCTTCATTCTTGCATATGAGGAAGGATATACAGTTGTCCCAGCACCATTTATTGACAAGTCGATTCTTTTCCTGCTGAATGGACTTTGAGTGATCAAGTCACTGTTGTGCCCAGACCAGCCCTTCTGTTCCACTTCCCCTTTGCTTATTCTCTTTCTTCTGTCTTAGGTCAAAACTTTCTCTTTCAGAGTTGACCTCAGGTGTGGCTTGTATCTGCTGCTTCATCCAGCCTTCCTTTATGTCTCTCCTTTTCCCTATATGAGAAAAAACTTACTGTTCCAAACACCTGTAGCACTGTGCTTCCTCCTCCCTCTGCACTGCCTTTCATGGCGTTTCACTGCCTTGACATTCCGTGAGTTCCTTGTCTTTGGATCTTGCCTTTGTGTTTCCCCTTGGATACTTGGAAACAGGATCTAATCACTTCCTTCAGACAGTTACCCTGGTGATGGGGCACTGGTATGCACCTATTAAAATGAGTAGGATTTTAGTAGTCCACCTTCACCAGTTCCATGTGATTGGTTGAAAATCAGGAAAACAATTTAAATTGCAGCACCTTGCATTTGTAAAGCTGGGAACATACCTTTCCCCATATCTAGAGAGAACTGATGCTTAATTAAGGTCGTACCTCTCTCAGGACTTTGCTGTGATCAGGGATAGGCAAAGAGGAGTATGTTTGAAACTGAATCAGCAGCCTTCTCATGCCTCCTTTTCTATGGTCCTGTCACTCTTCTACTTTCTTGGGCTTCTGGCATTTTTTTGCTGCGTGATTCCCGCCACCTGTAGTTAATGATGACTGGAGGTTTTACCCAGTCCTACTTTACGGCAGTGTCAGGTGCACCCTTTGGTGGTGTCAGATGGCGGCTAGAACAAACCAAGTGCCGTGCTCAGAAATGAGGGTTTTTACTTTAAGAAAATAGATGGGAGCAGAGGCAGTGGCGGTGGGAACCTCTTCTTTTTGATCGTTTCTGATTCACAGAGAAACATAGAAGTCACAGAAGCCCATGGAAGCTATCGCACCCCTATCTAACATTAATGAAAGTTAGTGAGGGGTCAAAACCGACAGGAAGGAAGGATTGATGTTCCAGCCTGAATCCTCAAATTTGTAGTGAAGCAAGTCTGTGGGTGGGTCAGCAGGAGCAGCTGGCTTTGTTCCAGGCAGAGTGGCAAAGGTGTGCAAAGCTGGGAGTTGGGAAGCGAAAGTGGACATAGAATGGTGATCTCTAGAAGAGAGGTCAGTAAGAGCTGGAGCGTCCTGCAAAAGGAAAACCGGGACCATCAAGAAAATCTTCATTATTCAGGCCTGGAGTGTTGAAACCAGTAAGCTTTGCCTCTGGGGCTTTATTGAGAGTTACCAGCTAACAGTTACAGATGGAACCCCTTTTCTGTGCAAGGGTTCTGAGAAATAAAATTTAGGAAACTCTTCCAAGGAGATGTGACTTTCTTTTTGTTTCTCTCACCAACAAAATGCTCCTTTATTGGCCAAAGGTCCTAAGTGGTAGTTAATGAGCTCACCTTTTTTAAAAAATAGAATTTATTTAAGAACAGTTTTAGGTTCCCTGCAAAACGAAATGGAAGGGTACAGAGATTTCCTGTTGACTCCTGTCCCCACACATGCATGGCCTCCCTCATTGTCAATATCTCCACCAGAGGGTACATTTGCTACAGCTAATGAATCTGTATTGACACATCTTTATCACCCCAAGTCCAAAGTTTACATTATGGTGTTAGACATTCTCTGAGTTTGGACAAATGTATAATGACATGTATCCATCACTGTGGTATTATACAGAATTTTTACTGCCCCCAAAATCCTCTGTGCTTCACCTAATCGTCCCTCTCTCCCTACCCCAACTCAAACCCCTGGCAACTACTGATCTGTTTACTGTCTCCATGGTTTTGCCTTTTCCAGAATGTCATAGAGTTGAAATTATACAGTATGTAGCCTTTTCAGATTGATTTTTTCATTTAGTAATAGGCATTGAAGATTCCTCCATGTCTTTTCATGGCTTGAGAGCTCATCTTTTTAGTGCTGAATAATATTCCATTGTTTGGATGTACCACGGTTATTTATCCATTCATCTACTAAAGGACATCTGGGTGGTTTGAGGTTTTGGCAGTTATGAATAAAACTGCGGCAAACAGCTGTGTGGAGGTTTTTGTGTGGACATAGTTTTCAACTCGTTTAGGTAAATAAATACCGAGGAACGTGATTGCTGGATCATAGGGTAAGAGTGCTTAGTTTCATAAGGAACTAACAAACTGTCTTCTGAAGTTGCTGTACCCATTTTGCATTCTCACAAGCAATGAATGAGAGTTCCTGTGGCTCTGCATCCTCGCTAGCATTTGGTGGTGTTAATGTTTTGGATTTTGGCCTTTCTAATAGGTCTGTGGTGGTGTCTTGTTGTTTGAATTGGCATTTCCCTGATGACACATGTTGTGGTGCATCTTTTTGTATGCTTATTTGCCATCTGTATCTTCTCTGGTGAGGTGTCTGCTAAGATTTGGTCCTTTTTAAAAATCAGGTTGTTTTCTTATTGTTGAGTTTTAAGAGTTCTTTGTATATTTTGGATAACAGTCCTTTATCAGATATATCTTTTACAAATATTTTCTCCTTGTCTGTGGCTCATCTTCTTAGTCTGTTGACATTGTCTTAGAGCAGAAGCTTTTAGTTTTTATGTTTGTTTGTTTGTTTCTTGCGGTACGCGGGCCTCTCACTGTTGTGGCCTCTCCCGTTGTGGAGCACAGGCTCCGGACGCGCAGGCTCAGCGGCCATGGCTCACGGGCCCAGCCGCTCCGCGGCATGTGGGATCTTCCCGGACCGGGGCACGAACCCGTGTCCCTTGCATTGGCAGGCGGACTCTCAACCACTGCGCCACCAGGGAAGCCCAGAAGCTTTTAGTTTTAATGAAGTCCAGCTTATCAGTGATTTCTCTCATGAATCATACCTTTGGTATTATATCTAAAAAGCCCTTGCCATACCCAAGGTCATATAGCTTTTCTCCTATTTTACCTTCTAGAAGTTTTATAGTTTTAAGTTTGTGAGCCATTTTGAGTTAAATTTTGTGAAGGGTGTGGAGTTTGTGTCCAGATTCATTTTTTTGTATGTGGATGTCCAGTTATTCCAGCACCATTTGTTGAAAAGACTTTGCTCCATTGTATTGCCTTTGCTCCTTTGTGAAAGATCAGTTGACTGTATTTATATGGGTCTATTTCTGGGCTTTCTGTTATGTTCCATTGATCTGTTTGTCTATTCTGTGCCAATACCACACTGTCTTGATTACTTTAGCTTTATAGTAAATCTTGAAGTCTGGTAGAAGAACTGTGTTCTTCTTCTTCCGTGTTATGTTGGCTATTCTGGGTCTTTTGCCTCTCCATAGAAACTTCAGAAGCAGTTTGTCAGTATCCACAAAATAACTTGTTGGGGGTTTGATTGAGATTATATTGAATCTGTTGATCAATTTGGGAAGAACTGACATCTTGACAGTATTGAGTCTTCCCATCCTTGAATGTGGACCATCTCTCATTGTGTTAGTTCTTTGATTTCTTTCTTCTGCGTTTTGTAGCTTTCCTCACATAGATCTTGTATCTATTTTGCTTTTTACACCTAAGTATTTCATTTTGAGGGATGCTAATGCAAATGGTATCCTATTTTTAATTTCATATTCCACTTGTTCATTGCTGGCATATAGAAAATTGATTGACTTTTGTATATTAACCTTGTATCTTAGAACCTTGCTATAATCCCTTGTTACAGGAGTTTTTGGTCAGTTCTTTCAGATTTTCCACATTGATGGTCATGTCATCTGTGAATAAAGACAGTTTTATTTCTTCTTTCCCAAGCTGTATACCTTTTATTTCCTTTTCTTGCCTTATTGCATTAGCTAGGACTTCTAGTACAATGTTGAAAAGGAGTGGAGAGAGGGGATATCGTTGCCTTGTTCCTGATCTCAGTGAGAAAGCTTTTTGTTTCCACCAGTAAGTATATTAGTTGTAGAGTTTTTATAGATATCTTTATCAAGGTGAGGAAGTTCCCCTCTATTCCTAGTTTACTGAGAGTTTTTATCAAGAATCTGTGTTAGCTTTTGTCAAATACATATTCTGCATCTATTGATATGACCATGTGATTTTGCTTTTTAGCCTATTAATGTGATGGATTACATTAGTTGATTTCCTAGTGATGAACCAGCCTTGCATACCTGGGATAAATCCCACTTGGTTGTGATGTGTAATTCTTTTTATATGTTCTTAGATTCAACTTGATAGTATTTTGTTGAGGATTTTTTCATCTATGCTCATGAGAGATATTGTTCTGTAGGTTTCTTAGAACGTCTTTGTCTGGTTTTGGTATTAGAGCGATGTTGGCTTCATAGAATGAGTTAGGAAGTAGTCCTTCTGCTTCCATCCTCTGACAGAGATTGTAGAGAATTGGTACCTATCTGGGCTTGGTGCTTTCTGTTTTGGAAAGTTATTAATTATTGATACAATTTCTTTAACAGATATAGGCCTACTCAGAATCAATTTCACTTTTGGAAAAGCCTAGGAGAATAAGTTAGCCACCATAAGTTAGGGAGTTGTGAGTCTCTGGTTTTAGCTGAGTTGTTGTTGATCCTGATAGGTGCCTTTCTCCACCCCAGTCTTGGGCAGGTTAGAACTGTATTCACCTCCCACTTGGTGTGCTTGGTTAAGTTATAGGTGTTTCTTCATCTGAGCGATGGGGGTAATAATGGTGCTTCTCTTATAGGGGAAGTGAAATTGAGATGTATGCCGTAAAGTGTAGGGCGTGGTACCCAAGCTCTCCTTTGGTGCTTGCTATTTCACTGCAGCCGTCTGCCTTGGAGCCCATCTTCAACTTCCTTCATCTGACTCAGTGGCTGATTCTCACAGTATCGGTCCTCTTGATTCCCTGTCCTCAGCCAGATGCTTCCCAGTGGAATTTCACCCTCAGATCTGTATGCTTTCTGGCATACATATGTCTTCTTGATGTGCAGCAGGCTTTGTTCCCTGTGAATAGGATGAAAGCAGCATAACGCAGTGACTGATCGACTGTCTGGATTCCAGTTCCAGCTCTGCCATCAACTACTTATGTTATTCATCTTCTTTTGGTTTGCACATGATTCGTGTGAAGTAATTAAAATTATGTCGTAAAATTCCCCTGTAAAGGAAGCCAGCTCTTGGAACTAGTGATGCAAATGCAAAGGTTTAAGAAAGCAGTAGTTCTTAGCAGGAAAGAGACAATTAGGTAAAGAAAAAAGGTCGGATTCCTGGTGGTGCCCTGCCTCAGTAATCTGTGAAGCTCCCGTGAGCTCTTCGTTGAAATGAGAAACAGTGATTCATGAAGCTGATAGAGAGTAAGTGCTCCAAAATGGTTCAGATGTGTTCACTGGGCAGTGAGAGCAGAAGTCCAATGAAAGTTGAGCAGACAGCTACTTAGTGTCTGAAGCTGAGCACGAGAACAGGGTTACAAAGTTGCTCCTTACCCAGGTAAATGAAAAAGAATGTAAGGCGGAAACGTTTGCATCAGGTTACCCTTGAGCATCCCTTAAATGGCTCATAAAGGCTACATGTAGACACAGCGTCTTTGGATGGTACCACCATTTTTCTTCTGCCATTGGCAGATTGTTGTGTTTTGTTTTTTGCACCAGGTGAAGTAGATAGTTTGTACTTAGGATGGCATTGTACCAGAAATCACGTACTTTATACACCAGAATTCCACTATGTGAAAAGCACGTAGGGGCTGAGAGTGGCTGAAGGAGAAGCAGATGTGTGTGTCTCATCCTCCAGAACCATCCCCCATCTTGTAGAACACATGTAGTTGAAAGCAAGTGAGGTAACTCTGCTCCACTGTAATGCAGGAGGGGAGTGGCATCTGAGAATGCAGGAAGTGTTATGGACACGTCTGTCTCAGGCATTTTGACGTTTCACAAGGACTCTGGATGTTGACGGTCTTCAGTAATCAAAAGAAAATATGCGCCTGTTGTACACATCCTGGAGTCTAGTGTTAATATTTGACATGGAAGCTAGAGGTCTTGGTGGTGAGGCTGACAGGCTAGGAATCTCCTGTTGTGTTAATCAAAGAATGATTGTCGACTTTGAGCTCTTTAGCAAAAATTCAATAACTTTATTAAAAATAATTTACTTTTACAAAATAATTTATAACCTTTTTTTCCACTTCTACAGTTCCTATTAGAGCCAGATGTATTCTCTAATATTTGAATGAGTGTGTATATGTTCTCATGTACACATTAAAATATGAGTATATGCATGCAAAAGATTTGCAGAGTCCATGATTTGTTTGTTTGGGGGTGTTTTTGGAAGTTGTGAGGTTTAAGCAGATCTTGTTTGCGTTAGACAAGCTTGAACTTCTGTACACTCCGCCTTTTACCTCGCTGCCTTCTAGATGGAGAAATTCTACCCAAGCTGTGTGGCATTGTGGGAAGCTTCTGGCCCTAAAAGACAGGCAGACCTGGGTTCAAATCCTGTTCTCAGTAGCTCTGTGTCCTTGGAAATTACTTTGCCACCTCTCTGATTCTCGGTTTTCCTCATCTGGGAATGAGAATGAACTACCTACTGTGTTGGCCTTTGAGAGGATAGAGGGAATGTGTGACGAGTGCCTGGCTCCTAAAACCCCCACAAGAAACGCTTCTGCTGCCCCTGATTCCCCAGAGCAGGTAATTCGCCCCTCTCTCCCTTTGTTGGCCTCTCTCATACTTCTTGTTTTGGCTTCAGTCTGGTTTTCTGACATGGACAGCAGGGAAAGCTCCACAGCTTCAGTGCAAGGACCTGTAAAGTCTAATTGTTGATATTTGGATATGGGTTTGTTAGCTCTGGTCATGGTTTTCATCTCCTGTTGTCTGTGCTGCTCCCGACCAAATACCTTGTTTATTCTTGGTCCCATTTTAGCTCTTATTGAAAGTGATAAAGGTCACCCTGTGAGGATGCAAGTAACCATGTTTTGGAGGAGTGTGGAAAGCAGTTCCCAAGGAAGCAAACTGGTGCTAAAGATGTTGCGGGTGAGAGTAGGGAAACCACCCAGCATCTGTGTGTTGTCTTGAGGTGACGTTTGCTTCTGCCCGGCTGTACAGGATGCCTCGGAACGGCCACCCGAGCCCTACGAGACTCTCAGTCAGGAAGAAGTGGTGTCACAGTCCAGGCCAAGGACTTGATAGTAACTTGATGTTAAGTTTTACTGCATATTTTTCTTAAGTTTGTGGTGTTTTAATAAGCAATTGAGGAATAACAGGTCCTTTTAAGGCAGGAAAAATATGACTGTAGCTTGTTACCTGCCAATCATGTGACTGACTCACACTGTTGCTTGTAGATTTCTTCATGATACACAGAAAGGAAAAAGTAAAGATGTGTTGAGTCCCATGTGTTTTCCCTGAAACGAGAAAGGAACGTCCTAGCAGACTGCTTAAGAGAATCACATTTTTGATTTGCATTTGGACACCTTTTCATTATTTTTGTGGTTCATGTTCCACATTTCTTCCTTTCATACTGGCAAGTCTTAGTTTGTGTGCCCTTTAGTCTTTAAAAACAGCCCTTTTTTATGCATTAGCGCTCTTCCGAGCTCCTTCTCCCCCAGCTCTTCTGGACTTGCTGGCTGCTAAGCTGGCAAGAGATAGTTCAAGGCTTCCTTCTTAAGAGGACACTGTGGGTGGACGGGAATTGGGACTTTTTTTGGTGATGAACTTTAATTTTCCAAATGGCTTCAGAGGCACTCTGGGTTACTTCCATCTTTCCTTCACTCAGTGATTTCATGAGGTTCCATAAACATTTGTTTTAAGGGGTTTACTGAGCATCAGCTGCGTGTTGGGCTCTGCTCTAGAGATGAGGTAGATGTAAAGGTAAATACATGCTCTGGCCTTAAGCTTTGGGGGCCTCCCAGTTTAGTGAGAGAGGCAATGACTTTTAAGACACTGTGGTGTCTACAAAGTGCTGTGACCACACAGAGAAGAGCAAGCATCTCTTTGGGGGAGCTGGCAACGTTCCAAGCGCAGGTGACATTGGAGGGTGCTATTCAAGCATGAGTTAGGGGTTACATGGCAGACAGGGATTGGGTTGGGTGGGAAGACTGCCCCGTAGGGGAAGAAGAACCCTGCATGAAGTCTGGACTGGCCCACAGTGGCTCAGTCTCACACAGCATTATAGGACAGGTTGCATTTGAGGACCAAGGATGGAAATACAGTGGGGCCGGGGAGGATTTGGTTCTTCTGGCAGTGTTGTCTTATTCTTTTGACTGTTTTTAAAATAGAGGGATGAAATACATAGATTTGGGTTGGGATAGTAAGTATTTATTTTGTACAGGCCATCTTGGAGTAGAGGAGACTGGTTGGGACTCTCCTGTAATGATTCAAAGGATGTATAGTAGCTGAAACCTTGGCAGTGACAGAGAAGGAGGATGGAGGGAGGTGGAGGTCCATTTGAGAACATTTTAGGAAAAGGAGTCTGTAGGTTGTGGTGACCCATTTGTACATGAGAATTAGAGAAGGAAGAAAAGTGCAAAATGGGCCAGGGCTTGTGAGCCCGTTTCATATCACGGCACATATAGGAAATATTTGTCCAGCAGTGGGGTAAAGGGACTGTCCCTTGTAGCACTGCCCCAGACTGCCCTGCAGTCCACAGAGCTGGGGGATCTGCATCCCAGCACATCCTGTAACAAATTCTTTGCACAGCAGTTGGGAAGCTTGCTAAGGTCTCTAGCTTGGGTTTCCAGATAGATCTGGATTCAAAAACTTTTTGCTGCACTAGTGGCTTTATTCACATTTTCCCTCTATTGTTATGGGGTCTCCAAGGGGAGTCATTATTTTCGTGTTTTAGGTAAGGCTCTGACAGGTGGAATTTCAACCCCGGTGCTGGGATTGCAAGTCATGCTGTCTCTGTACAGCCACAGGCATAGGTGCTGGTGTAATTAATTACAATGTGGAACACAGAAACAGGTTGGCCAGGTGGGGTGGCGACTTTGAATATGTCTAAGCTTGGTATTCTGCAGAGATCCTTGCTTGTGAAGAGCACCAGGGAATTGGAGATGCAGAGCCTGAGCTCAGATCACTGGTCTCCAGGGAGGAGGAAGGATCTCAAGACATTGGCATCTGTGGCAGATGCTGGGAAGTTCAAGTATGATGAGGAATGACAAGCATCTGTCAGCTTTTGGAAATAGGAAAACAGCAGAATCAACAAACTCTGTCAAGGGTAGATAGTAAATACTTTAGGCTTTGAGGGCCATATGGTCTGTGTTGTAACCACTCACCTTTCACTGTAGCGCAGCTCAGCCATAGACAGTTCATTCATGAATGGTCATGGCCATGTTCCAGTAACATTTTATTTATGAAAACATGCAGTGGGTCAGACTTGGCCCCTAGACCATAGTGTGCCAACCTGACTTTTGCCTTAGAGGAAAGGAAGGGGAGAATGGGAACTTAGTATTTTTTCAGTGCTTACCATGTACTAGACCCTTTGTAAACATTTTTAACCCTGAGATGTAGGCACCAGTCCCATTTACAGTTGCTGGAAAAACCCAAGCGTTTAGATAACTTGCCTGAAGGTTATACAGCTACTTAGGGACTGGCTGGGATTTGGACTTCAGTCTGCCTGAGTCCAAAGCCCGAGTCATCTCCACGTCACTTAGTTGCCACCCGGAACAGCAGCCTTAGGTCAGATCCCTCTCAAAAGGTACACATGGCACATAAGACATCAGGCTCTGCATTCCCACTGCTGTCCTTCACGTAACATTCAGTGAAGCACTGTTTTTCTGCTTCACCTCTGTATTAGTTTGCTAGGGCTGCCATGACAAAGTACCACAAGATGGGTAGCTTAAACAACAGAAATTAATTTTGTCATAGGTCTGGAGGCTGGAAGTCCAAGATCAAAGTACTGGCACGTTTGGTTTCTCCTGCAGCCTCTATCCTTGGCTTCCAGATGGCCACCTTCTCCCTATGTCCTCACGTGGTCTTTCCTCTGTGTCTGTGCATCCCTGGTGTCTCTTTGTCCACATTTCCTCTTGTAAGGACAGCACTCAGATTAGGGCCCACCTCAATGGCCTCATTTTAACTCAGTCAGCTCTTAAAGACCTAGTCTGCAAATATAGTCACATGCTGAGGTACTAGGACATAGGACTTCAGCATATGAAATTTGGGGGCACATCCTTCAGCCTGTAACAACCTTCCTCCTCTATGGTGGACGTCAAGGGATTGTTGGGAACACAGCCTAAGTTCCTTAATACAGAAGCTGAAGGAATTCTCCTGTATGTGAAGGTTTCTCTTAGTTACCATTTGAGCCTTAGATAAAAAGTTTATTTTGGAATAGTTGAAAGATAGTTTGGAGTTCCCATATATTCCCACATAGCCACTTTCTTTTATCATTAACATAGTATATTAGTATGATACATTGTCACAACTAATGATCTCATACTGATGCATTATCATTAACCGAAGTCTGTACTTCCTGTTTCTTTAGTTGATACCTAATATCCAGGATCTTAGTCAAGGATACCCTATGACATTTATTTGTCATGTTTCCTTGGGCTCCAGTTGGCTCTGACAGTTTCTCAGACTTTCCTTGGTTTTGATGACCTTGGCACTTCTGAGGCTACTGTTCCCATGGTTTGTGGGATGCCCCTCTTTGAGGGGTTTGTCTGATGCTTCTCATGATTAGACTTTAGTTTTGAGGAGGCGGACCACAGAGGTAAAGTGCCCTTCTCATCACATCATGTTGACACTTCAACATGACTTACCACGGTTTTCGTTCACTTTGTTCACCCGGCCCAGGTAGAGGTTGCCAGGTTTCTCCAGGGTGAAGTTACTCTTTTTCTTACATCCCTCTCCATCCTCTACTCTCTGGAGGGAAGTTGGTATGCACAGCCCCCCATGCAGGGTGGGGACTTGGGCTCCCCACCTTGTTAGTGGAGTATGTACATAAATTATTCGGAATTTTTCTGCCCTGAGCGATTCGTGTCTTCTTCCTCACTTACCTGTTTATATCAGTATAGATTCACAGGTAGGTGACATGGCAGTGTTGCGCCGTGAGACATCTCACTCAGGCACTCGGCCCTTCTGCCCAACACGTTGCATTGCTGGCTGTCAGGCTGATCAGCCTTCCCCTGGCAAATATGTCAGAATTCTGTTAAGTCCAACCTAAAAAGAGGGCGGAGTTGCTGCCTGAGCAGTTTTAATTTATCCATATAGACTGTTAACCATATGTATATTGCCTAAAACCTTAAAAAAAAAAACCCAAAATTTTCTGGACGTCACGCTCCTAACGGGTTGCAAGCGTTATTGTCTTGGTGGTGAAGAAATACACTTCTGGATTTTGTCTGGAATTAGTGTTGAAGCAGCGCCACCGTGTGGTAAATGCAGAAGGATTGCCGTGTTCTAGAGACCCATGTCTTTTTCCTGACCCTCGTGGATGTCTAGTAGCTAAAGTACTTGAAGAAAAAAATGTTTTGAGTTCTTAAAAGAGAGGCTGATTTCTGACTTTGCCTTTATACATGATTGGGTTTACATAAACAGTGAACGCTTTAAAGTTAAAATTCCCAGTAGTTATTATTATTTTTGGCACATGAACTTAACTTTAAAATTTTTTTTTACTTTATTTATTTATTTATGGCTGCTTTGGGTCTTAGTTGCGTCACGAGGGATCTTCGTTGCGGCCCACTGGCTTCTCTCTAGTTGTGGCCTGTGGGTTTTCCCTCTCTAGTTGTGGCGCGTGGGCTCCAGAGCATGTGGGCTCTATAGTTTGCAGCATGCGGGCTCTCTCATTGAAGTGCACGGGCTCAGTAGTTGTGGCACACGGACTTAGTTGCCCCAGGGCGTGTGGGATCTTCGTTCCGCCAGCAGGAATCGAACCCATGTCCCCTGCATGGGAAGGCAGGTTCTTTACCGCTGGACCACCAGGGAAGTCCCCATTAACTTGTAATGCGTATCTTAAGGTAAGCTTTTTTTCTGATTATTCAAAATTGTTTAATAGCTGAGGTATAAAAGTGCAACAGGTTGAAACTCTGAACTTCTGGAGCTTTTATCTTGGGGTGTATGCAGGTGGGGGACTTATTTTGTTTCATTCTTCTTTGGCCAGATGTTTTAAGAAGTTTAAGGCTGTGTGGAAGTTGGCCAGGGAGCCTGCAAGTGCCCACCATGATGTGTGGGAACGGGGGAGGGGGCGGGGGGGGATTAGCAGCCCTCTGCCTCCTGCAATGCTTACATCCATAGGAGGAGTCTTCAGAACGGGAGAGGTGGGGAAGTTGGTGGGATAGTTTAATATGGCCTGTGGTTGACCTGGGTGGGGGTTAGGGAGTGCTAAGCTGGAGACTCGTGTGACAGCCTGTTAGAGTTGGTTCTAAAGAAAATCAAGAAGCAGTCGCTCTTTTTGTTGTGATAAATCAGTGTGTCATCAGGAATTCCAAATTTTTAAAAAAAATTTTATTTTCCTGATTTTTGGCAGAGTTGTGTCTCCGTTACTGTGCGTGGGCTTTCTCTAGTTGCAGCGAGCGGGGGCTACTCTTTGTTGCGGTGCACGGGCTTCTCATTGCCATGGCCTCTCTTGCTGTGGAGCATGGGCTCTAAGCGTGCAGGCTTCATTAGTTGTGGCTCGTGGGCTCTAGAGCACAGACTCAGCAGTTGTGGTGCACAGGCTCAGTTGCTCCGCGGCATGTGGGATCTTCCCTGGCCAGGGCTCGAACCCGGTCCCTTGCATTGGCAGGTGGATTCTTAACCACTGCGCCACCAGGGAAGCCCAGGAATTCCAAATTTAATGTTAATCTTGATCAGCTTTTGAGAGTGAGGTGAAATTGTTGCTTTTGAGGAGAGGAATGGCTATTCACTGGAAAGACCATGAGAGAACTTTCTTAAAAAAAATTGTAATATTTTAAAACTTGATCTAGATTGCTTTACATAGATATATACATATGTAAACATTTATCGAGCTGGACACTTACGATCTGTGTGTTTTAATAAAGTGTATTAACATCCATTGTTTAGCTTAAAAAAATCATTTTTGCTTTGATGGATAAGAAAAGTTCATAAAGAACTTGAACTGTAACTCAGTTAATGTGGCAGCCCTGCCCTGTGCTGTGTCCTAAACCCAAGACACTAGTAGAAAGCTGAACACTGGAGCTGAGAGGGCTGTGACTGTCTCAGTCATTACAGGGGGTGGCAGCTGTGTCGGGAGGAGATGAGCTCTGCCTGTGGCTCGTCATCTGGCTCCTTGTCAGTGATGTCATGGGTTACCTATGTCATCTGTGAGTGCAATTTGTCCTGTTCAACCTCGAAAGAGATAACAGCTAAGCCCCCCAAATATCACTTAGCTGCTGCCCTCTTAGGTTCCCGATGTTTTCAAGAGGTGTTTCAGATAATGGAAACCACGTGCGTTCAAGTGTGAGCTCCTCACCACAGAGGTCAGAGAAGGACGTTTGCCTCAAGCTCACACACCCGGCCTGTCATGGCTCTCTGGGACTATTAGAGGCCACTCGTGTGGGGCCCGACACACCAGCCTCTGACTGTGCATAGCAAGATTGCAGGCTGCTCCTGACCTGAGAGCGTCTCAGAGCAGAGTGCCTCCTCTGTACAGATGCCAGGAACGTGGAGGAGTTCGTTGGGGTTGCTGAGAAGTACACAGCGATGACAGTGAGGACTGCAGTAGCACGTGGAAGGTTCTAGAATGTGGCTGGGGGGCCAGAAATGAATGATGGCTAGCTTTGTTGGCCAGCTGGGGGCTGTAGGTGACTTGTGGTGGACTTGGAGTTAAGGGATTTTTTTTCTCCTTTCTCCCTCCCTCCCTCCTTCTTTCCTTCCATCTTGAATTCCTTCCAGTGAGCATTTTGAAAGTGAGAGACTGACTTTAACAATGGTCTCTCCAATGTATAAAACGAGGCTTTCGATGTCTGAGAGCAGCATTTTGTGTACAGATGATGATATAAGTTTCAAATTACTGTTCATTGTATCATAGTTAATTTTAAACGTGGCTTTCCATGGCCTTTAAATTCAACTTACAAATCTTATGTTTATAGTCTAATTGAAAACCATACATTTAAAACAGCTCATACAACTCAATATCAAAAAAACAATCAACCCAAGAAAATGGGCAGAAGACCTGAATAGATATTTTTCCAAAGAAGACACACTGATGGCCAACAGGCACATGAAAAGATGCTCAACGTCGCTAATTATTAGAGAAATGCCAGTCAAAACTACAATGAGGTATCATCTCACACCTGTCGGAATGGCTGTTGTCAAAAAGTCTACAAATAATAAATGCTGGAGAGGGTGTGGAGAAAAGGGAACCCTCGTAAACTGTTGGTGGGAATGTAAATTGGCGCAGCCACTATGGAGAACAGTACGAAGGTTCCTTAAAAAACTTAGAACCATGTGATCCGGCAGTTCCACTCCTGGGCATATATATCTGGAAAAAGCAAAAACTCCAATTTGAAAAGATGCATGCACCCTAACGTTCATAGCAGAACTATTTACAATAGCCAAGACATGGAAATAACCCAGGTGTCCATTAAGAGACGATTGGCTTAAGAAGATGTGAGATACATAGATAAGCAACAGGGATTTACTGTATAGCACAGGGAACTATAGTCAATATCTTGTAATAACCTGTAATGGAATATAATCTGCAAAAAACCTGAATTACTGTGCTGTACACCTGAAACTAGCACAATATTATAAATTGAAGTATAAATACTTCAATTTAAAAGTAATAAAAATAAGAAATATATTGAAGTAAATTTTACTTAAAGCTGAAAATTACCCATTTCAAATAGGAATCATAAAGTTAATCGGTTAGCTACTCTGATATGCCACATTTTAAAAACGTTAAAAATTCTTTACTGCACATACTCCCTGATTATGCCCAGTGGTGCAAACTTAATCTTAACCGTAACACAGTTGTTTTGATCCTTTGGGTGTGACTTCTTTTCTCTTCAGCTCTTCATTTAATTCTCAACCTTGCTCAGATTGCAGGACAACCAATATGATTGATCAGCGGAGGCAAGGTGAGGTTGGGGCCAGGAGCTCATGATCTCAGTATGCCACAGTATTAGGATTAAGTTTGGCTTCAAGAAAAAAAAAGTCAAATACGTAATCGCTTAAACAAGATAAAAATGTGTTTCTCTCTCTCTAGTTAATGGTCCAGAGGTATGTGGCTCGCAGTCTTGGTGAGTTCAAGGTGTCGTCAGGGAACCTAGCTTGGCGCTCATCAGTGGCGTTAGTTTCCTGGGGCTACCACAAACTTGGTGGCTTAAAACAACAGAAATGTATTCTCTCGCACTTCTGGAGGCCGAAAGTCAGAAATCAAGGTATCAGCAGGATTGCATCCCCTGTGGAGACTAGGGAGAATCGGTTCCTTGCCTCTTCTAGCTTCTGATGGCTCTAAGTATTCCTTGGTTTGTGGCTGCGTCATTCCATTCTCTGTCTCACATGGCCTTCTCTGTGTGTGATGGTCTGATCCCCCTCTGCCTTTCTTTTTTTTTTTTTTTTGCGGTACATGGGCCTCTCACTGTTGTGGCCTCTCCCGTTACGGAGCACAGGCTCCGGACGCGCAGGCTCAGCGGCCATGGCTCACGGGCCCAGCCGCTCCGCGGCACGTGGGATCTTCCCAGACCGGGGCACAAACCCGTGTCCCCTGCATCGGCAGGCGGACTCTCAACCACTGCACCGCCAGGGAGGCCCTGCCTTTCTTTTATAAGGAGACTTGCGATGATTATTGTGATGGCATTTGAGGCCTACCTGGATAATCCAGAATGATGCTTTCATCTCAAAAATCCTTAACCACAGCCACATGGACCACTTTTCCAAATGAAGTCATGTGTACAGGTTCTAGGGATTGGGTCCTGGACATTTCTTTGGGAGCTGTTATCAGCCTACATTCCCTCTCACCACAAGGTCACCTCAGTGTCTGGTAGGAGTGTTGAGTAGCACCTGGTATGTCAGCATTTCTGCCAGAAAGGGGCCTCTCCCAGCTGGGTTTGGCTCCCTTTAGACAGTCCTTCTTGAAATCCCACCCAACACTCACTTTCCTCTCAGTGGTTGCCAAGAAGGCTAGAAAATGCAGCCTTTTATTCATTTAATATGCTGTGCTGCTAAAGTATGATTTTTCAAAAAAGCAAAAGTATGACATGTAAATATAAAAAGGTCCTGTGTCCACAGTTCTATTTAGCTCATTCGTTAAGGCAGGAACAAGCAAGACATTAAGACCAGTTTAAATGAGAATTTGGATTACAGGGATTTATAGTCTCTGCCAGACAAAATTCATAGGCATTGCTATCCGTTTTTTTTGCAATTCGCAGAGCTGTGAAGTAGTTCAGTTGATAGGAAGTCAGTCAAGAAGAGTCCACACCTATGGAATGAGAGAGCCTGGAGAGCCTGCTTTACATAAACACCCCACAGCACCCCACTGAAGGGATATCCTGTGATCTCTCATTTCTTTCCAGGTATTGGGTACTTTGAAAACCGTGACCAGTTAAAAACCAGGGCTGTCTTATCAAGGTGCAAGGAGATGACAGATGCTGGGGCTGGCCTCTGGTTGGTTCTGCGTCTCGGTGGGTCAGAGATGTTTACCCGGGATAGAAGTTGCGTGCAGTTAGAGTCACTCCCCAGCACAGAAAGACACCCTCAGTCAGGCCCACTCTTTTTTAATTTTTTTCACTTATTTTTTGATTTACATAGAATAGAATTATTTTTGCTCTGTGAGCTTTGGCAAATACATGGAGTTGTGTAAGCACCACCACAGTCAAGCCCAGAACAGTTCCCTCTCCTGCCCCTTTGTAGTCAACCCCTACTCCCGGGCAACCACTGGTACGTTCTCCAAGACTGTAGTTTGCCTATTCCAGAATGTCATCTAAATAGAAGCATACGTTATACAGCCTTTTGAATGTGGCTTCTTTCACTAAGCATAATACATTTGAAATTCATCCATGTCGTAGTGGGTGTCAATACCTCTTTTTTTTTTCCCCAATATATTTTTCTTATTGAAGTATAGTTGATTTACAACGTTGTGTCTTTACCGCTTTACTTTTTATTGCTGAGTAGTGTTAATTTATTGCATGGACATACTGTCGTTTATCCATTCACTAGTTGAAGGACATTTGAATAGCTTTCAGGGTTTTTTTGGTGATTATGAGTAAATGTGTATGCATGTATTGCTATAAATACGTTCATACAGGTTTTTGAGTAAATTTATATTTTCATTTCTCTTGAGTCAATGCGTAGTTGTGGAATTGCTTGGTGATATGTTAAATGTATTAATGTAATTTTATATGAAAATGCCAACTGTTTTCCAAAGTGGTTGTACCATTTTGCATTCCCACCAGCAGTGTAGGAGAGTTCCTATTGATCTGCATCCTCACGAGCAGTTTTTTTTTTAATTTATTTATTTTTTCCGGTACGCGGGCCTCTCACTGTTGTGGCCTCTCCCGTTGTGGAGCACAGGCTCCGGACGCGCAGGCTCAGCGGCCATGGCTCACAGGTGCAGCCGCTCTGCGGCATGTGGGATCTTCCCGGACCAGGACACGAACCCGTGTCCCCTGCATCGGCAGGCGGACTCTCAACCACTGCGCCACCAGAGAAGCCCATCACGAGCAGTTTTTAATCATCAAAAAATTTTTTTTTAATTTTAGCCATTCTACTAGGTGTGTAGTGGTAGCTCATTGTCCTAACTGGATCTTAATGGTCTCAGTGCAAGCTAGTCAGGTTGTAACTAACATCCAAGGATAATCTTTTAACCTAATCTAATTAAACTCATAAAGTCTCCTCCTATCCAGGGTAACCATTAGAGATATTTCTCTGTATAAACTGTTGGATCCTGCATCTCTCTCACCTATCCTTGCCCTTGATCTTGGCACCCTGAGCATAGGTAGAAGGATTAACTTTACACAGATACGACAGGATGAGTGCCATTGCAAGTGTGTGTGAGGAAGGAGCTGAGGAGGGTTTCAGGTGTTTCCTTCTGTTGCCATTATCTCTGTGACATAGGACCAGAGGGTTCCTGCAGAGGGGGGAGGGTGGGGGCTGTGTGTGCACTAGAGCTTTGTTTGAAGAGGATGGGCAAGTCTGGACCTGGGCCCTGAGGAGGATGGATTGCTGCGGCGTGAGACACGACTGCTCTTCTCCTGCCCTCTCCAGGGTGGTTTAGGAGCGTCGTGGAGCACCTGCCAACAGGTGGGACCTCTGGATAGACTGGAACTCATGCTCTTTCCTCCCACCCCATCCCTTCCCCCACAGATCTCCTGCCCTTGGCAAAAAGAACAAATGAGGGTTAGAACAGGATTCCGCAGTAGCCACTGTACTGAATATTTGAAAAAATAACCCCGAATCATAAAAGTTATTAGTTTATAGCAAATATGTATAATTTATTCAAAAAGCAGAAAGGAACTTTTTCTTGTCAAAATTAACCTTTGTGTACCTACTGAGTACGTGGCACTTTGTGGAAGCCAACAGAAGAGGCGTGGCTTTCTTCCTTCAGCTGCTTCATCCTCAGGCCCAGTTCAGGTCTGCCTCTTCCCTCTGCTGTTTTCCCCAGTCACTTAACACTGTCCGCTGGGCAGCTCTTTCTAATCTTCTTATTTGATTGGAAGCTGCCTCAGGGCATGGACAAGGTCCTGTATTGCTAACCCCTGTGGTGGATTTCAAGCATGAGTATCAGAATCATCCCGGTGCTCTGGGGTGGGGCTGAGAATTTGCATTTCTAACAAGATCCCAGGTGATGCTGTTGCTGCCAGTCCAGTCCAGGGATCGCACTTTGAACCCTCAGGGAAAGAAAGTTCTCCAGGGCCCTGCCTCCCTGTTTCTGGGGTCTTTACTTCATCACGCAGCACAGGGCTCATCTCCTGCTAAATATCAGGAGAACTCCTTCCCCCTTATGGGCTCCTTCCCTAGTTCCTTAGAGAAACTGAAATGATTCCAGGAAGGACTCCGATCTTTCTTCCAGGGACATTTAGAACCAAAGTTTGTGGTTATTCATTTATTTGTGATGGTTTGGTTAGTGATTCTTACTTGCAAAACAAAACCAACTTCAGGTATTAGATTCTTTATGGTAAATTATAACTACTACCAGTAGTTACAAGACGTGAGGGCTAGAGTTTTCCTCCCTGTAAACTCACTCAGGTATGAATGAAAACAAGGGTCAGATGGCATTCTGCCCGTATAGAGGTTTATTAGCAGGCTGGCACAGTGCAGTCATATCACCTGTTTCATATGCCTGGTAAAGTTCCAGCTCTGTCCTTTTAGAAGGGTCGCTGCCCTCATGGCACGTCGCACTCAGTGTTTACCTGTAGCAAGTATGGCAGCATTTCGTGGACGACATGTTAGTTTTCTACTGTTGCCCTAAGAAATTACTACAAAGATATCAGCTTAAAACAAATTGATTATATTAGAGTTTTGTGGTTTGGAAGTCCTGGCACAGTGGGTTCTGTGCTCTGGGTTTCACGAGGCCCAGCTTATGATGTTGCTGGGACTGCAATCCTTTCTGGGGCTCAGGGGATGAAATATTCCCCAACTCATTCGGGCTGGCTGAGTTCAGTGCCACATGGCTGTAGGACTGAGGTCCTCATTTCCTTGCTGGCTCTTGGCTAGGTGTCGTTCTCAACTTCTAGAGGCTGGCTGCATTCCTTTGCATGTGGCCCCCTTCCTCCCGTCTTCAAAACTAGCAACATGCCACGTCCAGAAGGGCTGAATCCTTCTCAGGCTTTGGGTCCCACTGCCTTCTGTCTCATTTCACCTCATACTCTTAACTCAGATTGCACTGACTTGCTACCCTTCTCTCCTTACACAAGGCCCCAGGCCCTTGTAAAAAGGTTTCTGGAAGTTCTGAAAGCCCCCCAGGGGACACATCACATGTATTCATGAGATGAAGACTGACTTCAGTCTTCCTCTTCTGCTTTTAAGGGTTCGTGTGATTACATGGGGCCCACTCAGTAATCCAGAATGATCTCTCTAGTTGAAGGTCAGCTGGTTAGTAACCTTAATTCTTTTTTTTAAAAATTTATTTATTTTTATTTTTGGCTGTGTTGGGTCTTCGTTGCTGCGCACAGGCTTTCTCTAGTTGCAGTGAGCGGGGGCTACTCTTCGTTGCGGTGCGCAGGCTCATTGTGGTGGCTTCTCTTGTTGTGGAGCACAGGCTCTAGGTGTGCGGGCTTCAGTAGTTGCAGCACTTTGGGCTCAGTAGTTGTGACTCGCAAGCCCTGGAGCGCAGGCTCAGTAGTTGTGGCGCACAGGTTTAGTTGCTCCGTGGCATGTGGGATCTCCCAGACCAGGGCTCGAACCCGTGTCCCCTGCATTGACAGGCGGATTCTTAAACCACTGCGCCATGAGGGAAGCCCAGTAACCTTAATTCTTAATCCCACCTGCAGATCCCCTTCACAGTAGTGCCTGGATTGTGTTTGATTCAATAATCAGGGCCTGGGAATCTTGGAGTGACATCTTTGGAGTTCTCCCTACCACAGACAGAACTTCAGTTATCCTGACATTTTTGAATCAGAGGCCAAATAATTCCCTGGAATCAGCAGCTGGACCTCCAGCCACTTACTTTATCAAGCCTAGGGCACATCTGTGAGGGCCAGCTAGATTTTTATCTGCCTGGGTCATACCTGGGCCAGGGTGCTTCTCTGATATTTCTAGTCTATCCTCTTTCTTCAAATACCATGAATTCACCGCTGAAAAGAGATTTCCAGCAACCATAATACTAAATAACAAGTCAGTATTTAACCCGTGTGAAATTCCATTTCTAACCTCCAGGGTGCTAATTAGCGTGACCGTGGTGCTGGTTGCTGATAAGGATGGCTAGCTGGCCAACTTGGACTTGTGGTGGCCTTAGCTGTTGTGTGTGGCCTTCTGATTAAAGGCTAGTTAACTATTTCAGGAGCCTGTATTCCAGATTAAGACAAGTAAGTGCCCTCATGCAGGAGATTAAAGGCAACGGACAGACACACATTTATATCGCACTGTTTATGTTGAAGTGTTTTGAAATAAAATTCAGACGATGTGATAAAGACTCTTGTCCCCTCAACTGAGAGCTTCAGGGAAGTGCCGTCACATCTTGTTGTCACCCTGTGCCTGGCACGCAGTGGATGTGCAACAGATACTTGTTGAGTAAATAAATAAGGTGAATGAATGCACTTCCGTGCTGTAATACATGAAAACTTAGATAAAGTATAGGAACAGCATGGCAGACAGAGTGCATTGGGAGAAAGTGCAAACATTGCTCAGGGTACTTTGAGCTGAGAATTTATTGTATTCATGGTGCTGTAAACATGCACACTGCAAGCTGAGACTTGCAGAACTTTGCCAACGTTTATTTTAACGATGCTTTATTGAAAGGGGGATGGCTCTGTTTTGATAGACTATTTTCCTACTAGATTTAAGTGCCTTAATGGCAGTGCACGTTTACATCGCACGGTGCCTGTGCATCGCATGAGTAAATAAAGGCTGTCCACCCTTCTCAATGCACTCTTACAAAAAATAAGGTATTCAAAATAAGAAAAAGGAGGCTTAATGAGAGTAATGTCAGGTAACTTTCGTATTTCGTTACCCATTTTTTCCCTCTTGCCTTCTGCTTTTTTTCTTCCCTAGAATTAACAGTCTGAATTTCCCCAGACCTCACCTGTCTTTGGGTAATGAGGTTACAGGAGTAATAACTCAGATTACACTGACTTGTTGCCCACCTCTCTTCACACAAGGTCCCAGGCCCTTGTAAACGTGTTTCTGGAAGTTTTGGGAAGCTCCCCAGGGGCACGTCATGTGTTCACGACCAGGGATGCTCTGGCCGCTGGGGCAGCTGGTGCTTCTCTCCCGGAGCCCTGCCCCGCATCAGCTCCCGGTACCCAGGTGTCATTCCCTGGAGCTGAGTCCGTTCAAGTAGCATTCCGGAGTTTTATTTACAGCCTCTCTGCTGCTTCTTGAAGGAGAAATCCAAGTGATGGATGACACACTGTGCTTGAAATTGCCCTCCCCTTGGGCCGAGGCTTTCTGACTGAGTCAGTTCATCATTTGGCTTCTTCTTCCTCAAAGTGAATCTTCCCAAGAGGCTCTCACCCCCCATAGATAGGCTTGTGGGCAGTCCTGGCAGTTCACCTGCCCAGCCTCACCGCGGCGTGGGACAAAGTGGTCAGAGGCAAGGCCAGGTTCCCTCCATCCCATAAACTTAGGCTAAGTCTTCCCCTTTCTCAGTCCCAAAGTGCATGTCTCTCTCTCCCCCCACAGTGCTTGCTTTTGGGTGTAGGGGAGAGAGAAGGGCCAGACTTCGGAAGCTCTGTGCAGGTATTGTGCTCTTTAAAAATCCGAGACTGATCTGATAGTTTTCCACAGTTTACCATTTCTTACTGACTATTTAATGATGTTTGCCCTAGTGATAAAGGTACCCCCGCCCTCCCCGCCCCCCCTAAAGGAATCCTCTTCCTCATCCTTTTTATTTTTCTCATCTTGTTGTGAACGTTTCCCAGTGTGAGATGAAAACTCAGACCAGATACAATCAACAGGAACCTTTACTGTGAAAGTTCAAGATGGTTAAAAAAAAAAAAAAAATCTCTAAAATGATTGATAACACAGGAGGGTCACTTTTCATAGTCTTCAGATGTCGTGAAAAATGTAACATCTGCTTTAAATGCAGTAAGTAGCCTCAGGTGTTCTGTGTCCCAAATTTTGCTTTCACACATATATATATATACATATATGTGTATATATATAATTATTTTTAACTGAAACACTCAGAAATGAAAAGTAACCCCTGCCCTTCTCTCTCTCTCACTGCCTAGAGATAAAGCCCAGTTTGGTTTATTTCTGCCATTCCTTTTTAAAAAAATATTCCTTATATGGTCGTTTCTAAGCAGCAAAATAGTCAGCTGTGTGATTAAAATGTCAAAAGGAGTAGGAAAGCTGGCCACTGGGAAAAGTGTATTTGGAGATTTACATAAAGGCAGGAAAGGCACCAGGGAGAAGGCTGAGCTCCAGGCTGTAGACCGATTTGATTGATGGAGACTGCCCCTCCCCCACCTCCAGCTGACACAAGCCCTTCTGTACAGTGCAAGGAGCTTGCAGGAGCTCTTCTGTGCCGGCTGCCTACTGGGTACCTCTGTAACCTCTTTGGGGGCACACTGTATGTTTCTCTTCATCTTGAGAGCCCTTTATCTTTAAATTTGAGAGCCCCCTTCCCCTGTGTCACAGAGTAGAGAATGGTGGGCAGAGGAGGTGGGGAATCGGGATGAAGAAAGGGATCCAGAGTATGAACTGGGTGTAATTTATGGTCAAGAACAATCCCCGTTTATCTTAAACCTTGTAAACTGGGCAAGTTGGTGCCCCATCCACGGCCCTAGACCCTGCTCAGACCCTGCCAGAAGGGTGGCCTTCCTTAGAGGTGAGGTCCCGCCTGTGGTGACCTGTGCTTTGCATACTTGATACGTTTGCTACCAAAGTATGGCCCATGGTCCTGACTATACCTGGTAAGTGCATCAAAATCTGCATCTTGACAAGACCCCCATGGCATCCTTATGCCCAGTTAAGCTTGAAAAGTGCTTTATACCAGTGTCTTGGGTCCCCAGGAGTGACTGGGTGGCAAGGCCGGTGGGACAAGGAAGCACACTGGCTACTGGATGAGCCCGTTTTCAAGCTAATACCTGACAGTCTTGTTTTTAAGAGCCTCTTGCCTTAAACAGTTAGGAGCCCGCATATCATGCTTTCTGGGTAATTATTATTGTAGTATTGGATTCTGGTTAATTTGGGGGGATTAACCTGAGGGCGCTTGGTTTACATAAAGAGGGGAAGTTATTTTAGGTAGTTTATGCTTGGGAATGTTGAGCATTTCATTGTAAACAAAAAGCTGTGTGTAGAAAGGTGCTGGGCAGTAGTTTCCCCTGAGTAAGGGGGGTGTTAGGGGGATGGATTTTTCAGTTTTGATCTCTGTTGATAAAGAATTTGGCCACTTCATTTAGAAGTTTTTCATTTCAGTGGCATAGAACTCAGTGTCCTTGTGATTTAATAGACGGCATTTTAGTGTAAGATCAGTGATTACAATGGGTCTTAAGTGGTGTGGCCTCGGTTGTCTGTCCTGCGGTCAGTCTGGTCAGCTGATCACCTCACTAGACCCTGAAGGCCCTTGTTATAGTGCCCCCTATGTAGTAGAAACGGTAGCTCTTCTCTTTCTGGAGGGTGTACCTCCCATAACCCTGATTCTTCAGGGTTTCTCTTTTAACCTGTTATTGTTTTCTTTTAGGGTAGGGTCTTTCCTTGAGTGTCTGATAATTTTAGTTTGTAAGTGAGTACAAGGTACTACAAAGCTGATTGAAAGGTAGGGTTGGTGTGCGTGTGTGTGTGTGTGTGTGTGTGTAGGGCAGGCTTTATGGTAGCGTGAATGGTCAGGGATCCACCATTTCTTTGAGGGCTTGTCCCCAACTGTTTCTCGTCCCAGGGAGGAATCCTCTAATCTATTCCTGCTTGGTGTGCAAGCTTGCTGTCAGCATTTTCACAGCTGGGGCAGGGAGTGTGGAGAGATGCATCTGGGGCCACATGGAGAATTTTTCTTAAGCCCAGTGTTTTAGTGTAGCACTCAAGAGTTTAGCTGTTGAATCTCCACGGTGTTGGAATTCAGCCTTTCCAGGGGAAAAGCTCTGCTTCCAGGATGAAGGAGGGAATGAATGCTTCCTGGTTTGAGAAGGGGTTCTATGGGTCTTACTCTCCCTTCAATAGATTTCCAACCCATGGTCCTGCGTTCAGCCCTGCCGCGCCCCTGCCTTCAGAGGTGTCTGCTGTCTGGGAGGCTGAGCCCTTCCTCCCCCGACCCCCAGCCCTAACCTCTTCTGCTGTGTTTCATCCATGCTCCTCGGCAGTCTGTTTCCACTTTCAGAAGTTTGGTTTCTTGCCTGTGGCTGTCTTCTTTTCCCACTGGTCTCTCTTAAATCCCTTTACTGCAGCTTTAATGGTGTTTTGAAAGGGAGTGAGGGCAAATGAGTGTTCATCTGCTGTGTTTAATGGAAAGCGCCCAGAGTCTCTAACGAGCGATTGAGGGGGAAAGAAGAAAACCTCTGTAGTTATAAATTTATCTGGTTTTATAGCATTTGAGGTTCAGCTGTTTGTGAAAAGCAATTTAAATAAAAGGATCATGTTGGAGAGCAGTGGTTTATATTCACTTCATAATATTTCAACTCTTAGTAAAAGGGGAGATCAGAGACAAGTGAGTATGAATAAAAGATTTGCTGAATGTATAGCCAAGACCTGCGGATTTGGTGTTGGAAGGTTCCACTGCCCTGGCCTTTTCTAGGATTGCCTATTTAATCTAGATTTCCTAGTTGGATAAGTGCTGAATGGTGATTCAGTACATGGGCTTCAAACCTGCACAGACCACGAAACCATTTGAATTCCTGCTTTGCCATGTGTGGGCCATGAGCACATTGTTCCACTGATTTGAGCCTCAGCTTCCTGACCTAAAAATGGGGGAAATAATGCTTCTCTCCCAAAGCTATTAGGATCGAATGAATTAATATATGTAAGTGCTTAGCCTTGTGTGGTCACTGAATACAGTTGTATTTACTTTGTTACATTCTAGGTCTCCTTTTGTGTCCAGCCTCACAGGTCGCTATGCCAGGCACTGTGCCAAGTATGGGAACCTGGGAGACCTGCCCTCTGCTTTCAGGATTTTCCCCTTAGAGCTGAACTCTCCCTCATTCATCGTTTAGCTCTGGGATGTACTGAGGTCCGAACTGGAGAGGGAGGGAGACCGTATTTGAACCTAGGTCTGCCCAGGTCTAGAGGCTCTGCTCTTTTTTTTTTTTAATTAATTTTTATTGGAGTATAGTTGTATACAACATTGTATAGTTACAATGTTGTGTTAGTTTCTGCTGTATGTGCAGCAAAGTGAATCAGTTATACATACACATATATCCACTCTTTCTTAGATTCTTTTCCCATATGGGTCATTACAGAGTGCTGAGTAGAGTTCCCTGTGCTATACTGTAGGTTCTTATCAGTTGTCTATTTTATGTACAGTAGTGTGTATATGTCAATCCCAATCTCCCAATTTATCCCTCGCCCCCTTACCTCTTGCTAACCATAAGTTTGTTTTCTACATCTGTGACTCTATTTCTGTTTTGTAAGTAAGTTCATTTGTACCATTTTTTAGATTCCACATATAAGCGATATCGTGATATTTGTCTTTTTCTGTCTGACTTACTTCACTCAGTATGACAATCTCTAGGTCCATCCATGTGGACCATGTAATGCATGGCATCCATGTAATGCAAATGGCATTAGTTTGTTCTTTTTTGTGGCTGAGTAATATTCCATTGTGTGTATGTACCACATCTTCTTTATCCATTCTAGAGGCTCTGCTCTTAACACCGTCTCCTTAGTGTTGCGTATTTCTTACAGTGAGGGGTTGGCCTCTGAGTAGAACACAGTTACAGACAAACAGATGGGCATAGATGCTTTCTGAAGGCTCTGGGTGACGTTGAGGTTCACATTCTAACCATTCCTAACAACAGCTGTACATCCATGTGAAATAGCCCACATTTGAAGAGAGTGCTTATTGTTAGAGAACATCTTTGAAGGATGCGTGGCGTAGGTAGATTGGCTGGAAGTAGATCTATTTAGATTGGTTATTACTATACCCTGAGGAGTTAAGGTGAACAGAATCTTACAGGTACTTCATGAGTGGTGCATGGTTGCTGGTTGGGGCAATGTGAATCATTGGACGATAATAATAAAAGGCTTTAGCTCCCTTGAGTTCTTTAAATGGAGGAGAGCAGATGATGAGATGCCCTTGATCTCTTTTACCATAGGGAGTAGGTTGGGAACCAAGAGTGTGGAACGGTTCTCGTATTTGTCCATTTCTGCCTGCCCTGTTCAGGCTCTTCTTCCAAGTTGCTGTCTCCTTCACAGCAAATATCTTTGTTTCCCCTCGCCCCCCAGTCTTTCCCTTCATGCATATTTATATATGGATAAGTGTATATTTTTGATGAAATCTGAATTGTATTTTGTGTACTGTTGTATAGCTTACATTTTCCACTTAATTTTCCTTCTCTGCACCGCCCCCCAAACCATTCCACTTTAACCTTTAAAAACATTCCCTTTCTGACAGGGTTAAATCAATTATGAAGACAGCCATATGGTTAAATACTACATTAACCATTTTAGAACCATGATTTCTGAAGTCTGAAATAATACCCCTATCTGTCAAGCTCTATAAGCTTCTTTGATAATGCAGCCTATTTTCAGATGTGGTACATTATAACTGGCTGGGAATTACTAGTGTTTTTATAGTGTAGATGCTTTTGCAGTAAACCTTTAGGTGGCAGCACTTTCACCGTAAACCACATTCTGAATAGAATTTCTCAGATGCATAACATGTTTGACACAGAAGGATAGTCAGAAGCCACCTGACTTACCCCTTCAGTGTGCAGTGGTGGAGCTGAGGACCTGGGAGGGGCAGGGCTGTGGCTCAGGGTTGAGCAGGAGGGAGATCTGTGAACCACTGTCTGGCACTCGTCCTCCACCCTTTCTCTTACTGATGTGAAATGTTGCCTGTCTCTGTGGCATTGTTAAAATCACACTTTAAGTATAAGACAACCAAGGAAAATAAGAGTCAAGTGGATGATTCTGGACCAAAATGTAATGGGCTGTTTGAAAGGGCCAGACAGAATAGGCAATCTTTTTTTCTTTTTCTCTAAGCAGCTTTATTTAGATATGATTCACATACCATACAGTTCACTCATTTGAAGTGTACACTACAGCAGTTTTTAGTATATTCACAAGTTTTTGCAGCCATCACCACAACCTAATTTTAGACCATTTTTATCACCGCAGACCCCTTAGCCATCATCACCCCACAAGCCCGCACATCCTCCAGTCCCTGGCGACCATTCATACTTGTTTCCATAAATTTGCCTGTTCTGGACATTCCATATGAATGGAGTCATATAACATGTGGTCTTTGGGGACTGACTCCTTTTACTTAATTTTTTACTTTATTTTTATTTTGGCTGCAACACGTGGCACGTGGGATCTCAGTTCCCTCCTGACCAGGGATCGAACCCGTGTCCCCTGCATTGGAAGCACGGAGTCTTAGCTACTGGACCGCCAGGGAAGTCCCTGGCTTCTTTTACTTATCAAAATATTTTCAGGCTTTGTCCATGTTGTAGCATGAATAAGTACTTCATTTCTTTTTATTGCCCAGTAGTGTTACATTGTATGAATATATCACATTCTGTTGTCAGTTGATGGACGTTTGGCTGTTATGAATAATGCTGCTACGAGCATTCATGTACAGATTTTTGTCTGAACATACATTTACACAGAAGTGGATGTGTTGGGCCGTATGATAACTCTGTTTGTGTAAACTTCTGGGGAACCACCCAGCTGTTTTCCAAAGCGGCTGTGTGTGTGCATTGCCACCAGCAACGTGTGAGGGTTCCATTCGTTGTAACTCAGAATTCCAGATCTTCTGATGATAAGTTGGGGATGAAAGGTGAGGTGAGAGAGATGATTCTCAGGCTCTCTTGTGTCCCCGAATCGTATGCCGGACTGCCTGTTCTGCCTTTCCGAAGGTAGCTGTGTCAGCTACCAAGAAACCAGCCGGCTTCCCTGCCCCACACAATTGCTTTGCGTCACCAGGCTGATAAAATGCCTGCGGTCTGTGGCCACGCAGAGCATATTGATGTTATAGCCCGGCTGTTGGTAATCCTTGCCTCCTGACTTTGGAGATACCAGCAACCTGATCGTCTTGGTCCCAGTTAGAGAAAAATTCCAAATAAAAAACCCTTTGCCATGAGCCATCCAGGTCTGGACATGTCAAAATCACTTACGTGACATACACCAAAGACGGCTGTAGAGACTGCACAGCAAAAGAGCAGCTTTTGTTTTTGTCAGAGTTTATATTCTCCAAGCTGAGCTTACAGCCTTTTCTTTGGCAGCCCAGACTGGCCATTCTTACATCTGTACTGAAATGACTGTGTGTGTGTTCAAGGGAGGGGAAGGGGCCGGCTCTTCCTTTAGGCCTATCTGGGTCCTGGTGAGGACACACACTGTACATTCTGAAGCTTTGTTTGCAGCTGGAAAAAATTAGCCACACTCAGATCTTTCTCACTGCAGGTCCCGTCAGGAAGCCCAAGTATGTGGAAAGCCCCAGAGTGCCTGGAGATACAGTCATAATCCCGTTCCGAGACGTGCCCAAGCCAACAGAGCCCAGTGAAAATGGTAAGAATATGTTTTCAATGATTTTCTCCCCTAAAGATTTTACACCATGACACTCCACTTCTGAATGAAAACTTGAGTGCCTCTTGCAGGAGTGCTTTGCTAAGCTGAATGTATCTGGGAGGTGGTTTTCCTTGGGCAGCTACAGAGATCTGTTTAGTTAATGTAAATTCTTGGATTATGTACACAGTGTAGGAATAGTTGAGTGGGTGCATATGCATTGCTTACAGGTGGAGACTTAACTTCCTGTCAATTTTGACCTTCCTGGTTTGGGGGGACATGAAAAGCCAGCCAGTAGACTGCTTCCAAGATTTTGTTCTGTTTTGTTTTTTAGTGCTCCATCGTTTTAGAATATTCAACAGCAGCCTTTGGCTGAAAAGCTGAAACTGTAGCTAGACAAAGCTTATAATAACTAGCTTTCTTAAAAGCATTTGGTAGCTTTTGAAAGCTGCTTATTTTTTTTTTTAAAACATCAAAAGTTTTTCTTCAGAGAATGTTGAAGTAGAGGCAAAAAAAATATCCAAATTGATTGAAACTTTTCATGAAGACACTTTATATTTTGCTTTTTTCCCTGTATCTGGAAATACGTGTAACAGAAGGTACATACTCTAGCATTTCGTAGATGTATTAATAGTTCTTTATTTTTTTTAATCGATTCCAGAATGTACCTGTTTGTTTCTTTCTCTGGGGTGGGGGGTTGTGTCCACAACTCACAACTCTAAGGTCTTTAATTTATGTGTTTTGAACTTACATCCTGTTTTCCTGCAGAAACACATGGTTAAGAATCCTGGCATATGTAGAGAAGCCTGTTGTACCCCCAATATGGACACAGGTTTATGTAGTAATGCTGAAAGAGAAAACTCACCCATATTTCCACCTTGGAAGACCTGGTATCCTCCTCTCCCTAATTGTGGGTGGAGAGGGGTATAGCTTCTTTACGTTCTACCACTGTATGTGCATTTCATGTTTCTGCTGAGGCATAGGAGGGAGTGGGTACGAAGTGTAGGGCATGGTAGGAACATGGAGTGGGGTGGCAGTGGTGGTGGTGAAAATAGAGCTAAAAATGAGCCGAGTGTGAGGGGTTGGCAGGAGACGAAAATCAAGAAGAGGAGTTTGGGGTGGGCGGGGGTCGAGATGGGACCAGGAGCTGAGCATTCTGGGCAGGGAGGAGATGCTGTTGCCTGCATCCTGGAATGAGAAAGGCCACCCTTTTTCCTTCTGTCCAGGCACCCAGCCGTTTGGTTTAGGTAAGAGGTTCCCACTAGGATTTGTGCTGAGGAGGGGCAGGGCACCAGGTGTGTGGTGGTGCAGAGGGGCAGGGGTCCACAGTGCTGTCTGGTCAGGATAGCCGGAAACCCTGCAGACATGAGGACCCTCCTGGTTGTGAATTCACGTGTGCAAGGTGTCTGTGGGTCAATCTTCTCGCTCATTTCTATTCTGGGTGTCAGAAAGAAAGTGAAAACCTGTTCCTCTGAAGTGAGTATCAATAATCTGAATTTACGGAGCTGTCTGCGCATTTCAGAATAAGCCTGCCCCCCCCTTACCCTCATCCCCACCTGCCTTTGGAGTCCTGGTTGGTTACGCCCCTGCCATTTGGCTGGTGTGAATTCCTTTACGTAACGCCTTCCTTGGTGGCCAGGAGTCCTGTTGACATCCTGTCTAGAGTTTAGGGCTCCCCCTGGGGTAAGAATGAGGACAAATTTGGGATTTTTATTGGGCAAAGAAAAGGGGTTATAAAACAGTTCCCGCTGTGAACTTTTCTGCCCTTGCCCAAGGCAGAATTGGCTTTCTTAGGGGAGGAGGTATTCTTACGCTTGGCTGCCAGCTGAGCTAAATTCAAGCAGCATGATTGATATTGTTGGTGTAGCCTGCAGTCTGCTTACAGAGGGGCTTACTTACTCTCGAGACCCTAACTCCTGGATTCAGCATCGTCAGTCTCCATGGGGACTGAAATTATGACATACCCGGGCTGCGAATACACACCAGGAGTTTCCAGAAGTTTCACCTAGAATTAAGAAGCAGGATACATTTCCCCTTTTTGGGGCGTCGGGAAAGGGGCGTAGTTCATGCTTGCGGGCACGTGGTCTTTTGTGGCTAGCCGCGAAGCCGGTGGAAGCCCCAGGAGAGTTATCTGTTGGTTGATGAAGAGGTGGTTGCCTAACAAAATTTAACTTGATGATTAGTAAACGATGGTGTGTTTTGTAATCCCCGTGGAATCCTTTACATTTCAATGGGGTTAATTAAGTTTGCCATATTAAAGTACAAATTTTATGTCCAGGTCACTGAATCTAAAGGCGAGGCTGGAGCAAACTAAAACTAATTGAGTTTGAGTATTAGCCCAAGCATGTACAGATGCATGCATGATGGACTAAATCCTAATTTCTAGGGTTTCATAGTAGCAGCATTACTTAAGTTTTAATTTAAAATTTGGGCTTATACTTTCCATATTTCCTTTGGGCATTTTTAAAAAGTCTCTAAGACACTTTTCTGGATTCTGTCAATAATAGCATTTCAGTAATCCCCAGACCAACAAACTATTGACGACAGCCCCTCATGAAATGCTTTTGAAATTTCCCATAGACTTGTGAAATATCACGTTATTCCTAGATGTTTGAAATACCCTTTCCAGACTAAGCTGCCTCACTTTATGGTCGTGTTGCTCCATAAATTCTTGACTCTTAGCTCTCTGAAATTTAAATCAAAGTAAAACAAAACCAATGAGCACTTTGAATTTATCCATTAACTTATAAGCAGTTGTATTTATGTGTAATCTGCTTATTTTAGCCATCTGGGTAGTGGGATATATGATATGGGCAGATGAACATTTTTATTATAAGCAAAGAACCTGTTTATTAAAGTTTACATTAACCTGGAAACATCTTTATGGAAAGAGATTCTACTTTATTCAGTATTTTAAAATATTTTGGAAAAACAGCACTTTCTACTCTGACAAAAAGAGTGACTTAGTGAGGTCCTCAAACAAAATACAATCCCCTTTTTCTTGTCAAATGATCCTAATAAGCTATGTGTCATATAGAGTAAGTTCTTCACAAATAAGCTTCCTATTGCTAAACCAACGTATTGTTTAAGGGGAAAATGTCACCCACAAAACAATACCTCTGCCTTAAGGGAAAATAGAAAACTAGATAAATTAGGGAGGGTTATTAGATTATAATAGGATTCACAGCTATGTTTCTTGGAATTATGGGCAACCATAATCCGTTTAGGTTTGCTTCAATCTATCGTTAGCCACTTGAGCAAGCTTTGATGGGGAGGGGTGAGAAAGTTTTAGTCTTATGAGTCATTGCTTGGTGAAGTCTCAAAATACGACGAAACGTTTTTTCTCTAGCAGTGCGGTTAGCAAGTAAAACCAACACATATGAAACAGCAGAATAATTAAATGCAGAACTATCTTACTGGGAGGAGTGAATCTTTTTTAGATATATGTTTAAGCACACATTGATGCTTATGCTTTTGATCACTATTTTAAACATTCAAAAAGATGTAGAGAATGAAACAGTTATAAAGAATATGGTACCTGTCTACCCACTACTCAGTTTAAGAAATAAAACATGACTGTGTTTCCTCCTGATCACATTTCTCTTCCTTTCCCGAGAGGTAACCTTGCTCCTGCTCATTTAATTTTCAGCTTCTTAGCATGGTGATGCAGCACTTGACCGATGGTTGGATAAGGTTTTAGTTAGATGGAGGTACAGAAGGGGGACATCCCTGGTATGTGTGTAGTGGAGGAGAGACCAGAGGTAGAGTAGCCATTCGTTCTGCATTCCCTTGAATAAATATTAAATTCTTATGCTGTGAAAAGTACTGTGTTGGATGCTATTTGAGATGGGTTATCAAGCATAGGTCCTTTCTTCTTGGAGGCTTAGAGTCTGGTCAGGGATTAAAGACCTATATATACAGAGTAACTATAGTACAGGGGTGGGGGAGTAGTGTTGACTAATCCAAGCTGTGTGACCAGTCGGGTGCAGATGGAGGTGCTGTGCCGGGAAAGACTTGCTTGGAGTACTATGCCTTGATTCACTTGTTGGCAAAGTATAGGATGGAGTGGGGCAGGAAAGGGACTAGAGTCAGGGAGAATGGTTAGAAAATGATTTCAGTAGTTAAGTGAGAGAATAAGATCTCAAATTAGAACAGGGGCCTCCCTGGTGGCGCAGTGGTTGAGAGTCCGCCTGCTGATGCAGGGGACACGGGTTCGTGCCCCAGTCCGGAAGGATCCCACATGCCGCGGAGCGGCTGGGCCCGTGCGCCATGCCGCCTAGCCTGCGCGTCTGGAGCCTGTGCTCTACAACGGGAGAGGCCACAGCAGTGAGAGGCCCGGGTACCGCAAAAAAAAAAAAAAAAAAAAAAAAAAAATTAGAACAGGATCAGGAAAAAAGTGATACAGGAAGATTCCTGAGGAATTGCAAGGATCTGGAAGCCGTAAGAGACAAAGATGATGACATCAGGGTTTTGAGACTACATTAACCAGACACTAGGAGAGAGGGACCTGTCCATTTTGGTTTGAGTTCAGTTTCGGGCATGTTGAGTTTGAGGTCTGGGCACATCTAGGCAAAAGTGTCCAATGAACAGTTGGAAAAATCAAACTGGGGCTTAAGGAAGAGCTCAGGAGGTAAATTGAGCAGCCTTTTACTTAGAGGGAATGTGATGAGATTAGGTGCATTACACTAGGGAAAAGGTCATTGAGAGAAGAGACCTGAAAACCTTTGGTATTTTATTTTTGAGCTGTGAATAAGGTGGAAGAAGCACCAGCAAAAGGGTAGAAGAACCCACAAGACCACACAGTACCCATGGGTTTCCCCTCTGAGTGTCTGATGTGACAGTTGCCACTTTCTTCCTTGCAGAGCAGAGTATCTGCCAAGGTCAAAAATTTACAGGAAAATCAAAAGAGGAGATGGGGCATGAAAAGAGAGTTACTGTGCCTAATAGTTTTAGGAGGCTTGTGAAGGTGAATGAGTTTAAGTTGTACGTATGTGATAAGGAAATGGAGTTGGTGAGGTTATCTTTTCCGCCTAAGAAGCTGAGCAAGTAAGGGAAGCTGAGAGATCAGTTAGTAGGGTGGAGGGAGTCTGCGACTATGGTTTTATTTATTATTTTTATGAGAAGGGAGAATTTAGTACAATTGAAGACTTAAAGGTTCTACAGGAGTGGGACATGGACTTCTAGGTACCTCTAAGACCCTTGCAGAGGGTCTGTGAAGTCACAGCTCTTTGCATAATAACACTAAGATATTTCCATTTCTTTTGCATTGACAGTTGCAGTGATGGTGCAAGGGCAATTGTTGGTAAGACTTCTGATGCCTTAATACACGTTAAAGTAGGGGCTCCTGCTATTCTAGGGCTACATGTGGTTTTTTTTTTTTTTTTTTTTTTTTACCAACACCCACTTGCAGCAGAAATAATAATTCACTGAAAAATGTCCTTGATGAAGCCCTAAAAATAATGAATTTTAAGTCTTGACCCTTGAATACCCATCTTTTAAATATTCTGTGTGATGAAATGGGAAGTCCGCAGAAAGCAACGTCCACTGTGTGCTGAAGTATGATGGTTGTCTCAAGGAAAAGCCCCTGTGTAATTGTTTCAATTGCCAGCTGAACCAGCCTTTCTTTAAAAAAAAAAAAAAAAAGAACATCATTTTTACTTGAAAGTACAACTGACAAATCAGGGTTATTCAGAATTGGGTATTTGACATGTTTCCTCGAAAAGGAACAAAATGAACACCTCACTTCAATTAAAAAAACAAACAAAAAATCCTGACAGGGATTACTTGCCAATGATACAATTTGACCTTTCGAATGAAAATTAGGTTTTGGGGAATTTGCATCTGTCACAAAAAGCTTGATGGCTTCCCAAGACTTTTCTGTTGAGATCTGTGGTGATGTTAATGAATGTGATATTTTGGTGTTGTATAATAAAATGTGTCAACACTTGCAAGATCTGCAAAACCAGTATTTTCCAAATGACCCAGTGCATGATGTTAGAAAATCTTGCATGGGTAAAATCCATTTGAAGCATAAAACAGACCATTGGATTTTACTGTAACAGAGTACAGAAAGTTCACTGATTCAGATTCAGATCAACATTGGAACTAACCTTTAAGAAATTGCTACTTGTCAGATTGGGGAGGTGTCAAAGAAGAATATATGTAATTAACTGGAAAGGTTCCTCCCTTTCCCAACTATTCAATACATTGCTCTCTAAAGCCACAATTCTTCACATGCTTCAACCCATAGAACCTATCACAACAGATTGAATGCAGAAGTAGACATTAGAATCCAACTGTCTTCTATTAAATCAGACCTTAAAAAGAATTTGCAAAAATGTAAAACAATGCCATTCTTAACTTTTTAAATTAAAATACGGTTATTATTAAAAATATTATTTGTTAGTGTAATTTTTATTAACCTAAAATGGATTAACATAGATTTTCACATTCTTAGTTTTAATTTCAAACATGCTAAATATCAATAGACATAACCCATATAAGGCCAAGCTCTTTGGAGTTCTTACTTTTTAACGGTGAGCTCTGATACTAAAAGATTTGAGAACCACTGGCTTAGAGGAAGGAAAAGAGAGGGAGAAAGTAAAAATAGGTGAGAAAATTGATTCACAGACTAATGGTTATCTAGACTGGAGAGGATGAGGACTTAAAGCGGCAGTGTGACTGAAGAGAAAAAGGCGAATTCAGGAAACATTTTGAAACAGGAAATGGTAAGATTTGGTAACAATTTCAGTAGGGGATGCATGAGATGAAAAGCCTAAAGATAACTTATATGATAACTATGTTTTGGTATTCCAGACTAGAAACCGGTTATTGACAGAACCAGATCAGGTTCATGGATAGATGCTCCTCTGTAAATAGTATTTTTGGAAATTGAAGGAGGAGGGAATGGCGATGCCTTAGGAGAAGGAGTAAGCAGAAAGAAACAGGAAAATGTTTGTGGAGTAGAAGGCAAGGAAGGCAAGAGGTTTAGCAAGAAGCAGGTCCTAGACAGGTAGAGGCAGAGGCAGGGATTTAACATCAATCAAGGCTGTGTCTCACTTAACAGACTTGATTCAGAAGTACTGTCTTGGAAGCTGATGTTAAGTCAGTGGTTCATGGTTACATGCTAGTGAATAGCCAAGCGTCATCAACAGTGCCCAGCGCTCTGTTGAGTCTGAGGAGACTGAGAGTGGAGAAAAGGCTTCTCTTGACAGCATTATCACTGGTAATCCCCAGGCACTTCCAAGGTTCTAATAGCGTCTGGCTTTAAAGAAGGCAGAATGATTATATGGGAAATGAAAGCAGTTAAGTGTGGGCCAAGTTGGAACAGTTTGATAGCAGGAGGGGATTTGTTGTCTTGAAGGAATAGTGAGTTCAGAAAAAGTTAAATTAAGGCAGAAAAATTCTAAACAGAAAACTATTTTTTTTTTCCAGAAAGAGAAATATATGCACATTAAATATAGAAGGGGGGCTTCCCTGGTGGCGCAGCGGTTGAGAGTCCGCCTGCCAATGCAGGGGACACGGATTCGTGCCCCGGTCCGGGAAGATCCCACATGCCGCAGAGCGGCTGGGCCCGTGAGCCACAGCTGCTGAGCCTGCACGTCCGGAGCCTGTGCTCCACAACGGGAGAGGCCACAGCAGTGAGAGGCCCGCGTACCGCAAAAAAAAAAAAAAAAAAAAAATATATAGAAAGGAAGCCATGAAAACAGAAAATGAAGTAATAGTGAGAAAGTGGGCTCTTGGTGTTAAAATTGGTAGAAATAATGACCAACTTTGGTACAGTGTTTTATCTCAAAGATATTCGGCTCATAAGATGTTTCTCACATTTGTTTTGAGCTTCACAATCTTTAAGAAGTAGGTGATGGCCACTTCCCTGATGAGGAAATTGAGGTTTAGAGAGGCTCACGCTGAAAGGGATCCAGAATAGCTTTAGTGTGGGGAAGTCTTTTCCTCTGAGCCTGTAGGGGGGGAGGGTGAGGGGATGGTTATTAAGGGGACAGATAGGTTTGAAATTAGGATGGAGCCAATCACCTTGTGGACTGTACCTGGATGTTGGCACCCCAGATGTGATCTAACAGGTGTGAATAGGTAAAAAGAGCCAGGCAGGGAGTGATCAAAGAAATTCCCTTTGCCTTTCTCCATGTGATTATTCCACAGTGGCGTAATAGCAAGGATTTCATGAGAACTTATTGGGAGGAATATCGCTCTCCACTTACTTAACGGGTTCCTAGGGAGTGTGAGGCCAGATACTCTCTCACCTCCAGCTACAGTCATCATAAGTTCTTTGGCTATTTAAATCTATGAGATGTTAAAGCATTGCTAAGAGATGAGGTCTTTCTCTCCAGCCCTTATCCCACTGCTGTGGGGTAAGGTACACCCATTATTGATGAGTGATTTAATATTAACTACACAAATGAAAATAGACTATCTAGAGTATCCCATTGAATTTTGGTTTGGGAGTCGTTCTGGAATCCTTAGCTCAAAGAAAATCCTATCTGACTGTTCAAATCTCAGTATTTGGTAATTGACTGTGGAAGGACAAATACATTTCCATTTCACAGTCGAGTGTATCAGTGTGTGTTCCCAGGCAACTCATCTCCCCCAAAATGGCACTGTCACACTTCACCCAGGGGTCCTTCTGCCAGAATGAAAAGTTCAGCGAGAGACACTCTGTGCATTAGGGAAGGAAAGATGCGGACAGCTTGACGTGGATTAAGGAATTCAGACCAAAGGCGACTTCTGAGGGGAAGGTCACTAGGATGACATTTTAGTAGAAAGAGTAATATGAAAAGACAGTTGGGAAGCTTCTGGAAGAAAGAAAATTGTAGTGGCTTAATGGATGCCAAAACTGCAATAAAGAACATCTGTCCATTCCTCCCAAACCTGGGTAGATTTTTGGAATGTTGGTAGCGACAAAGACCAGATTGAACAGTTAAGAGAACAAGTTAATGATGAATTTGGGCATCTCTTGTCTCTTCAGGAGACTGGAATGGCCACTGCTCCCCAACTTGTCTGAAGGGGGGAAGTTTAGATGACTAGTTGTCTTTGAATTTATACACACACACACACACACATATGTGTGTGTGTGTGTGTGTGTGTATATATACAATGATATGCGTATATAAAATTATTATTTTCTTAATGAAAACCTTGACAATCTGGGGTGAATCTGCTGCCTCCGGCCCCCCTCCCACCCAGGACCTACACAGGATGCGGGTCTCAGAGTGAGCCATTGGCTGTGGCCCTGTTTGTAGTCAGGGTAAATTTCGTGACGGCAGCTGCCAACTGGGAGTAGTTTTTGGCTCTCTCCCCAGAGTGTTTCAGGTTGAACCAGAAGCTAGACATTCTGGGGCAGGTCACAATTGGGAAGCAGTGTAGAGATTGTTTTGAAAAGAAAGTGGGGTGTGGAGTAGAGAAAGTGCTGAGTACTGGCCCCTCACCCACTTCTTCCCCTTTCCAGCTGCATCCTGTTCTCTCCCTCCCGTCCAGCTGCCACACCTAAGATAAAGTAGCTGCCCTGCCTGAGCCTTGGGGCAAGGGAGGGCGGCACTGATCCTGTTCTGAAGTGGTCCAGCCCTTGGGTGTGCCTGGGTCATGCTGATTTGGTTTGGTTCCTGGTTTCCTTTCCCCAGTGCCCATGTACCTTAAGAGTCAAAATGTGGTTGGAGATCTCTGGTGGGAAGGGACCTTCTGTAGAGTGGCTTTGAGGGTGTGGTTGACCTGCCCTGGGGTGGCTCCCTTACCCCTGTCATTGTTTTGGGGCCACTGCTCCTTCGTGTTATGGGTTTATCTCAAATGATCCAGAAACATCAGGGCTCTTTTAACCCACAACGATCAAGCCTTGGTTATTTTATCTCTGCAGTATTCTAGAGCAACTGAAAACTGTCCAAGCTGGGAAAGAGCTCTTCTTCTCACCCTAAACATTGGGAGCTTTTGAGAGCAAGCCAAGGGGTGGGGTACTTTTCCTTCCTTGAGGATACAGTCAGCCTAGTTCCTCTTACAGCTGCCATCCTGGGAGCATGACTTAGCAAAACTCATAATGTGGGTGAGTATAATACAGATGGTCTTCTCAGCTCTGCTTATGTTGATTTTTGTAGTTCCTTACAAAAGGCAAAGTTAGCATTGAACTTTGGTGTTGATGTTGTAGCTCAAAAGTAATATCTCGAATTTGTTCTTTCCTCATTTTATTTTTCTGTGACCTGTTACCTATTATCTGTAGATTTCCACATCCAGGGAAAATTGTTCATGAAGGTATGGATCTAGGTACCTAGACAATTAACAAAAAACAACAACACATTAAGATGAACGACTATTACGGGTTGTATGTTGTTCTTAAGCTCTAACTTTTGTAGGCACAGTTAACTTGATACGTTATTTCATTCCCTGATGGATGCTGACTTAAAACTGTAAGAGCTATTAGAATGATGTGAATATCATTTTGTCCACCAAAATTAAATTCCCTTAGGCTTTGGATGCAAGATTAATCTGCAGCTCAACATTTAAGTCAAGTCCAACAATAAAATTATCTCGAGTGCACCAAGCAAGATGACCAGGCTTAGGGCATCCAAACATGCCCTGTGACCTTCAGGTGGAACGTGCTTCCAACCTTACTGTGGAGTGTGCTGAGAAGACGACCCCTTTTTCTGCACCTCCCCATGGACAGCAGGGTGTACTACCGGGTCCTGTCTCTTGGGACACAGTTCACTGGGACTTAAGATCTTTGTTTCAAGGTGGATCCCTGATGATTGACCCTTGGGTTGGAATTCTGGTTTTGACTTTCACTCCTAGGGGGTGTGCACAGGAAGTTTCCACTGAAGTGGTCATGCCTCTTTCTTGTTAAATGAGAGCTTGCATTTCAGTCCCCCTCTGCCCCCACATCTAATAGCTCTGGCAGCATGCCACTTGGATTTTACTTTATTTCAGCCTCCTGTTGGCATTGGACACACTGTGCTCTTCAAGAGTAAGAGGAGTAGGCCTTTTTCTGCCTTTGGTGTCTGAAGTACCCATTTTTCATGCCATGGAAGTAGGAATTGCCATCAGAAAATGACACCGTGTCTTCTGATTCGGGTCAACAATTTCACCCTTTGCACTTGGAGTTTCTCTTTTACTGTTTGCTTAACCTGTCACAGTCTCTTAATTAGAATGTATTGCTGGCGGACAGGCAGCATTGTCAAACTTTGTGCGTTTTATAAAAATACGCAGAAGCACCAGACAGGCAGCTGTAATGCCAACTCCTCCAGATGCGATACTGAAATTCCAGAGAGGGGTGTCTTTCATTGTTTTTTCTTTCTTCCAGAAGCAAAGGCCGATAACGAACCGAGCTGTTCGCCAGCAGCTCAAGAACTGTTGACAAGGCTGGGATTTTTACTGGGAGAAGGGATTCCAAGCTCCACACACATCACCATTGAAGAAAAAAACGAAACCATGGTAATGCCCGAGGAAGACACTGCATGTCATACCTGCTCAGAGGATGAATGAAGGCATGACCGTCTTCCCCCCTCCCTGAGTGGGGAGGTCATTGTTCGGGCCAAATGAGTCTGGGCTGCTGCGTGTTGAAATGCATTTCAACAGTGTGTTTGTGAATCTTTGTAGTTGAGGTTGGGGCGGTGAGGAGAAGCAGAAGGGTGTAGAATTTACGAAAATGTCCACATTAACCTGATCAGCACCCGGAGAAGAGTAGCGGAGTGAATTAAAGCGGCTGAGAGAATTCCTTAGTAACGACACTACTTTTATCTTTATAGCACCGTTCTTCTCATCTGGCTGCTTTGGTGTACGCTTTCCTGTGCATTTTTATCCGTTGAAATTTTGGAGGGTCAGTGGGGTGAGGAAAAGATTTATAGGAGATTATATATAGAGACAAAATAAAATGAGATCAAATGGTCCATCTACGGAGGAGCACTCCCCTTCCTAGGGAACAGCAGCCTGCCACATCTGAGATGAGAAGTGTACGTCTGAATAGCAACGAGGGGCCGGAGCCTCTGCCCCCTGCGAGGGTCTCAGGGAGGGTGTCATGCATTGATTAAGATCGCAGTGGCCACCCGTCTCCTTCCCCTGATCGCAGAGCCCATAAATCTTAAGGAATTGAACCAGGTTGCAGTGCTTGTGAAACATTACAAAAACAGAATTCCCAGATTTAACGCACAGAGGTCAAAGAACCCATTTGTCTTCTGCAGACGTTAAATGAAAGGAAGTCTGCCTGTTTGCTATTTCTGCTCTACTAAATGCACATTCCCACTAAATTATTTCTAAGACTGCCCTTTTAAGAAAAAAGAAGATGGCAAAGTCGGGGGAACAGAACTAGGAGATTTCTCTTTTAAATGTTGGAAGACCGTATATATTAAGATCCCTAGATTTGAAGAACAAAACAAAACTGTTTTCCATTTTCTGGTTTGTAGTTTCATTGTTTCAGCATCAAAAACAAAGGGATGTGTAGCTGCGCTAACTCCTCCTTCCCTTCATCTTCCAGTGCACAGCTCTGAGCCAAGGCATCAGTCCTTGCTCCACACTTACAAGCAGTACCGCGTCTCCTAGCACCGATAGCCCCTGCTCAACCTTGAATAGCTGTGTCAGCAAGACGGCAGCCAACAAAAGTCCCTGTGAGACCATTAGCAGCCCTAGTTCCACCCTGGAAAGCAAGGACAGTGGAATCATAGGTAAGAAGCTCACTCCTCGGTCATGTGCTGGCTCCGTGTGTTTCAGCCAGAGCGTTCACCAGGCACGTCTTAAGAGGGTTTTAGCATGCCTGGTTTCTGAAGGTCGGGCCTGCCCTGTCCTTTGCAGATAGCACCGGCTCCATGGACAGCTGAGAGGATGAAGCTTGGCTTTTACGTTCCTTGGTGTTTACTTTTATAACCCTGGGCTCATTTGGTAAAAAAGTTTTCCACATCAGGTCTGGCCTGTGAAGTTACAAAAACCTTCCCTCCTCACTGAGCAATTCTACTTGATGGGGATCGGGTCTGGATAGGACACACCATAGGGCAAGGAAACCCCTGCATATTGAGAAGTCTTCCCAGCTCCGTCTCAAGGTCACTGATCTCCCACGTATTTCTGGGTGTTTGTTCTTTAGTTTCTTATAACAGCATCTGACCACTGTTCGGAGGCTAGGAGTTTCTAAGGAAACCTAACTGCCCCCACACACCCACGCCCATACCCACAAAGTAGGTGTGCTTGTGCTGAGCTGAGAGTCTGGAGACAGAGTGTAGTCCTGACCCTTAGGCTGCTTGACTAGGTGACTTGAGCAACATTTCATTGAATTCTTTGCACACTTCTTTCCTTCTCAAAGGAAATCAAAAGTAAGGCTTCTGATTAGGTCAGTAGTTTCTAGTCCCATGTTCACAATAGCATCGACCAGGGAATTTCAGAGCCCTTGTTTTTACATACCATCCCAGACAGAGTGCATTCGCATTTCTGCAGGAGGGCCTGGGCACCTGTGTGTCCCAGTCTGCAGCCTGGTGTCTTTTGGGGGAGCTGTTCAGGTCTCTTGTGTGCTGAGGCCATGCTGCTGTCTGACACCAGTGCTCTCCGGCACAGCTCAGCCCCTCCCTGTTGCCCAAGTGATGCACATATCTTTGAGGGATATTTTATGTTTTATGTATGGAACCAAATGCAGTGACATTTGAGCTTTGTTTTCTCCAGTCGCCTGCAATTTCTTTCAAGTGTAATTTGAAAAACCCAGCTCTGCAGGTTCATCCAGTTTTATTTTGGCGATTGCCCCAGAAGATCTGTGAGATGCCTAGGACTGGGTAGTGGGCTCTGTGAGGGGCCGGTCAGCACGAGGAAGGCAGTGTCTTCCCTCAGTTTTCACTTGGATCAGGATCTTCTATGGGTTTTTGTTTCCTTTTTGTTTGAATTGTCTCAGTGAGATATAATTTGCATACCATAATATTCACCCATTTAAACCATTGAGCGGACTGTGTTTATTCAGTACTGTGCAGCCATCACCACAATCTGATTTCAGAATATTTTTACCACTTCAGAAAGAAACCCTGTACCCTTAGAAGTCACACCTCGTTTCCCCGCACACCCCAGCCCTACTCAACTGGTAATCGACTTTCTGTCTCTACAGACCGGCTAGCTCATTCTGGACATTTCATGTGAATGGTGGGTTGTGGTTTCTGTAGCAGGTTTGAATTCTTTTCACTCAGCTTCAAGCCCTTCCAGTGAGCTTATTCTGCTAATTCCCCTTTCTCATCTCACTCTGCTTCCCCACCTGCTGTTTTGTCTAACAAATTTTTCCCAGTGTTACCTCTGTTTTCATGCCCCGTCTCTCTGAGCTGCCCACCCCCGAAGGATCTCTGGTATTAATTCTGTGATAGCCAGATGACTTTCTTTTTTTTTTTTTTTACAAATTTTTTATTTATTTATTTTTGGCTGCTTGGGGCCTCCGTTGCTGCGCGCGGACTCGCACTGTTGTGAAGAGCCGGGGCTACCTTTTTGTTGCGGACTTTGAGCTGTGGTGGCTTTAGCTGTTCCAGATGACTTTCTTTACAGCATTCTTAGCCTTCTGCAATGTCCTCTCCTCCTCAGTTTGTCCTCCTTCAAGAAATTGGCTAGTGCTACAGATTTTTTTTTTTTTTTTGGACAGCGTTTTACTTCTTATTCTGTGTTCTGGCCTTGACATCTCATGCCTCTGATTATGGCCAAGCCAATTTCTTGTTTTGACAGAAACCTTTTCAGTGACAGAAAACTACCCTCATTCATTCATTCATTCATTCTCACTCTGTCTCTTTCTCTCATTGAGAGATTGCTGCTATGTTAAAGGTGTTCTAAAGAGGGAAAAGAAAAGGTGCTGGTTGGTTTTCTGCATTGTCAGTGAACGACTGAACTGCAGGAGTATTGAGGCTCTTAATTAGTACTTAATACAGTCCCTGCTGAGCCCAGACCAGTTAGTCCCCCTATTACATGCTCTCCGTAGCATCTCAATATTTTCGATTTGCTTATTTTTTTCTTTTTAATTTTTTTTTCTTTTATTTTATTTTTGGCTGTGTTGGGTCTTCGTTTCTGTGCGAGGGCTTTCTCTAGTTGCAGCTAGTGGGGGCCACTCTTCATCGCGGTGTGCGGGCCTCTCACTGTCGCGGCCTCTCTTGTTGCGGAGCACAGGCTCCAGACGCGCAGGCTCAGTAGTTGTGGCTCATGGGCCTAGTTGCTCTGCGCCATGTGGGATCTTCCCAGACCAGGGCTCGAACCCGTGTCCCCTGCATTGACAGGCAGATTCTCAACCATTCCGCCACAAGGGAAGCCCCTCGGTTTACTTATTTTTGTTTTGTTATTTACTTTTGTCTCCACATAGTTAGGGGGTCTCATTTATCTTATTCTGGCTATCTGCTGGGCTCCTAGCATGGTGTTGGGCATGAGAAATTAAGGAAAGAGAATTGTGGCTACTTACCAAGTTGCATTGCAGGAGGCAGTGGTTTAGTTGGTTTCTAAGGAAGCTATGTGGGGTTCCCATTCCAAGTTGGCATTGTCCAGTCTTTTCATGTCATCTGTATTTTAAGTTGTGTCTTGTCGTTAAAGTTAAATGACCCATTTCATGTCATTGAGGCTGTCCTTCCTTCCTTGACTCAGTCAACATGTTCCCTTAACTCGGCTGAACAGGAAGAATGGCAACGATTGAGATGAAAGTGGGAGGAACCGGGAAGAGGTTCCTGAGTCCCTCTTTCAGCAAAGACCCCCTGCTTCATGCGACTGTGCTTCGTGCCCGGTCACCTGATCTCCTGCAGGGAGCGAGGACCATAGGTGGCCGAGAGTGAAACCCTGTGCTGGCGACAGTGTTTCTCTGTTCTCTCTCCTTCAGTGACCTGCAGAATTAGAACCTGTTGCCAAGGGACACATTGGAGGTGTGGTAGGGAGGAGAAGGAAAAACAAGCATTTCATCCCCAGGCAGACTTACCCACAGCTCTCTGTGAAGAGGTGGGCGTGGCAGGGCCAGAGGAGGGACGAGCTTCCTCCTGAATTCAGTACAGGGTACGCAGGTTCCGTTGCCTCTTCAAGGAGCAGGGATCTGTGACTCAGTTGTGGTTCTGTGATTGCTGGGGGGTGGGCAGTGACGAACATGTCTGTTTTTATAAGGTGTAGCCTTTGGGCATCTTAACTGTTCCACAGAGTAAAATATTCAAGAACACAGTGATCCCATTGGGCACCGATGAAGGCAAGATATCTTGGCTTCCTGCTTTGGGAGGCCCTGCAGCTGCTTGTAAAACAGGCTGGTTAAGATTCATGTTCCGGATTACACAGGGCCTGGAGAAGGGAGGAAGAGGCTTTCCATTTAATTTTCCATTTGAAGTTGTTTGAGATTTATCAACCCATGGAGCTCAGGTTGGAGTGGCAGAGGTTTGGGGGTGGGCTGACGTAAAGAGCACACAGCTGCCGTGACATAGCAAGCTTTGGGGAAGCTGTAGGCTCCCATCCAGGGCTCAGACCAGAGCTCCACGTACAGTATTAGCACAGTTTATTTAGGGGAAATTTCTAACAATGCTAACCCATCCTTAAAAATTCCTGGGCCTCCCCCTTACTATTCAAGGTGACTTCCTTCATGATGATTCTATTCAGTCTAAATATTTTTGCCCAACAGATGCCGTGAAGGGACGTTTGTGTTCCCACGTGCCCAGACAGCCTTCTCAGGCTGCCACAGGGTGCCCTGCCTGGGTTCTGTTTCTACTGGTTTTGATTCATTTGCAGGTGAAGAGAATTTCCTTTTGGAATTGCTTAGTAGGAGAAAGGGCAGGCTAATGACCATGAGAGGAATTTATTTGGGCCCCTTCCAGTCCCTCTCTGTGGAGGCCAAGGCCTAGCAGGGCCCCTCTCCACCCCCTGCCCCATGTTCACGGTGTAATGCAGAGGGGAGTCCCGCTGCATCCTATTTCAGGAGCTCCAAGTTCTTCCAACATAATTTTTTTTTTTTGCGGTACGTGAGCCTCTCATTGTTGTGGCCTCTCCCGTTGCGGAGCACAGGCTCCGACGCGCAGGCTCAGCAGCCATGGCTCACGGGCCCAGCTGCTCCACGGCATGTGGGATCTTCCCGGACCGGGGCACGAACCCGTGTCCCCTGCATCGGCAGGCGGACTCTCAACCACTGCGCCACCCGGGAAGCCCTTTTTTTTTTTTTTTAAAGTAAAATTCCTTACTCTTTACATAATAAAATCATTGGCATTACCTAGAAGTTAGTGTCTGATTTTCAAAGCTGCAATGTGAAAACCTTCTAAATGTGACAGCAGCTGTACTCAGTCGCCATGAAGCAGCTTTTTAATTATTTGCTTTGAAAAGGAAGACTTTATAAAGAAGTAGCATTTAAAGGCATTTCCTCCATGGTGGAAAGAACATTTTTTCTTAGTGACACTCCCTTGAATATAACTTGCTTCCAATTGTTACAAATGGAAATTGTAGACTATTAATCCCAGCTTAGAAAAAAATTAAGTAGGGCAGACCTGCAGGCTTGATTCCAGACCACCATAACAGAGCAAATATCGCAGTAAAGCGAGTCACACAAATTTTTTTGTTTTTTAATGTGTATAAAAGTTGTACTGTAGTCTGTTAAGTGTGCAACAGCATTATGTCTAAAGAAAAAAGTGTACTTACCTTAATTAAAAAATACTTTATTGCTAAAAAATGCTGACCATCATCGGTGCCTTCAGCGAGTTGTAATCTTTTTGTTGGTAGAGGATTTGAAATATTTCGAGAATGACCAAAATGTGACACATAGACATGAAGTGAGCAAATGCTGTTGGAAAAATGGCGCCCTTAGACTTGTTCAATGCCGAGTTGCCACCAACCTTCAATTTGAAAAAAACCCAATTTCTGTGAAGTGCAATAAAACATAGTATGCCTATATGTGTATTCATTGGAATCTGTGTGAAAACCAGTCTGATTAAAAAAAAGAAAACATCACTGAGAATAGCGGGCTTTAAAGCACTTCTTGATTTAAAGATACTGTTTAGTTTTTGTTTATGTCCATATCATGTTCAGTATTTTATGTGTGTGTGTATTTATTTCAGAGAAATGGGCTATTTATTTAGGGAGAAAGAGGATGGATGTTGGATGAGGAGAAACAAAACTCAGCTTTCCTATCAAGATTTAAAACAATAATAAATCCTTCCTATCCATTAATGATAGAGGTGCCCAGGAGAAGGATTTCCAGGTAGCAATTTAAAAAATTCTGGCAGAGAGAGAGGCCATTGAAAGTCAGTCCTGCCTTCCATTTCCTTTCTCTGCCACCTGCTTGTACCTGCTGACATTTATAATCTCCCAGTGGCTTTCATAGCGTGTTGGATGGGTTTCCTTCTGAAAGTTGGTGTTAGGACAGCCCCATGAAGGGAGGGGAGGGAGTTCTGAGTGGAGGACAGCCACATCTCACCTCTCACCCCACCATCTCCTGCACTGGGTGTGTCTTCTCAGCAGATCAGGTGTGTCTCCACCTGCCCTGCTGCCCCACACCTGAGCCACCCGCATTCCACCAGGCCAGGTAGCTTTCAGGATGATTAAGTGCTCAGAATTTTAAGAGGGTAAAGCAAGAACTCAGGCTTTTCCTGCTGCCTTTCCCCTTTCTCTGGGGGGGGGAGCGGGGGAGGGAGCTTACATTTGCTCTCCCCCTGCTCACTTTGAAGCTGGGAGGCAGGTATACATTTTTTTAATTAATTAATTTATTTGTTTTATTTTTGGCTGTGTTGGTATATATTTAGGCAGGGGAATTACCTTCACAGGAATATTGCTCCTGCAAAAGTGGCTTGCAGTGAAATACCGGACACTTGATTAGCATCCTTGCTGGAGTTTGATAATATTTGTTCTTCTGCCCAGCTGCTTAGGACATGAAGAAAAGTTACCCATGGGCTGGCTTCTATCTTCCTGCATCTCTCTTCTCTGCCTTCCTAGGCTTGTAAAATGAAAGTGATTCTAGAGGTAGCTTTAGCCCTTTTATTTCCTGGACTTTGTGTCCCAAGGGAGGTGATCAGATGCAGAGAGAGGCACACAAAGAGGAATTAATTGTACTTTATTTTCCTTTTTAACTTGTTGTAACTCCTGTCCTTTTGATTTTATGCTAATACTGCTTTGTTGCCACCTGTCTTGCCCTGCTTGCTACTAAATTGAAATGCTTTGAAATTGATTTGGTAATAACTATTTAGAGTGTTTCAAATCTGTGTTACTATTCATTTTGCTACACTGCCTGCAATTTAAAAAATCATCCTTAATTATAGAAGCTTTTTAATCTCTTGGGTGAAGGAGGAAAATTTGCTTTTACATATATAATTTGGTAACGTACTTAACATGGGAAAGGAGTCCTTGGCGGTGATGCGAGTTAGCAAAGCGCTCGCTATACTTGTATTCAGACCGCGGTTGGATTCTCCGGGCTGTTTTGTCGGAAGCATTTATTGGCACCGACTGCACACCAGGAGCACGTTTTTTTCAGTACTGGGACAACAGAGATAGGCACAGTATCTACTTTAAAACTTGTTTACCTGTGGAACCAAAGAGTGGTCTCCTGCCCTTTGAAACTTGGGCAAGTTGTCACTAGCTGAAAAGGGTTTAAAACATGGCAGTGCCCTCTGATGGAAGGTGTATGCCGTAGGTGCATAATAATACTGACCCCTAATAGTGCCTTCTGCTTTTCTCTGGAAGAATCCAGAATTCTGTGGAGTCATTGGACTAAGTCAGAAGTGCCAGCGTCTAGGCCTTTGGTGTTCGGGTTATGCGAAGCCTTACGAGGACACCGTGTCACGTGCTGTTGCTAGAAAACTTCCTGTTGTTCAGGTCCGCAGGCTGTTCTCCGAGGCCGCTGCCTGCCCTGTCCCACTGAGTCTGGGCCATGTGGGGTGGGGCTGAGGTTGGAATGGTGTGGCCGAGTGAGGAGGCCTGTCCTCCCCTCCCCCACTGCCCCGCCCCAGCTGCCCACAGAGCGCTGCTGTGACCGCGTGGCTGTGGCTCGGGCCCCTGGCCTCGCTGCCTGTCACAGCAGAGTGCGCCTTGTGCACAGCCGTGAGCACTGAGCCAGAGATTTGGGACAGAGATCTGTCACGAGCCAAAGCACAGGGCCCTCGGCGGTTCCCCAGGGCTGGCCAGAGGAGCCACGCGCTGCTGTCCACGCAGAGTGGCGAGAGGAAGAGCCAGAGGTGACTCAGGCCACCCCCCCACCCCCACCCCCCGCCCCCATCCTGCCAGACGTGAGTGCCTTCGCTCGCCTTCCTGGGCTGCCGGAGGTGAGAGCAGCGAGCCTCAGACTTTGTTCCCTGCGGTTTGTTAGTATGTGGGTGGGGCAGAGGGAGAAGCACAGTCTGGCATTTCTGGTCAGAAGGTTCCCAGCAGGCTGGTTTCATCCTTGCAGTCTTCCCCCTTTGTCACTCAGGGAAGTCCAGAGTGTGGCACGGCAGCCTGAACCGTGTGAGGCGTGAGTACACAGCAGAGGAGTGCACAGCAGAGGAGTGCACCGAGTGCTGTCGGGTCCAAAGGACCAGGTGGTGGGCCCGTGGCTTCCTGGACCTGTCACTTTGATCTTGCCCCAGCCTCGGTGGGACGTTCTTCGCTTTCTAGAGTCGCTGATGATCTTTATGCAGTCGGGTCAAAGAGACAGTGTCTGCACTAGTTGGATTTTGCTTTTTTTACTCACTTCTTCCCTTCCTCCACTTTCATAAGCAGCCGGTCTACTTCTTTCTTGTTTGGTCTCTAATTCTTCGGTCCCGTGTTTTAACTTTTAGACTCTTCCCGTCAACCATTAAACTGGATATAGAAGCTGAAAGATGTTTGTTTGGGTTTTATTAGTGCTACTTTATTTTTCTTCAGTTGTATGGGGAGGAAAGCATTCTTGGGTCCTTATGATATACGAGGCACTTTACATATGCCCTTCTATCTAATTTTCTCTCCCAGGGAGAGAGTTTGGAACAGGACCCGGACATGATTAACACTATTATAATATTCACGTTAGCCACTATTGTTGTTCTTATTTCCTAGGGATATTTATTTATTTACATTTCATCCCTCCCTAGTGGATTTGAAATGCTCATAGGCATTTGCTAAAACAAGATTTTTCTTTTTCAGGGAAGGTATGAGTTGGGAAAGAGTGAGAGAAAAGATGCAGTCAGCAGTCAGGTTCATAAGATTTTATTAATTTTGCTTATAAGTGGGCAGAAAGTTTTAAGATTCCTAGTAACCTGTGTAAAGGGAGAAACACAATCAAACACACAAGATGATGTCAGTAAGGTAAGACAAAAATGTGCCCATTCCTAGTAGTGGGCCCAGAGAGACATACCCCCTTGTGGGTCCTCAAAAGAAGAAAAGCCAAAGTTTGAACCAAGCCCCTTGCACTTTTCACCTCTTGTCTTTTCCAGAGCTAAGAGAGAGAAGAATTTGGCTCTGTGTATATGTTTTGATATCAGTGGCCCTTAGTTTCTAAACAATTCTGGACTAATGCATTAGTCTATAATTATTAGTCCATCTATAATTAATCCATCTGTAATTCTATTAGTCCATCTATAATTCTGGACTAATACGTTAAATAGTCAATTTAATGTATTTCTATCTATCTATTTATTATTTTTGGCTGCATTGTGTCTTTGCTGTATGTGGGCTTTCTCTAGTTGCGGTGAGCAGGGGCTACTCTTCGTTGCAGTGCACGGGCTTCTCATCGTGGTGGCTTCTCTTGTTGTGGAGCACAGGCTCTAGGTGTGTGGGCTTCAGTAGTTGTGGCGCACAGGCTTTGTTGCTTCATGGCATGTGGGATCTTCGTGGACCAGGGTTTGAACCCATGTCCCCTGCACTGGCAGGCGGATTCTTAACCACTGCGCCACCAGGGAAGCCCCTTAATTTATTTCTTGATGTTCTTTTAAACCTACAACTTGATTTAGATCCCACCAAACTACTTACTGGGCCCTGGACTTTACTGTTTTTATTTGTTTTTTTTTAATTCTGTTTCAAGTGAACATGCAACATATGAAAGAACCTTCAATAAGCAAAGAGGGGATGAGGGAAAGTTGGGAAGGAGAAGGAGTCATTTTATTGCAGTGCCATATGTAGCCAAACGTTTAATGACTGAGTGAGTCTCTATCTCTGCTTCTCCCACCTCCCAGTCAGACTCCCTCCTGGCTGCTGTGAGCCCATGATTGGCCTCTCTCCACTAGCCCCTGCCCAGGGGCTGCTGTTTTTAACAAGGCAGATTTCATGAACTGCAAAATACTTTTTAGCCACAGATACTTTACAGAACTCCTTTTACATGTTGAGAATTGTACAAGGCAAAGGGAGTTTTAATACACACTGCATGTGCAGTCAAAAGGACTGGTATTGGACATACCACTAACTGTGTGTGTGTGTGTGTGTGAGTGAGAGAGAGAGAGAGAGAGAGACAGAGAGAGATCAGTTTCTCCCCAGTGTGTTTCCATGTCTATAAAGTGAGATTGATGGTTCTCAGCCTTTCCACCTCTTCTCTCGTGTTGTGGTGATCATGTATATGTCTTAACATAATTAGAAAGTGCTTTGGAGGTGGTATAGCCCAGTGCACTAGTAGGTCTGGTTAAATGTGCTGTTTCTACAGAGGAAGATAACCCCCTGTCCTTGGCTAAAAGGAATTTTCAAGTTACATGGAGAGTCGGAAGTAGTAGCACATGAGAATCAATGAGCAGCACCAAACCTAATTTAATACTGACTTGTAAGGCACAGCCTAACCTCGTAGCTTGGTAAAACTTAAGGCCTGATAAGTTGCTCATTTTACAGAATCCTGTGTGTTTGCAGAGTGACTGAGACCCAGCCTGAGTGATGATGACAAGTCTTAATTGATGAACACTGGCATCTATAATAGTTGAAGTCATAAGATGTTAGAATTTTTGAGTTGAGTTGTTAGGGAACTTTTCAAGATTATCCAGTCTCTGGAAAATGTCAAATGACACTGATTTTTTAGAGTTTTTTTTTTTAAAAAAAGAAACATCATAGTTAGGATGTTGCCCTGTGTGTGTTAAAACTTGAAGGTGACTGGGTTAACTTAATTAGGAATTTATTTCTGTTAGCTTGGAAGAAGAATAGGTATTTTTTGAGTAGCTTGTCATGTGTTATAAGAAATACTTTCCCTTTCTTGGAGACGTGGAGCTTCCCTCTTTGGTGTGCTTCCTGGGTCGTGTGGGAGAACTGGGGCCTTCATCTGCCCCACTGGATCTGCTTCAGAGCTGAACCGAGATGAAAGTTCACTGCTGGGGCTTCCAGCCGTCAGCCTGGGTCTGGTACTGGATCCCAGGGAGGAATGTTGTGAAGTGGGGCAATCTTAGTGGAGCATCTTTGGGGGAGGGCCCTGGCTTCAGAGTGCCTCACCTGCCTGCCTCTGAGAGGGCCCTGCTCAGTGTGGACTCTGGAACGCGTCCCTTAGTTGAACTTCTTGAGGACAGTGGGAGAGTCTCCCCCTTACAAACATACTGTAAACTAGTAATATCCTCCTTTTGAAATCGTGGCCCCATCTGGGACTTCTCTTCCCAGCTGCCTGGGGGACTTCGTCCTCTACCTGCTTCCCTTCCGCTCACTGCCACGACCTGAATGGTGCCACTCATCAGGGCCTGGGCACCTGTGGCTGTGCTGACAGAACTGGGCGTTCAGCCTGTCCCTGCATCCCGTGAGCCCTGACCAGAATGTCCCTGCCTACCTGCTGCTTGGGTTCCGGAAGCCCTGCTTCTGGTGCTGTCCCTGGTCACAGGGAGTAGGGAAGTCCCAGTTTCTGTTCCCACTGCTTGAGGTCTGAGTTAGGATCAGATCCTTAGGGGTTTGATTCTGAAGTGCTTGGCACTTCGGGAGAGCAAAGGAGAAAGAACATCACTCTGACATTGTTTGTTTTTCACCTTAAGAACGTGTGCCCCCAGATAAAACAGCCACAACATAAAAACCAGACCAGTCGCCCCACCCGCTTTCTGTAACTTAGGTGTTGGGGTAGCCTGGGAACCTAATGACAACATGCCTGCAGGAAAAGCTTTCTGAGTCCTGAGCACTGGACTTTTAAATGAAAATTTGGAACACAGTCACAGCTTATTAATAGGGTTATCATTAGTAACTAATTACCATTGAGGCAATAATCTCATTAATAAATTAGAGTATTCCTGTGATGCCCTTAGCACAATCCATGATATATACAGTAACCTTCAATAGATATCAACTGCTGCTATTACTACCACCACCTGCATTTTTAGGATGGAAAGAGTCATACTTAATATACATATGCTAATATGAATGATCCATTTAAAAACCACACAATGAAGACTGTGATCGATTCCAAATAGATAGAGGGATTAGTATTCATACGCGTGCTAGAAAACTTGGAAATGCTGGGAGTAATGACAGGTACCCTAAAGATGTGACAGGCCCATCTCAAATCAGCTTATGCTTTGGTTAGAGACATAATGTCAACAATCCTGAACCAATAACAGTGAGATTAAATGTAGTTTGTTCATTTGCTCATTCGTTGAATAAGCAAACATTTACTGAGCACTGAGTATGTGCTCAGAAAAGGAAGGGATCAGCTCGTGGTGAATCCTCTAAGGAGGCTTCAGCATGTAGAAGGGATTTTTAAACAGGGAGATAAGCAGTGGGTGGTAAGTCCAGCAGGAGCAAAGATAGTTTGAGAATTGGGACAGGATACCCTGCGGTCGGTCGCATCACAGGAGGAAATTGTTTTGTCCTTACTTCTAAACCATAAAGAGCGTTGTAAAAATAAACAAAACAAAACCCCTTCAGACCCTTTGATCCTAGATGACAGACTCTGTTGGAGCTAATTCACCAGCCTGCTGGTAAAGTGTGTATCGTCGGGGTATGTTGAAGAAGCAGCTTCATCCAGGCAGCTGGGTCCTGAATGCCCTCTGACCCTGTGCACTCCCATTTGAGTCTTGCAGTTAAGGGCCTGAGCTGCTGGGATCCAAATAAAGATCAGAGGACCTGGCCTCTCTTCTCAAGGACTCAAGCCAGTGTTGCTTGCAAGCGGATCACATATGGCTCAGCGTCTTTAAATCAGAAGCGGCTGTTTGTAGATGTGTGGAGCGAATGCTGCTGCTTTCCTTCGTCATATTCGTCCTCTTTTGCCAAGATGTTTCTCCATCCTGTTTTTCTTCGAAGAGGTTAAATTTTAATTCTGCCGTCAAGTGTCCCTTCCCATGCTTGCGTATTCCCGGCGCTGGTTACGTAGAGGTTTCCATTCTGAGCTGCTGAAGGAATAAAGTCACGTCAGCCTCTCTGGATCGTCTTGAACAGATGTTATAAAGTTTAATTCTAAGGATCAAATTTCTGCTTGACTTAATAATTGTGTTTTTGTTTTATAGATTTTTCTCCTGCAGCTCTTCTGTATTAACTGTTGTGCTGCCCTGCCCCCCTCTTTATACACAAATGTTATTAATTTGGGAAAAATACTTAAAGGTTCAAGGGAATTTAATGAGGTTTGAATTCTTTTGTGAGCAATTCATCTTTGTTAAAAGACAGGCTATATCATTTCCAAGTTACATAGATTTACTGTTAGCTCTCAGGCACTTTTAGACAGCTTTTTCATTATCTTCTTCTCAGAGTTTTCTTTTTCCTCCCCTGTAGAATGATTTAGCCGTTTATTTCCCCTGAAAAGCAACATTCTTCTAATTTACTAAAATACACTGTATGAAACATACTTTGATAAAAATCTGTGCGGGCCAGAAAGCTTTCCATTGATCATGGGGAAGGGTGTGTGCATGTGTGTGTGTGTGTGCGCGCGCGCGCGCACGCGCGTGTGTGTGTGTGTACTCTCAATGGCACCAGCAATTCCTGGCTTCCTTCAAAGTATTTTGGTCTCTCATTTCAGCCACGATTACAAGTTCATCCGAAAATGATGACCGGAGTGGCTCCAGTTTGGAATGGAATAAGGACGGAAGCCTAAGGTTAGGGGTACAGAAGGGAGTGCTTCATGACCGCAGGGCAGATAATTGCTCCCCAGTGGCAGAAGAGGAGCCCCCTGGGCCAGCGGAGAGTGTGCTGCCCAAAGCCGAAGCCTCAGTTGGAGATGGTCCGGTCCCTTATTCTCAGAGCTCCAGCTCGCTAATAATGCCACGGCCCAACTCAGTTGCAGGTAAGGCCACGCCTCTCCCTGGAAGGGTGATCTCACTGGGTCTGAGGTGCCCCCTGCTCACTCTCTTCACTTGGGAATCGAATCCAGACACAGGCCAAACTTGTGATCATGGGTCAGGCCCTTACCTTTTGTAGGCCTTAGTTTACCTATCTGTAAACATGAGGGTAAACATAAGGCCGCACTTAATCGTCTTTAAGTGACCCTCCCCCTCTGGGATTCTTTAATATTTACACTGTATGGCTCTTTGTGTTTGAGGGAAGAAAGCACCAAAAACTCTGTCCTTGTTTTTTGTTATTTTGAGCCGGAGTTAATTGAGGATTTACAGCTTGGTCAGTGGGAATTGTTGTTTAGCATGAGTTTGTTAATATTAGCTCAAAGAATTTCTAATCCAACTTTCAAACTAAGTTTTTGTCACTGAGGCCCATCACACAGATACGAGGTCCAATTTTTGTATAATTCAGTTTCAAGGGAGCTCATCGTTTAAAACACAAGCAGCAGGAAAGAGAGGAAATGAAAATAGGTGAGACAGACGTGCCCTTCAGCAAGATGTGGCAGCCAGAGCTGAGACGAGAATGCAGAAGTGGTGACTGGTGCTGGGTGACTGGTCAGCGAGTGGCTGTGAGGCAAGGAGACTAGTTCTCAGTGGGTGGGGAAGGGAACTCTGCCTCTGAGCTGTCGTGCCTGCTTTAAGCTCCCAAGTTTCTAAACTCAGTGCTCTTCTGTTGAATTTAGAAGAGGAACTTGTTTTGATCATCTTTGTTACCAATGAGGCCTTTAAATTTCTCCTCTGCCAAGGCCTGGACCCAGGATCTTTCTTCCTACATCAAAGGATTTCTCTGTGATTTTGTATTGCTCCTTTGGGATGTGCCAGGCCGCTCTGGTTGTTATTGGGTGTGTTTTACAATGGAACTCTGAAGCAGCTGATAAATAAATGGCCCTAATGGAAAAGTTCAGAGACACAACTCTTAATTCACTTTCAAAGGGATTTGGCGTGCCTGCCAGAGGGAAGTACTGAGAGCTTTATGCGTATTGAGTGATGATTCTTCCAGAAGCTTTTGTGTCCTCCCACCACCCTCCCACTATCTACGGCATAATATGTTGCACCCAAGGCATTTTAGACCATTTTTACCTGGATGTGATGAATGGTTCATTTGTAATATCCCAGGACTTCATAGCTTTATTGACTTCAACAAAATAGCAAACTCATATTCAATTTAATGAAGCTATTTCAGAATTAGGAAACACATTAATAAATTACCTTAACAGTGGTAAAAGGACCCCCTTTCGGGTTGTGTTTTCTGCTTGATGTTCTTTTATGTGGTTTCCTGCCACGTGAAGTGACAGTGGGTATGAGCTGAGCGTTTCCAGGAGACTGCAGTGATTACAGAGCAGGCCTTTCTGATTTCTGCTGTGCTCCTTCATTAGCATCTGTGGATGCACTTGAACTGGACCTCCTGTGGAATTGGGAGGGTTTTACCTCTGGTGTTGAGCAGTGACTGCCCAGCCTAATGGGTTTGCTCATTTCTCCGTGTTGCAAATTTTATACACTAAAAACATATTTTGGAAGGAAATAGGCAAGTGCCTTACATCATAGTATCAATTCTGCTAACAAGCTGGGAGTCTGGTAGATTCTTCATTGCCCACCCTCTTACCCCTAAAGCTGAACCTCAGTTAAGAGGGAATGCCAGGATTTTTCAAGTATCATTGAAAAGAATAAAAGACTCAGGTTATAGACTATATGCAGAGCTGTTTATCTAGGGATTAGAAGGCAGGCTGCTACAAACAGGGCAGTAGGCAACGCAGAGTGTTCGAAGGCTTGAAGTAAAATGGGAAGGACCGTATACTAAAATCTCTTGGAAGTGTTTGCATGTCAAGATCCATGTAAACACAGAGAAACTGCCATTTGATAGGAAAGGTATTTTGGTACACGAGGGCCGAGTGAGGACTAGCAGGTGAAGGAAGGGTGATGCCAGCTTCCCCAAGGGACGTGGTTCCCCTGGGGGGTGAGGGTATGGAAACAAGTTCCTAAGGCTGCCTGCCTGTACTGTCACTGAGCCTGTCACAAAGAACTGGAGTTGTCGCTTCCGTGTTAACTGTCTCGTACAGCGAAATTTTTTGGTCAAAGATGATGAAAGGAAGTTGGCCAGCTGTGGTGATTGTTATGCTCTGCAGAGATTTTTCTTTGTAAAAGCATTTGTTGAAGTGGAATTGATTTAGAAAGCTGCAGTCAGGTTATTACTGTATATGCCACATCAAAATGTATGAAACGGACACCTTATTCCTTCATTAAAAAACAGAGTGAGAAGCCTTTAAAATGATATCTTGGATAATCCAGAAGTTGGGTAATTGGGTTCTACCTGTTTTTAAAAATATTTATTTATTTATTTATTTAGGCTGCGCTGGGTCTTAGTTGTGGCACGTGAGATCTTCGTTGTGGCATCTTTTGTTGTGGCATGCGGACTCTTTTTTTAAAAAAATTTGAATATTACTTTATTTTTTTATACAGCATGTTCTTATTAGTTATCTATTTTATACATATTAGTGTATATCTGTCAATCCCAATCTCCCACCACCACCACCCCCGACCCGCCCTGCTTTCCCCCCTTGGTGTTCATACGTTTGTTCTCTACATCTGTGTCTCGATTTCTGCCCTGCAAACCAGTTCATCTGTGCCATTTTTCTGGGTTCCACATATATGCGTTAATATATGATATTTGTTTTTCTCTTTCTGGCTTACTTCACTCTGTATGACTGTCTCTAGAGCCATCCACATCTCTACAAATGACCCAATTTCGTTCCTTTTTATGGCTGAGTAATTTACTCAGCCACATCATCTTTATCCATTCGCCTGTCGATGGGCATTTAGGTTGCTTGTCCTGGCTATTGTAAATAGTGCTGCAATGAACATTGGGGTGCATGTGTCTTTTTGAATTACGGTTTTCTCTGGGTATATGCCCAGTAGTGGGATTGCTGGGTCATATGGTAGTTCTATTTTTAGTTTTTTAAGGAACCTCCATACCGTTCTCCATAGTGGCTGTATCAATTTACATTCCCACCAACAGTGCAAGAGGGTTCCCTTTTCTCCACACCCTCTTTAGCATTTATTGCATTTATTGTTTGAAGATTTTTTGATGATGGCCATTCTGACTGGTGTGAGGTGATACCTCATTGCAGTTTTGATTTGCATTTCTCTAATAATTAGTGATGTTGAGCATCCTTTCATGTGCCCCTTGGCCATCTGTATGTCCTCCTTGGAGAGATGTCTGTTTAGGTCTTCCGCCCATTTTTTGATTGGGTTGTTTGTTTGGGGTTTTTTTTGATATTGAGCTCCATGAACTGTTTGTATATTTGGGGGATTAATCCTTTGTCTGTTGCTTCATTTGCAAATATTTTCTCCCATTCTTAGTTGCGGCATGTGGGCTTCTTAGTTGCGGCATGCGGGATCTAGTTCCCCCACCAGGGGTCAAACCCGGGCCCCCCCTGCATTGGGAGCGTGGAGTCTTACCCATTGGCCCACCAGGGAGGTCCCTGGGTTCTACCTTTTGGACTACCTGTTTTTGTCTTTTGAAATTCTAAGTGAATCACAGAACACTGTGTTTAGTGTAGGAAATCAACAAGCAAAATTACCAGCCAATTTTCTTGAAACTCTAACTGGTAATTGCCCTGGACTTAATGGTATTTACCTTTGCTAGGTTAATCCATGGTGTTTCAACAGATGTTTCCCTTTGCTCAGCTTAGAGAAGTCTCCCTGTGCTTCTCACTCCACCTACTCCACCCCACCCCCTTTTCCCCCCAAAAAACCCTCTTTCCTGCAGCGTCTTAAAATGTACCTCTCACCCAGATGTTAGACACAATGTATGTATGCAGTGAGTATAAATTAATTATAATTAATTTAACTGTAGGGATACTAGCAGTAGGTTTATTGCAGCATGAAATTATTGTTTCCTCTCTGATTTTTCTGGGCCCTGTATAGTGTTCAGGCTTTTGAAAGCACTTATTGTTAAATACCAGACGCGAACTAAATTTTGTAGTGTCCGAGCATCCGTAGGCACGTGTGAGAGGACAGCACGGCAGCCTAGTCACCTGATCAGCTGGGTGGGCGTCTCCTGGGTGCGGTGCTAAGCAGCTGCAGCGTCACTGCTGGTCCTTTTCCATCCCTCTCAGTGGCTGTGATGATACCTTAGAAAGCAGAGGGAGCTGGCAGCTGGGGGCTGGCAGCCCATTTGAGCAGTGGTCCATTTCAAAGCTGCATATTCATGTTTTAAATAGAGCTCTGGAGTTGCTGGGGCCGCTCTGTTGCTTGCTTCAGAGCTGAAGCTGTGGTGACTGGATATCTGAAAAGAGGCATTCAAAACCCCACTGTCTTCTGCCTCTGTGTCAAACTAGGGCTTTTTTGCAACCCTTTCTTTGGCATGCCCTTCATAGTCTCTTCTTCTTAAACCTGTCCATTGTTACAGGATTATGAACTGAATGTCGTGTTTTGACGGGTTAGGGTGGAAAGGCAAACGGGAAACCTTTGGAGGCTGCGGGCGTCTTTGTGCTCTCCGGGGCTGAAGCAGCAGCTGGTCAGGCAGTCGTGGCTTTTCCGGCTCTAAACTGAACCAGCTTGTGGATTGTTCTACCTCAGCCTTCAACATGTGCGTTTATTCACAGTGAGGCGTGCTGAGGAGCGGGGCATTTGCAGAGGCCCGAGTCAGAGTCCCAGGTCCCAGGTGGGAACCTGGAAATATGTTCCAAGCTATATTATTATAGGGAGCCAGGGTGATGGTTGTGGTCCTTGCGGCCCTCTGAGAAGTTTCACATGCCCTGGTTGTGAAGGACCTGGAGAGAAGCTAGAGGTTGCCATTGGATTCCCATAATTTAGGCCCATTTGGACGTCCTGCATAAGGAGTTAGCCGAGTCTTTCTAACAGGAAAGTTTTGTGTTGCATATTGACATAACGTGTACGGGGTGTGTGAACAGGCTGTGGGTGTGCACTGAAGAAGCATCAGTGTGTGCTTATTTAGAGTCAAGGTGTCTGATCCTTCTCCATGGCCTGGGAAGGTGAGTAGGGCACATGGTTGATTGCCCTTTGGAGACTGCAGCAAGAGGGGACACATCATCACAGAGGCAGGCCATGGAGCCACGCAGGTGCCTGTTGAAGGAATGAGAGGAGGTGGTGCTAACAGTGAGGAAGAAAAGGACCGAGGCCTTAGGAGGGGAAGTAAGGAAGGGCCTAGGTCGGGCAGATGGTCCTGGTCGGTGGTCGGCAGCTGGGCCAGAGCCCGTGGGGTAGCCAGAGGGTTTTCAGCAGGCAGATGGCCCAACTTGACTTCTGTCCCTCCAACATTTGTTGCACTGATGATTTCACCAGTCCTTAGAAGCCTTAGCCCTGGGAATATGAGTCCCTCTCCCCTGTCATTTACCCTCAAATGATAATCTGTATTTTATCATCCTGTAAGATAATCATATGTCTAGGATTGTCGGTACTTTATAATTGGACTACTTAACCCACAAACCAAATTAGGTTTATTTTTATTTAGATTTTTCTCATTGTGACCTAGGATGTGTATGTAAATAAGAGGAGGTTCCTTTTTTTTTTAAAGGCAAAAACATGTACTGTATATTTGCTTTAAAGATTTGCTAAGAATTAACAAAATTATTTTGTACTGATTATTTTTATAATTGAACTGATGTATGCTTCAGTTAATGATCCTTAATGCTTTTTAACAGGTAGCTATGTGCTATGAGTCTTACTGATTTGGTCAGAGGTAAATGTGATTACTTATTTTTAGAATTAAAAAATGCATACATAGATGTAACATAGTATAATATATAATCTATAATGTATACATAGAAATTTGAAGCTTTCGGATAAAGTCCACTCGGCTACTTTTACCGCCAAAAGCTGACTTTTAGGGTTCTGAGCACTGTGGAATTGTCCGTGCAGAATCTGCTCACTTAGTTAACAAGGTTGGAATTCCAGCAACAGCAGAAGGCTCCCTGGAGCTGCAGAGAAGACAGGTCACCGTGCTGCGTGTTTGCAGTCAGTACTGAAGCTTTACTGAGTGACCCTCGATTGTCAGTTTTCTTCATAAGATTTTTTGGTGAGGTCTGTCTCTTTCCAGGAGTAATGGAGACTCCTGGCAACCACATCAATGTGACTTTGACTCAAGAATGAGGAGCCCTTAGTTTTGTTCACTTTTCAGTTAACGACACTGCCGGCAAAATTAACTGGGGTGGGCAAACAAAACCAAAATCACCCTGAAGTAAGTTTTGTTGAAAGCCTGAAATGAATTGCTTAGTAATTTATAATTTATAGTAGTTTGGGTATGATATTAAACTCAACTTTGAAGAGACTAAACTTCAGTTTAATATTACAGCGACGAGCTCAACCAAATTGGAAGATCTGAGTTATTTAGACGGACAGAGAAATGCTCCCCTTCGGACATCCATTAGGTTACCGTGGCACAATACGGCCAGAGGCAGGGCACAGGAAGTTAAAGGTATTTATCTTTGCATCCGCTGTGATCTTGGCTATGATGCGCTCATTCACTAAATACGGAAAGTCTGTGGTAACCAGCATTCAAGCCAGCTGTTTTAAAAACATGCTATGAAGTGTGTATGCGAAAAGTTTATCTTTTAGTAAGGTGTGCTAGGAGGCCATCCTTAACAGTTTTGGGACTTCTTCCTTACACTATGTGATTAACTTGCTCCTGGAGTTGAAAAACTATTCTGCAATACGTTGTTTTGAAGTGAGGAGTCCTTTAACACTCACTAGATTTTTTTGGTCATCAACAAAGAATCAGCTTTGTTACCGTTCCTTGGGCTGTATGGGCCACCTCCTGCTGCTTCTACCCGTAGTGCACAGTTGGGTGGCCAATGATCTCACCATAAGGGGCGCAAAGCATCACCACACCCTGATAAGAGCTGGGACTCTGTCTCCAGGGAAAATGCATTTCCATTTTATTCCTATAGGAGGGGAAGAAGCATGTCTTAAGTAGTGTTTCAGATAAACTGATGAGACATGGTTTGGTCCCTTCACCACTTTCTCTAATCCTCTGTGTGTCTCTCTTGAGTCATGAAAATAACTTAGAAGCATGAAAGGACTAGAAAGTCATTTTAATAGGACCCTTTGTAAGGCCAATAGGGTACGATAAATGAGGTATTAGGAAGTATTACTAGAACCAAACTGGTAATATTAATACTTCCAGATCCCTTGTGTTGTAAAACTAAAGTCTGTGCTAAAAGTAACATACAAGCAATGATAAACTGAGTTTTTTAGTGTATAAAATTATGTCATTCTTCTAAAATAATGATCTTTTTTTTTTTTCTAAGCACGATTTGCTCCCTACAAGCCGCAAGACATTTTGTTGAAACCCCTGTTGTTCGAAGTACCGAGCATAACTACAGACTCTGTGTTTGTGGGAAGGGATTGGCTCTTTCACCAGATAGAAGAAAACCTGAGGAACACAGAACTGACAGAAAACAGAGGAGCCGTGGTTGTCGGAAACGTGGGCTTTGGGAAGACGGCGATCATTTCTAAGCTGGTGGCACTGAGCTGCCACGGAAGCCGCATGAGGCAGATTGCTTCCAACAGCCCCAGTTCATCACCGAAAAGTGTGTCCCTGTTTAACTGCTTGTCTAGTTTATTATATTACTGTACGATAGATGGGGGAAACTGCTGTTGGGATAGACATAAATTCCCCATTTTCCTCAGGTTGTCCCAGCTGCTGTATCAGGTTGGCGATTGTATGCTGGGGAACTATCAATAGTTATCTCTCATGGTCCTCTGCAGCTGTAACGTGGCTTGAGGCCAGCCCTCCCTGGTGTTCTCCCAACTGTCAGGCCTGTCCCCCTCTTGATGTGGGCAGTGAGGCCTGATCAGATGCTCTGGGGAATTCAGGGTCCTAAAACTGAGCGGGTTAGACTTCTGGCGCAGCAAGCCAGAAGGAGTCTGCGCAGAATCCGTTCACACCCTATTTCCCACAGCCTTTGTCTTCTATGCCAGATTTACCAAAAGTACAAAAACGAACCTAAAATCAGGAGTAGCCAAATAGTTGACTATGTTTAGCTTACTTTATATGTAAAAACAGACAGTGTCTCTAACATGGTAAACAGGGACAAGTGAGCCAGGAAAGGTTTTTTGTTTTTTTAAACCCAAAGGAATGTAATAAAGGAAACCAGAAACAGCAGTTCTCCTGGGAGGGCACCTGGAAGGCGGAAGACAGGGCTGAGAGGGAGCCTTGTATCCCCATCTGGGCTTTTGCATTTGTTACCATGTTCACTCATTACCCGTTAAAATACTTTCTGGGTCCGACCAAGAAATATGTTCAATATTCCACCCTATCCTTGTTGTAAATAATGAAACTAGTCTCTTTGCTGCAGCTTCAGATTCCTCCCAGGATCTTCCTTTCACTCCATTGCTTTCACCAAGTTCTTCTACAAGTGGTATCAATGCAGCTAAATCCCCCCCTGGGTCTGGGTCTGATCCTCCAGAGAACCAGAGACCGAGAGAGGATGCAGTGAAATACCTCGCTTCTAAGGTAATCTGCTCCTGATCTGTGGGGGCCTTCCAAAGAGAGAGGTTTGCTAGTTTGCCTTTTGAGAAATGAATTTTAAAAAGGGATCTTAAAACAGAGACAAGAGTTGCTTAATGCGAAAGTGTAGCTTTTGATAAAATTGTGGTAGAGTATGCCAGATAAAAGGTATTAATGAAAATTAGTATCTCAGGACACTGGCAGTAGACTTTTATTCCTCCTAAACAATGGATTGAAAGAGTTCCTCAAAGCAGCCAGAGGTATCATTGCACTTGCCACAAATCCATCCTTATAAGCATGTGTCCTCCTTCATTTCGTATGAGAGCAGGAGATTGGGAGCCTTTAACCCAGTGACCCAGGGCTCCGCCCCACCTGCACTCTGTTGCCTAGAGCCCTTGGTTCCAAGTGTCTTTCTGTCAGAGGTGTTTTGTGATGTTGTAAGAGACTTGGCCAATTTTCCCTTCCTAGATTCATGGTCAGTCATGATCCTTCTGAAATTTTCTATCTGCTTGACATCTGGCACAGGTTCATAAGCTGCCCTCCTGCATTGAAGCGGTTACACCTCTCATTCCTGGTGAGCCACTTGGGTCTCCTGGGGCAGCAGTGGCGTGAGTTGGTGGAGCTGGAGAACCACCAGGGGTGGACAGCGGTGAGAAGCATCTAGCGAGGAAAGCCCCTGGGGTGAGGTTGGTGCAGGGGAACTGAAAGGAAAGCTCCTCTGCCCCAGATCCCTTCTCCTCGCTTCTGCTTCCCAGATGAGGGCCGTTCCTCACCCAGCATGGGCAGCCCTGATGCCCTGACCACTGATTCGGGGCAGTCCTCTGGTCATGAGTGGGTGATCTGAGATGAGGGATGTAGTGCAGACTTCAAAGCCACCCCGTGACAGTGATTTTTCAAACCACTTTGTGACCCATAATGTGAAATACATGTTACACTAAACACCTGATACTCACACACAGCATCACACACCCAACTGAAGAAAAAGCATTATAAGATTACACTTATTCTTACATCCTATAAAATTCACTGTATTAAATTAAAAAAAGAAAAACTTTTATGGCTCCAAATTGGTTTCATCGCCCACTGTTGGATTGCCAAACACCATGCTAGGTGGACTGTGGTACTAGCTCATTGGTGGTTCGTACAAGCTCACAGGTCCTCTTGCGTTGCAGCTAATCTCTTTCCAGGTGAGAGGCGAAGAGCTGTCAGCTTTCCTCTGAGTGTCGATGATAAATTTAATAAAAACGAGAAGTCACAGGGCAGTTCCAAATTGGAACTGCTTTTTGGAACTTGCCCCTTGCTTTTTAAGAGTCTACAGACCAGGAATCGAATCCCAGATATTCCATTGACTGTCTGTCACCCTGGCGAGTCATTCAACCTGTCTGTCTGCTGCCCTCACCTCTGAACCGTAGCTAGTGGTTCTTGTCCTACTTATGTAGGGGTTGTAGGGCTGAGTGGGACAGCAGTGTCGCAAACCCTTCTGAAAAACATAAAGCACTTTACATGAGGTGTTTTGACCTTTTGCACCCCCCTTACCTTGTACGTATATGCCTCCATTCATCCTCGTTTGGGACAGTCTCAGATTCTCCATTGATCGGCAGCGTGCCTCTCCTCTCAAGACAGTGCCGCATTTGGTACTTCCCTGGGGGTCTCTCTCATGACTAGCCTGTTGCCACTTCAAATCCATCGCAACAAAAAGGATCCTCTCGGTGCTTGGGCAGGACCCTCCCTCCTCCTATGTGTCCCTTCGCAAGATAGGCAGGAATTTGGTAGTGTCTGACGTTGATCCTTCAGACAGTGTTGCTGTTGAAGTTCTCCATGGTGTCGCTGGCGGCGGCCCTCCTGCCAGGGAGAGGAAGCAGCTGTGACTTGAGAGCCTGGCTTTCATTGCCACCAATTTTATCTGCTTTTTGGGGGCCGCACATGAGTTCCCCAAGGAGATGCTGCTGTTTTTGAAAACGGAAATGTAGTGAATATGGTACTTGTGGATGTCGAGAACGTCGGGGTTGCTTGGAATTGTTTCAAGCCAGGGTGGGCTTTAAGTTTTGTGAATGACTTTTATGAGTTTATGTTCAATACAGAGTAACTTGTGCTGATCTTAGTGCCGGTCAAGACGGACTTGTGGCTGCAAGTAAAAGTCGACCTGAAATTTGCCAAACTTCAGAATTCCTCCCAAAGTAAAGGGATAGCTGGATCAATTAAGCTAAATAATGACTCAGTCTTGGGGAATAGAAGCAACGTTTCTTGTTACCTCAGAGAACGGGAAAATGGCATCCCTGATGGAGAGCCCGCAGGGTGCCGTGTGAAGAGGACGAGGCGACGCTGACCACTGTGCTTCTTCTGCAGGTCGTGGCCTACCACTACTGCCAGGCCGACAACACCTACACGTGCCTGGTGCCCGAGTTCGTGCACAGCATCGCTGCTCTGCTCTGCCGGTCCCATCAGCTGGCCGCCTACCGAGACCTGCTGATAAGGGAGCCCCAGCTCCAGAGCGTGCTGAGCCTCAGGTCCTGTGTGCAGGACCCAGTGGCCGCGTTCAAGAGGGGTGTGCTGGAGCCACTCGCAAGCCTGAGACACGGTACCTCCCAGCAGCCACCCGTGTCCTCCCTCTCCCCAGGACAGTCCTCAGAAGCGGGGTGGGGGTCCGCTTGACTCTGGGGTACGAGTGCAGTGGGCCCAGGGAGGATGTGAGTACATCTCTCCTCCCCTTCCTCAGAACCGTCTCCCCAGGGCTCCTCCTGGCTCCACTCCAGATGGCCTTGTTTTCAATTTTATATCTCTAGTGAGAATTCACTCCGTGGTTGAACATTTCCAAAGTAGCTAATTTGTAACCATAGGTTCCTTAGATGACTTGCTGTCTAGGAACTGCTGCCTGCATATTTTGCACTCCTAAGGCGCAGGGGTGTAAGTTGATTGTTTGGGGAACTTGCCGGCATGTTTTTCCAGGGGCCTCTGCTCAGTTGAACCTGAAGCTGTTTCTAGAAGTGTCCGTTTGGTTTTTTTGCCCTTGAATCTTCTCCACAGTAGGGGCGTTAGTGATATTACGGGCCTTTGACTTTCCATCTTCCCTCCCCCCTTTCACTCTTCACCTTTTGAGCTAGTTTACCTGCCTATGTAGCACTTCTGCCAGATGGTGCCAGAGAGAGGGAATTGAAACAGATATGTCGTCATTGCACCTCATCCCTGGGCAGAAAGTTGGCACTAATGAATAGAAAACTAGATTCGGGCTTGGAGGAGTCTCTGCAGCAGAGTTCTCGCCTCCATTGGCTGTGTGCCTCGGACGGGATGCTTTGCCCTTTGAGGGTCAGATTTCCTCGCCAGAATCCATCCAGGGAGCTCTAGGCGGGGTTGCGGGGTGGGGAAACCTAGAGTCTTTGGCAGGTTTCATCTCGGTCTGTGTTGGTTATCTTTGCTGTAGCTCTCCCCAGTGACAGGAGTTTTTGAAGAGCTAAGTGTATCATATACAGGGGTGAGATTCTGCTGATGTGTGTAATACAGTACGTTTCTGAAAACTGTTTGGTGAGAATTGGTTTTCTTTAGGCTCTGCGCTCTGGTTTTCATTACAAATTTAATAGAAAGTATGCTTCTGTGAAAACCATTTCTTCTGCCATATGTAAACCTTTTTAGTTTTCCCTTACACTTTAAATTGTGCATTAAAATACACTGGGGGGTGCTATCTTATAGAAATGTATAATTTCCTAATTAAGAAAAATTATTTTCTCCTTTAGAGCAGAAAATTCCTGAAGAAGAATACATTATCTTGATAGATGGTTTAAACGAAGCTGAGTTTCATAAACCTGATTATGGAGATACACTGTCTTCATTTATTACCAAGATTATTTCTAAATTCCCTGCGTGGTTGAAGTTGATTGTGACTGTAAGAGCGAATTTTCAGGTAAAAAAGAGTTCTCAAACGTCTTTCCAAGACCCCAAACCCCAATTTTACAGTTTTTACAATTACAATTTTAGACGAATGCTAACAGCTTCAACTGTTGTCAACCATTTAGCTGCTGAATTGAAAACTGTATTAGAGCTTTGAAATATTAGTGCACAGAGCTCTAAACAGGAAAACTCTGACCTTTTTACCCCCAAGGCACATTTATCAAGATGTCAAGTGAGTTTCTTATTATCATCAAGCTGTACTTGTGCTTCTAAAATAGAAGTGTCTCGCCCTGGTTCACCATAACTCAGTTTGGGGGGGCTCTTTGAGGCGCCTGGCTAACAGGTCTACCAGATTTTAAAGTTATTCCTGCTTGTAGTTATTTGTATGGGTTTGTAGTGGGACTTTGTTTTTGTTTTTTGGTTTTTTTGTTTGTTTGTTTGTTTTAATGAAGGGAAAAGGGAGGGATGAAGGAGAAAGATTTTTAAGGCCTATTCTGAATAAAAGCCTAGTTTTTCATAAAACTTAGACGTGAGGTAATGCTTGCAGCGAGATGAAGAGTGTTTTTTTTTTTTTTTAAATTCTCTTCCTCATCTGTCCCCTCATTTAAACCCTAAAATTGTATCTTAACAGCCATTGACTCCTTCCCTCCTATCCATTTTTAGTAAAGACACGAGACATTAGATTCTGATCTTTTCCCTTTTAGGATGATATTTATCTTAAAATAGCATTTGGGTTCTTTCTTTCCTCCTTAAAAGTAGAATTAGACCTCATTCGAACTTGGTGTTTGTTTTTATGGACGTTTGATCCATACACTTTTCAGTCATTTTTCACACAGCGAGCAGAATCTGGCAGTCAGCAGCACAGAAGCAGGAGTCCTGTGTTTTACATGCGAGCTGTGTAAGTTTTCAGAGGCTCCGTTAGCATCTGTGTAAAATGGGGGGGGGGGTGCGGTAATTGTCCTCAGCCTGTCTCCTACGACTGTCACATTCAATGAGGACATGTACTTAGCTACTTCACAAATGATAGAGGGATTAAAAAAAGAAACTCATCTCTGCTGTTAGGTGTCAGGACAATGCTTATCTGTGGGATGGCAAAGGGACACGGGGCTTCTGGGAGCTGGCAATGTTCTTTGTCTACCTGCTGGTCCCACAGGTATATTTGACTTTGTGGAAGTGACTGACGCTGTGCAGTTAGGATTTGTGCACCTCTGTGTATCGCACTTCAATTTAAGTTTACCAAAAAACAGCAACTACAGAAAACCAAAATGACAGTGGGCTCTACGAATGTCCAGCAGCTTGGTTACGGCAGGCTGTCACTGGAGCCCAGCCTGGGGGCAGTTTCAGATGTCCCAGTTGGGTTATGCAACCCCAGTATCTAATGCACAGTGAAGGATGCCTCTCGTCTGGCCACGGTCTTAGACGTACGGCGTTGGTTTGTGTCTGTCCTTGTTATTATAAGCAGTTGCACAGTGTAAAGATTACGGGTATCAAGTCACCTGGGGGTCTCACTGCCCCTTTGCTGGTGCAGCCAGGCTGCCGCCATCTGCTTGAGGCTCTTCCATCTCTCTTGGCTCTGCGTCCTCGGATGAGGACCTCAGGAAAGCCTTTTCTGATTTGATCTCGCATCAGGAATTTCTTTCACATAAGCCTTTTATCTTCAGTTTATCCTATTACATGTTTTAATACAAAACAATGAGTCCCTGTAATCCGTGAAAATCCTCCTTGAAAGGAAACCAGTGGATCTGGTTTGAAATGCAGCTGACGTGAAAAAGAAAGCTCTGTGGAGTGGCACTGGGCGTCTCATTCTTTTGCAGGAAATCGTCAGCAAGCTGCCATTCGTCAAGCTGTCCTTAGATGACTTCCCAGACAACAAGGACATCCACAGCGACCTGCACGCCTACGTCCAGCACAGGGTCCACAGCAGCCAGGACATCCTCAGCAACATCTCTCTGAACGGCAAGGCTGACGCCGCCCTCATCGGGAAAGTGAGCAGCCACCTGGTGCTGCGGAGCCTCGGCTCCTACCTGTACCTCAAACTCACCTTGGACCTCTTCCAGCGGGGACACCTGGTCATCAAGAGCGCCAGCTACAAGGTGGTGCCCGTGTCGCTGTCTGAGCTCTACCTGCTGCAGTGCAACATGAAGTTCATGACCCAGTCCGCCTTTGAGAGAGCGCTGCCCATTTTAAACGTGGCCCTCGCGTCCCTCCACCCCATGACAGACGAGCAGATCTTCCAGGCGATTAACGCCGGCCACATCCAAGGGGAGCAGGGCTGGGAGGACTTTCAGCAGAGGATGGATGCCCTCTCCTGCTTCCTCATTAAGAGGCGAGACAAAACCCGCATGTTCTGCCACCCGTCCTTCAGGGAGTGGCTCGTGTGGAGAGCAGATGGTGAAAACACGACCTTCCTGTGTGAACCCAGGTACGATGGGCAGCTCTGTGCAGGGAGTCTGATGTGTGACTGGGGAAGGGATTCCAAACACTAGTTGTGCTCTTGAACAGAAAGACAGTACAGCATGAGTAATTCAGGAAGGGTGATGGAAAATTCTGCTGCTACAACAGAAGCTTCCTTCCTTTAATTGCTGGAATTTTAGGACTCCTCAGTACATCTGGACGAAAGAGAAGCTCGGCAGTGCCCGGGCCATATCTCTCTGGTGATTCTCTTCTAGATCCCTGCCCCCTTGCACATGGGTGACCCGTGGGAGAGTGTGGCATTAGCTGCAGGGAACAGCCGGCTTCCTTCGAGCCTGTTCACGGCTCAGTTTCTTCACCAGAGGGTCTGTGGACTGTCTCGCATCCTCGGCGCTGCCACTCCCCACCACCCCTTGAGCTTGTGGCATCTTGTCCCAGAGATCTGATGTGTCTGTGGGCCCAGAGGGCAGCACAGCCATCACGTCTGGCCTCCTCGTTTTGCATTTGTGTTCTGCACTATGTAACAGACTGGGATTTGGGGTCGGGAGGATTCAGGTTCAGAGCTCAGATGCCCCACTTACAAGATGGCGATGGGGCACCTGCATCCGGGGAGTCAGAGGTTCCACTGAGGCTTTGTAGCAGGGCTGGGCCAGGATGCAGGTCTCCTCACCGCCCAGGGGAGGAGACGGGTGGGAAGCCTGCCTGCCCTGTGGCGTATGGTGCCAGTCAGGGTGAAGGACTGGGTGCTTCAAGGTGCGAACGCTCTCAGTAAGGGTGTGTTCATGTCCACCACCTCTCCCTGGCCCTGGCCTTGGCGGACATCATTGCTGTCTTTTTTTTTTTTTTTTTGGCTGCGTTGGGTCTTCATTGCTGAGCGTGGGCTACTCTTCGTTGCCGTGTGTGGGCTTCTCATTGCGGCGGCTTCTCTTGTTGGGGAGCACGGGCTCTAGGTGCGTGGGCTTCAGTAGTTGTGGCACGTGGGCTCAGTAGTTGTGGCTTGCAGGCTCTAGAGCGCAGGCTCAGTAGTTGTGGCGCACGGACTTAGTTGCTCCACGGCGTGTGGGATCTTCCCAGACCAGGGCTCGAACCTACGTTCCCTGCATTGGCAGGTGGATTCTTAACTACTGTGTCACCAGGGAAGTCCATCATTTCTGTCTTGAATGGCTTCTGCCCTCTGTGAGTCAGAATTGCTCTCAGCCTCGTGTAAGAGGTCTGACAAGCTGCTAAACCGTCTGCTTTGGGCTGGACTGGACCTTGCGTCAGATGCTGGGGCCAGAGATGAAATGAATATGCACTTGTGGGCCGCACACTCCCTTCCTTCCATGACTGTTGACTTAACATTGACACACTAGGTCTAGCAGCTCTTTTCATGTTGTGGATAAGGTGTTTTCTTAGGCAGTACTGGGCTAAGAGTTTATTGTCCTTTGAACCTGCTTTGGGGCTATAAACTGTAAGTTCCAGGTTATTTGGCCAGACCGTAATAACTAGGTGAAATGTGTGCTGTGACACGTTTAGTCAAATCAGCTCATTTTCTAGGAGGATAGTGAGGTGGAGGCCAGCCTTGCTGACATGAGATAGACAGGCCTGGCTTGGCCTGTGGGCATAGTCGAGCAGAAGGAGGTGCCGTATGTAGGTCACACTGAGGCGTTAAGCTTCAGAAACTAGGAACGGCGTTGCTCTTAGAGTGGGTAAGAAAGGCATGGGCGGCTTTGGATTTTAGCAGTTTGAGTTTATGGGGTTGGTGGTGAGGTTCTGAGGCAGGTGGGGTCTAAACAGTTGGAGGAGAGGTTGGCGTTGAAGATCTGGCATCATTGATGGAGAGGCAATGGTGGGATGTAGTGAGGAAGTGCAGTGAGAGGAAAGGGAGCTCTGGACTTCTGGGACAAGGAGAAGGAGTGCACGGAAGGAGGTGAGGGGAGTATATGCTGCCAAGAAGTGAAGGAAGGTGAGGATGAAGGGGAAACCATTGGCTTTTCATTGTGGGAGGAGGGTCCTAGATCCTTAGGAGATTCCTTCCATTGGGTTGTGAGGCGTGAAAGAGGAGAGAGCCAACGTCCTGGCATGGGAAGTGGACGGGTTGAGAGGTTTCGGGTAGTTTGAGGGTGGGGAAGGGTATTGGTTTATGTTTCTAACAACGCAGGGGATTGAGACGTTGTCGGAAGCATCATTGAGACAGCATGGGGAAACACAATCAGTGAAGAGGGAGCAATTGGAAACACAAGGGAACCGGGTCAGCTAGCCTCCTCTGTGCTCCCGTTGAGTCCGTTCACAGTGCCGTTCCAGCTGGATTTTGTCTTGTTTGCGTGTCTCCAGTCCAGTTGCTGAGACCTCCTCAGGGCAAGGACCTCGCGTTGTTCCCCGTGGGATCCCCATCATTAAGCCATGATGCTGGTTATAGGGGGATGTTAACGCACAAATGAATGAATGAGAAATCGGGTTACGCTGACGAAGAGCATAGAAGGCGCTCACGTTGCATAGACTGTGGTCAGATTCTGCACAGTCGTTACCACCTGTTTGATCTTGGGCACATCATTTACCTGTCCAGGCCTCTGTTTCCCCATGCAAACAAATTGGGGATCATAAGACGTAGTGATTCACAGGGTCGAACAAGTTAATGAAATAATTTAGTTAACTTTCTGCATCTGGCACGTAGTAAAAACTTGATACGTATAAGCTTCAGAAAATGAACAGACTCGTAAGTGCAGGTAGACTTAGAAGGGGGCACATGATCCCAGGGCCAGCAAAGAAGGACGTCAAGGTAGATGGGATGTAGAGGAGTGCAGGTGCCCAGTGACTGCATGGTGAATTGTCTCCTCGGGGAGGTGGGAAGCCACGTGCTTAGCTCAGAGCACTGGACACCTTTGGCCCAGCCACTGAAGGCTGCGTGATCGTCACCCGCAAGGGCCAGCCAGCCACAGTACTTGGCATGTCCTTGTGTTGGACGCAGATGGCATGGCCACAGAGCCGGCAGACTGGGAGACTGAGGATAGCTGAGCCCGTGGGTGGGAGAGTGGCCCTGACTAGAGTGATGTGGGACTAGCCCATGGATAGGGACCAGGTAGGACATGGAGCGCTGGAAGGTGGCAGAGAGTGTTTTCCATGGGAGCAAGGGAGGCTCTCACCTGAGAGGGGAAACCGAAGCCTGAGGTCTGGGAGGTAGTGTGTGTGAGGGAGCACAGGGTATGTGCTCTAGACCCTGACAGGACGCGAGGCAGGACACTCAGTGGCAGTGTGGTCTTAAATGTCATGCCTTCCCCTGCAGGATAAAAAGCAATCTCGTGGTTTCCACCTGCCCTGATTTCCTCGTCTGTAACATGATTTATACGTGATATGAGAAACAGGCAAGCTTCTGGATAGATAAATATGATTTAAATGATGAATGCTTTTAATCCTCTAGATCAGCGACTACTAGAAAACACATTTAGAAGAATGCTTTTCTTTTTCACAGTTTATCTTTTCCTCCACAACTAGCTGCTTTTCCTCAGCAAAGCAGCACTTCAAAGTTTGTCAGGTTAATAGAGATGAAAATAATTCACCCTGCACAGAGGTCACTGCTGTGACCTTGGAATAAGCAGCCCTTAGCATCTTTTCCAAACAGATTGGCTCAGACAAAGGCATGGAGTCCACAGGAGACAGAATGAGTCCTACGGATGTAGAGGGGGAAAATGGGTGGGATGGCTCCTTCATGAGAGGGTTAGTTGGGGGATTAATTGGTGGTGTCAGTTGAATGTCTACCCTGTGCCCAGACGCAGCAAACCTACTCATACAGCTTAGCTTTTTTACCCCTACAAGGAAGGATCTGTGTTCCATTCAAGCCTAGAATTCTAGGTGTTTCTGATCATGAGCTGTTGCTGTACATGGCCTGGTTTTTCTTTCCCTTCCATTGTAAGGCCTTGTCCTTTGGCCCAGGTCTGTCCCCAGTGGTGATTGTACTGAGGGGAGGCCTGAACGTCAGGTCCAGTGACGGTTCTGCTCCATTTGTCCACTTGCGCATCTGTCCTTCGTCCGTCCGTCCGTCCGTCCATCCATCCATCCATCCAAGAAATGCGTATTTGCGTTCTTACTGAGTCTTGGGCATTTGCTAGGTTTTGTGGCTATAGCTGTGACTTAGACAAGACCCTTAGTCACGTGGAGTTTACGTTTTTGTGACAGACCTAAATCAACAAATAGACTGATGAGAGAGTGATGGAGGATGAATAGGGGGCGGGTGGTTCCATCTTCAAAGACCTGCCCTGTCCAGAGGCTTCTCTCTGAGTCACTCCACAGAGATAGAGGAAGCCTGAGAAAGCCCTTAAAGTGACTCGAGGAATAAACAGCATTGACCATCTTCTGTGAAGAAGCAGCTTTGCACCCGTTTTGTTTGGTGATGCTGAAGCACCAGGAGAACAGTTCAGGGGTCGAGGGGCGATGTTCGCCCCGAGGGCCTGCAGAGAGATGGACTCGGGTCTTTGGTTACCAACCTGTGTGTTTCTCGTCCTAGGAACGGGCATGCTCTCCTGGCGTTCATGTTCTCGAGACAGGAGGGCAAGCTGAACCGCCAGCAGACCATGGAGCTCGGCCATCACATCCTGAAGGCACACATTTTCAAGGTGAGACCCACACCACTGCAGGGAGTAGCCCTCCATGAGCCTCACTCCCAGCACAGCCTCCTCCCTAAAAGTAATTGTTCTCGCTCAAGTGTGTATCTACCGCTATGATTAAATTTTACTTTTTCCCTGTCTAAATCTTTTCTTTTCACTTAAAGCTTCCACTTCATTCATTCCCTTTGTTTCCTTGTTATTTAGTTGTTGAACCAGATTTCGTGACCTGTGTAGTTGCAGACCACCTGGATTTTCTGATTGTGTCCTTATTTCTTGTGGCCTACGTTAACGTGTTCCTCTTTCCTCTGGATTTTTTTATCATTTGGTATTTATATCGAGCGGCTTAATCAGGTTCAGGTTTGATCCCCACCCCCTCTGCCCCACCGGGTGTCACAATTACTTTATACAGGGAAACCTTGTTTTATTGCACTTTGCTTTATTGTGCTTTGCAAAATTTTTTTTTTTTTTTTTTTACAAATTGAAGGTCTGTGGCAACCCTGCGTTGAGCTAGACTTTCAGGACCATTTTTCCAAAAGCATTTGCTTCCTTCATGTCTCTGTGTCACATTTTGGAAATTCTTGCAGTATTTCAAACTTTCTCATTATCACTTGTGGTGATGATATGTGATCTTTGATGTTACTACGATGACTTACCGAAGTCTCAGATGATGGTTAGCGTTTTTTTAGCAATAAAGTATTTTTAAATTAAGGCATGCACATTGTTTTGGACAATGCTGTTGCACACTGAATAGACTACAGTATAGTGTAAACATAACTTGCATGTGCACCAGGAAACCAAAGAAATTGCATGACTCGGTTTATTGCTGTGGTCTGGAACCAGACCCACAGTATCTTCGAGGTCTGCCTGTTAGAGCTAAAATGCTCTGTAAGTCTGTATAAGGTTTCTAGTGTCAGGATGCGTAGCATGTGTGCTTGGTGTGATGCCATTGGCCATGATTGGTCTCTTCCTTCATTAGGGGTTCCAGATGGTGATATTCTAACATTTATTCTTCCTTTAATTGATTGGAGAACCTCTGTAAAGAGAAACTTTCTCCTCATCTGCCCCGCCCTTTCTCCAGGCGTACAGTTGATGTAGGCTAGTTCCTCAACCCTTGGCTTTAGGGCGGGAAGGCTCACAGGTTCAGGCCTTTTCTGTGTGCACAGCTTTTGCCCCGCGTTCAGCAGGAACCTGCGCCCTCCCGGGCACACCCGCTTTCAGACCCGCACTGCAGGTGGGAAAGGAGACCTTGAAGCTGATTTGTCGCTGTTGCTTCCAGGGCCTCAGTAAGAAGACTGGAATCTCTTCAAGCCATCTGCAAGCCCTGTGGATTGGGTACAGCACCGAGGGGCTGTCTGCCGCCCTGGCCTCCCTCAGGAATCTCTACACTCCCAATGTGAAGGTAAGTGACCCTCTGCCGGGAGGGCCAGAGCCCCCTGCCCCCCTGGCCGCTGTTGCTCCAACAGTCCTGCTCTCCCCAACGCTGGCTGGTGGCCAGAGAAGGCTGGGACGCTACTACTAAAGATGCTGTTTCCCGATGGGAAGCACACAGACCCGAATGCTCTATTGCCGGTTCTCCTCTACAAGTTTGGCTTTCACTGGGGCAGGAAGAGGTGGGTGGTCAGGGGCTGCTACGTGAGCATGTGGTGACTGTTTCAGAGTGGATGAGATAAGGGAAGCAATTCACAAAGGAAACCAAAGGTCAGAGGAAACCCTGGTCAGATATCCAGGGAAAATGGACTTTCAGGGCATCCTGGTTTCAAATCTGGACTATCTCTTTATGGTTCATAGGAAGTTAAGCACTGATGAGTAACACGAAGTGGTGGGCACACAGAGGGAAACTGTTACTAAAGGTTTTTGCACATGTGTATTGATGACCACGGAAGGCGTAGCAGGGTCTGCCCGCTGCTGAACCAAGAGCTTCCTCACTCTTGGTCAGTGGCTATCATGTCACAACGTTCTGCTGAGCTTTTTAGGATAGATTTTCCCTCCTCATTTAGTGCAGCCTAAGAATCTGCAGCACACAGAGGCCGAGTATCTGTTAAGGCAACAAAGAGGAGTTAACTCCCACAGAACGTGGAAATTACTGTCTCATATCACTTTACCACCATCTTTCCCAGAGCAAAGTAAGATGAGATCGTTAAGTGTCTTCACATTTTAGATTTCTCACCTGTTTGACACACCTGCTAGACTCCAGGCCTTTCAGCCCCAGGCCCTGACGTGTCCGGCTGCCTTCAAAAGCTCTGACATCGTTTCCCAAGGAGTCATGTTCTCCCCTTCAGTCACCTCCATGAGAACAGTCATACCTGTCCTCTCCTTAGTAGCACAGAGGTGCCGTGACATGGTCGCAGTGTGGTCAAGGGAAGCCCTGGAAGTTTCCAGAAATCTGTCTTCTACTTCTCCTCACTTTGGTTCATCAAATCCACCTGGGAAGGGGGCCACGTGCCCCAGAGATGGTGCCGTGGAGGACACTTGGGGGCCACTCCCGGGGGACTTCTGTGCCTCTTCTCCCCTGCTGTCAGTACGTCCCACCCTCAGCACCTACACCGTGGGTGTGTGTCTGGGGATCAGGGCCTTACAGAGCATTTCCTGTGTCTGGTGATGTGAACTCTCCGCCCTCTTCTCCCTTCCTTGCCTTCCTGGTGTATAGTGGTCCCTCGGATCAGTTCCAGGACCTCCCACATATACCAAAATCCAAGGATGCTCCAGTCCCATATATAAAATGGTGCAGTATTTGAATATAACCTGCGCACATCCTCCCGTATACTTTATTTTTTTTGGCCACGCCTTGCGACATGTGGGATCTTAGTTACTAGACCAGAGATCGAACCCGTGCCCCCTGCGGTGGAAGCGCAGAGTGTTAACCACTGGACTGCTGGGAAAGTCCCATTTTTCCCCCCTCCAGTATACTTTACATCATCTCTAGAGTACTTACAATACCTAACACAATGTAAAGGCTATGTAAGTAGCTCCTGGCACACGGAAAATTCAAGTTCCGCTTTTTGGAGCTTTGTGGAAATTTTTGTTTTTGAATATTTTCAATCTGCTGTTGGTTGAGTCCACAGATGCAGAACCTACTGATACAGAGGGCAGGCTGTATTTATTTTCTTTCGCTTTTTTTTTTTTCAACTGAAATATAATTGACAGATAACATTACATCTCAGATGTACAACCTAGCGATGTGTTATTTCTGTGGATTGTGAAATGACTACCACAAAAGGTCTAGTTAACAGCTATCACCACATATGGTTATAAATTTTTTCTTGCGATGAAAACTTAAGATCTGCTCTCTTAGCAACTTTGAAATATATAATACAGTGTTATTAACTGTAGTCCCTGTGGTGAACATTACATCTCCGCCTGCTGGTGTATAGAAGGGAGGAGCCTGGGTGTCAGGAAGGACCTAGCGGTGCTCTGACCCTGGGGCAGCTCACCCACAGCCCTGCTGCCCAGTGAAGAGCTTGGGTGTTGGTTAGAGAAAGGCCACCACCCCCTGGTGGGTTCGGACAAGGTCTTTTGCAAATAGAAAAGTGCAGGTGGGCTCAGCACTGTTGGGGTTCCAGGCTTGATGGGCAGAGGCCACATTGGATTTCAGCCTGGCTCACCCCTGGGTGGGGTGCCTGGGAGTAGAGCAGCCCCAGGGAGCCGCTCCTGGGAACCTTGTGCTCAGCCCTGCTCCTTTGGACATTTCTACTCACTCTGCAGACCTCTAGGCTTGAGGGCTTGTGTCCCGACTGAAGCTACGTGCAAGTTTCATGCGGTGAGGACAGGGAAGCCGCTTTTATAGTTAAGGAGCACGAGCTCTAAGCTGTTGCTCGGGGTCAAAGTGAGCGCTTCCTTTTTAGATAGCGTTACTCTGCAAAAGGTGGAGAACATGCCGAGCGTAGACTTCACGTGATGAAGGAATTGTGTTTAGAATTTTTGTTTTTTGCTTTACTTTTTTTTTTTTTTTTTTTTTTGCGGTACGCGGGCCTCTCACCGTTGCGGCCTCTCCCGTTGCGGAGCACAGGCTCCGGACGCGCAGGCTCAGCGGCCATGTCTCACGGGCCCAGCCGCTCCGTGGCATGTGGGATCTTCCCGGACCGGGGCACGAACCTGTGTCCCCTGCGTCGGCAGGCGGACTCTCAACCACTGCGCCACCAGGGAAGCCCTGTTTTACTTGTTATAGAAATTGGAATTGAGTTTACTGTAATAACACTGTTTCATCTTTCACTTCAGTTAAAATTATATCTTTTGGCTTCTCCATAATTAATAAAATTCTGTAATGATGGCAAGGAAGAAAGAAAGAAAAATTAAAATGGCAGAATCTGTTGTCACCATTTGAATGAATTATGGGCCCAAAAGTTATTTTAATGTGGAGAAAAGTAAATGGGGAACATCATACTCTGTTGAATACGAGTTTTTAAGGCAGTAAATTAAAAGGTACAGTGTAATAATGTAATGAGCTTGACCCTCCTGGGATTATAAACTTTCCTCTTTAACATATTTGCAATTTTAAGAGTTATTCATCTTTACTTCGTTTTATAGAACTCCAGTGTCACCTACCTCTACGCTATCCCCCAAATTGTATAACTTGGTTACCGAATTTTAAGGCATTCATTATCCTTCTGTTTCTTTTATCTTTCAAGAAAAAGAAAAGGGGGGGGGTTCACAGACTCATGAACAAATTACGGTAATTTAAAATTATGCATGCAATTAAGGAGTTTTTTTAGAGAGTATTAAATGTCATTACAGGAAGGGATGTCATTTTGAGCAATAATTGCAGTTTGCTACTTTGGTCAATTACAGCGACTTGCTCCTGGATGATTACTTGGTAGATGAATTTTAATTTTGGTGGCATGCCTGTGATTTCTAACAATGTGATCTCCCATTGCCCGGCCAGGCTTACGCCAGCCCGGGCCCTGGCTGGCCCACTGGGGAGCTTGCCGCCAGTGCCTTCAGGCTCCCGTCCAGCTGGTTGTTTTGCTCACGTAGTCGCATGGGACCGGCTGCCAGCCACAGGCTCCCGAAGGCTGTGCGCTCAAGAGAATTAAGGTTGTGATTCTTCTCTCAGCTGGAGCTGGAGCTGGAGCTGGGGCCGCGGGGGAGGAGACAGGAGCTAGGCATGGACTTTGGCCCAACTTCCCTGGCTCAGAGGATCCAGTCATATTCTGCATAACTAGTAGGCAGCACACATTTACACCGGTTGTATTGATGAGAACCTCCAACATACTTAATGAGAAAACTGAGCTTCCCACTTTACGACCTTGCTGGACAGTGCCTCTTCTGTTCCTCAGGAGCACATCATTTTTGCCTACCCCCCTAGCCCCGTTTTTATTTTCTTGTATTCATCAAATCCAGAAGTATATAGGTAATATTGCCATTTCCAGGTGTTATCCGGGGAGAGCTTCGTGGTGGTGATGACCAGACGATTTCCATGTGATTGGGAGAAAATGTACAGGAAGAACCATTTAAAACCCCTTCCTCGAAGGCGGAGTAATCTTAGCCAGAGCTGCTGCTTCTTCGGCTGCTGGACTGCTCTGTGATACTAATTAGCATTGTGCCCAGGGCTGATTTGTGGCTTATCTGCTCTGAGCCTCAGTTTTCTCACGTGTAAAATGAAAGTAACAAAAGAACCTGCATCATAGAGTGATGGGAAACCTCATTGAGATGTTAAAGCTCTTGGGAGAATACTTGGCATTTATTATATGGTCAAGTGAGAACTGAGATTCTACTGTAAGCACCTGAGAACTTGTGAGTGTGCAGGTTGGTGGTCGTGAAGGGGAGCTGCCCATCATGAGGCATTAATGGGTCCACATCTGCCCTCAAATAAGCATGAGGTCTCCCTGCTGCTCTGTGCTGGTGAGCAGCCCAGGCAGGCCAGACCCTCCGGGTCTCCAGGTTCCTGGGGCAGAGCGCCCTCCTGTGCCTTCCAGGGGTCAGGGACTAGGGCCCTTGTCTCTTCTAAAGATTCCATCAAAGGTGATTGTAACAATAGCAAGTAATATTTATTTAGCACTTACAGGATGCTGAGGGCTGTGCTAAGTGCTTTGTGTGTCTGGCACGTTCATTTTTAATCTTCACAACAACCCGAGGAGGTGAAACTGTTTTTACCTCCACCTTTCAGATGAGGAAACTGAGGGTGAGGGCAGTGACGGGGTGACGCAAATCCCACAGCGGGAAGGGTGCCTGCCGCCGAGCAAGCCCGTGCTCCTTCCACAGGTGCGCTCTGCACCTGACATGTTTACAGCCATGGCTGCCACCTGGAACCACTCAGGAGCCCCGGGCCCCAGCCAAGTCAGAATCTCCCAGGGTGGGGCTGGGGCTTGGGAAACTTGCAAGCTCCCAGGTGATTTCATTGTGCAGCGAGGTTAAGAAACGTGGGTTCGGGGTAGATCCACAGACTGACTGGGGGGTAAGTGGTAAAAATACCCGCAGCGTTGCACCCACAAAGGAAATGTCTTTCCGAAGAAGCAGATAGAGAACTGATAACAGATACCTTTAGGAAAGCTCTGCCCCTAAGCACATACCCTCCATAAGGCTTTTCTTATAAAGTATTCAGGAAGACAGCACTGAAACAACACCTGCCAACATTCTTAGGAAAGAGTTTCTGTCCAGTAGAAACATGGGGTGGTGTACTGTCATTTTCTTAGGAGGCACTTGAATCACAGAGAGGTTGAGTAATTTTCTGAAAATCACACAGCAAGTTAGTTAAGGGGCTGATTGGGAACTCAGACTATTTAATTCATCTTTTTCTCTTAGGCTCATGAATCTGAAGAGGGAATGGGATTGGTGGGAGAGAGGAGAGAGGGGGTAACTGGCTGTCAAAGTCACCCTGGGAATTTACAAACAATTCCTGCCTGTCCTTTGGTGACCAGAGTCCGATGTGCCCCTCAGTGATGTTATGTGTGCTTTGAAAAAGCTGCTAGGGTTCTTCTGTAATTCCTCTTGCCTAAGAACTGATTTCATAGGCCTTGATAAAATCCCCAGCTGTGTCAGCAGCACTGTCTTATTCCTGCCATACAGTGGGCGGTTACTCAAAGGAAAATAATTTTCTCAAAAACCCTTACTTTGGTTGAGAACTTACCCTTTTAACATGCTTTCAAATCCTGTTTGAGTCTGTGCTGTTTTTAAGAGCAAACCTACATAGGGTGGAAGAGCAAGCTTGGCAGGGGTGAGTTTGCCCGAGGTTGAGCGTCGCATGTCACCCTTGGGACAGGGACAGCTCTCCGGATTTCTCCTCCCTGCTTTTTCTGCCCTTCCATCCTCACGTGCTGGTCTGTTGCAGGAGGCTGGGTTGGTGCTGACCCAGATGGGGTTGAAAGATGGTCCCCCTGATTGGGTGAATGACGAGGCAGGTGTTGGTCACTTGGGTACAAGCTGTCCTTCCTTCCTTTTTTTTTTTTAACTGAAGTATAGTTGACTTACAATGTTGTGTTAGTTTCAGGTGTACAGCAAAGTGATTCAGTTTTATATATATAAATAATTTTTTAGATTCTTCTCCCTTTTAGGTTATTACAAAACATTGTGTCGTTCCCTGTGCTATACAGTAGGACCTTGTTGATTATTTTATATCTGGTAGTGTATATGTGTTAATCCCAAACTCCTCATTTATCCCTCCCCCCAACTGCAAGCGGTCCTTCCTTAAATGTAAGTGATGATCCTAATGGCAGGAAGGAACTGACTTGTGGGCCATCCTCACCCATAAAGGGGCTTTGTTGACCTCTCTTCTCTGTGAACTTCTGTGTCTTAGAACCAGTATCTTGTGCCATGGGCTGAGCCGGGAAGTGGAGTGTGCAGAGTAGATGGCCATGCACGGGGTCGGCCTCTGTGTGTGTGTGTGTTGGGGGGGGGGGGCGTGTGCATGGGGAGGGCTGGGGGCGTTCTGTATAGGATGGGGGGACTTCTCCCTGGTGTCCTGGCATAGAAGCAGGGACCCGTAGGAAGTGATCCTTTGTCATCTGTAGCTATGGAAAGGGTATTTATTCCTGGCAGAGGGAACTATATGAGAAAGTGGGAAAGACCAGGAGGCCAGGGCCTGCTTGCCATGGCTGTAGGACAAGCATCAGACCCAGCATGGTCACGGTGCGGGGAAGTGAGGGTAAGGGTGCTGGGAGACGAGGTCAGAGAAGGAGCTGAAGGGCTGGGGCACCCGGGGTTCAAGCTTCAGTGGCAACCCAGACCGCTTCAGGTTTTACGCTTTGGGTTCTAACCTGTCTGTATGCTGTCTCACTCTTCTGAGGTGTGGTGTCACCACCAGAATAATAATTTCTATCACTTTGTAAGTATTCTGTCAGCTACTCTTGTGGACACCATATCATTGAAATACCTTGAATTCTGTGTGTTTTGTCATCTTTCTGTATCTGTTAATGATCCCATGTGTCTCTGGTCAAATAAGAGACCCAGTCTGTGTGGTTTTCACACCTAATGGGCAGCCCGGAAGTGGCCAGGGTCTGTTGGGAGTGACTGATGTCGATCCGGGACCATTGAAGGGAACTGTTAGAAGAAACACAGTGGGCATCTTAATAGGTGTTTAAAGGAGTGTCATTTTTCCAATGACCTGGAGATTTGAAGAAGATATTAGCATAGCTAAAATTTGCCTAAGGTATTCTGTGATTTTATTTTAAAACCTACAAATAACAAACTTCCCTTGGTATCTGGGTCCAAGGAGTTAAGTGGGTGGTGGATGTAGTAATTAGTAGAAAAAGCCGCTGATTTTCTGTGAGTCTTGTGTTGCTGACAGCCCCAAGCATGTGAACATTGTCACGTGTTCTGCTTTTTCTTGAAGGTACAATTCCTTGTAAAGAAAAGAGAGTATTTGCTTTCACTCTTGGCTTTATTATCTCACTGTTAATTATTTAATCCTGTGATGATTATTTCATTGCCCCCCAAAATGAATTTTCTGTTTTCATTTGGATCAAACAGTGGTTTTCAAAGTGTGGTCCCCAGGGACTTTGCTGGTGGCGCAGTGGTTAGGAATCCGCCTGCCAACGCAGGGGACACGGGTTTGTGCCCTGGTCCGGGAAGATCCCACATGCTGTGGAGCAACTAAGCCCGTGAGCCACAGCTACTGAGCCTGTGTTCCACAACAAGAGAAGCTACCGCAATGAGAAACATGCACACCGCAACGAAGAGTAACCCCCACTCACCCGCAACTAGAGAAAGCCCCTTCCCAGCAATGAAGACCCAATGCAGCCCAAAATAAATAAATTAAATTAATTTTAAAAAAAGGTGGTCCCCAGACCAACAGCATCAGTATCACCTGGGGGGAATTCATTAAAAAGGCACATCCTTGGGCTTCCCTGGTGGCGCAGTGGTTAAGAGTCCGCCTGCTGATGCAGGGGACACGGGTTTGTGCCCCGGTCCGGGAAGATCCCACATGCCGCGGAGCGGCTGGGCCCGTGAGCCATGGCCGCTGAGCCTGTGCGTCCGGAGCCTGTGCTCCGTAACGGGAGAGGCCACAACAGTGAGACACCCGCGTACCACAAAAAAAAAAAAAAAGGCACATTCTCAGGCCCTACCCCAGGCCTACTGAATACAGAGGTCTGATTCCAGAGAATGTGCATTTCTAAATTTTTAACTGTGATTTAACATAAAATAAAACGTACCATCTTAACTATTTTTAAGGACAGAATTCAGTAGTGTTAAATATTTTCACATTATTGTACAGTAGGTCTCTAGAATAAAACTAAATCTCCATGCCTATTAAATAATTCCATTTCCCCCTTTTTCCAACCCCTGGCAGCCACCATTGTACTTTCTGTCTCTATTTATTTGACTACTTTATGTCCCTCGTATAAGTGAAATCATATAGTATTTGTCTCTTTGTGGCTGGCTTAGTTCACTTAGCCTCATGTTCTCAAGGTTCATCTGTGCTGCGGCAAGTAACAGGATTTCCTTCCTTTTAAAGGCTGAGTGATTTTCCACTGTATGTATTTACATATCACATTTTTCCATTCATCTGTTGACCTTCTAGTTCACCTGCATCTCTTGGCTATTGTGAACAGTGCTTCCGTACACAGCAGTGCAGATACCGAGATTCTGATTTCATTTCCTTTGGATATGTACCCAGAGTGGGATCGCTGGCTCTTAAGAAACCTCCATACTGTTTTCTGTGGCAGCTGTGCCATTTTACGTTCCCACCGGCAAGCATGTCCATTTTCAGTGCATGTGCAGGTCACACTGGTGCACACTCAAGTTTTTGAGAACCACTGGATCAAGAATACCACCCTTCTCCACAGCTGTTTTTGTGACTGACATCTACGTGAGAAATTAATCTTGTTGGGGGACCTTCTCCCACAGGTGAGCCGTCTCCTAATTTTGGGAGGGGCCAACGTGAACTACAGGACCGAAGTGTTAAATAACGCCCCGATCCTGTGCGTCCAGTCTCACCTCGGCCATGAGGAGGTGGTCACTCTGCTCCTGGAATTTGGCGCCTGCCTGGACGGCACGTCAGAGAACGGCATGACTGCCCTCTGCTACGCGGCCGCTGCCGGCCACACGAAGCTGGTGTGTCTGCTGGCCAAGAAGGGGGCGAGGGTAAGCAGCAGCGGGGGAGGCAGGGGTGAAGGTGGGAAGGGTCTTCCATTGCTTGTAGAATTCTCATTTTCTGGGCCAAGCTCCCTTTGGTCTCTGCTTTGTCAAGCTGCAGCGAACAGAAATCACCACATAAACAGAAAAGGTGGAGCTACAGGCTCCAGACAGTGTGTGATGTAGCCTGATGTGGGTGTGTGTGTCACCTCCGAGAAAGAGAGGGCCCGTGTGTTTTGTTCGAAGCTCTTACTCTGCTTAATCCTGCCCAAGGGGAGGCTCCTGACCGCCAGCAGCCTGAGTAAGGCCATCCTTTCAAAAGCCTGCAAGTGTGGCCCTGGAACTTGTCACAGAATTTAACACAGCACTGGATTGGTTGAAAACATATAAATGTTTGATTTTTTTTCTCCTTTCTTCTTATTCCGTTTCATGTCTTTTTTAAAAAAAAAAAAAACCAATAAAATGAGTTCTGTGGGTCTTGGAAGGCATGTGCTTAAGCATAGGGTTGCAGGAACACTAGAAGGCCCCAAATTCTCATTTCTCCAGCTGCCAGCTGGGACGTTGGGCAAGTTGTTGAGCCTGTGTGCCTCAGGCTTCTCATCCGTAAAATGGGCATAACAACAGGACCTACCACAGGGCTGTTGTGTGAGCATAAGTAAATCAGTATGTTAACAATACAGAGTGACTATATTGTTAAGGGGTTACTCGAGGACTATCAATGTTAAGAGATTAAATGAGAACAGTGCCAAGTTCCCAGTAAACTCTGTTTAGGTTTATAAGCACTTCATTGGGGGAGGGAGAAGGTACTTTTGAACAACAGTAGAAGTAAATCACTGATGTGTGTCTTTCTTCTTTATAGTTAGGATCTTTAAAGTTCAACGACAAGATATTAGGCTTATAGTAACTATGGGAGTCTTTTTGGTTTTTCCTCTCAAAAGTAAAGCATTTGGGACAGGTCACCCTTAGCTCATGGAGGAAGGGAAATGTTGCTGGTAAGCCTTCCCGGTGGGTTCATTACTGCTCATCACCACACCTCCATTTCCACTTCCAAATCGTGGCTGGGCTTTGTCCGGAGGCTAGCTGAAAGCTCTGTAGGAGGGGATGGGTTGTGTAGTGGCTCTTGCAGAAGCCTCTGGGTTGAGGTGTAGAGCATCCTCAGAATTTGCAAGCAAGGCTGGACCCTGAATCCTCTTCCAGGCTAATATTTCCAGGTTTAGACAGGGAATGATGTGTTGTCTGCTGCCTCTTGCACCATTAGGGGGTATGCAGCACTTGGGTACTCCCCATTTGTGGCTAGCCGGCCTTCCTGGCTTTGCGACCACACTTAGCATGCTGACACGTCCTGGGTCACCTGCCTTCCCCAGTAAAATGCCGCTTGGGGTCCCTTCCTGCTCTTCTTCGTTCAGAGCTGGGTTTTCCAGATCCCTTCCTTTCGCTGGCTTTCCTGTCTCAGTAAGCAAAGAACTGCTCTACTCCCCAAGTCATAGCTTGTCACAGCAGATTTAGAATACTCTGCCCAAGTTACCAAGGTTGGGAAGTATAGGTTTTGGTCTGTCCTCATACCTGCTTCCCAGAGAACTTGGAGCTCTGAGTCATTTGCGAGGAGGATGTCTTGTGATCACTAGTTGTACAGAGGGAACTCGAGGCCTGGAATAGTGCATTAATTACACCATAGTAATTCAGATGGAGACTCTCCAGAGAGACGTACTGGGACATTATCCCCTTACACCTGCAGTGGGATGGGGTTTGTGCAGAGCGTGTATGGGGCACTGTGACAAAGTGATGCTAAACCGTGACCTTCCCCTGTTCCTCCCCCCCACACCCCGCCCAGGTGGACCACTTGGATAAGAAAGGCCAGTGCGCGCTGGTCCACAGCGCACTGAGGGGCCACGGCGACATTCTCCGCTACCTGCTGACCTGTGAGTGGTCCGTGGGCCCACCCCAGCCAGGCGTGCTGAGGAAGAGCCAGGCCCTGCAGCAGGCACTGACAGCGGCCGCCAGCATGGGCCACAGCTCGGTGAGTGGGGCTGCCAGGGCTCTTCCTGGGAAACTGGGAGCCCCGTGTAGCCCAGTGGGTCTGGTGTTTTGCATCCACCTTCTTCTGAGTTGCTAGCTTGTGATGCACCAAAGGAATGAAAGAAAATGAGGGTTTCACCACGTGTAAAGATCTTCTGTTGTTATCAAGCCTGTCCTGTGAGTGAAAACGCTGGGGAGTGCCCACAGTCTCAGGTGCTGGCCCGGTAGGGGCTGGCTGCTCCCACGTGGAGCCCCTCCATGGTGTGCATTCTCTGCTCTTCCTTGTTTCTTCCCCTCTTCCTTCCTTGTTCTATTTTTACCCTCTAGCTCTGCTGTCTACCTTTTTCCCCTTTGATTCATTCTTTTGTCCTTGTGATCTTTTAACAATAATCACATGGAATCCTAATTATAAACTTGTTCTTGAGTATTTGAAGGATTTTTAAAAATAGAACTTCAGTGCTCTGGTAGCGTGAAAGAGTGCTTACCATTCGTGGTTCCTGCACTGAAGGAAAACCTCATGCCGTAGTTACATTGAGCACTTCATTTCTGGTAGGTGTCAGTATTCCTCGATTTGAGGAATTCATTGGCATCTCCTGACCCGTGTGTCTGTAAATTTAACAATATTTTACCCTCTCTCTCCGTGTATTTCTCACGCTGTATTACGTATCTTCAAGCAGCTATAGAGTTGCCAGTGTTTGGTAAGATTCTTCCCCACAATGACTAAAACGTAAATTTGGTTGCAAAGCCAGCTGGCTGACTTTTAGCATTTAAAACACTAGAGCAGATACACGCACACACTGCTAGCTTATTGTTGGCATTTAAAACATCAAAACTACACACATACACTACTCCAGCCAACACAATATATTGCAGTAAGTTGAATGCAGAAGCATACAAGAAAACGCAGCTGTCTTGTCTTAATACAGACATAAAAGAGATTTACAAAAATGTGAAACGATGCCAGTCAACTCCTCTATATGTTTTAGCTTGAAGAAAATACTCATTTCCTAAAAATGTGTTAAATGTTACCATGTGGTGGGTTTATTATAATTCCTTTAAAATAAAAACGTAAATAAATACTTTTAAATACCCATATACATAGATTCAGAGAGAGCACGTTAAGTCCACTTATTTGAATGTAAATGTTTTTTCCTCTTTAAGCTGTTCCCTAAATCTGTGTGTGTCCAGAATGTGCAGAATCATCTTAGGGAGCACAGGGAAGCCACAGTGGATGTGACCTTGGTCTCAGCTCGTTTTAAAGCTGGCTGCGGGGAGCTGTGGAAAAGCAACTGGAGTTCATCCAGTAACTGTTTCGTGGAAAAGGACAGGATTTGTTCACCAAAAGACTTGAAGGGTGTATTAGTTTCCTCATGCTGTTGTAACAAGCGTCCACAGACTTTAGTGTCTTAAAACAACCTGTTCTGGAGGTCAGAGGCTGAAATGAAGTTGGGTCAGGAAGCCAGTGTTCCTTCTGGAGGCTCCAGAGGAGAGTGTTTCTCTATTTTTTGCAGCTTCTAGAAGCCACCTTTATTCCTTAGCTTGTGACCCTGCCTCTATCTTCAGAGTGTGTCACTCTAACTGAGGCTCCTGTCTCCTGATGTCTTCCTTCCTCTGACCCTGGTTCCTCCTGTCCCTCTTATAAACAGCTGTGTCCTTATCAAGTGTATATCAAATATACACTTGGATAATTCAGGATAATCGTCCCATTTCAAAATTCGTCATCACATCCGCACATCCCCTCCTGCCATGTAAGGTAACATTCACAGGTTTTGAGGACTAGGATGTAGGGCCCTTATTGGGAATGGATTGAGAGACTGGAAGATGGCTTCGGCGAGCTCGAGGTCGCTGCACACGAGTGGGGTGGATGTTGGCTCTGGTTCGGGGCTCAGACACTTCTGTTTCCCCGCGGGCCAGCACCCCTGCCTCCACACCTGTGGCCCAGCCTGCTCTTTGACAGAGGGAAAAGAATAATGTTGTCAGTAGAGAAATTTGGAACAGCACTGTTTTATTTTACTGAAAAGGTATGTACATCACCTTGTTTTCCTTCCTTGTGAAAAAAGGCAGTCACCGTTTTCTGGCGACTTATGCAGAAACTGCACTGTGTATGATCTCCCCTGTCCTTCGTTGATTAGGCTGGTATATTTGGGTCATGTTGGAATTCATTAGAATTCTGAGTACCTAGTAATCCTGAACAATGTTGCCGAAATTCACTGTCTTTTTTTCTTCTCCTTCTCAAAGGGAAAGTGCGAATAGCATACGAATTATGCTGGAAAACCGTTTTCATCATGTTTTCTCTCCTTGTGCAGCATAAGATAATCATGGTTAAAAAACAACACACTCTCTCCTTTGATACATAGGTTACAATAAGCACATATGGCTTTGAGAACTCATTAAATCACCTTGCCACTTCTAACAGGTGGTCCAGTGCTTGCTGGGACTGGAAAAGGAGCATGAAATAGACATCAATGGCACCGACACACTGTGGGGAGAAACAGGTAATTATGGTTCCACTGCTTGTAGTTGGGGCCAAGTAGCTTCTTGACGTTTTAGCCCGCATTTTGGCCCAATTGTCTTAAGAATGACTTGGGATGCATCTAGTCCTATTGTTATTTTATCCCAAGGCATTTGAAGTTAAGAGCTTTTAAAGCTTCCCAAATGGCTAGTAAAACTTCTCTAGAAGCAAGTGTAATTTGAATCATTTTGGATTTACCAGCAGTTTCTGTCTGTGCATGTGATGAATGTCAGCTAGAAATACCCAAATAAGGTAGCGGTTTCTGCTTTGCTGAGTTTTCTCATGTCCTAACCGACCTGGTCTTCCTGTGACCCGTGCAGAGTGAGCAGAGTGGGAACTTCCAGCCCCGTGTTCAGGTGAATCAAAGGTGCTCAGCAAGGAGGGCTCTGGCCTGCCTCCTGGAAGGAGAGTAGCACTCAGTCCTCATGGAGCTGCTTAAAATCCTGAATACCAGCTAACAAGTCAGTTTCCAAGGGTGTGCGGGTGTGTGTTGAGCTGTAGTGGAGGAAGGAAGCCCGGGGCGAGTACATCTGAGTTGGATACTTGTCAGCTCAATATAAATAACACTGCTTTGAAATTTTCCATTTGACTGAATTGGTATTAGAAATGTAAGACTCTGTGAGCAGTTGTTGTTTAATAGATGTAACCAAGGTGTTTAATATGCATTTCCGGGCTGTGTCCTGTGTGTATACATAGCGTATATGACTTCAGTGTCTCCTGCAGAGATTTATTTCCAAATGCTTCTCACTTATTTCCTAACAAGCCAAATGGTGGTGTGTAGAGTCCATCAGCTCACTCATACTTATTAGGAAAAGCCTCAGAGTTTCCTGGTGGGTATCACAGGTGCTCACCCCCCGACCCGCGGTTGCCATCACACACACACATGGGGCTTACAGTTGCTTGATGTGGGCCATGGAGGTCCCGGCAGGAGGAGAGGTGGCATGACCCGGGGTTCAGGGAGAGCACAGGACCCCCAAACGGGATTGGATTATGCTTGGGGTACACGTGTGTGGATGTAAATACTGGCCTTAATTCCTTCTGGAGTCTTTCCCCCACCCATTTCTCTGTACCACAGGAGGGACTGCTCTGTAATTTGATAGAAGGACAGCTTCTACCACTTCCTATTGTGTTGCAGGCAGCAGGAGAGCTGGGCAGGTTAGCACGTGACTTCCTTTGTGCTTAGCCAGAAGGTCCGAATCCCTGCCTTCCGTTGCCTGGTTATTCAACTTCGGGCAGGTAACTTTGCCTCCTTGTCAAACGAGGTAAATAAGTTTTTATAGGATTGCAGTGAAGACTAAATGAGATGAGATAATCTTGGCCAAATGTTCCCAATGATCAGATTCCCTGGGGCAGTTGAGCCTAGAAATTCTGATCATTAGGTCTAGGGTGAGTCCAAGACGACCCTTTCCTAACAGGGCACCCAGGTGGTTTCGTGGCTTCAGGACAAATAGAGAAGCACTGTGAGAAGCTGTCTAAAGTGCCGGCCTTACAGTGCCAGTAATGAGAGGAGCTGGTGATGATGATGAGGGTCAGTGCTAGTAGCAGTACAGTGACAGCCCTCATTTAGCTCAAATAAGAATCTCCAACCTTTAACACTAGAGTTGAGTTTTCTTTCTAGAAAAAAAAGTCCAGAGAAGCAGAGAAGGGCTTCATTTGAGGGCTCTGTGTGAGCAGTCTGTTTTGTCTGGAGATGATGAGTCCTGAATTTCAGTAACCACCTCCCTCCCTTCCCCCCTGAGAATCTGCTAGGTTGCAGGCTGAAGAAGCACGTAAGGGAAACTACAGACGCCCATCAGCCTGAATGAAAGGATGAATAATAGTTCAGCCTCTCCCTTCCAAAGCCTCATGCATAACCTTCAGACCACTTTGCAGCCTGAGAAGCAGGTCACATCTTCCCTCAGCAGGCATTAAGCGTGAATTAACTCAGGCAAGCCTTTGAGAGACTTTTGAAAAAATTTAAACCAAGAGAAAGCTAAGCACTATTTCTCAGGCTTCGAGGCCCCAGCAGCGCTCTGTGGCTGCATGTCAGTAAAACCAATCTTGCCTGCTCCGCGTTTTTCTATCTGATACCTTTCTCCTGTGTTCCTTCAAAAATGTCCACCAATGTCGGCTACCACAAACCCTCCTGATTTCCAGGTCTGTGGTTGTCAGAGGAATACTTTGAAATCTTGAGGAGGAGGTTTTAGATGAGAAAACATCTGCAAATAATGGGGCTTTGCACGAGTGTCTGCTGCATTGCTCAGATTGTGAGGTCTGTGTTTGGCCACATAGGGTCCACACCACCTGACCCCAAATGCCTTCTGGAAGAGAAGGCCCCGGTGCTGATGACAGCGTGAGTGGATGGGTCAGCTCATAATCCTGTTCTCACCAGGCCGCCAGCTGGTGGGTCCCCAGCAGCTGCTCTGTGCACTCTTCCTAATTGCTGGGGACCCTCAGAGTGAAAGCGATTATTTTGCTTCCTGGTTTGTGTGATCCTCTTTCCTGGGTGGTGGTCAGTGGTGCTTTGTGTCTAAGGCACTCTAGGATGGAGCTTGTCTTTCTCCAACCACAGTGAGAGGGTAGGATCCCAGGAGTGATCGTGTCTGGGGTGTGGGCAGGTGACGGGACAACCAGACGCTGTGTGTGAATAATGCAGTTCCTTATTTCTGTTTGACCCTGTGTGAGTTCATACAAGTCTGTTCAGTGTAGGTTAGCTATGGACAGCTTGGCTTTAAAATGCCAGCTGATGACGGGCTTCCCTGGTGGCACAGTGGTTGAGAGTCCGCCTGCCGATGCAGGGGACACGGGTTCGTGCCCCGGTCCGGGAAGATCCCACATGCCGCGGAGCGGCTGGGCCCGTGAGCCATGGCCGCTGAGCCTGCGCGTCCGGAGCCTGTGCTCCGCAACGGGAGAGGCCACAACAGTGAGAGGCCCGTGTACCGCAAAAAAAAAAAAAAAAAAAGAAAAAAAAAGCCAGCTGATGGGGCTCCAAGAGAGGGTCTCCGGGGTGTGTTCTTGGCTCACCTGCCCATCTTTGAAGGGCCCGTTGGTTTCCGTGCAGCACTACGCCGCCCCGTTTGGAGCACAGCTACCCGCCCATCTGTCCTCTCCCAGCCACGTCCAGGAGGTGGGAGCGCTAAATCAGTGTGCAAAGTCCTCCACTTTTCTGCTGGGAGGGACCTTTGCAATCCCGGGGGAGCTGCTGTGTGTTGCACAAGTGGGGTTTTCATGCCTGTTGCTGACTGGAAGCAGCAGTTCATCAGTGAGAGATAATGACAGCGGACAGCCGGGGAGGAGGGAGCACAGGGGGCACAGCCCCATGGGAGGCCCTCTGTCACCCAGGCCCATCCACGTGGAGGTGATGGCAGTAGGTTCAGTTGTGTGTCTTCAGTGCCCTGAGCATCTCCCTGCTGATGACCTGGAGTCAGCAAACAGTGTCCCGAAAGGGGGTGGCTCCTGCCTTAGGTATAAAGAGACAAGACAGTGTGTAGAGTAGATTTTTAAGACATTCATCTAAAATGGGAACAATGTTTACTTTGGGGTTTATTGCAGTAAACTCAGAGTTTTAAGAAAAGTTGCAGAATACAGATGTGCCTTGGCGATATATGGTGACTTTGGTTCCAGACCGCTGTAATAAAGTGAATGGCACAGTACAAGTGAGTCACACAAATTTTTTGGTTTCCCAGCGCATGTAAGTTACATTTACGCTGTACTGTAGTCTATTAAGTGTGTAATAGCTTTATGTCTTTAAAAAATGTATATACCTTAATTTAAAAATACTTTATTGCTAAAGAAATGCTCACCATCATCTGAGCCTTCGGTGTGTTGTAATCTTTTTGCAATAATAACATCAAAGATCACTGATCACAGATCACCGTAACGAGTACATAATAATAATAAAAAATTTTTAAATACTGCAAGAATTACCAAAACCTGACACCGGGGCACAAAGTGAGCAAAGGCAGTATCCGCAAAGTGCAATTAAATGAGTTATGCCTGTATGTCTACTCGTTTTGGAGAGCAGAGGGCCTAATTTATGTAAGTTTCCCTTCCCACCAGCATCTGGAGCCATTTGCCTTTTACGTCTGTTTGATGTCTAGATCCAGCCCTTCCAAAATCAGTCCTGTAGCTCTTAAGCACTTCTCCTCGGGCTCACGCAGTTCAAGGAGTGTGACACTCAGGCGGAGGGGGGGAGTAAGGAGGAAGCTCGGAGCTGCAGCGCAGTGGGCTTGGGGTGCATCTCCACCAAGTGGCTCTGCCCGCGAGGCAGCCGAGACCCTCTGCTCGTGACGTTCACACTTTTGGTCGGACAGCCTTGATCCCATGGTTTCCAGGCAGCCTGAACCATCAGATGCTTGCGTTATCTCTGTTTCAGGCATTCCACAGCCATAACAAGCAAGTACTGGCTCCCACGAAGTCTTGACCTAACCGAGTTACTGTTTCCTTGTCAGCGTGTGATGGGAATCTGCCCAAACTGGAATGATCAGAAATGCTTAACTGGTGACTCATGGTGTTGTGAATTGTCAGAGGAACTGTGCTTCCAAACTCTAGGCCACTGTCAAGTCTGTGAGCCTGTTGTCTGTCTCTGGGCAGAACTTCACGCTCTTTACAGGGGCATAAAGGCCCTTCTGTTTCAGCAAGTTTGCCTGTCTTGTAAGCAAAGACTTCCCAGCCCCGGCCCCTTGGGGTCACCTTGCAGTTCCCTTCGTAGTACTTACCACTGATAAATTCGATTGTTGGTGTTGCTTATTTGATGCAAGCTTGTCGTCCCCAAACTGTGGGCTTCAGGAGGGCAGAACTTTCCAGGTCTCCTGTGCTCACCTCTGTGTGGTCACTGTGTCTGGTCTCGTGTTGTCCGGTAGAACTTTCCGTGGTGATGGAAATGCTTGCTTTCTGTGCTGTCCAGCCAGGTAGCCACTAGCCACTGATCTTGCCGGGTGCTTGTCACATAGGTGTTGAATGAGCGGACAAGCGGGTTTAGAGAAAACAAGGCTAGGTAACTTTTAGGGTAGGTGACACTCACTTTGCAGAATAATTTGGGAGAAATTGTGTTGTTGGAGGGGAGAGGTAAGGAGCCCAGTTGCTCATCGGGACCCAATCCTCGGGTGTCTTCGTGTCTTGCTGGATTCCAGGCTGGCTGAGATGCCTCCATCCCAGTCATCAGTGTGGCTGGGTGCTGGGTTACATCTTTTGGAACACCCAGCTATTAGCAGCCACACGTGGTGTGGGCACGGGTGACAGGCCAGGATGGACCGTGCCAGCCCCTTCTGTGTGTCCATAACATCTCCCTCCCTGCATCACCAGCCCAACTGCCCACTCCCCCGATGTGCCGCGCCCTCACACTGTTGTCCCTCGGAAATCCTTCTCACTGCTTCACAGCTGGTCTGCAGCAGGCCTGGAGCCGTGGGCTTCACCAACGGACAGGACGCTGTCCCGCCTGCCATACGACTGCTCCCAAGGGCTGCCCTTCCCTAATTTCTGACCTGAGAGGCCCCGTCAGTCAGAGGGAGGTAGACGTGACGGAAATGTTTCATGCCAAGTGTTCTTTTATGTTGTCCATGCTCTTTTAGTTGGTAAATACTTTCCAAAGAAGTTGAATCATTGTAAACACTATGTTTGTATTGCCCAAGCTGTTACCAGCGCCGTATTTTCCTGTCTTTCTAAGAAGGGCTGAAGTTTTCTCCCCAGTATTTAGCTGCGTGGCCCTCCATCGTCATAGTTCACACAGGCAGTTTGGTCCAGCATGTGCGCTGATCACAGGTCACTCACTCTTCTCTAATTCTGCTCGGAACTCTGGATGGGACTTGACTCTCAGGCCCAGCCTGTCAGCTGGGGTGTGGGCATTTCCAGGCGAGTCTTGGGGGCGGGTCCTCACATCTGCTTCCTTACGGGGCCAGGAAGCCAGGTAATGAGTTGTACTTCGTCCTTGATGTCTTAAAAGTTTCCCTCTCGTCTCCATACAGCTTCTTCAGTTTCCACTCTGGGGCTCTGCCTGTCCTTCTGGGGGTGAGGTGTCCTCCTGCTCTCATTGCAGGGACCACGGACAGCAGAGCTCATCACACCCAAAGCCACCCCAGAGCTCGGTGCGTGCATGTCGGGCGACAGGATGCCTTGTTGTTGATTTAAAAATAACCCTTTGTTTATTCAGATTTCACCTTAGGTCTTTTGGAGAGAGGAGGGCTATTGTTCGGTAAGAATTTAAAGAATGCTTGAGACTTACTGGATTGAGTTTGGCCTTCACACAGGTTAGGTACATCTCAGGGCAGAATTCAGGTGAGAGACTGGAAAGAAAAGAATCGGTCTCTTGCTTGTTGGGGCATGTGGAGAATTTGTGTGAAGGAATTTACTAAATGTATCTTGTAGGGAAAAGCAAGTGACTTCTCTTGTACACTGAAGATACCTGATTTTTTTGGAGGTCCCGAGCCCCTCACCAGTACTGCTGTTGGAAAATCCTTGTCCAGGCACTCCTTCCTCTGCTGGTGTTTGCTTTAGGAAAGTATAAGAAGATTGGTGGAAATCCAGGTTTCTGTCAGTCCTAAACAAGGTAGAAGTTCTTGGTTGTCCTTTGAAAGCATGAAAGAGGGGTAACCCAGGACCTTAGAGGATATGAGGGAGGGGATAACCCAGAATGAGGTGGGGAGAGGTGATCCAGGATCCTGGATGGAGGGGACAACCCAGGACCTAGGCAGGGAGGGGAAGGGTGGATAACCCAGAACCCTGGAGAGGATGGGAGCGGGGAGCTCTGGACCCTGAATGGAGGGGAATTGGGGAATAACCCAGGACGGTGAAAGGGGAGGGACAAAGTTGAGTAATGTAGGCACTGGGGAAGGGGGTAATGTAGGTACTGGGGGAGGGGGTAGTGCAGGCTCTGGAAGGAGGGAGATGGGCATGGGGTCACCCTAACAATAGAGAGGATTTGGGGGGTAAGAACCAAAGGGACTGGGTGTGTCCACACCCTGTCCCCTTCCTGCTCTAGCAGACCCCTGGGGTTTGCCCCTGACGTGGGTGTGTTCTGGAGACCTTTCCTCTGCTGAGAGGACAGCAGGAATCAGCGGACCTGTGTGTCCCTGGCCTACAGGGCAGGTGGGGGGCAAGGAGTGGGGGCCCGTAGAAACCCGCAGAGGCATTTCAGGTGTAGATGGACTGGTAGCTTGACTGCTTACCGGGACCCTGTGCTCCGCCTTCATCCTGCTGCTTTCGCTGTACACAGAGGCCTTTGTTCTAGGGAGTTCCTTCCTATTCGTTAAAAAAACAAAAACAAAACTTGGGCTCTCACCAGAAAGGCACATGCTCATCTACATTTTGGTAGCTTAGAGCATCTTTACCCACAGACGCGGCCGCTAGTTCTTTTGGTCACTCCCTCCTAACAGGGCCGCACGTGATTTACCTGCTCTCCCCCAGAAAGGTCATCCTTGATTCTTCCAAATTCCTACAGCAGTGGTACTTGGATTCTCTTTTTTTGAGCCTGGATCTCAACTTGTGTAGGATGGCTTTGTCGAAACTGCCCCCCTTTTTAAACACTGACCCCTCACATGGGGTCCTGCCCATAGCTCTGTTCTCCTCAGCCCACGCCCAGCCCTTTGAGGGCGCAAGAAGGAGCACGTTGTACGTGCTTCACATAATTCGGTGTGTAAAGGGGGTCTGTCCAAAATGGGAACCTTCTCAGCACGCTTTGCAAGTGACCGCTGGTCAAAGCTGCGATCCCCTGATAGATTTTTGGCACAAAGTCCGTATGAAACATGATTTATGTCATCCATAGTTTAGGAAATTGTTTTTAAATTGAATTATGTTATTTATAGCACACATAATTCCTCAAAGGATTTGAAGAGGCTTACTTGAATTAATACATATAAGAAGAGGGGAAAAAGTCAGGAATTGGACATGAGGAAGAGCAGGGATATTCCTGCCATAATGTCCTGAATGGTTACTAGGTTGAGCTACTGTTTTGGCCGTAGGATGCTGTGTGACCAGGGTTAGAAGGAAACACAGTCATTACAGATTATTCTTACTGTCTGTGGGAGAAAGCTTAACAGCTCTTCAGGAGAAGAAAAGTGTTTTCTAGTACCCTTGTTCTAAAACAACGTTCATGGTCTGTTTGATTAGTTGGATATTTTTTAAAAGGAGACTTCTTAGGGGCAGAAGTGTGAGAATTAAGAACTCAGATTTCAGCCAGACTCCCTGACTTCAAATCCTATCTTCCCTCCCACTAGCTGTGTGACCTTAGGTGAGTTGTTCAACTTCTCTGGACCATATTTTCCTCATCTGCAAAACCAGGATGAGTGGTACTTGCCTTGTAAAAGTTAGGGGTGTGTGTGTGTATATATATATATATATATTTTTTAAGATTTTTGATGTGGACCATTTTTAAAGTCTTTATTGAATTTGTTACAATATTGCTTCTGTTTTATATTTTGGTTTTTTGGCCCCAAGGCATGTGATGTGGGATCTTAGCTCCCCAACCAGGGATCGAACCTGCACCCCTCCCTCATTGGAAGGTAAAGTCTTAACCACTGGACCGCCAGGGAAATCCCAGAAGTTAGTTGTATATTAAATTTATGAATTTGAAGGGCCATGAAGCATCATGTAGGAGGCAGTTTATGAGTGTCAGAGTATATTATTAAAATATGTCAGGATCTTCGTCTTTTGCTTGTGAGAAGAGGTAAGCTCAAGGTCCTTCTGTTCTGCCGTCTTGTCCAGTAATCTCACATTGCACTGTTTTCTTATCCTTTAAAAGTTCTCAAGACCTAGGACCCTTAGAATCACAAAGCATATCATTGAAAGAGACTAATAAGCTTATGGTATAGGTGCAGGTAGTTGAGGTCCAAAGAAATTTAATTATTTCATCAAGGTTTCACAGTGAATGGGTGGCAGAACCAGGACCCAAACTCTTAGATAACCAGGATCTTCCTATTCTGATTGAGAGCATGCCTCCAGGTTCTTTCAGCTGCTTGGGTTTAATTTCTAACTGACACTGAATCAGCTTTATGATTCAGGGCAAATGATGTGACTCAGTTCCTTCACCTCAGTAAAATGGACATCATAATCTTCTAATTCGAAGGATTCTTGTCAAGCTTAAGTAAGAATTTACCCATAGTCTTTTTGTGTGTGTGTGGTACGCGGGCCTCTCACTGTTGTGGCCCCTCCCGCTGCGGAGCACAGGCTCCGGACGCGCAGGCTCAGTGGCCATGGCTCACGGGCCCAGCTGCTCTGCGGCACGTGGTATCTTCCCGGACCGGGGCACGAACCCGTGTCCCCTGCATCGGCAGGCGGACGGCGGACTCTCAACCACTGCGCCACCAGGGAAGCCCTCACCCATAGTCTTTTGCCCAGAGCTCGGCAGCTCTAAGTGTTCAACAGATACGATATGCTGCAAAGGTTGTGATGAGCTGATTGTTAATATTAATTATTGTAATATATTTATGCTATACCTTTGGTCTTGATAGAGCATTGAAATGAATGCTTAAGTGACAGAATCTTAGTTACTTTGCAATTCCTTTATGGATTTGAAGGATGGAAAAGAATTTTGGTCACATGGGAAGTCCCATTTCGTGGCAATGACACATTTTATTTCTATAAAAAAATTCCTTGGTAATTGGAGGTTCATATTTAAACTGTGTACAGAGACTGGCAGCATGTTGTTACTCTAGAACTGGTCACATGCCAGGGGTGTCTTGGTTCCTCAGGTTTGGTGTCTGCCTTGCTTTGTAAGGAGTCCATTGGGAAATGGGCTGGTTTGGTGCGGGCATCTTTATGTGTGGTTTGGTTGCCGCCTGTTGCCTTGTCAACAGAGATTCCCTCTCCTTGACCCCAGCCCGGCCTGCAGCTGCAGGCCCTCCTGGGAGACTTAATGCCAAGTGCAGAACGAGGAGGCAGGGTCAGAACAATAAGGAAGGTGTTCCAAGCAGCCACTGGTGAGCTTCAGAGAGCTTTGGGGCAGAGCTGGCTTCCTGTTCGCAAGGTCACCCTCCCAGCACGGGTGTCAAGGCTGGGGGTGCTGGAGGCTCCTGGGGGTTCGTCTCCCGGTGCAATGGCATTTTTCAGTGAGAGCAATCTTTGTTGTGTTTTATTTTATCCTTTGCATTGTTGAGGATTCAGATTTTTGCGGAGATGAAGAATTTATAGCTGTTGGGGAGTTTGTTCTTCTAATGGAAGCCCTCCCCTCCTTCAGCCAGGAAGGAAATACTTAACAAAGCAAGGCTATGATACTGGACTTTTATAAATCTCAGCCCTGTCCGTAGAAGGGGGAGGGGGAGGGGGTATTGCCTGACTTCCCAGGGCGAGGACAGGGCACTGCTTTCATTCAGAGGCCTTTGGGACCAGCCTCTCTGGCAGCCCTGCCCAGACCCAAAGGGCAGCAAAGCAAAACACAGGCCGACTAGCCTCTGGGGTGACAACTCCTCGAGAGGTCATTTGTTAAGTGCAGGGCGAGGGGCTGCCATTCCCAAAGAGGTTTAAAAAATTATAGAATCCCAAATTACATTTCAGCATTTAGATAAAATAGCTGAGAATTCCCCGGCGTTCCACGTGCACTTTTACCTTTGTTCTCCTCCGGCCCGGGTTCTGTCTTCACTGCCTTTGTCGCATCTAATGGTTTCCATCCTGGTCGCAACTAGATGACATGTATGAGACCCCTGCTGCTTATCACTATTCATTTTCCACCCATTTTTATAAAAGATGGGAAGAGCCAGCATGTCAGGAAATAAATCACACCAGTGAACACACGTAGGGAAGCAAAGCCGAGCGGCGCTGCCCACGACCCGGGCCGCCGTCTCCGCCGGCGGGAAGCGCGCTTCTGCGGGCGCGCACTGTTGTGGCTCGCGTGCTCAGCTGGGGCCTGGGGGTGTGGGCTGGCTCGTCACTGTGTGGTGTATGAAGAGGTCACTGTCCAGAAGCAGGGACCGCCTGCGTGTGCTCTGACCTGTCACCCTTTTCTGTAAGTCGGGAGAGAAGGATGTGGGCAGAGGGGGGGACACTCCATTGTTGAAGCCCCCAGGCCTGCCGGCCTGGCCCAGGAACACACCCCTGTGTGTCTGAGGGACAGACCTGCCATCAAATATCACAAACAGCCCTGCTCATGGAATGACTGTGTTCCAGGCAAGTTGCCGTTGAGCTTTTGTAAATCACATCCCTGCCCAGAGAACTTTAGTTCTTAAAAGATTCCTGCAAATGAGCCATTTTACCAGGAACCATCTCTCACTGATGCTTTCAGTGAGGATTTCGTATTGTTGAGGGTCAGTTGGGTTTTCTTAAAATGAACGTCTGCCACGACAAACGTACTCATGCTCTGAAGACAGAAGACAGTATGGCCGAGGTAAAATTAATGAGAAAATGACACATGCCTTCGTGGGAATTTAATTACAGAAATGCCATCTTGTTGAGGATTTTGCAGTAGAAAAATTACGTTCAGTTTGAGTCCTACGAAGCGCCGTGAGCTCAGGCTGACTCTGAGAGCCCCCGTTTCCTACCAGGTCTTCTTTCTCCTTCCTCTCTGAATTCCGCTGGCCGGAAGCCACGGCTTTGCCCTGCTGCCAGGCGCTCTCTCCTGTCCGGCCCCTCCCCCTTCTCCGGCCAGGCAGAGTGCACTGACCCTTGTTAGGGGCCGCTGGTCTGCTCGGAGGACAGCCTTTTCAGCAGAATAACTGGAATTCCTGAGCAGAGTTCTGCTGGTTTTGTTTGTTTAAGCATCTGGTTGACTATTCTTCAGCCTGGCTTGTTTCCGAATATGGTATCCTTAAATCCTCGTGGCTGCTAGAACTTGAGAGACACCCTTAGCCTCAGGGGTCCTGAGTGACGGCAACAAAAAGATTCCCTCTGAGTAGAAAAAGGAAAACACAGGTCCTGTTGTTTGGGGCATCGGGGTGAAAGCGAGAGCCTCATTAGGAAGGTGTGATCCATTTTAGGCCGGCTGTGTGAGACTCCCAGCCTGTGCTGATAGGTGCTTCACCATCTCAGAAGAAGGCTAAACACCAAAAGTGCAGCCCGGGCTGGAAGGGAGAAGGGAATCCAGCCCTGTCTCCGGGCCTGGGCGGTGCTCCCCTCCGACTGTCAGCTGTTCTAACTTCCGGCTCCTCTGGCACCTCCTTCAAACACGGGGCCCTATTTTTAGTGCCGGGCTGTCATTTTTGATGTGCTGTTGCAAAAAAAAAAAATCAGTGGCAGCTGCAACAGAAATCCTGACTTAAAGGCCCCATTTATAATGCGGATGAAACCTGTTTACCAAATAAAAGAGACTTGAGCTTATTACGTCCACGGTGTCCTGCCTGCGCCTGGCCACGTCCCCGCCTGCAGCGCCAGTGCCCCCGCCGTGCCACAGGCCGCTCCCGGCAGAGGAGGGGCTCCCTAATTGCAGGAAGAATGCCAGGGAGCCGCAGGCCCAGGGAGTGGCTCAGCGTCCAGAGCTTCCGTCTCACAAAGCCCCCGCTTGCAGGGACGTGGTGTTAGACCCATCCAGACAGTGTGAAGAAAAGCGCCCCAAGGCCCACGTTACCTCAGAATCGCCAACATTCACACCGTGGCAGGAGCAGACCGTGACGGGCATGCCCGGCAGCAGGACCACGACCCGCTAGTGTAGAAGCTCACAGGACAGACAGGATCACTTGGCCACCGATGTTCAGACGTTTGGGGTATGGGAACTCCCACCTCCAGCCCAATGCATCCGTCTATAAACCGATAGCCATACTGGTCTGTTTACGGTATTTATTTGTAAGTTATTTACAAGTTTAGATGTGCGATGGGTGACAACGAGCCTGTCTGTGTAACACGGATAGGAATGGCACCCGTGGTCGAGACCCGAGACAGCTTCCACTCCCCGTCTGTGGTTTTTACTGGTTGCCCTGTCTTGAGAAAATCAGTAAAGCGGTTGGCGACTTCTTTGTCCCTGAGAGGGAGCTGAGGTCCAGGTGTCATGTTTACATCCTTTGGGTGTGTGCGGTCCTGGGAGGTAAACCATGGTCGGCCGACAGAGCTGGAGTAGGCATGGTATCTGTCCTGAGAGGGGGTCTGGAGAGGACACAGGGAAGCTGCATGGCTGAGCCCCTGGCTCCCCGTCTCAGCGACGCCGGGAGACCCAGGGTTCCCAGCGACGCCGGCCCTGTCCTCCTGGAAAGGGGGCCATTGTGGGCCTGTCCTGAGACCGCCCAGCAGTGCTGTCAGTTCTGAGCTATTGCCCTGTGTGTTCTTCTGTGTTTTGCTTCTTGGAATCTGTTAAATTTGGGAGGCAGGCCCGTTGCACTGCATTTAGCCGTGTGGTGTTTATTTGGTGGCCGTGTAGTGTTTGCACCATGACCTGTGGTCAGCTGTCCACAGCCAGCTGGGCTGCTCCAGCTCAGGCTGTTACAAGCACGCCTCCCCGTGTGCTCCAGGGGCACGTCCGGGCACCCATCTACACCTGGGTTGCTGCGTGGAAGGATGTGTACGTCCTCAACCAGCAGCGAGTCCCATTTCTCAATTACTTGGACTGCTCGTGAGGTTGGGCGCTTTTCATAAGTTCGTTGGCCTTTGGACTTCACCTTTTGTGAAGGATCTATTCCTGTGCCTTCCTAGTTTTCATACTGAGATGTCTGACTGATTTGGAGGGACGCTTACTTTATTCAGGAAGCCAGAAGTTTGAGGTGTGAGGTTGTATGTAGAGATGGAGTCGCCTTAGGACTAGAGCCAAGCCGCAGCATCAGGCGCCACCCTCTCCTTCCCCCTCTGTGTTGTAGACACTCCCAACCGCGGTGTCTCCGCCTCCCACCCTCGCCCCTTCCTGTCCTCTGCTGAAGAGCTTTGTCTTGGCCTGGGGCTGTCCCTGCAACCTGCCACTGTCCTTCCCTCTAGACAGGGGTTCATGCGATGGCAGAGCCCCTCTTCTAACTAAACCCGTCTTTCTGCCTCCCCAGCCCCCATTAGGAGTCATGCCTTGGGGGTGGGGAGGCGCAGTCACTGCTGTGAGGGTGTCCTGAGGACGCTTGGCCTGCCTTCGTTCCCTTCACACCGTTCTCGTTTTGTCCTCAGCTGACCTTCCCGCAGCACCTCTGCTGCCAGCTACAGCTCCCTGCCTCAGGATCACACTGGGCTGTTCGCCCGGGCACTCAAGGCCCTCCACAGCCTAATGGTCCTTTTGTTCCTTTGGTGACATTCTTAACCCAGGATCTGGACTTGTTACAGACATTCTAAGCTCCCTGAAGGCAGGAAGGATGTGATATGCTCTCACTGCCTCAGCAATCGTTAGCTCTTGTTGATTGAAATGTGTGACTTTAGGGTAAGAAGCTGGTCTTGACAGTAATACTGATCTTTGTGTTTGTGTGGCCCTGTATTCTCGTTGTCTCTTACTGTGAAAAAAGACGACAATAAAACAAACGCTTAGTGGCTCCCGAATCTGCGTTTGGGCCAGGCTTGTAGGGACGGCTCATCTCTGCTCTCACAGCTCTAGCTGGTGTGGCCTGACTGTGTCTGGGGACCCCTTTCCAGGATGGCACACACGCACGTAGTTGACAGTGTTGCTGGCTGGCTGCTGGGATGTTGGCCACGCACAGCTTCTCCCAGTGGGTCTCACCTCAGGGCTGCTTGGGCTTCCTCACAGCATGGCAGCTGGTTCCAAGGAGTGCTCAAGGAAGTGGAAGTTGCCCACCTCAGGGCCTGGGCCCACGCACTGGCACGGCATCATGTCTGTTCTGTTCTGTTGGTCAAAGGTGTCACAGAGGGACTTCCCCTAGTGGTCCAGTGGTAAATAATCCGCCTTCCAACGCAGGGGACGCAGGTTCAATTCCTAGTCGGGGAGCTAAGAACCCACATGCCGCAGAGCAACTAAGCCCGTGCACCACAACTGCTGTGCCCATGCGCCTCAACTAGAGAGCCTGTGTGCTGCAAACTACAGAGCCCACACACTCTGGAGCCTGTGGGCCACAGCTTACAGAGTCCATGCGCTCTGGAGCCCGCACGCCACAACTAGAGAGAGAAAACCCACGCGCCACAACTAGAGAGAAGCCGGCATGCCACAACGAAGAGCCTGTGTGCCACAACGAAAGGTTCTGCGAGCCGCAACTAAGACCCGATACAGCCAAAAAAAATTGTTTTTAAGAAGAAAGAAAGAAAAAGGTGTCACAGAGCCTGCCCAGATTCAAGGGGGGCAGGATACGTGGTCCCCCTCCTCTCAGTGGGAGGAGCGTGAGAGAGTCTGTGGCCACCTTTAGCCACTACCATGTGGCCATCATACTAACAGACCCCTCCCCCGTGACTTCCCTCTAGCCCTGACGGCCGCTGCAGGACGAGGCAAGCTGGAGGTCTGCGAGCTGCTGCTGGAGCGTGGAGCTGCTGCGTCTCGGACTAACAGGAGAGGGGTCCCTCCGTTGTTTTGTGCGGCACGCCAGGGGCATTGGCAGGTACCCGGGGGACCCCGAGTGCTTCAGAAACAGTGAATGGGATCGAGATCGCTACTGCCCGTCTCCCCTGCTGGGCCCTGTCTTTTTCGCATTCTTGGCTTCTGCTTGTGCTGTGAGCACTGCTGTATCAAGGCAGACATTTGACAGGCTAGCACAGTCAGCCACATGGGCTGGTAACCGGGAGCAAGGCCGGTAACCAGGTCAGAGACCCACAGCTGCTTCCCCGTAACCGGGGAGGGGAAATGGAGTGGGTGCACCCCATCCCGACAGCAGAAGACTTGCTGTAACACAGCGGCTGCTGTGGTTGTGCAACCCACTTGTCCAGCAGGCTTGGGAGAAGAGTGGCCTTGTGCTCCTTGGGAGGGGAAGCCTTTTCCCTCTGGTCCTGCACTGTGATTCAGGCTGGTTTCTTTTACAAGGAGCGACGCGTCATTGCTTTTAGTCTAATTAAGGGAGCAAGGGGTCCTTGATAGCAGTGGTTCAGTCATTTATTCCTTCATTTTGTAAACAGTGACCATGTATCTACCCCATGGCTGGCACCAGGTTACACACAGCTGCAAACAGACAGATGGATTTCCCCATCATGTCCATTATAGAAGGAATTTTCTAGACCCAAGTTCACAGCGTGGAGTCGCGACCCTTCCGGTTCCTGCTAGCTCCGCTGCTAGGAGCTGTGAGGGTGCCCCACCGAGATTCTGGCTTTTCTCCTTCCCGTTTCTAAGAGCTTGGTTTGTACCGGCCACTCCCTGCCTATCTCACAAGTCCTTGAGATGCCCTAGCTAATAATCCTCTCTCCTGTTCTCCGTGTTCCCTAAGTCGTGGGGGAGTCTGGAGACATACGTTAGTGTGTCAGGAACAAGAGAGCAGTGGGAACATGCCACCTTCTGCTGTGGTGGCAATAAAACAAGCATGGTGCCAGAGGGAGAGAGGCTGGACCACAGCCCCCTGGACAGAGCAGTTCCCTCCAGGATGGTCATTGTAAGAGACCCCTCTCTGGGTTTTTTTTCCCCTTCTCACCATGTACTGTTTAAAGGCATAACCTGGAGGCTGAAACTCTCCTCCAGGAAGCTTTGCTAAAAATCACCTGCTATGAAGGTCCCCCAGTCCTAAGCCTCAGGAAGCAGACTGCTGAGGGGAGAGGATGGGTGAGTGTTTCCGCATCCATTGCCCGTGCCGCGTCCGCCTGCTGCAGGAACGTGGTGTCAGCACCGCCATGGGGCCGTGGCTGTCGTGCCTTCCCTTCAGTTCTGCTCAGCTACCCCACGTGCCCTGTAGTGGCTGTCCTGTCATCACTTGACTGTGCTTGGAATCCTCCCTTCTCCAAATTTCTGCCTTGTGTGTGCAAGTTTTACAGACATAGTAATGAATCAGGCTTGTTAAAGAGGAGATATATTTGGAAGAAGAGTCTGTTCGAAGGAATACAGTAGAAAGATTTTACAGGCCCCATGGATCACACGACTTACAGGGGTTTTTAAAAAGAGGGGAGAGTCCTTTCATTACTCTGAAAGGTGGAAAAACCATCCCGAGTAGAGAGCACGTGAATCAAGGGGCAGCAGGAAGCGTGTAATCCCGAGTGTTTCTTTCAGATCGTTAGGTTGCTGTTGGACCGTGGCTGTGACGTGAACCTAAGTGACAAGCAGGGCCGGACGCCCCTCATGGTGGCTGCTTGTGAAGGGCACTTGAGCACCGTGGAATTTCTCCTTTCGAAAGGTAGCCGCACTGTCCCCCCCTGCGTGGGACTGTCTTGGAGGGACAAGGACAAGAGCTTTGGCAGACTCGTTCAGTACTTTCTGATTTCGTTTTTTTGTTTTTTTTGTTGTTGTTCTCTTTGTTTTGTTTTTGAAGAAATCTTTTTGTTCAGTGTTCTTGTCATGGAAATTTTTTAACTTGCACACAAGTGGAGGGAATAGGGATACATCCCACGTACCCTTTACTCAGCTGCAGCAGGGATGATCATTTCACCCTTGGCTTCAGATGCTGTTTAGGCCAGGCCCCTGCGGGTGCGAAAGGGTCTGCCTCTGGCCTTGTCTTTCCACGGTCACGTTCTGTGAATGGGCTTGTCTTTCAGGTGCCGCCCTTTCTTCTCTGGACAAAGAGGGTCTGTCGGCATTAAGCTGGGCTTGTCTGAAAGGGCACAGGGCTGTGGTCCAGTTCCTGGTGGAGGAAGGAGCCAAGATCGACCAGACGGACAAGAACGGCCGCAGCCCCCTGGACCTGGCCGCCTTCTACGGCGATGCGGAGACCGTAGGTACCGCGGCGGCCACGCTCCCCACCTGTGCCAGGCAGACTGGGCCGCGTGGAGACTCGGGAGCTGAGCCACCCCCAAGTGTGCATGACGCTGGCCCCGTGTGGCCAGGGCATACGCGTGTGCTGTGGGGTGGCTTTCGTTTTCCTCTAATTCTGTGGCACGCAGTCTGTTCCAGACCTGGGGTAAAGATTTTAATAGACTCTAAAGGCTTAAAATTCCATGATTGCAAACTGCACGCACATACGTGAATATGTGTACACACGTGCATATGTCGTTTCATTTTCTTACAATTTCCATGTAAATAGAATGCCTGTATAGATCATTTAAAAATCACTTTTATATGTGAGAAATTACTCATCAAATAATCAGTTGGTTTGTTTTTAAATTGATGCGGTTTTGTCTAGAAATAACAGAAAATGCTTTGGGCACTGCCTTTATCTCTTTGCCAAAGGCCCAAGTCTAACTGAGGAAGGAAGGGATAAAACCTTGATAAACTAAAAACCACAAGATGTCTTTCAGGGCAAAAACCACTTTGTCAGTGTCCATATCCCGGGCACCAAGCAGGTGCTGGAGGAATGTTCATTTCTCCTTGAGAATTATCGTTTATGAATCGTTACGTGTGTCTAAGGTGAGGATTAGCTAGACAGACGGGTACTGTATTGCTGGGGGCCGTGGACCTCGGAGCAGAAGCCATCCCCACCCTGCACGTCTGTGCCTGATGGGTTTACGAGGCAGTGATGTTACAGTTAAATAGTTTCAATTTCCTGGACATTATACACTGTACTTAAATGTCGATTTTCAGAAACAGCTCTTTAACTAAACCTCGCATCTCCACGCTTTTCTCTTTCAGCTTATGTTACGTTACCAGATCCTGTCGTTTATCAACCTTAGGGAAGAGTGAAGGGTCTTAGCATTCTAAGCGTCATTTAAAAAAAGTCTTGGTAAAAACACGTAACATAAAATTTACCATCGTAACCATTCCTAGGTGAAGAGTTCAGTAGTGTTACATACATTTCACATCGTCGTGCAGCCAAAGTCCAGGCTTTTTTTGTCTTGTAAAACTGAAACTGCACCCGTTAAACAGTTACCTCGTTACCCCCCGCTCCCGGCAAACACCTTTCTACTTTGCGTCTCTGTGAATGACAGCTCTAGGTCCCTGAACACAAGTGGAATCGTACAATATTGTTGTTTTGTGACTGACTTATTTCACTTGGCATAATGTCTTCTAGGTTCATTCATGTTATAGCATACGTCAGGATGTCCTTTTTTTTAACGCTGAATAATGTTCCATTTACGTGTTTACCACATTTTGTTAATCCATTCATCCATCATTGGGCACTTGGGTTGCTTCCACCTCTTGGCTATTATGAGTAGTGCTGTTACGAACACGGGTGTGCAAATATCTCTTCGAGAGCCTGAAGATTTTTCGAGATCTATCCATTCTTTTGGATAGATACCCAGATGTAAGATTGCTCAATCGAGGGGTAATTCTATTTTTAATGTTTTGAAGAAGCTTCAGGCTGTGTCTGCAGTGGGTGCATCATTTTACATTCTCACCAAAAGTGCACATGGCTACCTGTTTCTCCACACCCTCTCCAGCACTTATTTTCTGTTTTGTTCTTTTCTTTGATAGCAGCCATCCTAACAGTTAATAGCTTGTTGTTTTGATTTGCAGTTCCCTAGTGATGATGAGCATCTTCTGACATGCTTATTGGCTATTTTTATATCACCTTTGGAAAAATATCTATTCAGATCCTTCGCCTATTTTTTTTTTTTTTTTTTTGCGGTACGCGGGCCTCTCACCGTTGCGGCCTCTCCCGTTGCGGAGCACAGGCTCCGGATGCGCAGGCTCAGCGGCCATGGCTCACGGGCCCAGCCGCTCCGTGGCATGTGGGATCTTCCCGGACCGGGGCACGAACCTGTGTCTCCTGCATCGGCAGGCGGACTCTCAACCACTGCGCCGCCAGGGAAGCCTATTTTTTAAATTTTATTGAAGTATAGTTGATTTACAGTGTGTTAATTTCTGCTATACAGCAAATCGACTTAGTTACACACACATATATATATATGTATATATATATGTTCTTTTTCATATTCTTTTCCATTACGGATTATCACAGCCTTTGCCTATTTTTAAATTGGGTTTTTGAGGTTTTGTTGAGTTGTAGGAGTTCTTTATATATTCTGGATATTAATCCCTCTAGTGTCATTTTGAACAGCTGGTGGACTGATAGGATCTACTAGATCCACGTGAAAATCTAAGCAGGCTACAGACTTTTCCAGTGAATAGAGCAATTTTAGTGGCCAGCGTGGTTTTCCCTGTTGTTCTCTGTTTAGTCCAAGTGACAGCTGTTTGATCACATCACGGCAGTCTTTGTACCATGGTCTCACAGTTGCCACCTTTACAGTGCCCATATTCAGGTCTCTTTCCTAAGCCCTAAAGTGAGTTATAACCGGGTCCAGTTGACCCTGGTCTTTCCAGCTTCTGTACCCAGGCTGTGTGGGTCTGAGTGTCTCTGAAGTGTCATTGCCATAACCTGCCAGCACGCTGGAGCTATGGCAGAAGCCTGCATCCTGAGTAACTGGAGATGAAAAGGTGACTGTGTCTCATCTCTGTGGCCTGGGAAGTGGGGTGAGACAGACAGGCGATAGCGTGCGTGTACTGTCTGTGGTCTGTGGGTGCACAGACACACGTCCCGCCCTGGGAACATCCACCTGCCTGTCTCATTGCCAACATCAAAATCACTTTAGCAGAGTGGGTGTGAGCTGTGGATTGCAGCTCCTCTGCTCTGTTCTATGTCAACTTCATTTCCCTTCTGAGATCCCGTTAGGCCAGAGCGTCTGAGACCAGAGTGAAGCTAAGACCGCCAGCTCCTACACCAGCTGCAGCGTCGGGCAAGGTGAGGGCTCCTGCTACCCGCGCCCTCAGGTCCTGTGTCTCCCTTTTGCAGGTGCTGTACCTGGTCGACAAGGGGGCCGTGATCGAGCACGTGGACCACAGCGGCATGCGGCCCTTGGACAGAGCCATCGGTTGTCGAAACACATCTGTAGTGATTACACTGCTGAGAAAAGGAGCCAAGTTAGGTCAGTAAACTCTGCAGTTCACCAGCGAGAGGGAGGGTAGCTTCAGATTTTAGAGTACGCGAGGGGCCGTACCCACCTGCTCCCAGGTTAAGAAGTAAGATGTCAGGCGTGTGGAGACTTTTTTTGTCCCTCTCTAAGGCTCAGTTAATCACAGTCATTCAGAGTGTGTAAAAGACTCATATTATTACAGCCCACGTGGGCAGAAAGCAGAGGACAGTGTTGAAGGACAGCCCAGCCCTGGGAAGCCACAGCGGGAGCAGTTCCGGGGGCCTCTGTGGGGAGGGCCCGAGGGCGGGTGGGCAGGAGCTGGAGGGCGGTTGTAATGACCCACGAGCGCGAGGACTGCTGTTCGGGAGGGGCGGCTAGTCCTCTGGGAAGGGCAGCGGCAACCCTAGCACAGGTTCTGGGAGGGAGAGCTCTCGGGGCTTACTGGAGACGAGATGGGGTGACTTGAGGATAATGTCAGGGACCGGAGCTCTGAGGAGGTTGGAACATGGCCCAGGGTTCAGAGTGCGGGGAAGAGTGCCCCATACGGCACTGTCTTTTCTGGTCTCACGCCAGACCTTTGGTTGCCAGCAGTTCTGGGGAGGGGACTGCGATGAAGGTGGTGAAATGACACTATTAAGCAGCTCATGGTATCAGGAGCTATTCTGAGCAGTTGCATGTTTTAACTTATCTCATCCTCGCCTACCCTGTAAGTAGGGAATGATGAAAGCATCATGTTACAGAGGAGGAACCCCAGGCCTGAAGATGGTGAATAGCTCCCCTGAGGTCATAGTGAGCGGCAGGTCACCTTGAACCTGAGTCCGACTCCTGAGGCCATGCCCTTAAGCGTTGCTCCCTGTGCGTGTTTGGAAGAGGCTTACACAGAGGTTGTGGCTGTGCCGTCAGCCGGGAGAGAAGGAGACACAGGCGGGAGCAGGGAGGCCGAGGGCGGGGATGGTGGGAGGAGGGCAGCAGGGCCAGAGCTGGCGTCTCAGAGTGGATTTGGTGGTGACTCAGCAGCGAGTGTGAGAGATGCTGAGAAGCCTCGCCTCCACCTGCGCGTGGTCCTGACAGCACTGCGGGGAACTAAAGAGATGATTGGGAAGCAAATCCCCGTAGAAAGGAGGGGTGGCCATGGCTGCGCTGATGCTTGCGTGTCCCAGTACTCTTGTCCCCCCGAGTGACAGGGTGTGCGGGGTGCAGCTCTCTGCTCAATGCTCCCTTCCCTTCGCTGTATTGTCACGCAGGACAGTACACCTGCAGGACACGCTGCAGTGTCCTCTGCAGCTGGGTTCTCTGCTGTTTGTGGGCTTAGCTGTGACGGGGCCACGGAAGCATTGAGCTCCTTTGCTCCAAGCCCACTGGAATGTCTCTGAACGCATGTTTATTTTGCAGGAAATGCTGCCTGGGCGATGGCTACTTCCAAACCTGATATTCTGATTATACTGTTACAGAAATTGATGGAGGAAGGAAACTTGATGTACAAAGTAAGTGGTGTCGCCCTTGTGATCCTGTAAACAACCTATGAGCAGCCTCTTAGTTTGCGGTATAATGGATGTAGCTGTGCTACTGCCCAGAATGCGTATAGCTCAGCTAATAGAAGTTCTGGGAAGTGCTAACCTAGCCTCGTGCCCAGGATTTGATATCCTTACAGCAGAATCTTCAATGTGGAAAGCGCTCCTCTTTGTGTTTGAGAACCATTATTTCTGAACGAATCCTTGGGGCTGTAACTGTGACTTACAGCCTGAAGCCTTGATACGAAGGCAGAGGTGCTTCTTGTTTAACAGGCACATCCTACAGGAAATTCCTTGGCGCTTGGAATCATGAGACATGGGAAAGGAACACTCAGGAGACATTTTCAGAAGAAAAGAATCATGAAATCTCCCAAGCCTTTGTTATCTTAATTTTAATGTCTGTAAGCTCCTGGAATTTGAAACTTTCTGGAGAGATTTTTACTTAAAATAGTCAAGTAATAAATAACACTCAGTTACTCAGGAGGTGGAATTAATTTCTTTTTCTCATTTTCCCTTAGAAATGGAAAGACAATTTAAAGATTAGTAAATTTGATTTTAAAGTAAAAATGTTCAAACTAACACATGCAGTTTAGATCAGAGGGCAGTACACTTCATCTGGTAAGAGCCGGGTAGTAACCATGTCAGGCTTTGCTCTGTGGTCCCTGTCACAGCCCTCTAGCTTTGCTCTTGTGGCATAGATGCAGACAAGATAACACACAGACAAATGAGCCAGGCCGTGTCCCAGTCAAACTGTTTGTAGAAACAGGTGTCAGGCCGGGTTTGGCCCTGAAACCGTAGTTTGCCAACCCCGAGTTTAGAGAGATGCTCAGGCCATTTCCATAGATCATTTTTCTTTCCAGGTCTGTGATTAGACAGAATTAAAAGATGATGAAAACAGAAAACTACATCATGACCATTTTAATCCTTTCTGGCATGAAGCTGCTGTACTTTCTACGTTTTAGTTTTTCCTTTTCTTTTTTAATAACAACAAATAAATAGGCATATAGCATGACCCAGCAGGGTTCCTGGCCTGGAATCAGTTTGAAATTGAGTTCAGAGTGTGTATCGTTGTGGCTTTGAAGTGGTTTTAATATGAATTTTGGTAGGCAATTATTAGCCATTTTCGACAGACTTCATACCTGCTGTGCAACAGAACCAACAGAGCAAATGGATTTCTTTAGCCTTGAAAATGACGTGCAGTGCTGTGCTAAGTTTTAAAGCCCGTGCTTTAGTTCCTCTTAAAAGAAAAATTATCATTCTACAGCAGCTCTAGGTTTATCCACAAGACTCTACTTTGCCTTAGGGGCGGCGTGGTTTCTCCATTTGATTTCTGTTACACTCTGCATTAAAGTATCTTTAGATGAGAGATCATTCATGAAATGGTTGTCACAAATATGTAACAGAGAAGATAATCTGATGTTTTAATTAAGATTGATGGTTATGGGTTTGGCAATTTACAGATCCCTTCCTGTAAACCCAGCTCTGGTTGCAGACGCCTAGGCGGACAGTGAAGCTGCGTGTCCAGGCCAGTCAGTGGACTGGTTCTGGCCGTGGCCTGTCCTCATCAGGATCTTTATCCATCTTGGAGCCTCTGGAAACGATAAATTTCTCTGATTTTTGAATCCTAGAAGGGGAAGATGAAAGAGGCAGCCCAGAGGTACCAGTATGCCTTAAGGAAGTTTCCTCGAGAAGGATTCGGAGAGGACATGAGACCGTTCAATGAGCTAAGGATTTCCCTCTATCTCAATTTGTCTCGCTGCCGAAGAAAAACAAATGTAAGCCGGGCCCCTTATTCCAGTCCTTTAGCTGTTCTCACAGTGGTGAAGGCCTGCCCTTCTACAGACCAAATCATGAGACCTCCTGTCTGGTTTGTTTGCACTTTTCTGTGAACCTGGCGCATGGGGAGCTGCTTGTCTGGGGTGACCATCATTAGATCACAGCACCACCCACCTCCCAAGGTGTTGAGAGAGTGCACATGGACGTAGTTTCTCTGCCTCAGTGATGACGAGCACATGCAAACTGCTCCTCCACCGCTGCCCAACTGCACGCTGCCAGCACGAGTGGCTGTCCCCAGATTCAGAAGGCAAGGGCATCATTGTAAAGTTCACCACAAATGTGTTATAATCAGCTTAGTGTTATTATGTTTGCTCAGAGGGTAAGCCAGGAACTGGTCAATTTGTAATTAATTGTAGTTAACTCACAGTTAACTTGTAACTAGTAACTAGATTTGTTTCAGTACCACTTTCTTTGTTTTTCTTTTTTAAACCTCATCCCCCCTCCACCAAATCTGTGACCTGCCTGCTTCTATGCCCACGGACTCTGCCCACCTTCCTGCTGCAGGTGCTGCAGTGTCCGGGCCCCTCTGAGGCTCCCCCTCCCCCCAAGGGCGGGCTCCCATCAGCCCTCACCTCTGCTGCGCTGCTTCCACCACCATTCTCTCTCTCGAGGCACTGACTCCTGAGTCACCGATTTTTGCTTCTCTGTGGGATTCTTCTTGTAAGAACATTAATAAGCTATAACTGTCTCCTAACTTCACAACAAGAAAACCAACTTACCTTCCCCTTCATCTCGCTCCAAATGTGTCCCACTTCTCTACTAACCTCTAGAGCAAAACTCTTATTAAAAGGTTGCCTGTAATCATGTTTCAGTGCTGCTTCTGACTTGTGTATTTAAATATTGATACCAGGACTTCGGCATGGCAGAAGAATTTGCTTCCAAGGCTCTCGAGTTGAAACCAAAGTCCTATGAAGCCTTTTATGCCAGAGCGAGAGCAAAGAGGAGCAGCAGGTACCATCTGGGGTTAGATGTGTGACTGTGACTAGAGAAGCCTGCTTATCTTTCTCTGACATCAAAGCTGCTGCTTTGATTTTGGGGGCTTCTGATGCACGAGCATCACTCAGTGCCTCTCCTCCCTTGTAATACTGAACAGCTAGCTTCCAGAAGGCGCAGCAGTGGCTGTCATTAGCAATGGCTAAACTTTTCATTTTCTCCAGACATCTCAGTAACTCTCCCCACAGTTGACATCTGCAACGTAAAGTTCCTAGCTTAGTCCATGTTACCAGTGAGACCGCCAACTAGAGACGCCGGGAGGCGGCGGCGGGGAGGCTGGGTGGAGTCCATAGGTCTTGAGTTGCAGGTGGACGTGGTGAGAGGGATGGGGAAGGTGACGTTAAGAGGATTCTGACCCCCACTGCTTTCTGCCTGCGCTCACCCCAGCCCAGTGGTCTTTATAGAGACAGCAGGGCCCCGGAGCCGCTCAGGTCTGGGTTAGAGTTCAGCGTTGCCACTTAGCCGAGGAACTCTAAGCTAGTTCCGTGGGGTCCGTCCACACCATGACTGTGCAGCACTCACTCAGCTACCTTCTCTTTTCTTTTAGCAGAGCTGCTTTATGAACAGTTACGTTCAGAGCTTGTTCTTACGTGGCCTGTAATTATATCGTCTCTTTTAATATAAAGGCAGTTCACGGCCGCTCTGGCTGACTTGCGGGAAGCCGTGAAGCTCTGTCCCACCAACCAGGAGATCAGGAGGCTCCTGGCGCGCGTAGAAGAGGAATGCAGGCAGCTCCAGAGGAGCCAGCAGCAGAAGCAGCAGTGCCCGCCGCCAGCGCCCCCCGCCGACTCGGACCACGAGGAGGACGCCCCGACCCCCGGCCTGAACGACGGCTTTCACCTCGAGGAGGCTGAAGAGGAGGAGACTTCTCCACAGGAAGAATCCGTTCCCCTCGCTCCCAGGCCCCAGCCGCCCTCCTCTGCCCCCTCCCCATACATCCGAAACCTTCAAGAAGGGCTCCAGTCCAAAATGAGGCCGCTATCGCCACAGAATCGGCTGGGGGTGAGCAAGCCCCCGAGGGAGCCGGTCGCTCAGCCGGGGCTGAGGGTGCAGCCCACCAAGCAGGCGCAGATCGTGAAAACCAGCCAGCACCTGGGTTCTGGGCAAGCTGGCCTGAGAAATGCTAGCTCGAAAACGCAGGTCTCTTCGCAGAATCCTCCCCCGAGTCCCATGCCTGGAAGACTCTCTGCCACCCCCGCCGCCGGAAGCAGAAACCAGCATCTGGAGGGAACAGGCACCTTCCCTGCGGGAGCAGCTTCTAGCCACTCGGGAGATCGGCTGGGGCCCAGCCCCAGCGTCCAGCTGCAGCCCAGTGAGGGTGACGCTGCGTATCCTCTACCGAGTAAGATAAAAACTGCAGAGAGGCTTCTGTCTCGTGCCACCGTGGCTGTGGACGTAGCCCCTCTAAACCCAGGCGGGCCAGTGAGCTGCAGCGACGTGCGACACCCGGCTTCCCTCCCCAGCTCAGGCTCTTCCGGTTCTCCGTCAAGCAGCATCAAGATGTCAAGTTCAACCAGTAGTTTGGCTTCAAGCAGCAGTTTTTCAGAGGGCTTCAAGGTCCAAGGACCAGATGCTCGAATGAAAGACAGGGTTGGTAGCCAGGCTCCGAGTGGCCCAGCTGAGCACAGGCCGCGCAGTACTCCGTTCATGGGCATCATGGACAAGACAGCGAGGTTCCAGCAGCAGAGCCACCCTCCCAGCTGCGCCTGGCACTGCACGGTGCCAGAGGGGCTGCCGACGAACATGCCTTCCGCGGCTGGCCTGCAGGCCTCAAGCTCTGAGAAGCCCTCTCTCAAGCAAGCAGGAGGATACAGTAGCCAAGCCAAAACCCGTTCTGTGTCTACTCTGGGTGGAGGGGTCCACAACGGGGCCCAGGGGAAGGAGCTAGAAGAAAAGAAGTGCCAAATTCCAGTCCACTGCCAAGACAGCCGGGTAACTAAGACGGTTTCTCATGCGTATCAGGAAAGTCTCTCTAAACAGCAGCCTCACATCAGCAGTGAAGCCCACAGGAGTCACCTCCCTTCAGCAAAACCAAAGCGATCATTCATAGAATCAAACGTGTGAGCCGTGAGGGAGACCCACGTGTGGTATTTGGAAAACGGTGTGCTGGCTCCTGGTAGTCATTAAATGGTGGTTTGTGAGAAAAATTACTCTTTAGTCACATATTTATTTTTCCCTTGGGGGTGGATCAGATGCCATTGATATGTTGAAAATGTGGGATTAAATTTCTTTGATAGATAGAAGTCACCAGAAATAAGAATGCTAACCAGAATTGAAAACTACAACTAGTTATGCCTGTTAAGTTAAAAATTGAAGACAGCCAAGAAGACATTAACTCATGCTTCTCTCTTTTGAAATTATTTGGTTTTTATCACTTTTCTCCTAGCCTTTGCTATGTGGTAAGATCATATTATTTCTTAGATAATGTAAATGTCTAGTGATAAGTTTAGCTCATGACATAATATCCAGGTGATATGTTCTGGAAAAGATGGAATTTTCAAGTTACAGTTCCAATGAGTCATATCTTAATTTATATATATATGCACGTACACATAGAGTTGACTGTTGAACAACATGGGACTTAGGGGCGCCCATCCCCTGTACGGTCAAAAATGTACAGTGTAGCTTTTAGTCGGCCCTGTGGAGGGTTCCACATCCTCGTATTCAACCAGCCGTGGATCATGTAGTATGTATTGACCGGGGAAAAAAAAATCCATGTATAGGTGGACCTGCACAATTCAAACCTTTGTTGTTCAAGGGTCAGTGTGTATGTGCACGTGTATATATATATATGAAAGACCTGAGTAATTTCTAGCTGAATGTGACTATACGTGTTATATGGGTCACTTTTTTTTTTTTAAGCAAAATATAAGAACATCCAAGTATTGTTCCCTTTATAGCAGTTCCCTTAAAAAGATTAAACACCTATTTCTGTGTTATGGTTCCTTTTTTTGGAACTATATTCCCGCTTCAAGGTGTTTTTAATATTTGGAAACAGTATAAACCATTTGGAATCATGATTGGTGGTTAAGTTGAATTTGGGCTAAAATACTAAGAATACAGCATTCTCGGTGACATGTAAATTAGCTCTCAGTTGGTCCCCAACCGGCTTTTATCAATGATAGCACTCCTGGAACAAACCTTCCAAGGTCCTCTAATGACAATATTTAATTCGGATACTTAAGGTGTGGTCGGTTATTGCTTTCGTTTTATTATAGTCATTACTTTATAGCCACGTGTTGTATATATCATGTAGCCAAGTTGTATTCAGACTTGTAAATATAACTATTTCAAGTAGTTAATCTTAAAGTCATATATTTGCATGTTCTTTTTAAGCTTCGTCCATGCTGGTTATTGCACTGAACGATAATATATATGGCATGTTAACAGTATACAAGTAACAGCACTTTATCTCATTTATATGAACACCTCTGAGGTGCTACTTAAGTCCAAACTGATGTATTATTCATTTGTAAAGATAAGGTACAGGAGTGAACCTTGATTTTAAAGGTATTTTTATAAGAAAATGGTGTGCTATTGGAGGATGTTAAAATACTAGTTTGAGAGAGGTGGTGGGAGTGTATTTGTTTTGTATGTTGGGATGTGAAATTTACTTTCTAGAATTGGAGAGAAGGAAGTTCTATATTTACAGAATGTTTTAAAAACGAATAGTTGTAATGAAGTCCCTGTGAGCATCATTATGGTTTTGTACGAATAGGACTCTTCTGGTGTCATTCTCCATTTGTTCCTGAGTGTGTACAGAGTACTTTGTACAGCTTTGTCAGTCTTTTTTAGAGGCGTCTCATGAGTTCTGCTGTAACTACTATGGCTTATTTATTGTTCATTGTTTTCGTTAATATTTGTGGAAGTCTTACTCTTTTGTTATGTAGTTTTGTTTCTGCACAACTACTGTACTTTTCCATATGGAATAAAGACAATTAATAGAATTTGTTTTGCATTAAATGAAACAATGGCTAAGTAGAGAAGATCCTGATGTCAGCTATCTGCCTTGCTTAAATCCGGAGTGATTTTATCCTAAAGAAGTGGAAAGCCTTTTTCTCAGTAATACTACAAATACATATTTAATTTTATTTAATAATTTCAGAACAAGGGTAATGGCTTCCAGAAATCCCAAAACATTCCGGGGTCAAAATTAGTCTTTTTGCCTGAAATGAGAAGAACGCATGAAGAGCATTCTGTACTTCTCTGTTCGGAAATCCTGGAGCGTGGTTTTAGTGGCAACAGTGCATCTTCAGTATATAACTCCCACTTTGGTGATACATACACTGAACACTGTGCCAGTGTGAAAGTTTGTTCTTCATATTTCTATTATCTTTAAGTTAAAAGTGTTTGTCTTTATAACCACATATTTCAGTTTCAAAGTAGTATGAATGAGTGTGAACATTAAACTGTTGTATTGTGATAAAATCCTGATGTGGAATCTTAAGCCTAAGCAACTTCAAGTTATTGTGTGGTTACTGCTATTACTAGCAAGGCCAAGTAAAGTATTTTCAGTCACTCTTGAAAGCTATATATTTAAACTAAAGGTAAAAAACAAAAAACTGGGTAGGAGGGGAAAACTCTATTAATAGATCATTCTTATTGGATGACTTCCTGTGATGCTGCCAGTGTGACTATTAGAATGTATTATACATTACATTATGATTTTGATAGATTCTTAGTAAAGGTATTTGGTCCAGTTACCCCAGGAAGTGCAGTCTCCTTGGGATGCTGCTGGTCAGTGCTGAGGACCGGGCAGTGGGCAGGTAGGTGACGGCTGCTCCTGCCTAGTCCTGCACGGATGGTGGTCCCCAAGAGTGCAGAGGGGCCGTGTGGTGTCCTTTCCTATGGGTGAGTTTGGGTTTGGTTTATTTAGTTTGCTTGTGTTTGTGGGAAGGAGTAGCAGCTCCGCTTCGGTTTGTTTGTATATAAAAACAGATGCACTTCACTTTTGTAAATGGCATCTTAGTTTTCAGCCATTTAACAAGAAACTATCCTAGTGAAACGTAAAAAAGAAAAGCACCTTCTTTAACACATTTAGCAAATAACCAACATTTACTGTTTTCTATCAATGACTTCAGTGATTTTCAGTAATTTTTATGTGAAAACCAGCCAGCCTTCTTTGGAAAATAAGTCTATTTTATCAAAACAAAAGATATCTGGTCCAATGGTGGGCTCTGTCAATTTTACCCAGTCTTTTGTTAGAATTATGTTAGCATACTTCCTCTATAGAATACAATAGAAAAACACCTTCTAGAACATGCTCCCATCTTTTGGTCCTCATGAGTAAGAATGTGAGCGGCATGTGTAGTATGAAAAAAAAAATACTCTTCTAGAATCACGTATTGTGAATCCCAGCTGTGACACAAAGGAAATAAAATTCAGTAATACATTAGGATGACAGAAATTTTACAAAGCAGCAATTACAAAGAACAGGTTTTTGGAGATTTCTGTGGTAGCTTTCCACCCTGCTGTGAACATACAGCATATTAGCTATAAGTTTATAAAACACTAGAAAAGGCTGACGGAATAAATACTTACACTGATTTTTCCCTTTTATTTCTGTGTTTTCAAATTTCAGAACGACGACAGTGAGGATTTCGGGGGTAAGCACAGAGTCTTGGTCCCTGCCTGCCCTTAGAGTTTAGTTCTAACAAGCTTTCCCACTAATGGCTTCCATTCTGGTAAACAACTTGTGAGACAAATGGAGAGTCAACACAACCTCAGCTTTCCGAACTTGTAGTTTTCTTCTGAATGTTTATCAGGGTGTTGTATTAGCTATCAGTCTGTTGTGTAAAAATGTATAGTCACCTTAGCTTAAACTATATGTGAGAACTTCTAAGAATTTTAAATTGTAAAGGGAGGCTAGTTTGCCACTTTATATGTTTCAGCAAAGTCAACTTGACGTACCTGTGATAATTTATTCCATCTAACTTGTACCTAGGTTTAGACAATGGGGGAAAAATCATTACTACCTTGCAAACTTAGAATCTAACAAAATTGCTCATTAAACATGTCAAAGTGATTTTCTCAATTTAGTCATAAATCTACAATTGTTTTGCTAAAAATTCTCTTTAGAAGGATTCCAAAGAGTTATCAAATGAACAGTTATTAACTAGGATTTATCTGTTATATTCTAGATTATTCCAATCTTTGGTTATAATGGAATATGATCTATAACAAGAATAAATTTGAGCATGGCAAATTTAAAGTTGTAAAACTTTACTTCTCTACAGGTTAAGCTTTTTTTCCCACTAGTATAAAAAGGCTTTTATAGTAAAAATAGAAAAGATGTTATATGTGTTACTTAGTTTCTATGTTTTAAAGAATGAAAATAGCCAGTAAATAGTTTTTATAGGTAACTAAGTTTAAGAAGTTTACCTTTCTCCTTCTGTTTTGCTTTTAATAATGTCTGATTAGTATCTACCTTTAAATCATTCAAATGAAATCACAGAAAATATAAATAATGCAATATAAAATAGTTTTATTTTTGATGTGTCTCCAGCCATCGATCAATGGCCATTTTCAGAGTCCTATTTGGTATAAGTACCACTGAAGGAAGAACAAGATTTGTCATGGGACTTGTACGTTTCTTTTTGCTGATCCAATTTTCCATTGCTTCCTTTTCGTATGAATAGCCATCTAAAAACAAAAGCACATACACAAATTATTTGCAATGTAGGAAAGGGAAGTTAGGATTACTAAAATGGGTACAAAAACTCCATTGCCAAGGCCTTTACTGTAATTTAAGTGGTAGTCTTGTCTAGCACCACTGCTCCCCAAATATTTCTGCAACAACATCGTAAATTCTACCATTTAAGATGCATTAAGATTGCACAAATTACCTCCAACAGTGTCAAAAAACTGAAAAAAGGACTGTCAAAAATTCAGATGTAGCACAAAGGAAGAAAGGAAACGAGCCAGGTAGAGGAAAGTGGTAGTGAAGCTACAGTGCCCTGCTAGTGCTGTCAGCTATGTGTCAGTTAATGTGGCTAAAGATGGGAGCAAAAAGCTCTGGGGATGACAAGGCAAAACTTTCCGACATGTTGAAAAGTCAGGGAAACAGATACCAAGAGATTATAGAGCTCACCCCACTAAGGACTTGACAGTAAAGGGATTTACTATGCCAAAAAAAAAAAAAAAAAAAAAAATTCATTGGCTAAGGTTTTTCATACCATGTTCTTACAAACTTTTTTGCATGTGTTAAGGTTGGAGGTTTTGCTTCACTACTTTTTTTATACTTGTAGCTCTTTCTCTTAAACTTAAAATCTTAGTTCCTAATTACATTTACACATTAACCTATTTCTTTTAATCTGCAATGCATACAACTGTTTCAAACTAACAATGCCAATATATTACTAATGTAAGACTGTAAAAGATTTTTTTCTGGCTCTTTCTGTCACCAAGATAGATCCCCTAGGCTTGTCTAATTGAAATCCTGTGTTTGACAATCACTTGAAAAAAAAATTTCTGATTATGTTACTGGACATATAATGTGGTCCATTTGCTTCCCTTTTTATCCTCCCAATTTTTAGAGACTGGTTTGTTTTTCATGATGTATTTTAACATTTAAATGGTTTCAAAGTAAAAACTATAAAAAGTCACATTAAGAGTTTCTCTGTCCAACCCACGTTCTCTCCCTTCCCATATAGGTAACCATGTATGTTAGTTTGTTTACCCTTTCCTTTTGAAAATATAAGCAAATGTATGTGTTACAGACACAGTGCATATACATTCTTACATAAAAGTTAGCATGCTCCACACTATTCTGTACCTGGTTGGTTGGTTTTTTACTTAACTATACATTGCTTTTTTATTCCCCCACAGTACTCCCCTGTATGGATGTATTGATGGACATCTGGGTTATTTCCAATACCTTTTTACAAATAGTGCTGCAGTGAACAGTGAGTGCTATCATTTGGGGGGAGATTCTAGCAGTAGGACTGCTGCATCAGAGAAAATGTATACAATTTTGTTAGAAATGCTAGTACTTCCATAGGAATTCTACCATCTTTTTTCCCCACTAGCAATGGCATTTAGAGTGCCTGAATCTTCCCCAGAGCCCAACCAAGAGAATATGCTGTCAAACTGAGTTTTTACCAGTCTCTCATGAGCAATGGTATAGTGTATCAAGTAGTTTTATTTTATTATGAGGGAGCTAGAACATTTCTTTGTATGTTTGAGCCATTTGCTTTTCATTTTCCTGTAAACTGACCATATTTTTGGCTCACTTTTCTAGTAGATTGTTCTTTATTTCAGATGATTTATTTTTGAGATGTAACTGACAAAAGTTTCAGGTGTGCAACATGATTTTTGCTTTTCTTTCTCCAGATTGCTTTGGTTATTTGGAATCTTTTGTGGTTTCATACAAATCTTAGGATTGTTATTTTCTGTGAAAAATGCCATTGCGATTTTGATAGAGATTGCATTAAATCTGTAGACTGCTTGGGTAGTATGGACATTTTAACAATATTCTTATCGATGAGCACAGAATATCTTTCCATTTATTTGTGTCTTCTTCAGTTACCTTAATGTCTTGTAGTTTTCAGTGTACCGATCTCTTACTTCCTGAGTTAAATTCCTAGGTATTTTATTCTTCTTGATGCAATTGCAAATGGGATTGTTTTCTTAATTTCTCTTTCTGCTAGCTTGTTACTAGTATACAGAAACACAACTGATATTTATATATCAATTTTTGTTAACCTGCAACTTTATCGAATTGTTTGATTAGTTATAATAGTTTTTTGGTGGGCTTTATAGGGTTTTCTATATATATTACATCATATGCAATAGAGACAAGTTTTACTTCTTTTCCAATTTGGATGCCTTTTCTTTTTCTTGCCAAAATGCTCTGGCTAGGACTTCCAATGCTATGTTGAATCTAAGTGGTGAGAGTCTGCATCCTTGTCTTGTTCCAGATCTTCAGAGGGAGAGATTTCAGCTTTTCACCATCGAGTATGATATGAGCTGCGGGCTTGTCATATATGGCCTTTATGATGTTGAGGTAATGCTCTCTATGCCTGCTTTATTGAAAGTTTTTTTTTTATCATACATGGATACTAAATTTTGGCAAATGCTCTTCTGCATCTATTGAGATGGTCATATGATTTTTATCCTTCATTTTGTCAATGTGATATATCACACTGATTGATTTACAGATGCTGAATAATCCTTGCATCCATGGAATAAACCCCACTTGACCATGGTGTACGATCCTTTTAATGTGTTGTTGAATTTGGTTTGCTGATATTTTGTTGAGGATTTTTGCATCTGTGGTTATCAGTGATATTGGCCTGTAATTTTCTTTTCTTGTGGTGTCCTCGTCTGGTTTTCTTAAGAGTAATACTGGCTTGTAAAATGAGTTTGTAAGTGTTCCTTCCTCTTCTGTTGTTTGAAAGAGTTTGAGAAGGATTGATACTAATTTTTTTAATGTTTATTTCATCCATGGAATATGAACATTTTTCAATTTTTATACTAACTTCTTTTGGATTTTGAGTCCAGGTTAGGAAGTATCCCTATTTCCAGGTTATCAAGGAGTTTACCTACATTTTCTTCTGGGACTTGTAAAGGTTTCATTTTTTATATGTCTAATTCATTTGGAATTAATTTAGATGTGTAGTATGACAGATGAAGCCAGTTTTATCCTTTTCCATATGACTACTTAGTTGTCAGAATACCCCTTTTTAAAATTCCTTATTTTTCCCACTGATTTAAAATTTCATGTTTATCATTCACTAAATTTCCAAATGTACTTGGATCAATTTCTGGATTTTTAAGAATTATTTTCCATTAGTCTGTCTATTCATGTGCCAATCTCACACTGTATACTTTATAGAGACTTTATAACATGTTCTAATATCTGGTAGGGCTCTTTGTTTTTTATTTTCTAGGTTATTTGTTGTGTGTTCTTTCCAGTGGAACCTAATAATCACCTTCTGTATTTCTAGGAAAAAGCCTAATAGTGACATCTTGCTCACGATGAGTCTTCCTATCTATCAGTGTGCTATGCTTTCCATTTTTTTTCCAAGTAGACTTTACAGGGATGTTTTATAGTGTTTTGTTTTTGTTCTTGTAAATTGTCTTCCATCATACCTTTTAACTGCTTTTTGTTTACACACACACACACACACACGCACGCGCGCGCGCGCGAAGGCTATTGATTCCTCATTGATGTAACTTGCTAAATGCTGATTAGCCCTATTAACCTATGTGCCTCAGCTCCAAATCCATATATAATGCTGAGGACTCAGCATGCTGGGAGCCAGGATACTGTAAACCACATTTCTGCTTTGCCAGCTGGCTCCTTGTTAAGTCCTGCAATAGGATTTCTCTAGAAGGAGACAAAAACAAGGTGAAGGCTCCTATCAGTGTTGTGCCTGGTCATGGCCCTTTATCTGGCAGGGGTAACTGGTTATACTCTCCAAATTTTTTTATATTTGCTTCATTGTAGGTACTGCCCAAAGCTCTTACCCTTCCCCCTTTAGAGAAAGAAGCACCAGCTGGGTAGCTCCTCCTTCTTAGAAGCCTGAGTTCTGGTTCTGAGAGACCCACGTGAGGTTCTAATAACCTCAACTCCTCATTCTCTTTGTTCCCTGCGTCCTAGTGAACATAGATGCTTTCTGCAGATACTGTACCACCTTTTGTTTTTGAGATATAAGTCACATACCATAAAAGCCACCCTTTTAAATATACAATTCAGTGGTTCTTAGTATAATTTACAGAGTTGTGCAACCATCGCCACTATCTAATTTCAGAACATTTTCATCATTCCATAAAGAAACTCTGAACCTATTAGCAGTCATTCCTCTCCCCCAGTGACCACTAATCTACTTTGTCTCTACGGATTTGCCTATTCTGGACATTTCCTATAAACAGACCCAGACAACATGTGGCCTTTGTTGTCTGGCTTCTTTCACTTAGCCTAATGTTTCCAAGGTTCATCTATGTAGCATGTATAGTATCTGTTCCCTTTTATATCTGATTAATATCCCATTGTGTAGATATACCAGATTTTTAAATTTGTCCATCCAGTGATGGGACATTTGAGTTATTACCACTTTTTGGCTATTATCAATAAGACTGCTATGAACATTCAAGTACAACTTTTTGTATGAACATATTTTCAATTCTCTAGGATAAATATCTAGAAGTACAATTGTGTGGTCACATGGTAACTTTCTGAGGAATTGCCAAACTGTTTTCAACAGCAGCTGCACCATTTTCCATTCCCACTAGCAATATTTCTGCATCTCCTTGCCATCTTCCATCCTTTTGATTCTAGTCATCCTAGTGGGTGTGAAGGTGGTATCTCTTTGTGGTTTTGATTTTCACTTCCCTAATGATGTTGAGCACCTTTTCCAGTGTTTATTGGCCATTTGTATATCGTCTGTGAAGAAAGGTCTATTCAAATCCTTTACCTGTTTTTTCAGTTGGGTTATTTGTCTTACTATTGAGTTGTAAGAATAGTTTCTGTAGGAAAATATACTCAATTTTTATTTATGCAAAGCTGATATATAATGAACCGCAATCTTACATATCACACTGGCCTCTGAAAAATGATGGGCGTGTGAAATATTGTGAGTTCAGTGACAGCTAATTCATTTGCCACCAAGCTAGATACATATGATAACAGCATGTTGTGAAAGGGGCCCACTTTTGTTATTAATTTTTTAGTTACATTCCACTGTGGTGACCCAGTGGTGTTTTTGTTATTTCTGGCGATCTATTCAACAAGAAGGTGTACTTCCTATTTTGGACTGAGAGGTATGATCAGGCCTATTACTGTGCTGTATTTCTCCTTCCATTGCCTTACACTGTCTGTAGCTTCTGCTCTGTGAAAGTCGTTGCTGTGTTTGGGACTGCATAGCTAGTAATGGTTTGTCCTCACTGAGAATTGTGGTCTTCAGTATTATATAGTATCCTGTGTCATTTTAACTTTTTTCTGGTCTGAATTCTCTTGCAGGCAAGTATGTAACTCCTTTATTTTTAGTTACAACTGTCTCATTTTTGTCTATCCTTTTATTTCTAACCTTTCTGAATCTTTAAGTTAGATTGTGCTTTGTCAACTAACCTCAAATCTTTCATCTCTCTAGGGATGAGTTAAGCCAAATTGTTTATTATCAGTACGTTTGGTAATATAGTTCTGTCATTCTTTTTATATTTTTATAGATTACTTACATAACTTCTTTCACTGTAGAGCTGGTTTCTTCCATTTTGATACTTAGGGAAGTTTGTATTTTTGATCTACTGGTTTACCTTTACACTAATACCTTTTAAAAAGATGAGACCAATAGTATTAGTGTCTATTGGTTCCTTACTATATAAGTAATATTCAAATTAGCTAGTAGTCTTTTTCTGTCCCTCACTGTCTAAATTTCAAATAGGCTTTTTACTCAGTTAATAATCAGTGAGCTTATTCAACTTTTCATACTCTCTACTCTCCATGTTTAATAGTTCTATGATATCTACATTGTTAGAGCCTATTATCATCTTATAGTATTTAATTGAATTCCCTTAAATGAATAATTTTTCCTTCCCTGCCTGTGGGTTGTCAGTTTCTTGAGCGGTAGCAGTGAATAAAATACCAACCCATTCACACTATGGAGGTACAAGCTTCCTGCTATAAGAAAGTCAGTTACACTAGTCACAGTTTATCCTAAAGTTTAATATAAGCTTTCTCTGATATTATAAAGTAGTGAGTCTTTGGAATAATCAACAGTTTTCTACTGGGGTCAGATACATTCCCTGAAACATTTGTTTAACAGACAAAGTAGGGATTCTGGGTGGATCTAGAGCATTGCTATTTATAGGTCAGCTTTCAAACTGTTCTACCAAAGTTCATCCCAAAGCACTAAAAGGTATTATCAGAACTACAATACAAAGCAAGGACCGCTTCCCCACCCACAGACAGTCTGTCTGTCATGTATAATTAAAAAAGCAATGAAACAAACACTGTAACTAGAAATAACTGCACCTGAAAATTTGGGTTTCTTTTAAAAATTCATGCCTGAAGTTTACTATAACTAGACTATAACTAGAGTTAGCTTATTTGAAATCAAACATGTATCATCACTAGGGGAAAAAACTGACGATTTTTAAAAGAAAATATATAGTGCACATTACATTCAGTATTAACTAAGTTTGCTTGTTTTCATATTTTTTAAATTGACCTAAGGATTTTAAAGCTTTCAATAATTTTTAAAATTATTTTTGCCCAGACAGTACCATCTGACTCTTGCTATAAACCAAGATACTGAGTTGACAAATCAAGAGCTATACCAGAAAGAAAAGAGCTATACCAGATAGTTCTAGGAAATAAACAATATTTAATAAGCTCTATTCACAGAATTTTACTTCATAATTATTATTATTATTTTTTGCAGTATGCGGGCCTCTCACTGTTGTGGCCTCTCCCGTTGCAGAGCACAGGCTCAGCGGCCATGGCTCATGGGCCCAGCCGCTCCGCGGCATGTGGGATCTTCCCGGACCGGGGCACGAACCCGTGTCCCCTGCATCGGCAGGCGGACTCTCAACCACTGCGCCACCAGGGAAGCCCTACTTCATAATTATTGAATATACTCAGATAATTAAGTTGTGATAAGATACCAAAGTAATGACACTTACTTTATTCATTCCATACACTGCTATTTCTAGTAATAAAGATTAAACCCCCAAATTTCTTACTAGATTATACTTAAAAGGTGCTTCTTTTAGTCACCATTTCTAACATGGATAGCTGACTTACAGGTTCAAATGGCTTTGCTCTAGTGAAAAAAGTTCAAGTGAAAAATATTATTAGCTCACAGGCCTGGGCTCTGAATTTTTAATACATCTGTTGTCCAAGTTCTTAGCCCACCGCTGCCCACCTGTTGTCCTGAGAAACAGACAAAGCAAGCCCAACACTCCTTTGGAGCTATGTGCCCTCTTCCTGTACTCAACTTCCACAGGTAACGCTTGACTGAAGACAAGCATGCAGAAACAAAGAGAAGGATTAGATCACACAAACCTCAGAAACTGATAACAGAAACAACCAGTGAGTATTCCTAAAATGGGAATGAATCTAAAACAATGTACTATGAAAAAGAAATATTTAATACTTATACAGCTAATTGTGTATCATTAGGCTGTTCCAGGGCACTGTTACCTGTATTATTTAATCTGTACAACTTTATGAAGAAATTCATGCATGGCCTGAATAACTTTCCAAGATCATACAAGTATGGAAAGACACAGCTGGGATTTAAACCCAAGCAGTCTATGCGCCTTAATCTACATGCTAAATCAGATTTCCAGAAATGACAAATACTGAAATTTTGAAAGAAAATCTCAATGGTATAGCATTAACACAATGCAGAAGAGATGACTGGTAGGCAAGCTGGAGAAGGTGTACAGAATGAGAATAGCAAAGTTTTCCAGAATTGATAAAAGGCACAGAATTCATTCAAGAAGCAGTGTACCCTGAACAAGAGAAATAAAAATACATATCAAACTGAAACAAAAAATCAGAAACTGACATTACACTTGCACTGAAACAACAGACGCTAAAGAATGTATTCTCTATAAATAATTGAGATAAATCACCGTTGAAACGGAGCAGGACCCTATGGTCCTTGCCCCCCGCCCCCAACCATGTACTCAGCCTGCCTTTTGTCTGTGGAAAAACTTTAGCCAAAGATAAGTTTAATCAGAGTGCAGAAACAAAGGAAAACAGTCAAAGGAGATCAAATAATAATAGTTTAGTCATTAAGCATAGTCAAGGACCTTTAGTTCCTCCTTAAGGGCTACAGATAATATTCTGAGCCATATCCTGTGAGCTGTCTTATAAATACTGAAACCTCCACCAGGTGGAAGAAGTTATCTACATGATGACCAGGCTCTAGTCATGACATAAGCTGCCACAAGAACTGGCCTCAAAGAAATGGAAACCAAACGTGGAACTGAAGATTAACTGTACCTAAAACGATCAAGATGACGCTGGTAAGGCCACTGATGACCAATTTCAAGATGACTGTCAGAGCTGACTGTATTGTTTCTGCATGTAGCCCCCTCCCTCTGTCTATATACACTCTTGCCCCCTAATTGTCGGCAGGGGGAGTCAGGCTTTGGACTGGCATCTGCCCTCCCCGCCAGTTGCCAGCCTCCAAAATAAAGCAACCTTTCCTTTCCTACCAACACTTGTCTCTCGAGAATTGGCTTTGGAGCAGCAAGCAGCCAGACCTGGGTTTGGTAACACTGTGAAGGCTTTAGAGAAAAATCAGCGTGCTCAGATAAGGTTTATTAGGTTTTTACAATTTAGAATGATGAGTTATAAATGTGAACACTTATTTTTCTAAAAATTAACATATTTAAATGTTCAGAAGAGATTGAACGCTTGACTAGTGAAAGTTGTCATTCCTACTCGCTCCACCCCAAAATTAACATTTCGTTTTTAGATTTTTCTGTAATTCTAATCAAAATGTCAATGAGATTTTCTTTTGTAGCATAACAAAATGATTCTAAAATTTATCTGGAGGTCAAAATGGACAAAAATTGCACATGCTAATATTTAAAAATAAAGCTGAGCATAATTAAAACAAAAAAATTAAATATGGCAGTGCCTATCAGTATTGAGAATTTATCCAACAGAAATAGTTCAACAAGTATACCTGTATATACTATATGACTGTGGATTTTTTTCTGCAGAATTACTTGGCGAAATGTCTTAACAGAGTAAGAGTTAATATATGGAACATCCATACCATAAAATACTGTCCTACAGTTGAGAATGAAGTAGTTCTGAATATACTAACAAGGGAATACTATCTGATATATATTAAATAAAAATTTTTTAATGTATCATCCTATTTGTTATAGAACAAAATTATAAGTGGCTAGAAAAATATCTGGAAGGATATACCAGAGTATGGAAGAGTCTCCACATTTTCAAAATATTTATTTCTGTGTTGCTTAAGTGTTTTTCACCAAGCACATGCTGCAGTCATAATTTAAAAGGATAGATGAAAAAAATACTGTGTAAGAATGCTGAAATATAGGCAGAAACAAGTCTCAGAAATTTTTTTCTGAGACAGTTAATTCAACAGATGTAAGGTATAGGGCTTCCAAAACACCATGGGGAAGAAAAAAGCCAAAAAGGACATGTGATCAATTCAGGAAAGAAGGGGGAAAAGGGAAGTAGAAGAAAGCAAAAGAAATTGGTTCTGTTCTATTAAAGATAAGACTGAATTTTTAAAATTTAATTCAACTGTATGTTTTCCACAGGGAACACTTCTAAAACAAAGTAACACAGGAAGGCTAAAAATAAATGGATGGTGACTAGCTGGGATGGTGACTAGCTGGGAATTATGCTAAATGAAAAAAGCTAATCCCAAAAGGTTATATACTGTATGAGCCCATCTATATAACAATTTTGAAATGACAAAATTTTAGAAACAGAGGACACACTGGGGTGGAGGTGGGAAGAGAGCAGGCAGATGATGGATATAGTTATAAGAAGGCAACAGGAGCGGTCCTTGTGGGTTTTGTCTTCAATAGTGGTTGATACTCAAACTTCCAAAAGGGGCAAAACTGTATACAACTTAATACACATCTGGGGAAATCTAAATATAAGATTTGTGGATCGCATCAATGTTAATACCCTAGTTGTAATAGTACAGTATCATCTGCAAAATGCTACCAGTGAGGGAACTGGGAAAAGTGCAACAAATCTCTCATTTCTTACAGAACAGAGTGTGAATCTACAATTGTTTCAATAAAATAAAATTTAAAAATGAATGGGTGGCACCACAAAGGTTTAAATGAAAAACAAAGGCAATACTAAATGTACAGAAGGCTATGGAGCAACTAGAACTCTCACCCGCTGCTGGTGGAAGTATAAACTGATTCAACCACTCCGGATAACTACGTATATCCATTCCCAGGAATACACCCAACAGAAATGCATTTGTACATTCATACACACAAAAAATGATCAAAGGTTCATGGCAGCATGTTTACGATAGCCAACAATGACTATCAATAGTAGAATGGATAAGTAAACTGTATACTGACACGAGAATGAACAATTACTGCTTTGTGCAACAGCACGAACAAATCACACAAACATGATACTTAAGCTAGACCCAAAAGAGACACTGTCTGTTTCAATTTAGATAAAAATGTGCTTCTCAGCAAAGGAAACCATAAACAGAAAGACAACCTATGGACTGGGAGAAGATATTTGCAAATGATGCAACCAATATGGGCTTAATTTCCAAAATATACAAAGAGTTCATACAACTCAACAAAAAACAAACAACCCAACTGAAAAATGGGCATTAGACCTAAATAGACATTTCTCCAAATAAGACATAAAGATGGCCAAGAGGCATATGAAAAGCTGCTCAACATCACCAATTATTAGAGAAATGCAAATCAAAACTACAATGAGGTATCACCTCACACCAGTTAGAATGGTCATCAGAAAATCTATAAACAACAAATGCTGGAGAGGGTGTGGAGAAAAGGGAACCCTCTTGCACTGTTGGTGGGAATGTAAATCGATACAGCCACTATGGAGAACAGTATGGAGGTTCCTTAAAAAACTAAAAATAGAATTACCATATGATCCAGCAATCCCACTACTGGGCATATACCCAGAGAAAACCATAATTCAAAAAGATACATGCACCCCAATGTTTATAGCAACACCATTTACAATAGTCAAAGACATGGAAACAACCTAAATACCCACTGACAGATGAATGAATAAAGAAGATATGGTAAAATGGAATACTACTCACCCATAAAAAAGAATGAAATAATGCCATTTGCAGCAACATGGATGGACCTAGAGATTATCATACTAAGTGAAGTCAGAAAGACAAATACCATATCACTTTTATGTGGAATCTAAAATACGACACAAACATATCTACAAAACAAAAATAGACTTACAGATATAGAGAACAGACTTGTGGTTGCCAAGGGAGAGGGAAGGTTGGGCAGTTTGGGATTAGCAGATGCAAACTATTATATATAGGATGGATAAACAACAAAGTCCTACTGTCTAGCACAGGGAACTATATTCAATATCCTTTGATAAACCGTAATGGAAAAGAACATGAAAAAGTATATATGTGTATAACTGAATCACTTTGCTGCACAGCAGAAATTAACACTGAAAATCAACAGTACTTCAGTAAAATTAAATATATATATACACTTGAAAAATAAAGTGCTTCTGATTAATGTTAAGTCACAATATTGACTACCCTTCTTGACTTGATTATGTGAAAATTCAGTATGTATACTTACGTTTATTTTAAAAATACATAAAATGAAAGAAATATACCATGCAGCTATTAAAAAAAACAAGAGAGCCAAGACTGAAATGTATGAGACAAAATTCAAGACAAAATACATTAAATGATACCAACAAGGGTATTTTAAGATGATAAAAAATGCAAACCTCCAACAGAGAACAGTCACAAATTCAATTTTGAGAACTAACCTATTAAACCTGGATTTGAATTCATAATTGAATTTGTGGTTAAGAACTCTCCTACAAAAAACTTCAGGCCTAGATGACGTCACTGGTAAGTTCTAACAAACATTTAAGGAAAAAACAATAGCAATACCGTACAAACTCAGAAAATGGAGAGGAAACACTTAGCAATCATTTATGAGGCCAGAATTACTTTCATACCATGTCAGACATTACAAGAAAAGTACAACCAATATCCCCTTATGAACACATATATAAAAATACTGGAAGTATTAGCACATCAAATCCAGCAATATGTAAAGAGGATAATTCAGATTCCACACAAAAAATAAATTCAGCAAAGCTGCAGGATAGAAAATCAACATATAAAAATCACTTGTGTATAGAGGAAACATACCTCAACATAATAAAGTCCATTTATGAAAAACCCACAGCTAACATCATATTAAATGGTGAAAAACTGAAAGCCTTTCCTCTAAAATCAGAAATAAGGATACCCACTCTTGCCACATCTCTTTTTTTTTGGCAGTATGCAGGCTTCTCACTGTTGTGGCCTCTCCCGTTGCGGAGCACAGGCTCCGGACGTGCAGGCTCAGTGGCCATGGCTCACGGGCCCAGCCACTCTGTGGCACGTGGGATCTTCCCGGACCGGGGCACAAACCCGTGTCCCCTGCATCGGCAGGCGGACTCTCACCCACTGCGCCACCAGGGAAGCCCTTGCCACATCTCTTTAACGTAGTATTAGAAGTCCTAGCCACATGGGGCTTCCCTGGTTGAGAATCTGCCTGCCAATGCAGCAGACACAGGTTCAAGCCCTGGTCTGGGAAGATCCCACATGCTGTGGAGCAACTAGGCCCGTGAGCCACAACTACTGAGCCTGAGCATCTGGCGCTTGTGCTCCGCAACAAGAGGCCGTGACAGTGAGAGGCCCATGCACCGCAACTAGAGAAAGCCCACGCACAGAAACGAAGACCCAGCACAGCCAAAAAAAAAAAAAGGCCTAGCCACAGCAATCAGATAAGAAAAAGAAAAGGCATCCAAATTGGAAGGGAAGAAGTAAAACTGTCACATTTCCAGATGACATGATACTATATATAGAAAACCCTAAAATCTCCACCAAAATATTAGAATAAATTCAGTAAAGGTGCAGGATACAGGGTTAATATACAGAAATCTGTTGCTTTTCTATACATTAATAACGAGCTATCAGAGAAAGCAAGAAAACAATCCCATTTAAAATTGCATTAAAAATAACTAAATAGCTAGGAAAAAACTTCACCAAGGAAATGAAAGACTTATACTGTGAAAACTATAAAACACTGATGAAGGAAAATGAAGATGATACAGAGAAATGGAAAGATATCCAGTGCTCTTGGGTTGGAAGAATTAATATTGTTAAAATGTCCATACTACCCAAAGCAATCTATAGATTTACACAAAAGACCCCAAATTCCCAAAGCAATTTTGAGAAAGAACAGAGCTGAGGTATCATGCCCCCTGACTTCAGACTATACTACAAAGCTACAGTCATCAATACAGTATGGTACTGTCAGAAAAACAGACACATAGATCAATGCAACAGAATAGAAAGCCCTGAAATAAACCCATACACTCACAGTCAATTAATCTATGACAAAGGAGGCAAGAAAATACAATAAGGAAAGGACAGTCTCTTCAATAAGTAGTGCTGGAAAAACTGGACAGCTACATGTATAAGAATGGAAATAGAACATTTTCTCATGCCATATACAAAAATAAACTCAAAATGGTTTAAAGACCTATATGTAAGACCTGACACCATGAAACTCCTAGAAGAAAACAGGCAGAACATTCTTTGCATAAATTGTAGCAGTATTTTTTTGGATCTTTCTCCTAAGGCAATCAAAACAAAAGCAAAACTAAACAAATGGGACCTAATTAAAAGCTTTTGTACAGCAAAGGAAACCAGCAATAAAACACAAAGACAACCTACTGAATGGGAGAAAGTACTTGCAAATGATACAACTGATAAGGGGTTAATATCTAAAACATATAAACAGCTCATACATCTCAATATCAACAAAGAACCTGATTTTAAAATGTGCAGGAGACCTGAATAGACATTTTTCCAAAGAAGACATACAGATGGCCAACAGGCACACGAAAAAATTCCCAACATTGCTAATCATCAGAGAAACGCAAATTAAAACTACAATAAGATATAGCCTTACAGCTGTGAGAATGGCTATCATCAAAAAGACAACAAGTAACAAATGCTGTGCGCATGTGGAGAAAGGGAACTCCAGTATACTGTTGGTGGGAATGTAAACTGGTGCAGCCACTGTGGAAAACAAGATGGAGGTTCCTCAAAAACCTAAAAACAGAACTACATATGATCCAGCGGTTCCACTGTTGGGTATATATCCGAAGAAAATGAAAAGAGTAATTCAAAAAGATACATGCACCCCAATGTTTATAGTAGCATTCTTTACAACAGCCAAGATATGAAAGCAATATAAGTGTCCATCAATGGATGAAGGGATAAAGAAGATGTGGTATGTATATATAATGGAATACTAGTCTGCTATAAAAAAGAATGAAATTTTGCCATTTACAGCAACATGGATGGACCTGGAGGGTATTATGCTTAATGAAATAAGTCAGAGAAAAATAAATACTGTATATTATCACTTATATGTGGAATCTAAAAAATAAAATGAATTTTTTTTTTACTTTAGAAAGTCAAAGGATCTATTTTAAAAGCTCTTGTTACTAATAAACTAATTAAGCAAGTCAAAAAATAAAGTAAATCTACAAAATCCAGTGTGAAATATCAGGCCATTAAGAACTGGAAATCGAAAGTTTGAAAAGTTGTATTTACAAATTTGTTATAAAAAATGAAATACCTAAGGATAATGTTGGCAAAATATGTGCAAAACCTACAGACCGAAACACAAACACTGTTTAGCAAACATTAAGAAGACCTAAACAGAGCTTCCCTGGTGGTGCAGTGGTTAAGAATCCACCTGCCAGTGCAGGGGACACAGGTTCGAGCCCTGGTCCAGGAAGATTCCACATGCTGCGGAACAACTAAGGCTGTGCACCACAACGGCTGAGGCCCGTGCACCTAAAGCCCATGCTCCACAACAAGAGAATCTACTGCAATGAGAAGCCTGCGCACCACAATGAAGAGTAGCCCTTGCTCATCACAAATAGAGAAAGCCTGCACACAGCAATGGAGACCCAACGCAGCCAAAAATAAATAAAATAAACTCAGTTTAAATTTTAAAAGAACACCTAAATAAAAGGAGAGCTATATCATACCTGTGAATTGGAGTTGTCAATACCAAAGGGATCTACAGATTAAACACTATCCCAAGCAAAATCCTTGTAAGCTTTTATACTGCAAACTACAAAACATGCTGAAAGAAATAAAAGAAGACACAAACAAATGGAAAGACATCCTGTATTCACGGGTTGGAAGAGTTAATAATGTTAAATACTCCATACTACCCAAAGTGATCTACAGAATCAATGCAATCTCTATCAAAATCCCAACTGCATTTTTTGCAAAAATAGAAAAATCTATCCTAAAATTCATATGGAATCTCAAGGGACCCTGAAGAGTCAAAACAACCCTGAGAAAGAACAAAGCTAGAAGCTTCATGCTTTCTTATTTCAAAACATACTTCAAAGCTACAATAATCAAAATAGTGTGGTACTGGCATAAAGACAGACATACAGACCAATGGAACAGAACAGAGAGCTCAGAAATGAACACTCACATATATGGTCAAATGATCTTCACAAGGGTGCCAACATTACACAATGGGGAAAGACTACACATTTTTCCACGTCATGAAGCTTTCCCCTATGCTTTCTTCTTGGAGGTTTATAGTTTCAACTTTTTTTTTTTTTTGCGGTACGTGGGCCTCTCTCTGTTGTGGCCTCTCCTGTTGCGGAGCACAGGCTCCAGACGCGCAGGCCCAGTGGCCATGGCTCATGGGCCTAGCCGCTCCATGGCATGTGGGATCTTCCCAGACCGGGGCACGAACCCGTGTGCCCTGCATCGGCAGGCGGACTCTCAACCACTGCGCCACCAGGGAAGCCCTATAGTTTCAACTCTTATACTTAGTTCTTTAATCCATCCGAATTGATTTTTGTATATGGTTAAAGTAAGGATCCAACTTCATTCTTCCATATGTGGATATCTAATTTTCCCAGCAACACTTGTTGAAGAGAATATTCATTGAGTTTGGCAATGCTTTCTTGGCTAGGACACCAAAGGCACAGGCAACAAAAGCAAAAACAGACAAATGGGACTGAAGTCGTCCCTAGTATCCAAAGTGGTTTGGTTAAAGGACCCCCTGTGGATACCAAAATCCACAGGTGCAAAAGTCCCTTACATAAAATGGCATAGTATTTGCATGTAACCTATGCATATACTCCCATATACTTTTTTTTTGAATTTTATTTGACTTTATTTAATACAGCCAGTTGTTAACATCTATTTTACACATAATACTGTACATACGTCAATCCCAATCTCCCAATTCATCCCACCACCACTCACTCTGCTTCCCCCCTTGGTGTCCATATGTTTGTTCTCTACATCTGTGTCTTTATTTCTGCCTTGCAGAAATCTGTACCATTTTTCTTGATTCCACATATATGCGTTAACATATGATATTTGTTTTTCTCTTTCTTACTTACTTCACTCTGTATGATAATCTCTAGGTCCATCCACGTCTCTACGAATGATCCAATTTCATTCCTATTTATGGATGAGTAATATTCCATTCTATACATGTCCCACACCTTCGTTATCCATTTGTCTTGTAGATGGGCATTTAGATTGCTTCCATAACCTGGCTATTGTAAACAGTGCTGCAATGAACATTGGGGTGCATGTGTCTTTTTTTTTTTTTTTTGTGGTACACGGGCCTCTCACTGTTGTGGCCTCTCCCTTTGCAGAGCACAGGCTCTGGACACGCAGGCCCAGCGGCCATGGCTCACGGGCCTAGCCGCTCCGTGGCATGTGGGATCCTCCTGGACTGGGGCACGAACCCGTGTCCCCTGCATCGGCAGGCGGATTCTCAACCACTGTGCCACCAGGGAAGCCCTGCATGTGTCTTTCTGAATTACGTTTTTTTCTGGGTATATGCCCAGTAGTGGGATTGCTGGGTCATATGGTAATTTTAGTTTTTTTAAGGAACCTCCATACTGTTCTCCACAGTGGCTGTATCAATTTACATTCCCACCAACAGTGCAAGGGGGTTCCCTTTTCTCCACACCCTCTCCAGCCTTTGTAGTTTGCAAATTTTCTGATGACGGCCATTCTGACTGGTGTGAGGTGATACCTCATTGTAGTTTTGATTTGCATTTCTCTAATAATTAGTGATGTTGAGCAGTTTTTCATGTGCCTCTTGGCCATCTGTATGTCTTCTTTGGAGAAATGCCTATTTAGGTATTCTGTGCTTTTGATTGGGTTGTTTTTTTAATATTGAGCTGCATGAGCTGTTTATATATTTTGGAGATTAATCCTTTGTCCTTTGACTCATTTGCAAATATTTTCTCCCATTCTGAGGGTTGCCTTTTCGTTTTCTTTATAGGTTCCTTTGCCATGCAAAAGCTTTTAAGTTTCATTAGGTTCCATTTATTTTTGTTTTTATTTCCATTAATCTAGGGCTTTCTATCCTGTTCCATTGATCTGTATTTCTGTTTTTCTGCCAGTACCATACTGTCTTGAATACTGTAGCTTTGTAGTATAGTCTGAAGTCAGCAGTCTGATTCCACCAGCTCTGTTTTCTTCCCTCAAGATTGCTTCGGCTATTCGGGGTCTTTTGTGTCTCCATACAGATTTTAAGATTTTTTGATCTAGTTTTGTAAAAAAATGCCATTGGTAATTTGATAGGGATTGCACTGAATCTGTAGATGTCTCTGGGTAGTATAGTCATTTTCACAATATTGATTCTTCCAATCCAAGAACACAGTATATCACTCCATCTGTTTGTGTCATCTTTGATATATTTCATCAGTGTTTCATAGTTTTCTGAGTGCAGGTCTTTTACCTCCGTAGGTAGGTTTATTCCTAGGTATTTTATTCTTTTTGTTGCAGTGGTGAAAAGGACTGTTTAATTTCTCTTTCTTATCTTTCGTTGTTAGTGTATAGGAATGCAAGAGATTACTGTATATTACTTTTGTATCCTGCAACTTTACCAAATTCATTAATTAGCTCTAGTAGTTTTCTAGTGGCATCGTTACCATTCTCTATGTATAGTATCATGTCATTGGCAAACAGTGACAGTTTTACTTCTTCTTTTCCAATTTGTATTCATTTCATTCTTTTTCTTCTCTGATTGCCATGGCTAGGCCTTCCAAAACTATGTTGAATAATAGTGGCGAGAGTGGACATCCTTGTCTTGTTCCTGGTCTTAGTGGAAATGCTTTCAGTTTTTTACCATTGAGAACGATATTTACTGTGGGTTTGTCATATATGGCCTTTATTATGTTGAGGTAGGTTCCCTCTATGGCCACTTTCTAGAGAGTTTTATCATAAATGGTGTTTAATTTTGTCAAAAGCTTTTCCTGCATCTATTGAGATGACCATATGATTTTTACTCCTCAATTTGTTAATATAGTGTATCACACTGATTGACTTGCATATACTGAAAAATCCTTGCATCCCTGGGATAAATCCCACTTGATCATGGTATATGATCCTTTTAATGTGTTATTGAATTTTGTTTCCTAGTATTTTGTTGAGGATTTTTGATTCTATATTCATCAGTGATGTTGGTCTGTAATTTTCTTTTTTTGTAGTATCTTTGTCTCGTTTTGATATCAGGGTGATGGTGGCCTCATAGAATGAGTTTTGGAATGTTCCTTCCTCTGCAATTTTTTGGAAAAGTTTGAGAAGGATGGGTGTTAGGTCTTCTCTAAATGTTTGATAGAATACACCTGTGAAGCCATCTGGTGCTGAACTTTTGTTTGTTGGAATATTTTTAGTCACAGTTTCAATTTCATTACTTGTGATTGGTCTGTTCATATTTTCTATTTCTTCCTGGTTCAGTCTTGGAAGGTTATACCTTTCTAAGAATTTGTCCATTTCTTCCAGGTTGTCCATTTTATTGGCATAGAGCTGCTTGTAGTAGTCTCTTAGGATATTTTGTATTTCTGTGGTGTCTAACTTCTCCTTTTTCATTTCTAATTTTATTGAGTCCTCTCTCTCTTTTTCTTGATGAGTCTGGCTAATGCTTTATCAATTTTATCTTCTCAAAGAACCAACTTTTAGTTTTACTGATCATTGCTATTCTTTGTTTCTACTTCATTTATTTCTGCTCTGATCTTTATGATTTTTTCCTTCTACTAACTTTAGGTTTTGTTTTTTCTTTCTCTAGTTCCTTTCGGTGTAAGGTTAGATTGTTTATTTGAGATTTTTCTTGTTTCTTGAGGTAAGCTTGTATTGCTATACACTTGCTTCTTAGAACTGCTTTTGCTGCATCCCATAGGCTTTGGATCATCGCGTTTCTGTTGTCATTTATCTCTAGGTATTTTCTGATTTCCTCTTTGATTTCTTCAGTGATTTCTTGGTTATTTAGTAACGTATTGTTTAGCCTCCACGTGTTTGTGTTTTTTACGGTTTTTTTCCCCTGTAATTGAATTCTAATCTCATAGCATTGTGGTCGGAAAAGATGCTTGATATGATTTCAATTTTCTTAAATTTACTGTGGCTTGATTTTTGACCCAAGATGTGACCTATCCTGGAGAATGTTCTGTGTGCACTTGAGAAGAAAGTGTAATCTGCTGTTTTTGGATGGAATGTCCTATATATATCAATTAAATCTATCTGGTCTGTTGTGTCATTTAAATTTAGGGTTCCCTTATTAATTTTATGGCTGGATGATCTGTCCATTGTTGTAAGTGAGGTGTTAAAGTCCCCCACTAGTATTGTGTTACTGTAGATTTCCTCCTTGATAGCTGTTAGCACCTGCCTTATGCACTGAGGTGCTCTTATGTTGGGTGCATATATATTTATAATTGTTATATCTTCTTCTTGGATTGATCCCTTGATCATTATGTAGTGTCCTTCCTTGTCTCTTGTAACATCTTTAAAGCCTATTTTATCTGATACGAGTATTGCTACTCCAGCTTTCTCCTGATTTCCATTTGCATGGAATATATTTTTCCATCCCTTCACTTTCAGTCTATATGTGTCCCTAGGTCTGAAGTGGGTCTCTTGTAGATAGCATATATACGGGTCTTGTTTTTGTATCCATTCAGCAAGACTGTGTCTTTTGGTTGGAGCATTTAATCCATTCACGTTTAAAGTAATTATCAATACATATGTTCCTATCACCATTTTCTCAACAGTTTTGGGTTTGTTTTCCTAGATTCTTTTCTTCTCTTGTGTTTCCAGAAGTTCCTTTAGCATCTGCTGTAGAGCTGGTTTGGTGGTGCTGAATTCTCTTAGCTTTTCCTTGTCTGTAAAGGTTTTGATTTCTCCATCGAATCTGAATGAGATCCTTGCTGGGTAGAGTAATCTTGGTTGTAGGTTGTTCCCTTTCATCACTTTAAATATATCGTGTCACTCCCTTCTGGCTTGTAGAGTTTCTGCTGAGAAATCAGCTATTAACCTTAGAGTTCCCTTGCATGTTACTTGTCATTTTTCCCTTGTTGCTTTTAGTAATTTTTCTTTATTTTTTGTCAGTTTGATTACTATGTGTCTCAGTGTGTTTCTCCTTGGGTTTATGCTGCCTGGGACTCTCTGTGCTTCCTGGACTTGGGTGGCTATTTCCTTTTCCATGTTAGGGAGGTTTTCAACTATAATCTCTTCAAATCTTTTCTCAGGTCCTTTCTCTCTCTCTTCTCCTTCTGGCACCCCTATAATGCAAATGTTGGTGCGTTTAATATCCCAGAGATCTCTTTGGCTGTGTTGATTTCTTTTCATTCTTTTTTCTTTATTATGTTCCACAGCAGTGAATCCCACCATTCTGTCTTCCAGGTCACTTATCCGTTCTTCTGCCTCAGTTATTCTGCGATTGATTCCTTCTAGTGTATTTTTCATTTCAGTTATTGTATTGTTCATCTCTGTTTGTTTGTTCTTTAATTTTTCTAGGTGTTTATTCTTCAGTTCTTCTAGGTCTTTGTTAAATATTTCTTACATCTTCTTGATCTTTGCCTCCATTCTTTTTCCGAGGTCCTGGATCTTCACTATCATTATTCTTAATTCTTTTTCTGGAAGGTTGCCTATCTCCACTTCATTTAGTTGTTCTTCTGGGGTTTTATGTTGTTCCTTCATCTGGTACATAGTCCTCTGCCTTTTCATTTTGTCTATCTTTCTGTGAAAGGGGATTTCGTTCCACAGACTGCAGGATTGTTGTAGTTCTTGCTTCTTCTGTCTGCCCTCTGTTGGATGAGGCTATCTAAGAGGCTTGTGTAAGCTTCCTGATGGGACGGACTGGTGGTGGGTATAGTTGGGTGTTGCTCTGGTGGGCAAAGCTCAGTAAAACTTTAATCTGCTTGTCTGCTGATGGGTGGGGCTGAGTTCCCCCCCTGTTGGTTGTTTGGCCTGAGGCAACCCAGCACTGGAGGCTATGGGCTCTTTGGTGGGGCTAATGGAGTACTTCCCAGAACTTCTGCTGCCAGTGTCCTTGTCCCCGCAGTGGGCCACAGCCACCCCCTGCCTCTGCAAGGGACCCTCCAACAACAGCATGCAGGCCTGGCTTAGTCTCCTGTGGGGTCACTGCTCCTTCCACCTGGGTCCTGATGTGCACACTACCCTGTGTGTGCCCTTCAAGAGTGAAGTCTCTGTTTCCCCCAGTCCTGTCAAAGTCCTGCAATCAAATCCCGCTAGCCTTCAAAGTCTGATTCTCTGGGAATTCCTCCTCCTGTGCCAGACCCCCAGTTGGGAAGCCTGACATGGGGCTCAGAACCTTCACTCCAGTGGATGGACCTCTGTGGTATAATTGTTCTCCAGTTTTTGAGTCACCTACCCAGCGGTTTATGGGATTTGAATTTATTGTGATTGCACCCCTCCTACCGTCTCATTGCAGCTTCTCCTTTGTCTTTGGATGTGATGTATCTTTTTTGGTGAGTTCCGGTGTCTTCCTGTCGATTACTGTTCAGCAGTTAGTTGTGATTCCAGTGCTGTCATAAGAGGGAGTGAGCACACATCCTTCTACTCCACCATCTTGAACCAATCTCCCCTCCCATATACTTTAAATCATCTCTAGATTACTTATAATACCCAGTAGAATGTAAATGCTATTTAAATAGATGTCAGCGTGCAGAAAATTCAAGATTTGCTTTTTGAAACTTCCTGGAATTTGGGGGGAAGCTGTGGATACAGAGGGCTGACTGTACATCAAACTTAAAAACTTCTCCGCAGCAAAGGAAACAATCAACAGAGTGGAAAGGCAACCTACAGAGAAATATCTGCAAACCATATATATGGTAAGTTAATACCTAAAACATATAAAGCATTCCTAGGGCTCAACAAAAAAAATAAACAACCTCATTTTTTAAATGTGCAAATGTCTTGAATAGACATTTCTCCAAAGAAGATGTACAAATGGCCAACAAGCATATGAAAAGGTGCTCAACATCACAAATCATTAGGAAAATGCAAATCAGAACTACAATGAGAAATCACCTCACACCCATTAGGATAGTCACTATCAAAACAAAACAAAACAGAAACCAGAAAATAACTAGTGTTGGTGAGAATGCAGAAAAATAAGAACCCTTGTGCATTGTTGGCAGTAATGTAAAATGGTGCCACCACTATAAAAGACAGTATGGAGGCTCGTCAAAAAAATTAAAAATAGAATTACAATGTGATCCAGCAATTCCACTTCTGGGTATATACCCGAAGGAATTGAAAACATAATCTCAAAGAGCTATCTGCACACCCATATTCCCAGCATCATTACTGACAACTGCCAAGAGGGAGAAGCAACCCAAGTGTCCAACAATGGATGAATGGATAAACAAGATAGGGTATACTCATACAATAGAATATTATCCAGCCTTAATAGAAGGGAAATCCTGCCATTTGTAGCAACCTTAATGAACCTTTAAGACATTATGCTGAATGTAATAAGCCAGCCACAAAAAAACAAATACTGTATGATTCCACTTATATGAGGTATGTAAACTATAGAAACAGAAAGTAGACTGTGGTTACCAGGGGCTGGGGAGAGGAGGAACAGGAGAATTGTTCAATGAATAGAGAATTTCAGTTTTGCAAAATGAAAAAGTTCTAGAGATCTGTCACAGAACAATGTGCATACTGTTAAAACTGACCTTCTTAACCATTTTTAAGTGTACAGTAGTGTTATTTATTTTTTAACACACACACACACAGAAAAACATCTGGCACACTATTCCATAAAAACTGAGAAAGTAATTCTAACGTCTATATAGAAATATGCTAAAGACCAAGAATAACTAAAACAGTTTTGAAAAAGAACTAATATGTAAAGGAGACAAAAATATACAGTGGAGAAAAGACAGCCTCTTCAATAAGTGGTGCTGGGAAAAATGGACAGCTACATGTAAAAGAATGAAATTAGAACACTCCCTAACACCATACACAAAAATAAGCTCAAAATGGATTAAAGACCTAAATGTAAGGCCAGACACTATCAAACTCTTAGAAGAAACCATAGGCAGAACACCCTATGACATAAATCACAACAAGATCCTTTCTGACCCACCTCCTAGAGAAATGGATATAAAAATAAACAAGTGGAACCTAATGAAACTCAAAAGCTTTTGCACAGCAAAGGAAACCATAAACAAGACCAAAAGACAACCCTCAGAATGGGAGAAAATATTTACAAATGAAGCAACTGACAAAGGATTAATCTCCAAAATATACAAGCGGCTCATGCAGCTTAATATCAAAAAAAACAAACAACCCAATCCAAAAATGGGCAGAAGACCTAAATAGACATTTATCCAAAGAAGATATACAGATGGCCAACAAACACATGAAAGGATGCTCAGCATTACTAATCGTTAAGAGAAATGCAAATCAAGACCACAATGAGGTATCACCTCACACTGGTCAGAATGGCCATCATCAAAAAGTCTACAAACAATAAATGCTGGAGAGGGTGTGGAGAAAAGGGAACCCTCTTGCACTGCTGATAGGACTGTAAATTGATACAGCCACTATGGAGAACAGTATGGAGGTTCCTTAAAAAACTAAAAATAGAACTACCATACTACCCAGCAATCCCACTACTGGGCATATACCCAAGAAAACCATAATTCAAAAAGAGTCACGTACCACAATGTTCACTGCAGCTCTATTTACAACAGCCAGGACATGGAAGCAACCTAAGTGTCCACTGACAGATGAATGGATAAAGAAGGTGTGGCATATATATACAATGGGATATTACTGAGTCATAAAAAGAAATGAAATTGAGTTATTTGTAGTGAGGTGGATGGACCTAGAGACTATCACACAGAGTGAAGTAAGTCAGAAAGAGAAAAACAAACACCATATGCTAACACATATATATGGAATCTAAAAAACAAAAAAAATGGTTCTGAAGAACCTACGGGCGGGACAGGAATAAAGATGCAGATGTAGAGAATGGACTTGAGGACATGGTGGGGGGAGGTTAAGCTGGGACGAAGTGAGAGAGAGTGGCATGGACATATATACACTACCAAATGTAAAATAGATAGCTAGTGGGAAGCAGCTGCATAGCACAGGGAGATCAGCTCGGTGCTTTGTGTCCAACTGGAGGGGTGCGATAGGGAGGGTGGGAGGGAGATGCAAGAGGGAGGAGATATGGGAATATATGTATACATATAGCTGATTCACTTTGTTATACAGCAGACACTAACACACCATTGTAAAGCAATTATACTCCAATAAAGATGCTAAAAAAAAGAACTAATATGACTTATACTACCTGATTTCAACACTTATTTCAAGGGCCTCCCTGGTGGCACAGTGGTTAAGAATATGGGTTCAAGCCCTGGTCCAGGAAGATCCCACATGCCGCAGAGCAATTAAGCCCATGCGCCACAACTGCTAACCCTGAGCTCTAGAGCCCACGAGCCACAACTACTGAGCCTGTGTGCCACAACTACTGAAGCCCGTGCGCCTAGAGCCCATGCTCTGCAACAAGAGAAGCCACCACAATGAGAAGTCCGCGCACTGCAACAAAGAGTAGCCTCTGCTCGCCACAGCTAAAGAAAGCCTGCATGCAGCAACAAAGAACCAACGCAGCCGAAAATTTAATTAAGAAAAAAAAAAAGACCTACTTCAAGATAAAGCTACAGTAATCAAGGCACTGATGTAACCGGCACAAGGACAGACATAAAGATCAACAGGTCACAGAAAATCTATAAACAGACCAGTAATACAGTCAAGTGATTTTCAACAAAGTTGCTAAAATAACTCAATGGGAAAAGATTTCTCAATTAATGCTGTTGGAACAATTGAATTCCCATTTAGGAAAAGAAGAAAAGCTTACTCTTATCTTGCAAAGTACACAAACATTAACTTGAAATAAATCATAGACCTAAACATAAAATATACAACTATAAAACATCTAGAAGAAAACAGGATAAAATCTCAACAACACTACTAATCAGAAAAATGCAAATTACAGGTACAATGAGATACCACTTCACACCCACCAGAATGGCAAAAATTAAAAGACTAACAATACCAAATGTTGGCAAGTATGTGGAGAAACTGGAATTTTCAGTTGGGAACTTAAATGGTGCAACTGCTCTGAGAAACAGTTTGGCAGTCTCTCTCGAAAGTTAAACATTCATTTACTATACAACACAGAAATTTCACTCCTAACTAACCAAGAGAAAGGAACCATGTCCAGACAAAGACATGTACATGTACATGAATGTTACAGTAGCTTCATTCATAATAGCCATAAACTGGAGAAGCCCAGAAGTTCATTAACAGTTAATGGATAAATATACTATGGTATATCCATGTAATGGAACACTACTCAACAATTCAAAGCAATGAATTACTGATATGTGCAATAATATAAATGAATCCTAAGCATTCTGCTGAGTGAAAAAAGCCAGATACAAAAAGTATATACTGAAGGATTCCATTTATATCAAATTCTAGAAAGGCAAATATGGTCTAGAGTGCCAAAAAGTAGATCAGTGGTTACATAAGGCCAGGGGTGGAAAAATATTGACTGTAAAGGGGATAAAATAACTTTCTGGGATGATAATAACATTTATACCTTGATCATGATGGTGGATGCACAGGTATACACGTTTCAAAAACTCATCACACTGTATACTTAAAATGAAGAGATATTATTTAAATTATACCTCAATAAATTTTATCCAAAAAAATAGATTATGGAGCTGTACTGTCCAATACAGTAGCCACAAGTGGCTATTTGAATTTAAATCAATCACAATTAAGTAAAATATTCATATCCCCAGTAACAGTAGCCACATTTCAAGTGCTCAATAACCACATGTGCCTAATGTTACTACAATGGTCAGTACAAAGAACACTTCCATCATCACAAAAAGTTCTACTGGATAGCAATGACACAGAGGATCTGAATTAGACAATTATCAATTTGATATCTATATCTATCTATATATTGATATACTGTAATATATCAATAATGTTGCAAAAAATAATTTTGGAACCGAAGAGAAGAAATACTTTTCCTTCAAATATCCATCGAAACTTTATAAAAAATTAACCATATAAATTTTATAACAAACATACAAGGAAAATCTCTAACTCCCCAAAGAAATACAGTTTCACATTTGATTCCATGCAACAAAACTAGACACCCCTTTCCCAAAACACAACCTCAAATCTAATCAAACAATTTGCAAAGTTTAAAACAGTTTTTCTACCGACCTTTGGGTAAAAGTAGAAATGTAAGCTGAAAGTATATATTACTTAGAAATTGAAGATATGGAAAATATGGCAAAATCTAGGTAGTGAATATTTATTATTTGGTCAGTACCCCTTTTCTGGAAACTGTCCCTTCCACCACTATCCTCCTTATGACATTGCTCCATTTATATATAATTCTACTCTCCATGGTCAGACAAATCTCAGCACGGCACCTCATGCCTGCAGAGACTAGCACTGGGGTAGGCTCCTGGATCAGGTTGGGAGCCTCTGGGATTTTTGGAGTTGGCACTAGAGAGAAATGTCAGAATGGTCCCTTTCTGGTGGGTGAAACTGTAAAATGTAAAATTTGGGACCTACAGGTGTTCATGTTTTTCTAACACATGGAAAAGGCACACTGAGTATCACAGAAGGTGGCTATTCAGAAGCCTTGGAGCAGATAAGAAACAGTACCCCAACAACACTCAAGTCTCTGGTGCCAGTTTTTCCTGAGACTCACTTACAGTAACTATTAATAACTACCATTTCTGCTTAACCTAATTCAAGTTGAGTTACTTTCAGTTGCAAATAAGGGTCCTGATATAACATACCAAAGCCAAAAATATACAGCCATTGCCATGCTCAGAGAAAATTTCATAGCCTGAAATTAAACGAGTTTACTGCCATTTATTGAGTGGTGCTCTTTTAAGTACCTAACATGCATTAACTCATTTGATTCTTATAAGAATCCCATGAGGTTAAGTACTAGTATCCCATTTTGTACATAAGGAAAATGAGACACAGCAAGATTATATAACCTCCCACAAGGTAACTCAGCTAATAAGTAATGAAACAGATTTAGACCCAGGCAGTCTGGTTCTTCAGTGCATATGCTCAACTACTAGATCATAGTGGCTCCCATAAGTATGTTTCTTACTAAATAATAACTAAAAATAATGAAATTAAATTTGAATTAAATGCTGATGAATAAGAGAGTCACATAAGGAATTATAAGTGGTTAAAAACATTTAAAAGCGCTCAAACTCAATATTATACAAAAAAATGCAAAGTGAGATTACTTCTCACTTATTAGAATGAGAAAGATTAAGATTCCTAACACCCAGTAGAGGCAAGGATATGGGAAATAGGGACCCCATATAATGTTGAGAGGACAATTTGTCAGTATCCTTCACTAACTGCAGTTTAGGTAATTTATTCTACAGAAACATTCACATTAAGACTGCAAGACAGGGCGGAGTCAAGATGGCAGACTAGGAGGACAAGGAATTTGCATCTCTGCACAACTAGAGCACCTACCAGGGACCAGTGGGGGACCATGGACACCTAAGGGGATGAGAGGAACCCCCAGTGACCGGGTAGGACGTGAGGTGTGTGTGGGGGGCAGTGATGGGGGAGGAGAAGTGGAGGCGGGATGGGACCGGCACCCCTGAGGGGTGGCTGGGGGAGGGGAAGGGATCCCACGCCCAGAAGGGGGAAGGGGGGGACAATTAGGAGGGCAGAGGATCAAAAGGGAGCATGTCCAGGGTTTCCCCTGCCCAACTGGGCCCCCTGGGAGCCTACAGAGATCCCGGTCCTGATCCTCTGTCCACCTAGGCCCCCTCTAGCCACGCAGGTCCTGAGAGAGTGGGAGGGAGGGAAGGGGGAGCAAAAGTAAAGGCCAGACCTCTGGGACCAGCACCCCTGAGGGGCGGCTGGGGGAGGGGAAGAGTTCCTACACCCAGCGGGACCCACCCATGGTTGGGGTCCAGCAGTGATGGGGGAGACTGTTGGGGGCAGAAGAATGGAAAGGAATGCGGCCAGCGCTTTGCCTGCCCATTTGGGCACCGGGGAGCCTGCTGCCCTTGTGGGCATAATCCTCTGCCCTCAGACCCTCCCTTCTGCTGCGCAGAGCCCAAGCCCCAGCCCTACACCCTCACCTAGGGCCCTACATCTACACTCAGAGACACCACCTGAGACCCCCTCCAATGAGCTGGGCCTAAACCCCACCCACACACCCTCACATAGGGCCCTACCTCCAAACTCTGGAACTCCACACTCCGGAGGCCCTCTGGATGTGCTGCCTCTCCCCTTCTGCGCAGGTCCTAAGCCTAGGCCTCGCCCCCAAGGCCTCTGACAGCTGTGTCGGTCTTGAGCCTAAGCCCCGCCCCATGCTTAAACATAACCACCCCCCCACAGGTCTCACCACAGCCTAAGCCCCACCCCTACCTAAGTTCCACCCCTGCATAAGCTCCGCCCCCAATAGCCAAGGCTTTTTTTTTTCTTCTTTTAGGTTGGCATTCACTTTTACCTTGTTGTTGACTCCTTTGTATTTTTATTTTTTCTAATCTTTTATTTTTCCAATTTTATTTTATTCTTTATACTTTGTTATTGTTCGTTCCTTTTGGCTTCTTCCCCCTACCCTTTTTTTTCTCTTTTTTTCTGTTGTGGTTTTCTTTTACCTTGTTGCAGTTGTTTCAATTATATTTTTATTTTCCTAATGCATTTTTTATCTTTCTAAATTTATTTTATTATTTATTCTTTGTTATTGTACTACTCCTTTTTTTCTTATTTTTTGCTGAACCGCACAGCTTGCGGGATCTTGGTTCCCAGCTGGAGGTTGGGCCTGAGCTCCTGTGGTGGGAGCACTGAGTCCAAATCACTGGACTAACAGAGAACTTCAGGGAATATTAATCAGAGTGAGGCCTCCCAGAGGTGCTCATCTCACCACCAAGATCAGCTCTACCCAACCACCTGCAAACTCCAGTGCTGGACGCCTCAGGTCAAACAACCAGTAAAACAGGAACACAATCCCACTCATCAAAAAAAAAAAAAAAAAACAACAAAACAGTGTTACAGACAAAGGAGCAAAGTAAAAACCTACAACACCAAATAAATGAAGATGAAATAGCCAACTTACTTGAAAAAGAATTAAGAGTAAGGACAGTAAAGATGATCCAAAATCTCGGAAACAGAATGGAGAAAATACAAGAAACGTTTAACAAGGACCTAGAAGAACTAAAGAGCAAACAGTGAGGAACAACACAATAACTGAAATTAAAAATACTCTAGAAGGAATCAATAGCAGAATAACTGAGGCAGAAGAAAGGATAAGTGAGCTGGAAGATAAAATGGTAGAAATAACTGCCATGGAGCAGAATAAAAAAAAAAAGAATGAATAGAAGTAAGGACAGTCTCAGAGACCTCTGGGACAACATTAAACACACCAACATTTGAATAATAGGGGTCCCAGAAGTAAAAGAGAAACAGAAAGGGTCTGAGAAAATATTTGAAGACATCACAGTTGAAAACTTCCCTAACACCAGAAGGGAAATAACCACTTAAGTCCAGAAAGCGCAGAGAGTCCCATACAGGATAAAGCCAAGGAGAAAAACTCCAAGACATGTTAATCAAACTAGCAAAAATTAAATTAAAAAAATATTAAAAGTAGCAAGGGAAAAGCAAAAAATAACACACAAGGGAATCCCATAAGGACATCAGCTGATTTCTCAGCAGAAACTTTAAAGGCCAGAAGGGAGTGGCAGGATATATTTTAAATGATGAAAGGGAAAAACCTACAACCAAGATTACTCTACCCAGCAAGGATATCATTCAGATTCGACGGAAAAACCAAAAGCTTTACAGACAAGCAAAAGCTATGAGAATTCAGGACTACCAAACCTGCCTTACAACAAATGCTAAAGGAACTTCTCTAAGTGGGAAACACAAGAGAAGAAAAAGACCCACAAAAACAAACCCAAGTCAATTAAGAAAATGGTAATAGGAACATACATATCGATAATCACCTTGAATGTAAATGGATTAAATGCTCCAACCAAAAGACAGACTGGCTGAATGGATACAAAAACAAGACCCATATATATGCCGTCTACAAGAAACACACTTCAGAGATATGGGAACATATGTATATGTATAACTGATTCACTTTGTTATAAACCAGAAACTAAAACACCATTGTAAAGCAATTATACTCCACTAAAGATGTTAAAAAAAAAAGAAACGCACTTCAGACCTAGGAACACATACAGACTGAAAGTGAGGGGGTGGAAAAAGATATCCCATGCAAATGGAAATCGAAAGAAAGCTGGAGTAGCAATACTCATATCAGATAAAATAGACTTTAAAATAAAGACTGTTACAAGAAGTAAGGAAGAACACTATATAATGATCAAGGGATCAATCCAAGAAAACATAACAATTATAAATATTTATGCACCCAACGTAGGAGCACCTCAATACATAAGGCAAATACCAACAGCCTTAAAAGGAGAAATTCGCAGTAACACAATAATAGTGGGGGACTTTAACACCCTACTTATACCAACAGACAGATCAACCAGGCAGAAAATAAATAAGGAAACACAAGCTTTAAATGACACAATAGACCAGGTAGACGTAATTAATATTTTCAGGACATACCACCCAAAAGCATTAGAGTACACTTTCTTCTCAAGTGCACATGAAAAGTTCCCCAGAATAGATCACATCTTGGGTCACAAATCATATCAAGTATCTTTTCCAACCACAACACTATGAGATTAGAAATCAATTATACACACAAAAGAAAAACCTGTAAAAAAAACATAAATACAAGGAGGCTAAATAGTGTGCTGCTAAATAACCATAGATTACTGAAGAAATAAAAAAAATACCTACAAACAAATGACAAAAAAACCACGATGATACAAAACCTATGGGATGCAGCAAAAGCACTTCTAAGATGGAAGTTTATAGCAATACAATCCTACCTCAAAAAACAAGAAAAATCTCAAACAATCTAACCGTACATCTAAAGGAACTAGAGAAAGCAGAACAAACAAAACCCAAAGTTAGTAGAAGAAATAAAGATCAAAGCAGAAATAAATGAAACAGAAACAAAGAAAACAATAACAAAGATCAATAAAACTGTAAGTTGTTTGAGAAGATAAACAGAATTGATAAACCTTTAGCCAGACTCAGCAAGAAAAAGAGAGAGGACGCAAATCAATAAAATTAGAACTGAAAAAGGAGAGATTACAACTGACACCACAGAAATACAAAAGATCATAAGAGACTACTATAAGCAGCTATATGCCAATAAAATGGACAACCTGGAAGAAATGGACTAATTCTTGGAAAAGTACAACCTTCCAATATTGAACCAGGAAGAATGAGAAAATATAAACAGACCAATCACAGGTAATGAAATTGAAACCATAATGAAAAATCTTCCAACAAACAAAAGTCCAGGACCAGATGGCTTCACAGGGGAATTCTATGAAATATTTAGAGAAGAGGTAACACCCGCCCTTCTCAAACTCTTCCAAAAAACTGCAGAGGATGGAACACTCCCAAACTCATTCTATGAGGCCACCATCAGCCTGATATCAAAACCAGACAAAGATACTACAAAAAAAGAAAATTACAGACCAACATCACTGATGAATATAGATGTAAAAATCTTCAACAAAACACTAGCAAACAGAATCCAACAGCACATTAAAAAGACTGTACAGGAGCTTCCCTGGTGGCGCAGTGGTTGAGAATCCGCTTGCCGATGCAGGGGACACGGGTTCGTGCCCCGGTCGGCGAAAATCCCACATGCCAGGGAGCGGCTGGGCCCGTGAGCCATAGCCGCTGAGCCTGCGCTTCCGGTGCCTGTGCCCCGCAACGGGAGAGGCCACAACGGTGAGAGGCCCGCGTACCACAAAAAAAAAAAAAAGACTGTACAGCATGATCAAGTGCGATTTATCCTAGGGATGCAAGGATTCTTCAATATATGCAAAACAATCAATGTGATACACCATATTAACAAATGAAAGAATAAAAACCATACGATCATCTCAATAGATGCAGAAACAGCTTTTGAAAAAATTCAACATCCATTTATGATAAAAACTCTCCAGAAAGTGGGCATAAAGGGAACCTACCTCAACATAATAAAGACCATATATGACAAACCAGCAGCCACATCATTCTCGATGGTGAAAAACTGAAAGCATTTCCTCTAAGATCAGGAACAAGACAAGGAGGTCCACTCTCGTCACTATTATTCAACACAGTATTGTAAGTCCTAGCCACAGCATTCAAAGAAAAAGAAATACGAATTGGAAAAGAAGAAATAAAACTGTCACTGTTTTCAATGACATGATACTATACAAAGAAAATCTGAAAGATGCCACCAGAAAACTACTAGAACTAATGCATTTGGTAAGGTTGCAGGATACAAAATAATGCACAGTATCTCTTGAATTCCTATACACTAACAGCGAAAGATCAGAAAGAGAAATTAAGGAAACACTCCCATTTACCATCACAACAAAAAGAATAAAATACTTAGGAATAAACCTACCTAAGGAGACAAAAGACCTGTACTCAGAAAACTATAAAACACTGATGAAAGAAATCAAAGATAACATAAACAGATGGAGGGACATACCATGCTGCTGGATTGGAAGAATCAATATTGTGAAAATGACTATACTACCCAAAGCAGGGTAGTTCAATGCAATCTCTATCAAGTTACCTATGGCATTTTTCACAGAACTAGAACAAGAAATTTTACAATTTATATGGAAACATAAAAGACCCAAATAGCCATAGCAATCTCGAGAAAGAAAAACGGAGCTGGAGGAATCAGGCTCCCTGACTTCAGACTATACTACAAAGCTACAGTAATGAAGACAGTATGGTACTGACACAAAAGCAGAAATACAGATCAATGGAATAGGATAGAAAGCCCAGAGATAAACCCATGCACATATGGTCACCTTATCTTAGACAAAGGAGACAAGGATATACAATGGAGAAAAGACAGTCTCTTCAATAAGTGGTGCTGGGTAAAATGGACAGCTACATGTAAAAGAATGAAATTGGAACACACCCTAACACCATACACAAAAATAAACTCAAAATGGATTAAAAACCTAAATGTAAGGCCAGACACTATAAAACCCTTAGAAGAAAACGTAGGTAGAACACTCTTGACATAAATCCCAGCAAGATCCTTTTTGACCTATCTCCTAAAGGGAAATAAAAATAAACAAATGGGACCTAATGAAACCTAAAAGCGTTTGCACAGCAAAGGAAACCATAAACAAGACAAAAAGAACCCTCAGAATAGGAGAAAATATTTGCAAATGAAGCAACTGACAAAGGATTAATCTCCAAAATATACAAGCAGCTCATGCAGCTCAATATCACAAAAACAAACAACCCAGTCCAAAAATGGGCGGAAGACTTAAATAGACATTTTTCCAAAGAAGACATACAGATGGCCAACAAATGCATGAAAAGATGCTCAACATCACTAATCATTAGAGAAATGCAAATCAAGACCACAACGAGGTATCACCTCACACCAGTCAGAATGGCCATCATCAAAAAATCTAGAAACAATAAATGCTGGAGAGGGTGTGGAGAAAAGGGAACCCTCCTGCATTGTTGGTGGGAATGTAAACTGATACAGCCACTATGGAGAACAGTATGGAGGTTCCTTAAAAAACTAAAAATAGAACTACCGTATGAGCCAGCAATCCCACTACTGGGGATATACCCTTGAAAACCGTAATTCAAAAAGAGACACGTACCACAATGTTCATTGCAGCACTATTTACAATACCCAGGACAAGGAAGTAACCTAAATGTCCATCAACAGATGATTGGATAAAGAAGATGTGGCACATATATACAATGGAATATTACTCACCCATAAAAGGAACAAAACTGAGTTATTTGTAGTGAGGTGGATGGACCTAGAATCTGTCATACAGAGTGAAGACAGTCAGAAAGAGAAAAACAAATACCGTATGCTAACGCATATATATGGAATTTAAAAAAGCAGTACTGATGAACCTAGTGGCAGGGCAGGAATAAAGACGCAGACGTAGAGAACAGACTTGAGGGAAGACTTGAGGGCACGGGGTGGGGAAGGGAAAGCTGGGATGAAGTGAGAGTAGCACTGACATATATACACTACCAAATGTAAAGCGGATGGCTAGTGGGAAGCTGCTGCTTAGCACAGGGAGATCAGCTCGGTGCTTTGTGACGACCTAGAGGGATGGGATAGGGAAGGTGGGAGGGAGGCTCAAGTGGGAGGGTATATGGGGATATATATATACATATAGCTGATTCACTTTGTTGTGCGGCACGCAAACACCATGGAGCATTTATACACCAATAAAGATGTGAAAAATAAAGAAAAAAGAAAAAAAAAGAATTACCATATAACCTAGCAATTCGACTTCTGGGCATTTACCCAAAGGAAGTGAAAGCAGCAACTCAAAGAGATATTTGTATATCCCTGTTCAAAGCAGCATTATTCATAATAGCCAAAAGCTGGAAGGAAACCAAACATCCACTGATGGATGAATGGATAAACAAGATGTGTACACATACAATGGTGTGTTATTCAGCTTTAAAAAGGAACGAAATTCTGACACAGGCTACAATGTGGATGAACCTCGAGGACATTATGCTAAATGAAATAAGCCAGACACAAGAAGACAAACACTGTATGGTTCCACTTATATGAGATATGTAGAATAGTCAAATTCATAGAAACAAGAAGGTATATAGTTTCAGTTTTGCAAGAAGAAAATATTCTGGAGATTGGTTACACAATAGTGTAATACACTTAAAAATGGTTAAGACAGTAAATTTTATGTGTATTTTACTACAATTAAGAAAAGATGTATTTAAATAATTAATGCCTGCATCTAATTACAAATTTCCCCAAATCTGGTATACCTGTCTCTCTGATGAGCTGGGTAAGTTTAGGACGTAAGTCCCAGTTTATTATCACCCCCATCAACCATCAACTCACTCTCAGACTACACTCCACTACACCTCCACTGTAGTGGAATTTTGCCTTCACTATAACTGATCCAGACCAGAAATGAGGCAGTCTAAAGATTTCTGAGAAATAAAAACAAATAGAAAGGGGCCCATATGTGCACACTTTCTTAAAGACTTTTTTAAGATTTTTACTTACTGTTTAACAATAATTTAGTTTAACTGTAAAAGTACACTACTGGCATAAGAAACAAAATCGGAGTAAATAAATGTAAATTCAGCAAAAAAAAAATTAATTTTAAAAAAAAGGAATACAGTTTCAAACAAGTGTTAAACTTGCAAAAATAAATGAGTTCTAAAATTCAATGATCACAAAACTGGAAAAACAGGTACACTTACATACATTTCTGGTAGCATTCTAAACTATTTTTTCCTAGAAAACAATCTAATAAAAGTCTAACAAGAACTATCAAAACTCTTCTTTTTAACATTCATAAAATATCCTGGGGGCTTCCCTGGTAGCACAGTGGTTGAGAGTCTGCCTGCCGATGCAGGGGACACGGGTTCGTGCCCCGGTCCAGGAAGATCCCACATGCCGCGGAGTGGCTGGGCCTGAGCCATGGCTGTTAAGCCTGCGCGTCCGGAGCCTGTGCTCCACAACGGGAGAGTCCACAGCAGTGAGAGGCCCGCATACCGCCAAAAAAAAAAAATATATATATATATATATATATATATTCTGATCAGTTAATTCTGCTTTGGGGAACACATGTCATGAAAATACCCCTAAGTAATGGTAACAACACAATGAAAGGAGTACCAAGATATCGGCACAATGCTATTAACAATATAAAGCTTTTCAAACATATACATACACCAAATAGTAGAAGAGTCAAATTGTAGCATAGAGCTCCAGTGTAATAAAGTTATTAACACTGAAAATTATGTAGACTAAGCCAATATTCAGAAATGTATATAATAGTCTTAAAAATAAAAAGCACGATATGGATTCACTGATTACAACTATGTAAAGTATGTATGTCTGTGTTCATTTACAAAGATTAGAAATTAATGTGAAATGATGTAACTTTATATCCTTTAAATTCTTATTTCTGTAAGGTTGTTTAAATTCATGATAGACAAAATAAATATAATAGATCTCAACAGTCTATCTTAAAAAACAGTATTTTAACTATACATTCTAGTAACTAAATACATATTTCACAAGTTTAAGTAAGGCTTGTCAAGATTATTTCTTTTGTCTCTAATCTTATCCAAACCTGCTCCATCCAATTTTATTCATTAAGAAACATACAATGTTTAGTAGTTCACCTCAGATCTAAGGAATTTTTAAAAAGAAAAAAAAAAAGAACTTATGAGAAATAAATTTTGAAAAAGTTTCACATTTAAACACAAACTTCTGTGAACTGTCTACATTATTTATTTAGTACATAATATGCCCTGAAACTTAGAATAGCATCACATACCTGATGCAATGACAGGATCTTTCATAAGCTCCCTAGTTATTGGACATATAAATTCATCAGGAATTTCAGAGGAAAGCGTTTTCATCTTTGTCCTGAGCTCTTCAATTTTCCGCAGAACTTTACTACGCAGCCCTAGAGATTCTGAAAAGAAATTATTCTGTTAGGGCTGGAGAACTATTACTTCTAACCTTTATGCAAGTCTTCAGCAAAGAGAAATTTCATCTACTACAACCAAAAATCTTCAGACATCCAGTTTTACCACATGGAACCTTTTCTTTATAAATTCTTTAATCAATATTTGTAGTATAGAATACTGTGTGATTAAAATAACTCAGCAAGTTTATTCTAAATAACTTTTGATTCTCAAAGTTCCTCAAGATTTCAGATTGCCCAAATACTAATATACCACACAAAATCAGAAAAGGCTCATTATTATAGGTTAATTTATTTAGACAACAAAAAATTTCCTAAAAATCATTTCTAAAGATGTTCAATTTGATAATATAAAAATTCCATCTATTTTTAAACATTATGAAGTTGGGTATATTACTTGCTGATTCTCATATGAAACACAATCTCAAATAAAGTTCATATGTTTGTCCAAGACTCTACACGTATGTTTCATTCATTTGTATTACTTTTATCTTAAGTTTTTAAAATTATCTTAGTTTTTAATTTCGGGAAGATTAATACAATGAAGTTTAGGAAGTTTAGTGTGATTATCTGTTTATATTTTTAGATAATCTAGCTGACAGTTCTATTTTAGGTGGAGGTGTTTGGAGGGTGTAGGGTGGGTAGGAAAAAAGAACAACATTTCAGAACACCTCAGAGTTCCCATAAAAAGCCAAATCAGCTTTCTTTCCGATTGGAAGGTAATTCTCCATGTGTTTATACACACCTTATGACACCTTTTATCTAGCAATCTTTTCAAGGATGTCTGCAAACTTACTTCGAAGCTAGAGATAGTGTTTCCCTCCCAGTCTGAGGGCAGATTTGTTTCCTGACAAGAACAAAGATAATGTCTTCCTCTTGGACTAGTTTGCTAGCAGTCCCTTTATACGATTGGAGGGGGGTTTCATAAACTCAGGGTTCCTCAGCTATGACACCAACACAAATTGCCCCCACAAGACTAGGTGGAAAGGGCAACCAATTTAAGTATGAAGCTCATGCTGCCTGCTGTGCCATGAGTAATAAACTGTTCAAATCTATTTGGACTCATTGACCATATCTATGCAAGTATGGTAAGTCAACCTAGCAGCTGCCTACATCTTAGGAACTGCTTTACTGCTTTCCTATGACTTACCTCCTATGTAATTCATTGAAACAAAATTGAGGATTTTTAATACAATTTTTTAAAAGCACCATGTTATAAACACTTTTATAATTGGACTAATTAGACACATTAATAATTACGTAACTACTAAAATAATTAAGTCATATCATTTAAGGGGAAAATTATACAACATGTAATAAGGATATAGAGGTATTTAATATTCTGAAAACAATATATATATTACCCTGTCGAATATACATGTGTGCCAATATTTAGAATGTTTATTAATAAAGAATACAGAAACCCTATTTCAAAATGTACTGGATAAGGTTAAATTGTGTGTTACCCTTGTCTAATTTTAATGTCATTTAAGAATGCCCTCAGGCAAGCAGTTACCAAATCATATCCACAGAACTTGGCCAGAAGAAGACATCTCCTTTTGTGATTGGGGTTTGGCAGTGAGTGTTATTAAACTTAATTGCTCAGAAAGAAAAGACCCTTACCAGCTGAGGGCTAGTAAACCCTGAGTATGGGCAATGGGCAATATTTAGCTATATTTACTATAACTCTGAAAAGGCATCTGGCTATTAATAAGATGACAAATTAAATAGGCTATCACCTCCTGTACCCTCTTCCCCATCCCTGGAAATGCTACATAATTGAGAATTGATGGAGTGTGGACACAAATAACCATCAAAAATACAAAACAAAATTCAGAAAACCCTCAAGGAAACAGAACTAACTAGGTTCCAGAGTAGGGGATGGGAAACAGCTTAAAGCAGAGATTTGTGTACACAAATGGAAGAAATACCTTTCTACTTGTAGCCTTCACTCTCCCCAACTTTGTCCTGTAAATATCATTGCTAAGGCAGCAACACCAGCATGAGCTGGAGGCAGGGTAACAAGAGAGCGCTATGGCCTGGACTAACAATTACAGCCCATTGGGCTGGTCACTGAATCACCTCTGCAATGCCCTGAGACAGAACAACAGAATCAAAAGCTGGTTTCTTGGAGAAAAAAACTTAAAAACTTTTTATTTTTTAAAAATAAAATTTATTAACAAACTTCTGACTTAAAAGATCAAGAGAAAACAAGACATAAAACTGTATTAGGAAAGAAAAGGGACACAAAACTATAGGTACAGTAGGGATTTTTTAAAGGATTTAGAGAAGATGGTGGTAGAAGCAATATAATTTTTAAACTTCTCTGAATCCCCACATAAAAACAGAGCAACGAGATAGCAAAATCAAATCCCACCGACACTTCCAAAAAACAAGGTAGCAGGGTATCCTCATGAATCCCGCTATATAAGTGGAAGAGAATAAACCACCAACATCCATAAGACCTGTGACTGATATCAATGCGGAAGCAACAGGACATCTGATAGGCCTGAGGAATGGAGACCCCGAAATGCCCTACTCTCAGGAAAGTGGGGTAGGCCAATTTAAGAGCAGCAGCTGAACTGGAAGGGTTATGCCCACTCTAACAGCAGGTCAGTGCACAGGCCTATACATGTGAAAGGACTATTTCACTTCAATTGTGTGTAAAGAAAAAAATGGTAAATGTTCTTATTACTTAACAGTATATGCAGTTAGGCAACAAGTGAAAGTCTACATAAGGAAGTATTACTAGAATTTGAAACATGAAACTTCCAAAATCTGAAGATGTTAAGACAGCTGGTGCATAAAGTTTTAAAAAGCATTTGATATAATAATTTGATATTATAATTTTTAAAGCAGAAAATGATAAAAATGTCTCAAGTGCTTTCATGGTTTCTTGGAAAAACAAGAGCAAAAAGAAGAGGGAACGCTTTGAAGAAACCTCATTGCCAATTAAGAATCTACGACTGATAAATCTATGACTGATAATCAGTTGACTATAAGGGTAAGGACTGACACAATATACAATAGTTCCTTGTCATTTGTCATTCCATGGTTCTACCATTATATCGTCTACAGCAATTCCAAACTCCAAGATAGGTAGCAGTTTGCAATATTCCTGAGTCCTGGATATAAACTGAAGCCAAACTGCAGATGAAAATCACGTGGCTAGTTAGTGGACTTACTGCTTGCCTAGGATCACATCTCAAAGACACTTCCTTGCTCTTTATCTTCATACTTTATGCCTTTTGGTTGCAATATTAAAGGCTATCGTAGAGTTCACAAATTCATGGATACACATATGTCTTAAGACATACCTCTCTTAATATCAAGGATCTCTTGTACCTGTAATCTCTTTCTGGATATTCCTTATGCAAATATAGCACTAGATATAAGGAGTTATTTCCTACCTAAAACTGTATGTCTATTGTACCCTTAGTTTTCATTAACACTATCCTAGAAAAGGACTATTACTCTAGGTTAAAACACCGGGTTCCAACAGATACTCAAATCTATAGAAGGTTCCTTTATTGTATATTTACAAAGGCTCATTGAAAAAAGATTTGATAGACTGCTTGACTCCTTAAAAATAATTTTTAAGTGTCAAACGTTATAGATATACTACTTCGTTCCCTAACACTCCAATACACTTCACTGAAAATTAATTAACTTCCTTCATATGATGCATGTTAAATTCATATTTATTCACATTGACATAGGAACCATTTTAACAGCTGTACCACAAAAGCAAATGTAAGTAAAATAGTTATGCATCACAAGAGTAAAATTCATTATCACATACTCATCAGTTTGCCTCTTAACACATTTTTTTCTAGACCCAATTTCACTTCTCTATTACTCCAATTTACTGTTTTGAGGAAGAGCCTACTTTTCTTAAAACTCAAGACTAACAGAAATCCACTGTAGCTTAAAGTAGCAGTTGTAGAAGATTAATGTTAGCCTGCTGACCCTTTATAATTGTGCAAAAACTTTAAAATATTGATACTATAGAATGATGTAGAAAAAAATTATTTAAAAATTTATTTATTTAAAAATTTACTAATTTATTCTGTATTTAATTTGTTGTATTTGCTAACTTTCCAAATCTTAAGCACAAACACAAAGCAAATTCCTTACTTACTAGAGAGTATGCAATGTTCTTGTCTCTGTTTATAATGATCTTCCTAATTCAGCTTTTAGACCACAGCAGACTTATTTAAATTATATTTCAATTTTGGCTTGAGCCTGGTAGTTCCAAAATTTATTTCACTGAACGTCAAAATGATCATAACTACTAAACCCGAGACTCACCTTCAAAAACTATTTCAGGCCACTAATTGAATCCTGTAAGAATTTCTTATACTTTATTTATCGGGCTTTTGGGACAGAATTCTATTCCTATTGTTTTTACTATGCTCTCTTATGTTTTGAAACATCCTTTGTTGAAATCTGAAATTATTATTTTATATTGTCATGTGCTTCTGTGTGATAAGGTATTGTTAAAACTTATTGTGAGAGAGTAATGAGAAATCAGCTAATGAACATGCTAAATTCACCAGAACTTTAAAAAAAACCAAAACCAAAACCAAAAAAAAACCCTGTGCTCTATTACCTACTTTCAGGAAGAAAGAGTAAACTATAAAGGAAATAAGTTACTAGAGATACAAAAATAGCTTTCACAGTATGGCCTGAGTACAAAACCATCTGATTCTAATTATTTTCACAAAATCATCATTCTATTAACTTCTTAAAAGGCCATAAGCTTCCAAGACACTTAAATAGGTTCACATACTATATTTACTATGTAATGAAAGTATACGACTACACTTTAGATGATTTTCTATAACAAACACTTTTTTTGCTCTTTGACTCCTCATTAACAGTAAATTCACTATGGACATCCTATTTCCTAAGCTTTCTGGTTAATTAAGATTTTACTAGAGCACACTGATAAGTGTCTGAGTATTATGTTCATTAGAGCACAACACTAAGACTTCAAACTGTTTTTTTTTTTTTTTTTTTTTTTTTTGCTGTACGCGGGCCTCTCACTGTTGTGGCCTCTCCCGTTGCGGAGCACAGGCTCCGGACACGCAAGCTCCGCGGCCATGGCTCATGAGCCCAGCCGCTCCGCGGCATGTGGGATCTTCCCGGACCGGGGCATGAACCCGTGTCCCCTGCATCGGCAGGCGGACTCTCAACCACTGCACTACCAGGGAAGCCCCAAACTGTTTTTGATAAGGATGTATTGATAATAACCAGAACACATAAAACAACTCTTAAAATTCAACAATAAAAAGACAAACCAATTTTAACCAAAGAAGATACACAAACAGCCAATAAACACTCGAAAATATGCTCCATATCATTAGGTAAATGCAAATCAAAAACCACAATGAACTACCACTTCACACCTATTGAATGGCTATAATCAGTAAGATAGGTAATAACCAGTGCTGACAAAGAGGTGAAGAAATTGGAAAGCTCACACACTGCTGGTGGGAATGTAAAATAGTACAGCTGCTTTGGAAAACAGTCTGCCAGTTCCTCAAAATGGTATATGTAGAGTTATTCTACTTTTAATCATATATCCAAGGGAAATGAAAATATACTCACACAAAAACTCATACATATATATTCACAGCAGCATTATTGATAACAGACAAAAAGTAGAAACAACTCAAATGACCATCAGCTGATGAGTGGATAAACAAAATGTGGTATAGCCATATAATGGAATATTTTTCAGCCATAAAAAGGAAGTACTTACACATACAAAAACATGGATGAACCTTGAAAGGTTAAATTAAAAAAGCCAGATACAAAAGGCCACATATTGTACGGTTCCACTTAAAAGAAATGTCCAAAATAGGTAGATCCTATTTCTACAGAAGATAGATCAGTGGTTGCCAAGAGGCTAGAAAGAGGAAAGAATGGGATTCTTTTGGGGGGATAAAAATGTTCTGCAATTACGGCTTCCCTAGTGGCGCAGTGGTTGAGAGTCCGCCTGCCGATGCAGGGGACACGGGTTCGTGCCCCGGTCCGGGAAGATTCCACATGCCGCGGAGCGGCTAGGCCCATGAGCCACGGCCGCTGAGCCTGCGCTCCACAACGGGAGAGGCCACAACAGTGAGAGGCCTGCGTACCGCAAAAAAAAAAAAAAAAAAATGTTCTGCAATTAGATAGTGGTGACGGTTGTACAACTCTGTGAGTACACTAAAAACCAGTGGATTGTACACTTAAGAAAAAATGACTTGTGCATTGAAAATTACAAAGCATTGTTGAAAAAGAAATTAAGAAGACCTGAATAAACATAAAAATATTCTGTACTGGGCTTCCCTGGTGGCGCAGTGGTTGAGTCTGCCTGCCGATGCAGGGGACATGGGTTCGTGCCCCAGTCCGGGAAGATCCCACATGCCGCGGAGCGGCTGGGCCCGTGAGCCACGGCCGCTGAGCCTGTGCGTCCGGAGCCTGTGCTCCGCAACGGGAGAGGCCACAACAGTGAGAGGCCCGCGTACCGCCAAAAAAAAAAAAAAAATCCTGTGTTTATGGATTAGAAGAATTAATATTGTTAAAATGACAATAATCCCCAAACTGATGTAGAAATCCAGTATAATCCCCATCAAAGTCAGGTGGCTTTTTTGCAGAATTTGACAAGTTGATCCTAAAATTCCTATGGAAATGCCAAGGGACCCAAAGGAGCAAAACCAATCCTGGAGAGAAAAAAAATCCAGAGATGGAGGACACACAATTTTCAATTTCAACACTTACTACAAAGCTATAGTAATTAAGACTGTGGCACTAGCATATGGACAGACAAATAGATCAGTGAAATAGAATTGAGAGTCCAGAAATAAACCCTCACATTTATGGTCAACTGATATTTAACAAGGGTGCTAAGATAATTTAAAGTGGAAAGAATAGTCTTTTCGACAAATGGTGCTGGGACAACTGGATATATACATCTGAAAGAATATAGCTAAACCCTTACCTCACATTATATACAAAAATTAAGTCAAAATTGATCACACACCTAAATGTAAGAGCTAGAACTATAAAAGTCATAGAAGAAACACAGGTGTAAATCTTCAAGATTCAGGATTAGGTTTGGGTTTCTTAGATACGACAACTACAGCACAAGCAATGACAGAAAAAAACCAGATAAACTGGACTTCACCAAAATTTATAACTTTTGTGCATCAAAGGACACTTTCAAGAAAGCGTAATGCTAAACCACAGAATGGGAGAAAATATTTATAAATCATATATCTGATTAAGGGTCTAGTATCTAAATTTATATAAACAACTCAACAATAAAAAGACAAATAACCCAGTTTTTAAAATGGGCGAAGAATCTAAACAGACATTTTTCCAAAGAAGATATACAAATGGCCACTAAGCATATGGAAAGTTGTTCAACATCACTAGTCATCAGGAAAATGCATATCAAAACCACAATGAGAAACCACTAGGATGGCTATAATTGAAAAACTAAACAATTGTTGATGAGGATGCAGAGAAATTGGAATCCTCATACACTGCTGGTGAGAATATAAAAAAGCACAGTTACTTTGGAAAATAGTCTGGCAGTTCTTCAAATGCAAGCACAGAGTTACCATATGATCTACCAATTCCACTCGACAGTTTTCAGAGTTTTGTTTTGTATATTTGATGGTTATTTGTGTCTAGACTCATCAGTTTTCAATTATGTAGCATTTCCAGGGATGGGGAAGGGGTGGGGAAGAGGGTACAGGAGCTGATGGCCTATTTAATTTGTCATCTTATTAAGAGCCAGATGCCTTTTCAGAGTTATATTAAATATAGCCAAATGTTGCTCATTGCCCATACTGAGGAGCTACTAGCCCTCAAGCTGGTAAAGGGTCTTTTCTTCCTGAGCAATTAAGTTTAATAACACACATTCCCAACTCCCAATCACAAAAGGAGACATCTTCTCCTGGCCAAGTTCTGTCAATATGATTTGGTAACGCCCTAGAAAACTGAAAACAGATGCCCACACGAAATGTGTATATGAATGTTTATAGAAGCAATTTTCATAAAATCTAAAAACTGGGAACAATCTAAATCCAATCAACCAGTGAATGGATGAACAGAAAGTGATAAATTCATACAATGGAATATTATTCAGTCATAAAAAAGTGAAGTACTAATATATACTACAACATGTATGAACTTTGAGAACATGCTATGCAAAAGAGGCCAGACACAAAAGGCCATACATTTTATGAAATGTAGAACAGGCAAATCCTTAGAGACAGAAAATAGATTAGTGGTTGCCAGGAGCTAGAGAGACAAGGAATAGGAGTGACTGCTAATGGGAATGGAGTTTCTTTCTGAAGTGATGAACATGTTCTGGAATCAGATAGTGGTGATGGTTATACAACTTGAATAGTCACTGCACTGTACACTTATAAAAGGGTGAATTATATCACAATTTAAAAAATATATACATTTTAAAAATTACAGTTACATGATAGCTTTAATTACCTAAAGAAACAGTATGTAACATTTCTTTTCCATAATCTAATAAAAATATACTATACTTCTACACACAGACATATACCAGAACTACTACTGTGCTGGAATATTAAGAGGAAACCATTAATGCAATTAAAACCAATCTCAGAGTAAATTATTAAAAGTTGTTTTTAAGACTGCCTAACTTTCACTAGGTCTTACCAATTTTCAAATCATCAGCTAGACTTTCTTTTGTAAGATTCAACAGTTCTCGTCCATCAATGTTATTCATTTTGAAAATACCAACAAGGTCTTTTAAATCTTGTGCACAAAGCCAGTTTGAGACATCGTCCTCTGACCAATCTTCAGTAAATTGCTTTGGTTGATCTTCTGCGATCCTTGCTTAAAAACAAACAAACCAAAAAAACCCCACAAACAAAAAGTAAGTGAAAAAACAAGAAAAAGTATATCCTTTATAAACATTCTCACTTTGTACTAAAAAGTAAATGAAATTTTCTTAAGTCTGTGTTTTCTACTTTAAAATCCTTTAAGAAATTTTAAAAAATCAAATAATACTACGTATAAAGTATTATTTAATGCTACATTAAATGCTACTCTTTTGGAACATTTTACACTCCAGAAAAAGTTTATCTTTATTATATAAAATTCATATCAGCAGAAGTATTATATGTGATCTGTCATCTGCATATCAGCACCACTAATTGGTTAATTCTGACAGTGATAAAAATAAAACTCCTAAATTAGGTGTCAATGTTGCTTGAGAAAACCAAAAATAAAAGCAACAAGATAAAACTATCATTTCTATTTTGTTCTAGGCTATATTTAACTGAAAAATTAGTATGGAGTATAAATAAAGAGCTTACAAAACTATGGGAGGTATGATATACATGAATGTGCATCCAAAAGCATTTACCAACAGTTTTAATGTAGATGTCTGGGTTAACTTTAACACTGGGTTCTCTAAAATTATTTTTAAATTATATTAAATTTGTATGTATGCTTTATATTGAGAAAAGCAACATGAATAATTTGTCAAAAAATTACTGAATTTCTCCTTTTAATGGTGAATGGTGCTGAACTGGGTTACACATGATATCCTTACTAACCTTGGCAAGGTGTTTCCAGGTCAAACTGCCAGATATTCACTGTTTTGTCCATTGAACCAGTAGCAAGTAAAAGGATATTGGGTGCAAAGGCACAAGTCGTGACATACCTAGTTAATAAAAACAACTATTATATATCCTCAGACCAATTTTTTAATTATATTAATACAAAGTGAGGTTAAGTTCAGACCTGGTGTGCTGAGTCAAGGTGTGAAGTATATCCTCAGTATTCTGAAAAACAACACAAACAGCTTTATATTTACTCAGGCAAGAGTAAAGCTACTGATAAAGACTTGTTTGACCTGAATGGTTTATATACTCTATGTATTCTAATATTATGAGTCACTAATATAAACCAAAACTTTACCCAATGAATAGAGAATAGCATTTATAACTAATAACATTATCAAGTACTTATTTCACTCTTCCTCAATTATCAGCACTGCTGTCTGCTGAAATTTTTAGTATAATATAGTCCTGGCTGATTTGTCTCAACTTACTAATAGTAACCATGAAATTATTTGTATTTTTGCTATGGCATTTGACTGTACCCACTGCAGACCAGTGAGTAGAAATTAGTCATTTCAATATTGAGTACACTTAGCGGGCCATCCAACAACTAGATCTATTTAACTAAGACTCATATACATATTTTATGGAGAAAATTTAACATTATAGCTATTTCTGTGAATGTAAAATCTCGTGAAAATTTCCTGAGAAATATTAAGGATCTATTTCACCTCGTTTGAGTACTCTTGCCCACTTCCTGCCAGAACTCAATAATTTTAACTGCTGTGTGGAGGACTAGCTTAGCTTCCTTGCTTGACCCACTACACTTTGATAATTCACATCTCTATTTCTTTGCTGGCATAGCTACAACCTAAGCTCAACCACTGTAAGGTCCCACTCAACACCGATTTCTCTTGGAGAATATTTTCGTCAATCATACTTTCACTATATATTAAATGTTCATTTTTCTTCATACTTACGCAACCTGGTCTTTATTCACATGCATCTACCAAAAAGCCCTATTTTTCCAAATCCTTTATAACCTACTCTTCTTATACTAGTCTCTAAATCCAGGTGGGACTCTATAAAGTGACAGAGCCGCTTTCAGCTATACCTTCCCAAAACCCTCGGGTAAACACTCCTTTGCTGTTATGGAAACCTGGTGTAAGAGTTTAAGAAAAATTGACTTAAAGTGATTTTTTAATATTGATGCTCTTTAAATCTGCATTTTCTTTGATCAGACTAAACATCTGTCTATCTTAAAACCATTATTGAAATATTTAAGGGCTTGTTCCAGAAGCAATACCTTACCTGCATAACTATTTTAGCATTTCTGAAAATGTATATATTATATTCTTGGGCATCCTAAACGGAAAAAATATGTACATTTTTCTCATCTTGCCTAGCTAAACTTGAAGTTCAGTAGCCTAATAAGCAAACATAATTTATACAGATCATACAAGATTTTGAAATACTTACAGTATCATACACTATGACAGACTTATCCACTGATCTTTAAAAGAAAAAAAAAAGATTATGGGTGAAAGTTCTATAAAAACAAAGTACAGTATTTATGTAATTAGTATTGTTAATCATTTTAATAACTTTTTAAGGCTGACATATTGATATGCACACATTCAGAATGCAGTCTATTTTGTTCATATGTATAAACTTTTATTTAAAAAAACTACATGCCATATACCAAATACCAAATTTATCAGAAAATTATAAACTCTATTAAACGCTAGCACATGCTATTTATACTATATAGCCATAAACAGAATAAGCATTTGTAATGTATAAATAAGACGCAATCTCATATCAAGTTAGTAACTCGAAGGGAAAAACTACTACAAGGAAAAGCTAGTACATTCTACTTGATTCTTGTTCCAAATAGCATTGCTATTATTGATATGGCCATGCCTTAATTACTAATCAATATGTATATATGTCTTGATTGTGACTCATTTTTGAAAATTATGATTCTAAACTTGATATGGACCCTACATTGTTTCTTTCAATGCTATAAAAATTAAAACAACCAGGGCTTCCCTGGTGGCGCAGTGGTTGAGAGTCTGCCTGCTGATGCAGGGGACACGGGTTCGTGCCCCGGTCCGGGAAGATCCCACATGCTGTGGAGCGGCTGGGCCCATGAGCCATGGCCGCTGAGCCTGTGCGTCTGGAGCCTGTGCTCCGCAGCGGGAGAGGCCACGACAGTGAGAGGCCCGCGTACCACAAAAAAAAAAAAAAAAAAAAAAATTAAAACAACCATCTGGGTTTATTCTAGTGGTGAAAAAGAAAACCATCATACAAAGAAAAATGCAATAACATAACAAACTACTTAATTGAGAACAACAGACAAATATGTTTCTACATGATATTTTCCCCGATATAGCTGTTATGCCATGATATATGTTGCAAAGCAAGAAAACATATCAACAATACGAGTGTTACTGCTCTCTGCACAACTTTAATAGTATTTGTACTTATTATTATTAAAAGGTAGCTGATTACAGTCTGACCACAGGAGTCACACCTATTAGAAGGCTTAAAATTCTTTTAAGGACTTCCCTGGCAATCCAGTGGTTAAGACCCAGAGCTTCCAATGCAGGGGGCTCAGGTTCGATCCCTGGTTGGGGAACTAGGATCCCACATGCCACCAAAATTCCTTTGAATAAGACTTAAAATTTCATATTTAGTAGTCTCTCCAGTGTTGGTGATGGATTTTGACTACAGAATCTTTGCCATAATTTCAAAATAGAACTTATACGTTGTTCAATGTAAAATAAAATACAAGCAAATAAGAAGCATATAAATGCATTCTGGCATCAAAAACCAGAATTATAGCATTAAACATTAAATTCCAGCCAAAAAACACTGAGAAACTATATTAGCAGCTAATATGTATATGCTAGACATGATTTATAGACACTCTTATTTTGTCCTAAATTCCTCAAAGTACAAAGTATTATTTCTGGAATATCTAAAATTCTTAGGGAAAACTTCATTACTTCTTAGCATCCTTAAAACAAACTAAAAGGAATTTCCACTTTCTGAGACTACCACTAGTGCAATTAAAACTAACTCATCCTAATGATGTATCACTTGAGAAGCTGAATCATCATTAGATAGTCTTGTAGGCAACAGATAGCCAGCCATGATGGCAATGAAATAGGTTCACTTGCTGATGAGGTATAAAAATGAATTTGAGAAGCAAAAGGCCAAACATGAAGAACTCTTTAAGAGTCTACTGAATCTATGCAAGAAGACTAGAGATTATGGGCAGAGACCTGTGGCCATTTAGAGATTAAAAGGATTTTAAACTCGCCTCCTATAGTCCCTAATTTGACTAATGGGAATTCAAAGGAAGATGTAATGGGATTTGATAACTGATTAGATTTGGGGGGAAGGAAATTAGGATTAGGGAAAAATAATAGTTTTCAATATTCAAGATTTGGGTTTCAAAGGCAGAAAATAATTATAACCACTGTAAACAGACATAAAATACCTTGAAACTACTAAAACAATATAAAACCTCAAAATATTCCCTAAATAGAACGTGAGCCAACAGCAAACAAAAATTCTGATTGTTTGGTGCCGCTGGTTATACATTTCTTGCCTGCTATATATAACTCTTACCCCTGCTATATATAATTCTTTCAGTACCCACAATCTGCCCTGTCACCTTAACCTCACTTTCCCTTATAAAGGATGCATTAATTGTTAAGTCTTTTTGATACTCCATTCCTACCATTTTGTGGCACTCTAAAACCTTAACTCTACTCACTCAAGAATACAAGAGAGGGCTTCCCTGGTGGCACAGTGGTTAAGAATCTGCCTGCCAATGCAAGGGACACGGGTTCAAGCCCTGGTCCGGGAAGATCCCACATGCCGCGGAGCAACTAAGCCCATGCGCCACAACTACTGAGCCTGCGCTCTAGAGCCCGCAAGCCACAACTACTGAGCCCACGTGCCACAACTACTGAAGCCTGCGCACCTAGAGCCCGTGCTCCGCAACAAGAGAAGCCATGACAATGAGAAGCCCGCGCACCGCAATGAAGAGTAGCCGTCACTCACCACAACTAGAGAAAGCCTGCACACAGCAACGAAGACCCAATACAGCCAAAAATAAATAAATTTGTTAAAAATAAAAGAATACAAGAGAAACACGCCAATTTTATCTGCACAGCTGCTAGGCAAGAGCAACAACACATACAGTTACGTGCTTGATATGGAAGAGCATATAATCACAAGCTCAAGGGAGATGAGTGACACCGTAGTGACGTCGTACAGCCACCCATGTCACAAATCACCTAAAGCATTTTAATTCAAACAGTTTTATACAATGACCAAAAAACTAATCAAATGAAATTACCCACAACTATTTCATTAGGTCAAGTATGTTCCTAAGGTTTAAAGATTTATTTTACACTCACACATTTTTATTTTAAATATATATCTATGTTTCTTCGCATTCGGAAAGTATGTGTAGTCTCTTACAAAGATGTAGAAAAAAGAAGATAAAAATTATGTGAAGAAACTGGGGAGGAAGAGAACATAAAGATGAGGTGGGGGAAAGAGGTGAAGATTAAGATTAGTATTTAAAATATATGTCACAACATAGAGTCCACTTTGTTAACAGAGGGCTGCAAGTTTGTTGCCGAGCTTCTTCAATAGCAATTTAAAAAAGGAAACATGCTCTGTCATACAATTTAAGATAGAAACACAAACCCAATGTATGGGAAAGGGACATCAATTCTTTAGACTGAGACCTGTAGGAACTATTTTCCCCAAAGTCTTTACAGAGATGATGCTATGAAACATAGTCCCCAACAACTCTTCCTGAATGAAGATGGTAAGTTTCAAACAGCTGTTTTATAATGCCCCTCAGTATAGATCAATGGCTAAAACTTAACCCAGAAAAAGCAGAAATCAGAAAATGAGTAAAATAATATGTTATATAATTGCCTAATGTTCTGGATTACAAAAATAATACATAAAAATAATATTCTTGTAATATACATAATATTTAATGAACCTATACTGAGCAATTATTGTGCCCCAAACCTAATAAATGCTTTGCCTGCATTTTCTTATTTAAGCTTCATAACACTCTTATGAGGAAAGTGTTCTGACTTTCCCCATTTTATAATTCAGAAAAATGAAGCCAAGAGAAGATATGGAACTAGAACTTGTTTGAGGTTGCATAGCTAGTGCATGGCAGGGCTGGGATTAAAACTCAGTAACCTGTGTTTCTGGATTTTACACTTCCTAGAACATCATCCCCCATGAATTATTAATATTAATTAATTATTATTAATTAAACTTGATTCATAATGGGCACACACCCTGACAGTTTTAGCCTAAAAACTTACAAAACAGATTGCCTGACTATTCAAATTTCACTAGAGCTTTCACAAGACATCTATTTTTTCAAGCCGTGTAATATCTAATAACCCTCATGATAAGCAAACTGCAACATGGACTCTGTCTAAAGAACTGACTTGTTCAATAGTTCTGTTAACAATGTTGTAGAGAGTACGGGGAAATAAATGATGATTTGAGTTTTGGAAAGGTGACCTTAAGCCTTCTTATGCTAGTCATTACTGAGTGAGAGAGGGTGGCTGTTGAGCCATTACTAATTCATGACAGTAAAACTCTGTTGTCCACATTTATAAAAGATAAAACATAAACAAGCATCTTGTTGAGAAGAGGGGGGACAATTACTTCCAGTTCTTTCTGGAATAAGATCCCTGGCCTCTTTTCTCCCTCTCTTGCTTAGCAGGAAAGGAATGACAGATGACTGGAAAGTCTGGGGAAGATGCTGGGCCATGTGGTTCAGCCCCTTCTGGATTTTCTTTTTTCTGATCTGCCCTTTCAGGGGAAGTCTGCAGTGGTCCATGCCACCCAAGAGCAGGTGAACAAGTCAGCTGCAGATCTACAGTCCTGCTATCTAGTAGTTATCTGTCCAGTATTTCTTACTGGTTTTCAACTCAAGAAGAAGAAAAAAAGATGTTATTTTTGAACTCTTAAAACTCTTAGCAATGATAGCCATTCTTAAACTGGTTTCCAAAGAATCATAACTACTAGAACTGAGAATTTATGGAAAAAGGCAACCTCTATTTGAATTACAAAGATTGACTCTTCCTGTTTGAATAGCAGCTAATTCATATAATGTTAACTTTATCTGGTTGGATCAAGAGAAGTAAGGGTGAAACAAAACACAAATTCGGCTAAGGGGCTAGAGGAAACTTATTAGAGGAGAGATGTGGAGAAAGATGTAGAGAAAAAGCTCCTACACATTTTGCTGTATGACATGTGATGCCATCATAGCCCTGAGAGCTAATGAAGTGTGTGAAGCAGATATGAGAATCTATGTATCTTCTGCTAACCCAGATACTGAAGAGATTTTCATAAATGTAAAACAATGCCACGTTTCTCACTATTTCTGGTTTTATTTCTCCTAAAGAAAAATGTTATGTTAATATACGAGTTTATTATTGTTTAAACAAACTTAAAATATTTTAGAGTCTTCTTAGTTTTATTTTTTATAAATAGCAATATATGGAACCCTTATAAGCAAAAGCTCTTTGGAGTCCTCAATAACTTTTAAGAGTGTCAAAGAACCCTAAGACTAAAAAGCAATGAGGGGGGTGGAGTCAAGATGGCGTACTAGGAGGACACGGAATTCCCATCTCCTCACAACTAGAGCACCTACCAGGCACCGGTGGGGGGCCACGGACACCTAAGGGGACGGGAGGAACAGCCAACTACCAGGTAGGACGTGGGGCGTGGGGGGAGTGAAGGGGGAGGAGAAGTGGATGTGGGACAGGACTGGCGCTGCTGAGGGGCGGCTGGGGGAGGGGAAGGGATCCCACGCCTGAAGAGGGAACTTGGGGAACCACTGGGAGGGCAGAGAATCAAAAGGGGGCGTGGCCAGGTTTCTCCTGCCCACTCGGACCCCCAGGAATCTGTTGAGATCCGGGGCCTGATCCTCTGCCCAGCTAGGCTCCCTCCAGCTGTGCAGGTCCTGAGGGAGTGGGAGGGTGGGAAGGGGGAGCAAAAGTAAAGGCCGGACCTCCGGGACCCCTGAGGGGAAGCTGGGGGAGGGGAGGAGTTCCTACACCCAGTGGGACCCACCCACGGTTAGGGGTCCAGCAGCGACGGGGGAGACACTGGGGGAGACGGTACGGCAGGGCGTAAAGGAACAGAAGGGAAAGGGGCCAGTGCTTTCCCTGTCCACTCAGGCATGGAGAAGCCTGTTGGGCTCCCGGGCCTAACCCTCTGCCCTCGGAGCCTCCCTTCTGCTGTGCAGAGCCCAAGCCCCGCCCCTACACCCCCACCCAGGGCCCCACCTCTACACTCGGAGACCCCCTCCAACGAGCTGGGCCTACACCCATCCACACACCCTCACTCAGGGCCCTACCTCCAAACTCCAGAACTCCACACTCCAGAGGACCCCCTCAGGTCTTGATGCCTCTCCCATTCCGGGCAGGTCCTAAGTAGAGGCCCCACCCCACACCTGAATGTCCCCCCCCCACGCTGTCCCCCCCCCAGGCCCCGCCCCAGGCTCAAACGTCACACCCCCACCTGCCTAGGTCTCACCCCACCCTAAACCCCACCCCTGCCTAAGTTCCACCACTGCCAAAACTCCACCCCCATAGTCAAGGTTTTTTTTTTTCTTTTTGCCTTTTTTAGATTGGAGTTCTGTTTTACCTTGCGGATTCACTGTTGTTGATCCTTCTACATTTTTATTTTTCCTAATAAACCTTTTATTTTTCTAATTCTACTTTATTCTTTATACTTTGTTATTGCTCTCTCCTTTTGGCTTGTTCTCCCACACACACTTTTTTCTTTTGTGGCTTTATTTTACCTTGCTGCAGTTGTTTCAATTATAGTTTTATTTTTCCTAATACATTTTTCATCTTTCTAATTTTATTTTATTATTCTTTGATATTTTACTGCTCCTTTCTTCTTTTTTTCTTTCTTCCCCCGCCCTTTTTTTTTTTTTTTACCGTGCCATGAAGCTTGTGGGATTTTGGTTCCCAGGCCGGAGGTCAGGCCCAAGCTCCTGTGCTGGGAGTTCCGAGTCCAAACTGATGGACTAACAGAGAACCTCAGACCCCAGGGAATATCAATCGGAGTGACGCCTCCCAGAAGTCCTCATCTCAGCACCAAGACCCAGCTCTATCCAACTGCCTGCAACCTCCCGTGCTGGATGTGTCAAGCCAAACAACCAGTAAGACAGGAATATAGCACCATCCATCAAGAAAAAAAAAAAAAAAAAAGAAACTAGAAAAAAATATGTTACAGACAAAGGAGCAAGGTAAAAACCTACAACACCAAATAAATGAAGACAAAATAGGGAGCCTACCTGAAAAAGAATTAAGAATAATGACAGTAAAGATCGAAAATCTCAGAAACAGAATGGAGAAAATACAAGAAACATTTAACAGGATCTAGAAGAACTAAAGAGCAAACAAACAGTGATGAGCAACACAATTACTGAAATTAAACATACTCTAGAAGGAATCAATAACAGAATAACTGAGGCAGAAGAACGAATAAGTGAGCTGGAAGATAAAATGGTGGAAATAACTGCCAGGGAGCAGAATAAAGAAAAAGGAATGAAAAGAATTGAGGACAGTCTGAGAGACCTCTGGGACAACATTAAACGCACCAACATTCGAATTACAGGGGTCCCAGAAGAAGAAGACAATAAGAAAGGGTCTGAGAAAATATCTGAAGACATTATACTTGAAAACTTTCCTAACATAGGAAAGGAAATAGTCGATCAAGTCCAGGAAGCACAGAGAGTCCCATACAGGATAAACCCAAGGAGAAACACACCGAGACACATATTAATCAAACTATCAGAAATTAAATACAAAGAAAAAATATTAAAAGCAGCAAGGGAAAAGCAACAAATAACATACAAGTGACTCCCCATAAGGTTAACAGCTGATATTTCAGCAGACACTCTGCAAGCCAAAACAGAGCAGCAGGACATATTTAGTGATGAAACGGAAAAACCTTCAACCAAGATTGCCCAGCAAGGATCTCATTCAGACTTGATGGGGAAATTAAAACCTTTACAGACAAGCAAAAGCTATGAGAATTGAGCACTACAAACCAGCTTTACAACAAATGCTAAAGGAACTTCTCTAGGCAGGAAACACAAGAGAAGGAAAAGACCTACAATAACAAACCCCAAACAATTAAGAAAATGGTAATAAGAACATACATACCGATAATTACCTTAAATGTAAATGGATTAAATGCTCCAACCAAAAGACACAGACTGGTTGAACGGATACAAAAACAAGACCTGTACATATGCTGTCTACAAGTGACCCACTTCAGACCTAGGGACACACAGAGATTGAAAGTGAGGGGATGGAAAAGATATTCCATGAAAATAGAAATGGAAATTAAAAGAAAGCTGGAGTAGCAATTCCCATATCAGACAAAACAGACTTTAAAAGAAAGACTACTACAAGAGACAAAGAAGGACACTACATGATGATCAAGAGATCAATGCAAGAAGAAGATATAATAATTGTAAAAATTTATGCACCCAACAGAGGAACACCTCAATACATAAGGCAAATGCTAACAGCCATAAAAGGGGAAATCGACAGTAACACAATCATAGTAGGGGACTTTAACACCCCACTTTCACCAGTGGACAGATCAACCAAAATGAAAATAAATAAGGAAACACAAGCTTTAAATGACACATTAAACAAGATGGACATAATTGATATTTACAGGACATTCCATCCAAAAACAACACAATACACTTTCTTCTCAAGTGCTCATGGA